>NC_086373.1:63658168-64283168 GCF_036588685.1 Mytilus trossulus
TTATGCGACTGTCATACAAGTGAGAGTTTAAGCTAACAATAAAACCAGGTTTTATGTACTATTTTCTACACAATGAAATGCCATGACCAAGTCAGGTATATGGCAATTCTTTTCCATTCGTTTGATGAGTTTGAGCTTTTGATGTTGCCGTTTGATAAAGGACTTTTCGTTTTCCTAGGAGTTCGGTATATTGGTTATTTTACTTGTGAGTAATCATCATGTTATATCCGACGTTAAACAAAAGAGAAGAAAAAAACAACATAATTTACTTTTGAATTATACTGTTCGTTTATGTTAATCTACCGTTCAGTTATGAAGTGTTCTTGCTCTTATCCATACGAAATTATTATAACACTAGTATATTATGGTTCCCCTTTCCCCCCCAAAAAAAGGCATTAAAGACAAAAAAATAAAAAATAAATATCGTACATCTTGTCCCCCCCCCCTCCAGTACATATTATTTGCAATATTTTCATTAAATCATGCGAAAAAGACCATGTATGACATCAAAAAGACTGACCTTTTCGTTTATATTAATACTTTATTTTGACAATCAATCCTCTATCCAGAAATTGTTATACATCACGGTGCCCGGCATTAGTTTTCTTTTATATTCACGCCATTTTAAATCATTACTTAACTGTTACTATTACAGGTAATTTCCTTATCTATAAGGATCACTCCGAAAGGAAAGCATAAATTAAAACGAAATATACTCTAAAAGATATTTAAAATTTACGTCAAACTGTAAATGTATCTCATCAGCCATGATTATTGCGAAAACTAAAAACATTGTTTGTGATTTTTTTTAATTGGCATATTTCAATTAGCATTACGACAAGTTCAATGTGGATAAGGATCTGCTCAATTTTCCAAAGCACTTGAGATAACTCCGTTTTTTTGTTTGTTTTTGTAGCAGTTCAATAGATTCTGCTGTTCCGTTGTTTTTCTCTTATTGTTAATGTGTTTCTCTCAGTTTTGGTTTTTTGGACCCGGACTAGTTTTAGTTTTATCGATTTATAACCATTGAACAGCGGTATAATAATATTGCCTTTATTTGGCGGGGGTTGTGTTGTTCAATCGTATTGTCGGTTTTCTCTATGTTCAGTTTTCTGTACTGTTTTTGTCTTTTTGTCCTTTCGTTATTGGCAATATCGTTGTCAGTTTAGTTTTGACTTTTAATGAGTCTTTGGTATATTTCGCCTCTGTTTACCATGGTGTCTTTTTTATATGTGATATGTTCGGGGAAAGGTTCTCCTCACATGAGGCCAATCTCAGAATGTTCTTTTTATGGTTCAATGTTAATGAAGTTTATTTTTATGGAAATAAATCTTCGCCCACTTTAAAAACGGGAATCCAAAACAAGTTCCAGAAGAAGTCCTCCTTCTATAAGATCTTCATAAGCTGCTTTTTTTTATCCTTTATTTTACGTTAAGGTGGTCAAGTGTTCTTTCCGCAAGTCTTATTACTTACCATTTATCAACAAAAAACCCTCTTATCGTCTGTACCATTTGAGCACATTTTGCATTTTGCTGTCTTTGACATATTGCTAGATTTGACTTTATTCATTGGCAAAGTATTAATTTTAGTTAGCATGCTGGCCTTTACGTTAGTTTTTCACCTGTACATGCAATTTGGAATATATTTTAATACCTGATGAACATGTATAAGTATAATCTATCAAGTTTCGGAGACTGATAGACTTATATCCAATATTTAACTGTAAATATTATCATAGAAAAAAACCCCAAAAATTAAACATTGAAAATGTATCCAAAATTAGTAGACAATCGTAACACATGTTGTTTTTGATACACCACTTTAACCATTCAGCTTATTTACACAACTAAACTACATTAAAGTCATTACTGCCTACTTTTGATAATTTGTAAAACTAAGATAACTTAATAAAAGATAGTAAATCAGGAACTATTGTTCTGATTAGAGCGGATACATATCATCGTATTGCACAATATATGGTAGAGGAATATGTCTCTCTTATAGAAAAAGTCTATTGGCAATTGTATATTCCAATTTCATATTCATGCAGTAAAACCACTATTGCTCATACGAATATTCATCAATGATGTTATTCTATATTTATGAAAATTCGTAAACAAACTTGTTCTTTCAATAAAATTGGGTCGTATATTTCGGTAAAGTATTCAACTTTCCTTTCGATTTTCTTTTTTTTAAATGATGAAAATTTAATACTCCCAATGATTTCTTGATATTTCCACAACAGGCGCTTTACACACGGACCCCATTTTGTGTTAACGTTGTTGTTATCTATTAAATTTAGTTAATAACCTAATATAACAAGTGAGTTTCCCACTTTCGATGTGTACATACAAATAAACATACACCCCTTCTCAATAATGCAGTGAACCATAGTGATTGTACTAAGAGTATAATTATCTTAAAACTTTTTTTGTACTCGGCTAGTGTTTTTTTTTGATGGCACAATTCTGTATCTTTCAAAATAGGTCGACATAACATATAAATTGACATATACCGGTAGTCCTTGTGGCGATTCTCTTGATCCTGGTGAAGGTAGCATAAATTGCCATACTGGATGTGAAGGTACCTTAATAAGTCCGCTGTCATATTATTGCACAGATAGCAGTGTCGATGAAAACTGGAAAATGGGTCAAAAAACGATGCCTGTCACGCTTAATTCTTCGACAGACAACATTTACCGATTTGGGTATGTATAAAATAACTTCATAAGCCATGAACCTTTTTTGAACAAGACATAAAAATTGATCGAAATTTCAGGTTATTCAGGTTTCAGGTTTCTTACTTTTTGAGAAATGAAGTCAGTTTATCTTAATCAAGTATTTATCATCTTTAAAATTGTTAAAAGGAAGTTTTGGTTAAGCCATGGCACACAAGTTTTTTTGTTCATTATCTTTACGTTATGAATGATTTTTTTTATAAACTATATCAATCTTTTCTTCGATGTAAAGAAGGAAAACTAAACAAAAATGAAAACTTTTTTAATACGCGCTTAACTTGATTGATAGACTTTAAACGCATCTTTCCTCACTGTTGTTCTATCTCGTGGAGGTCAGTTTCCCCTTTTGTTGGAGGGTAAACTGACAATCTAAGTCAATTAAGATTAGAGTCGGTTGCACCTGGCACGTACGGGATTTGAAATCATTACCACAGTGTTAAAAAACTTGTGACACAGTAGTTAACTACTCAGATCACCCGTCATTAAAAAAAAATATTGGTAAAAACTTTTTTTAACAGAGCGAAAAAATGTACAAATTTCAGCAGAAATAGGATTTTTAATTCCAAATTTGTTTTACGCCAAATTTTTTTTCTAGTTCGTTTATGTAAAAAGTGAAATGAACATTATATCTTTCTAAAGAGAAAACAACAAAAAATGCCTTCTAAACATATTCTACACCCAAACGTATATTTGTTGTACAATTTCCCGACCGAATGAATATCAAAATTCAAAGCTGCATATTCCAACATTTAGTTTCGATTTATGAGTTTGACTGTCCATCTTTTATATGTATTTTAATACCTCTGTTTTATTTAAGATACTCAGACTGTTGCCTGGTCTCTCTTGTCGAAGGTGGAAGCAGCTGGTCAGTGATGGCAACTGCAAACTTAACTGTTCGTTCTGATACTGGACTTATTAATTCTCCACCAATTTTTGCAATGCAACCAGTTATTCGACTGAAGCAAAGCTGTTCTTATTCAATCAAAATTCCAGGTAATTTACATACGTTTTGTTCTGTATATCGAATCACACTAATTTCGCTTTAATATTTGATATAAGACTCTGTATTAAAGGTAGGTCTATTGAACCACACTGAAGGTACATTTAAAATTTGCAGAGATAATTTTTGTAATAAGGTCCATTAGGAGTAAGAATATTAAAAATTGTCAAAATCTGTCATTTACAGGATAAGTTACTAAATGAAAATATAGTCTGTTTTAAAAATATGTTGAAAATTATCAATTCAAGATTGAGTTTCTCGGTTTGAAACTAGGTTTTCTTGTTTATATGAGTTTATAACCGTTAATACTTGAAACATCTAACTTTAGTTATAGATGAAGATGGCGATTTTGTAAAGTGTCGATGGGCAACCAATTCGTCGGGAGTGATTGAATGTGGTCAAGCTTGCAGTGGTCTAAGTAACTCTATACTGGATGAGGTATATTTCATTTTATTGTATGTCAAAGATTCGCATTCATCTAACATTTTCGTTTTTAATAATTGTTGATTGTTAACGCATTTAATAATTGCACACCTATTTTATATTTATTATTTGTTATTCCAACAATTCATATTGACATTTACATAAACGTGTATTTAATAAAAAAAACAAATGGAAAATAAATAGGACTAAACTTCTTTTATCAATCAAGTGAGATTATTCATTCCAAATATCACATGCTACAGCCCTCACAATTTGCATAGCTCTACTGATAGTCTTAACCTAAATTTATAATTTTTGAAGGGGATTTGGAAATGTCATGTTTAATTGTTGTCGAGTTTTCAAGACCATACCAGTGGTTGTCTATTTTGTTATATACCTGAATGCTTTTCGTTTTTATGCCCCATTTATGTGCATTATGTTTTCTGGTATGTAGGTTCGTTCATTCCTTCGTTTGTCCGTTCGTCTGTCCGTTCGTCCTGAGTCAGATTAAAGTTTTTGATCGAAGTAGTTTTTGATGGAGTTGAAGTCCAATCAACTTGAAACTTAGTACACATGTTCCTTATGATAAGATCTTTCTAATTTAATGGCAAAATTAGAGATTTCCCCCAATTTTCACTGTCCATTGATCATAGAAAATCATAGTGCAGATGGGGCATCCGTGTACTATGAAAACAGTCATTCTTGTTGGATCAAAGTGCTGATGACAAAACTATAAAGTCCCTGTTAAGTTCTATCGCAATTTATTTTTAGACTCAAGCATTCAAATATATTGCCAATTTGTATAAACTTCTGTCTTTTCTAGTTGACTAGCTATAGGCTTTAATTTCAATTCACTTTCTTAAATAGTGTTAGCCATCAATAAAAAAATCTTTTTTGTCTGTTGGTTTAATGTAAAATTATTTTTAGTTGCTGTCGAAAATCTTTCAAATTTTATTTAACTTATTCATTACTGTTACAGACTGAACACTTCGAATGTTAAATATGAACCTGTAATTCCTTCAAGACTTTACGTAATATATGTCTTTATTTTCTTATCTTTCGGGTGCTGTCACTTATTAGATCATGAACGTTTACAAATAATTTCTTTTATTTAGGATAATTATGCTACATTGAAATTGTCTTTTCATTTTTAGCCAGGCGTTGTAAGTTTATTTTCGATTTATGATCCTTTTGTCCCTCTTGTAAAAGTAAAAAAAAGGAATTGTATTTGAATCAATTCTATTCTATTACAGGAAAACTGCACTGTTACTTATAATGCGATGGGAGCACCCGGATGGTATGTTGTTGCTCTTCAAATTGAAGACTTTGCTACTCGGCAATATACGAATCCATTAAGTAGTTTGCCTTTACAGTTCATGGTCTACATTTACTCTTTTTCAACAAGTTGTGACAGTAAACCAGTTATAGAAACTAATGTTGCCGATGGTTCAGTAATTCAAATTTATATGAATATCACTTACCAACAAACAATCATAGCAAGCTCATTGAGTTCGTAAGTATTATGAAATAGTCAATTTGTGGTTAGGAATTTAAAGATTTCAATATATATATGAGAATAATCCATACTACGAATGAGTAAACATTTGTAGTATTAAGGTTTAGGTGTCAAAGTTTTCAGCATATCATAGCATCATACATTACTTCATTTCAAAGAAGTAAACATTTAAAAGACAAAAACACATAAAATATCAAAAATGTTTTATTAGACAGGTATAAAACAAAATAATGACGAAAGGTAGCAAACACGTACCTCTGTGCAAAATTTTGTAATCTAAATCAGTTCAGGAGCCTCTGGCCTTTGTTAGTCTTGTATTATTTTAATTTTAGTTTCTTGTGTACAATTTGGAAATTAGTATGGCGTTCATTATCACTGAACTAGTATATATTTGTTTAGGGGCCAGCTGAAGGACGCCTCCGGGTGCGGGAATTTCTCGCTATATTGAAGACCTGTTGGTGACCTTCTGCTGTTGTTTATTTATTTGGTCTGGTTGTTGTCTCTTTGACACATTCCCCATTTCCATTCTCAATTTACTCATTCAATTCTACAGATAAAAAGAGTACTTTTTAAGATTGATCTATAATCAAACAAAAGATTAACTTCGTCTATTTGTATTACGATCACGTCGTCTTTTTTTGATAAAACGGGAAAAAAAAAATTAAAACAAGAATTTGTGCCCCGTACACGGATGCCCCATCCGCACTTTCATTTTCAATTTTCAGTGGACCGTGCAAATGGGGTAACAACTCCTTTTTGGCATTAAAATTAGAAAGATCATATCATAGGAAACATGTATACTAAGTTTCAAGTTGATTGGACTTCAACTTCACCAAAAACTACCTCGACCAAAAACTTTAACCGGCAGCGGGACAGACGGACGAACGGACGGACAAACGGACGAATGAAAGAACGGAAGAACGCACAGACCAGAAAACATAATGCTCATAATGAGGCATAATTTAAAACGGAAGTAGTAATGATGCTCTCCATTTTGAGCATTTCATGCATTTGAATTCATAGTTCATTCCTTACCAAGTAATTACAAGTTTAATTAGAGTGTGAGGTCTACATCTTGATATATAAGTTTTGAATGCAGTTTCTTTAGCCATTTTCATGTATCAATCATTACAACTCCAATGAATTGGACACATGCGTCATTAACAATCAGAGAAAAACATAATATTGTATAATTACGAAAAACGAATATCGTCAGAAGGTAGAACCGTGAACTAGATATGGCAAACTAAATATGCTGAATATCGTTATGTGTGTTCCCTCGGTTTAAGTTTGTAACAGGACTTTGTTTTCGCTTAATCAGTTTATTGAACAGCGGGGTATTAATATTTGCATTGAACACTGTCAGATATCAATCATATAACAATTTCTGTCTTATCGATTTTAATGGAGCTTCAACTCAATTTCACAAACAGATTTGATGGAGAAATCTATTTTCAATAAGGTATTATAAGCTATGAGGTTTTTTTTATATTAGTTTCCAGATACAATTTTAACGCTATCACCGGTTCTAAAAAGGCGTTATCTGCTTCTATTTCCACAATTTTAGACATCTATTCAAATACCTTATATTAGTAACCACTTTTAAAATACTGTTCCTGTTTTCAATTACCGATCAAATGCTTTTAAGAATTATTGCCCGAAAATGGGGTGTTTATTATACTCAGCCATACAAAAATATTATATACCTGTATGTTCATTATTTCTAGTTCAGAATTAAAACTTATCACATATGTATGTCGAAAATGCTTATTTTCTAGTAGACAATACTTACAGTCGTCTTCCCTAGACGCAACATTGGTCCAAAACGTGTTAAACGTCTTATCTAAATAATTTTGTGTTATTTTACTATAGTTTTCTGTTATTCATATTTGATTTTGACGATCAAAACAATAGGTCATCAAATGCTAGAGTTTATTATATCTCTTCCCTTAGAATAGCAGCAATAAATACAGTGTCACCATTAGGAATGACAAAGTCCGAATTGCTGACGTATGGTGCATCCAATAATAAATCTTATATAGACGTAACATGGATTCCAACAGAGACACAAGTTGGCAGTCATATATTCTGCTATACAGCATTTGATGATAACAGGTAATTTTTCATCGTATAACTGATCATACATGAAGTGAAAACTTAGTTACCACAATACCTACATTTTTTATTGGAGCTTTCTACACTTTGTTAAATTTATATTGTATCTTACATGATTGCATTATATAACGTTTTTGATATGATGTGTGTTATTTGTGTAAACCAAAGAGTGTTCAAGCGCTCATGATTTGTAATTTTGTTCGTGCTTAAACAGTTGACGTGCAAATAATTCTACAATAGAAGTAAAATGAAGAAAAAACATGATTAACTATGGAAAAAAAGTTAATTGATAAAAATCCTTTTAAGGAATACTTGACATATTGTAGTGTATTTCTCAGTATTTTATTTATCAATCTATCATCTTTTGTCCCTTTTTTCAGAGAAGCATCCGACCAAGAATGCATCAAACTTATAGTTTTAAATGGTGAGAAAACATTAAACAAATATATTAATGAACAGATTTCTGTAAATGAAAATAGTTGAAGCAGTGATGTCCACAGCGAAGGCTTAAATTGTATTGAAACTGGTCCCTGTCTCCGTTAATTTCAATTTGACCTTTATTGTCTTATCCTCAATATTGAGATATTTCTGTGTTTTAGTAACTGTTCAATATTGAAGGTTAACCATTAACGTATTTATCATGAAAGTAGTAATTCAACACATTTTAAATTTACAAATAGATAAAATAAAACCACTAAGAACGATTTGAAGAGTGACATCTATATGCTATCCGTTTGTCTTTTAGGTGATATACCCAATCAAAACCATCATACACTAAATCAAATTATTCAATGTTAATAGTTGTATTAACGTTTAAATATTTAAAACCAAGACACTTTTAACTCTATTTGAACCACTAATGCCACGAATTGTGTATGTGTAACATTTGTTTTCGCCAATTTCTATGCTGATTTGTGAAGTTGACGATGTGACACTACAATGTGCAAGATATGTCATTTAATCTAAATGACAATTTTATTAACAACATTTTTCCTGATAGTTTATGTTGCACTGCTTATTTTCTTAAAACATTGAATAACACGTTACTTCTTAAAATGGCATATGCATAACAATCCAATTCTTGTTTAAGCATATCATCTAAAATTTACCAAACTCCGATGTATATTCGAAAAGGGGAAGTTCATAAAAAACTTAAGTTTTGACTACATCAATCAATAGAACGACTGGAAAACATGTTCCTGACTTCCAAAACAGGGGGTTTCCAAATACAATTGTGTGTTAAACCTATTAAATTAGCTAGGTAAACACCCACGTATAACAAATGACAATAGGTTCGTTATATTGACAAAAAAGTGTCAGCAATTCACACTGAACTTTGCTTTACGAATTGTATTTCAAGGACAAAAGTCTCCAGTACAACAAAAAGAGAAAATACTTCATATGAAATATGTACATTGTACTTGCCATGTATTTTAAATTATTTTTTTAATATGTTTTTGAATACTTGTCATTTATAAAGTGAAGTGATAAACATTGTAATCTAACTTAAAAAAAAAAAAAAACCAGCGAACTGTTTGAAGACAGTTATATTGAAAAAGTCGAAAAATACAGTAAACCATGTGAAAAAACAAAACATATGATGTCAAATTATGAAAACAATGATTTATTTTACAGATTGTTCATCTAACCCATGTGAAAATGGAGCCACGTGTAATGATGAAATCAACGGATATAAATGCACATGTACTGCTGGATTCACTAGCACACGCTGTGAGACAGGTAAACAATTTGATCTTGTATTTGAATTCTATATTTGACCTTTATTAAATAAAATAAGTATTTGGGTTAGATCTTTGTCAGTGCAAAGTTATTATTACTGGGGAAAAGGTATAAATATGATAGATGTATGTGTAAAGGTTCAACAGTTTGAAAGTTGCGTTTTCCTTTAAAAATTGTTTATTCTGACATTACACAGAAGGTTTCAGTTTTTAGTTAATTGGGTAAATGATTTTTTTTTACATAGTTGAAACCACTAAGTGGGACTACTTAGAAAACTCAGGATTATATTTAGTTTATATATAGTCGAAAAATTGTGTTTATATTGTGATAAATAAGGGATAAACGCATATACATACGTAAATGGAAATATACTTTGTATACATGTATATATTTTATGATATTTTATAACAGATATTGACGAATGCGCATCTAACCCATGTCATAATGGAGCTACCTGTAACGACCAAGTCAACGAATATAACTGTACTTGTGCTGCTGGGTTCACTAACACGCACTGCGAAACAGGTAATTAGTTATACAAAATAACGAAACATTCGCAATTGATTTTTTTACAGAAACAGTAAATGCAAGTATCAATACGTATTTCAGATAACAGATATCCTTCATCGGTATGATAATGGTGAGGGTAAATGAATCCTATCAACCTATTATAATTTAAGTAAACCAATGTTTACTGTTATACAAATTAAAACCGTACCACTCTTATATAATTTCGAAAATTTCAAAGTTGACGGAGGTTGATTATTTACATATTTACAACCTTGACTGCATATAATATTCATATTCAATGAATTTTCATGTACAATATTAGCTGGTACAATTAAACAAAACTTTAGATTTTTCGAAAAAAACAAGGATTTTCTTATCCCAGGCATAGATGACCGTAGCCGTATTTGGCACAACTTTTTGGAATTTTGGATTCTCAATGCTCTTCAAATTTGTACTTGTTTGGCTTTATAAACATTTTGATATAAGCGTCACTGATGAGTCTTATGTAGACGAAACGCGCGTCTTGGGTCCTAATTTATAATCCTGGTACCTTTGATAACTTTTATAAAATTTCATAGGGGTCGATTTATAAGTTTTAGCAGCAGAAATGATTATCTTCGGGTTTTATGTAAATATTGATCAGAAGTCAAGTTTTGATACCTTAACAATGCAAAATGTGATAGGCACATGGAGATATGGAAATCAACTTAATATTTTGTGTACAAGTATAAAAATATTTTGCTACAGATATTGACGAATGCTCATCTAACCCATGCCAGAATGGAGCTACTTGTAATGACCGGGTCAACGGATATAATTGTTCGTGTGTTGTTGGATTCATTAACACAAACTGCGAGACAGGTAATTAATAAGACAAAATGACGAAATATTTGCTATGCATTTTGATTAAGTGTTTTTATTTGAACTAACTTTGAAATTCCTTATAACACGAATCCAAATGCAAAAAAATGTTTAATCAAAAATGTGTTTTCCTTTTTAAAAATGAATGTCTTAAAATTGTCATTATTGTATTCGTGTCTTACATTTTTGTTAGGGTGCTTTGTCTATATGCATTTTGCATTTCTTTGTTACATGACGTGGCTCTGTACTTATGCATCTCATCATTGTTTTATTGTTCAATGGTAATTTTGTGAAAAGTAAAATCACAAAAATGCTCCGAGGAAAATTCAATCGGAAAGTCCCTAATCACATGTCAAAATCAAATGACAAAACACATCAACTGTGATATTCCTGACTTGGTACAGGCATTTTTAATATAGAAAATAGTGGATTGAATCTGTTTGTTTTTAGCACTCAACCTTTCACCTTTTCGACAGTCTCATCAAATTCTATCATATTTACAGCGATGCGTGAACAAAACAGACATAATAAATAGAATAGTCAAAATATCGCTACAGTCACAATATTAAAACATTTTTTTTTTTACAAAAAATACAAACGCATCTATCAAATTGAAAACAGATTCATAGCTTCGCATGTCTGACGTTTTGTCTTTACACCTTTATGTGCTTCTTTGTTACCTTTTTTTTTGGTTTCATAGTAATTTAGATATTGACACAATGCTGACTGTTGTCCACCCTTTTTTGACATTTTTACCTCTTATGTCTGTTTGACTTGTACACATCGTTGCCAATGCGAGTGTCAAATAAGTGAAAGTTTAAGCTAGCTTAAAAAACAGAATTAACTCAACATATGAAAATGTCTATATACCAAATCAGGAATATAACAGTTGTGGACCATTCGTTTGATGTGTTTGACTTCTGATTTTACCTTTGATTACTTACTTTTGAATTTTCATCAGAGTTCGATAATGTTTGTAATTAACTTTTTTTTGTCGTCAGATTAGCGAAGAAATTTTTTTCAAAAGCATCTCTCCCACTAAGAACTCCTCCCCCAGAACAAAAAAATAGAAAATCAAACATTACCAAAAAGTCCAAGTAAGGACCAAAAAAAAAATCAAGAAAAAGATGAACTTTGCTTGCGTCATATAATGTAGTCATAATCACAAGTTTTAAAGTAAAAACTTGACGAAATAACACTGAAAATGTATGTTTTGTTTACAGACATAGATAACTGTGCCAACAATCCATGTCAGCACGGAACATGCAATGATCGAGTTAATGATTATCACTGTGATTGTGGAACCTTTCTCACAGGCAAAACATGTAACAAACGTAAGTACACAAGATAAATAGAAGCAATAAAAGGTTGACAACAACTAGCCATTAGTGAATTCAGACTTCGTGGATTGTTTACTGCTTAGATATCGTATCCAGTCTAACTTCTTTTAGACTTCATGCGATTTTCTGTTGGTTACGTTTATTTTACTTATTAATCGATGTATAAGTTTTTAACATTGTAAACTACTGTTGCCTTAATTTGCAACAACACATCAGTAATCCAGAGTGTATGATCACTTTAAAAACTTATATTTTAGAATACGTTCGAGATTATCCATTAAAAAACGTAGTAAAATAAAATAAGTCCATTTCCAATACAATGTTAATATAAACCAGTTGAACTATATTCAAATGCACGCTTCTGATACCGACTCTACATTCGGTAAACAGTAAGTCCATGAACGATGTATGTGAATACGTATCACACGAGACAACAAGCAACCGTGAATCTGGTTTACAAATTACTTGAACAAATTAGTAAATAATTTCATACATGTCCATTATGTGAAAGAATTTGCTAGGCACAATGATGATAAGCGAGTTAAACACGTCACATGGTATAGAATGGACACGTCCAACTTGCTTCTTAATCTTATAAAACTGTGATGAGAAGTTCCTTTAAAAATGCAAAGTAGACATTATCGAAGATACACGCAAACGTGGGTTAACCAGTATACCCATATCCTATGGACCGGGATATCAAAACAAAGCAAACTATTGCTTTGAGTTATGTTGATTTTAAAAGGAAATAGAGAGCATTCAAGTGAATTAACCAATGGAAGACAACAAAAGTATCGCACATGTATCAATTTATTAGATATCCTCAAGAATTTTCAGATATCGCTATGAGTACGCTATGTGTTGAAAAATGTCCTGTCGTTTTGTTTTTAAGAAAACTTTGAATTGTTCATAATAAAATTTGAAAACAGAATGTACTAGTAATGTATTCATTTAAGACATTTTCTGTCATTAAAAATATACAATTAATCTATTTGTAGTTTCATCATGGTCCATAGCTTTTATAGCATTAGCATCTGCTGCAGTTCTTGCGACTTTTTGTTGTTTTTGTTGTTTCTGTTGTTTTAGGAGGTTTTTTGGAATGTAAGTACTATGAATATATACAAAAGTATAGACTTCTTAAAAATATTTCAGAAAGAGAACAATCTTCATTTACAAAAAGCTTGTTTATATTTTAGTTTCATCTAATTCTTTATTTTTTTACAATACATGAACTGTGCAATTGTTAATTAAGATGAAAACAAAACAGTCAGCTTGCTATATCTGATGTTGACGCAAATTGCCTTTAAACGTAGTAGAAAGCCGGAATCTAAAGATTGTCAAGTATTTTTGTCAACATATTACTTGATTATGTCTTGTTTGTGATATACGTTTCAGTCCTTGCATGTACAACAATCAACGTGTGTACACTATAATCTTTATAATAAAACATGTCATGTTTCCAGGTGTAAACGGGACAATGAAAAGAAAAAAGTTAAACCACTGAAAATAAATGTTAAACCAAAACTACTGGATTTGGAATGGATATGATAGATGGTTATCAGTGTTTGTTATTACAAATACTACGGCATACAAGTGATATAAATACATCTGATGTACATGTATTTTCAACAGGAGCTCCGAGAACTAGTTAAATGTTCGGATACCCTTCACCTACGCTAGATTGTTTGCTCTAGGACTGATGTGATACTTCTAATATGGCCTTGACTTCAACCTCATCTTACTTTTTAAAGAAACTTGACGGCAAGAATATGCACATATATCGTCATAAATCATCAAAATAGTGTTTTTTTTGACAACAAAGTTGTTTGATTTTATGTTTTATCCTTCAAAAGTCGTTATATTTCAACTCAAAAATACAGAATATAAACTTGGATCTATAAACAATAATGAACTGCATACAATAGTAATGTTTATTCCATTTGCAAACACTTGTTTTTTAAACAGACATTAATCTTATAAATACCTTTATCCTGTCCTTTTGATATGCACGGACGAACATTTATAAGAGCTGAAATCTTCTT
Source organism: Mytilus trossulus (assembly GCF_036588685.1). Classification (NCBI taxonomy): domain Eukaryota; kingdom Metazoa; phylum Mollusca; class Bivalvia; order Mytilida; family Mytilidae; genus Mytilus; species Mytilus trossulus. The sequence goes on from NC_086373.1 coordinate 63,672,453, forward strand.
TTTGTAATTTTATTCTGTTAACATCGTTCACCAACACATATTTTGTTTCAGGTGCTAAGATATTTACATTTGATCTTGTTGTGTTTTGATGAAATATTCATCAGCTTCATTATATCGTTGTCATAGAAATCATGTTCAGTTCTGAATTTTTTAGTCTAAATATAGACTTAAATTTCACTTTAAATCAACATTAAAATTGAAAATTGGAAATTTGGATATGTGTCAATGAGACAACAAGCAGACCAAAGAGCAAAACAGCCGAAGGCTATCAATAGGTCTTCAAAACAGCGAGAAAATTCCGAGCCCGGAGGTGTGATTCAGCTGGCCACTAATCGTCTATGAATTGAAACTCGTAATCAATTCAAAAAATTAGTTGAATGTACATAAGTAAGCAATTATCGTAGATACAATCTGTTAAAGAGTAAACTTGTATTTGAATACAAGCTCTTTCCACTTTAAGTTGAATGTCATATTGGTTAAGACCATTGGTATAACATATCTTACAAAAATTTTACGGGGTAAATTCAGACTACAAACACAAATTTCAATTGGTTTAGAACATAATGATAGTATATAAAGTTATATCAACTGTAGAATTACCATTTAAACATTAAATATACTTATTTATTTCGTGACGCTTATTGTCATATGTTGTTTCATTTATATGTGTTGCAATAACATTGATTTCTTTATCAGAAGGTATCGTGATATTGTTGACTCTTTTTAATTTGATTTATAAATAAAATTATGTTTTGTATGTTTTTGTTAGTCGTCTCTTGATCTGTTCTTTGTTTGTGCAGTGGAGTTGTCAGTTTATTTTCGACTTAAAGAGTTTAGATACCCCTTTCGCCTCACTTCTACAATAAAGAAACATTGATAATGGAACAAGCAAAAAGGAAAATCACAAAAATACCAAACGCCGAGGAAAATTCAAAACGAAAAATACCTAATCAAGCAGCAAAATCAACAGCTCAAACACATCAAACATCAAAACAACTGCAACATTTTTGACTTCGTACATGAATTTTTTATGAAGAAACTGGTGGATTAAACCAGTTTAATAACTAGCTAATAGCTAATAGCTCATTTGAATGACAGTCGCAAAAAAAAATCATTATATTGACAACAAGGAGTAAGCAAAGCAAACAGACATAATGTTACAAATAGGGGTGCATAAGTCAACATTGTGTTAAAAAACAAAGAAAACACAACTAATGACCAGCGTTACCAGCAATATCAGCATAGGAAAAAAACATTAACGTCACCGCTACACATTATTATTTTCAAAGGATTGCTATTTGAAAATGTTTAATTTATTTTCCCGCCAAATTATGTTCGATTAAACGAAAATCTCAGGAGCATTTATTTGTTACGAAAGTTTTAATCCAAACAGACGCGTCACGTGCATTAAAATCGAAACAATTGCGTTTATATTTCTTTTATTTTGTTAAGTGTAGTAATTATATGCACATTGAGTGCCACATTCCGATATAGTTATAGATGTATTCATACTCATTTAAATTTTTATTAATAATTAACCAAATCGGGGTAAATTCTTTGTCATTTAGTCTCTTGCTGAGAGAAGGCCTATTTTTTATTTTATAAAAAGACCTACAGCAGTCTACAAAATACTGCATTGTTTTAAAGCGGTAGCAGCGTTTTTACGCCAGAAGATGACATATTAGTAAATACTAACGTCTTACAAAGTGTTTTTTCTTTTCTTTATCAAAAGTTACACCTAAAGTACAGCAAAAGATAAATAAATCAAGGAACAGTTTAGTAATCAATCAGAAAGATGACTCCTGTAGAAAAAAAATAATTAAAGGGAAATGTGAGACAAACACGATTACAGTACGTGTAACATAAAAGTAATTTGTGTGGAGTTGTCAGCAAATTTAAAACAGTTTTCTTTTCGTTAACAAACAAACGCAAACGAGTGTTGTTAAAAGTGCAACCAAAGTCCAAATTCAATTAAACTTAATTTATAATAATATCATAGATGGCTTAATTTATCTGAACTTAAAAGAAGAGACCGGATGTGATGACAACGAAAAGATGTATGCTATCATGTATTTTTTGTGTCGTGCCATTATGACTTACTTACTAGTAAAGATATGGGATCGACTTGCCGAAAAAAATTCAAACACCAAAAACATAAGATTTCTATAGCTTTTATAATTAAGAATTTACCAACACTTTTCGTTGCTATTGTCATATTTTGACATAAAAACATGACATTGGCAACAATTTATGAAAACAATACCATTTTTATATGAAAACGATAACATTTGATACAACACAATAAAAATGTTTAAGAATGTTCGCTACTCTGTTTCAAAATAACATACCGTTTAAAAGACTGTTATAAAATGATAGCACATATATAAAGAAACTAGAAAGGCAGACAAAATGGAGGGTCCATTTTATTGTTTGTTTTCGAGATAGAAGCCAGTCAAAATTTAGCAGGAAATAATTCTCTCTAGATTTTTCTTACAGTTAACATTGGCACCATTTTGCTTTCACAAAATGATGAAAAAATCGGGGATGATGCGCAAATATTTTTAATGGGACACAATACTTAAGGAACGACTGTAATATTTTTTCTGTCTATGAAGAAATAACATAAAAAATTTGGTGCACACTGAATAACGCGCGAAGCGGGTTATTTAACAGTGTGTATCACATTTTTTTTAATGTTATTTCGAATAGACCGAAAAAATATTACAGTTATTTCTTATATTTCAATTCTAAATTCCACTTTAAACCGTACAAAACCATGAAAAAACGTTGATGACGTCACGGTCACATGACTAAATTATGTCTATGGGCTAATAACAAAATAACGTCAGCCAATCAGAAGACGCGTTACATCCAAAATTAAATTATTAGTAGTTAGAACCAGAGAATTCTGAATATCTGGCGAAAATTCGAAAACAGGAGGAGCGAACATCCTTAAATTTCCCTACATATCATAAGTAAGAATTCTGGATGTTAACAAGAAGCAGTCAACAATCCAGTATAAGATCTTACCTTAGTTACTAATGTCATAATTCGACTTACATAACAACAATACCATGGATCATTGTGTTCTTGCATTACCTCGAGGAAAATGTATGTATTAGCATCCAATTTAAAACAAGTATTTGTCTTCAGATCAGATTTTCACAGTTCAATTTATAGATTTATTTTATATTTAAAAAATGTTTCTGCGGAAAAAAAGTAAAACTTGGCGAAAGCAGAAGCGATATAAGCTATATCAAACTCCATATTGAAAGATATATTGTCAACTAAGGTATTTGGAAATTATAAATATATAATCCTGGGTAACATTGCTTCATACGCATTATCATTTAATCTTACGAAATGAAAGCATATGACGGAAATAAATAATTCCCTTTTCATCGAATAACAGATTAACATTTGTTTGATTTTAACATCTACTGTAAATTTTAACAAATCGATTTTAGCTCTATATTAATTAACATCTATTATCTGTTTTATAGTCATGACAATTATTCCTATACATCAATTTACGCATGGAAACTCTAACAAGCATTATGGTTAATAGTTAATGACCGATTTATCTGAGCATAACTGTTGAAATGTTCAAATGACATTATGTAATAACCATTCCATTTAATCGTCATAAATACTTCTGTTAGCGCGGAGTCTGGTATCACTATAGATTTGCATACACCGAGTCGTTTTCTAAATACTCTTTGATGCACCTGTAGCAATATTCATACTGATCCTGTCAAAAAGAAACATGCATTCATTGAAGGAACAACATTTTAATGATTCAGAAAGTCGAAAATATTATTGACCTCAGAGGAGTTGGAAAATTTAGAAAATTGGATATAGTTAACATTGAAATTAATAAACAAAATTAAATATTTGCTTGTCTGTTTTCCGAATAAGGCATATGTATTAGTCTCTCTGAACAAAGTTTTTTGTACACTGGGAAGGCACATGTACTTGACTCAGAAAAAAAAATCCTATATACCTTAATATAACACAAGGCACTTAACTTGCATTTTAGAAAAATATCAGGCGGTGACGAAATTCCGTTACATGCCGCTTTCTAGTCGGTCAACTTCATTAAAACTTGTTATATCGTCAATCTAAATTGATTTATCGTTCCAATGGTGTTAACCACGCCTACATTTGTTGTCGGAATCATTCATAGCAATCCTACCCAAGTATGTCAATCGTAATAATTTTGCCAACCTCTGCAAATTTGGAATTGAACGTCTCGCAGTAAATGTTTAATTATAAAGACTGTTTAAAAAAACCTGTTATTTTTTGTCTGAATAAAACTTATCCCCCAGTTAGTAAAATTGTATACGATACCGTTAAAAAAACCTCACAAGTGTTATTTGTGGTACGAGTTTCCTTTTTTAGATACACATTTTTCTATGACGTCAATGTCATTCAGACTCTCTCCGGACTTGACGTATGGAAATAAAACAAGATCAAATAACTCCAATAATCATTTAGACTTTCCCATTAAATTAACAAATCGGAAACCGGGATAAATAAGGAGACTTGAAGCGTTTATTGCCAATTCATCAGCGTTGTCAAAATTATTACGATTGACATATTTACTATAAAGCAAGGTGTAATGGAGTTGACAGCTTGGAAAGCGGCATATAACGGAATTTCGTCACCGCCTGACATTTTTCTAAAATGCAATTTAAGTTCCTTGTGTTATATTAAGGGATATAGGAAAAATATTTCTGAGACAAGTGACTGTGAGGAAAGGTATTGATAATAAAGATCTTCCAATTCGTATTAAATTTTTTCCTCAAATGTTTTGAGTCAAGTGTTACTGATAAATATAAAATAGATGAAACATGCGATTGGCATACTATATAATAATCCTTGTCGATTTGTTTAAAAAACCCAAAACATAACATTTGTGACAGATTTGTAATACATTTTAGCCTTTAACATTCTAAAAAAAACCTAACAGATGCACAATTTTATGTTGTTGTTTTGAAAGATCACACCTCAGTCTAAAACATTTCAGAAAAATAAAACATAAGAGAATTCATTAGGGAACTGGACCAATGTACCTAAAAAACTATAAAACAGATTTGACACACATTTAATGCATTGTTTTCGACGGATTTCTTATATGTATTTTTTTTACTCCGAATGCAAAGCATGTCAAATCACAGACAATAAACACCATAAATATTCCGTTCATTGTGTGTCCTAGAGGTGAATAGATTAAGTATTGAAGAACATTAAAACATCCATTGAAATTAAAATCTTTAATAAATTATTAAATTAGGATGCCATGTTTGTTGGTGTTTGTTTTTGTTGCACTTCAGTATTGTTCTTTGTTTTTCCTCCTAAAGATGTGTTTCCCTCGGTTTTAGTTAGTTTAGTTTGTTTTCTCTCAATCGAATGACTTTTGAATTATGGTATACTACTGGTGCAGTTATTTGATATTAACCTTTTTACAATGCTGCCGATTTATTTGTAAACAACTTGCATTAATTAAACTTACAAATTCCGTGAAAAATTCGGGTCGTCTAACTTGCATTGTTCTAACAACTTGGAAAACATCAATTTCATCATCTATCTTCATTTTTTCCAATATAAGTTTCAATGCAACAAATATCCCACTTTTACTGCAACCATCACTGAAAAAATGGACGGGGGTTGTGTCATGTTTAATTACAATGACATTACCGTATAAATGATCAAGTAAGAATAACAAAAAATAACTGGTCTAAAAAACAGGGCTATAACTTTTGAGTCTATCGGATGAGTAAGGATTACCATTTTAGTAGTTGAAGATAAAACAAAATAGTCTTACATAACATAAACGATAGTATTCTCATCGTCATTATACAAAGTCTACTTACATATAAAACATTTTTTTTTATTTTGAATGTTCTATGCACTTTTCAAGTAAGCCAATAACAAATTCCATGTCGAAATTAGCATTTAGTCCAAGTTAAAACTGTTCTTCTCTGTGCAATAAATAATAAGTTGTTTTTGAAAAAGATTTTATCATATAAGATTAGCACATAACAAGATGGCTGAACAGTACTTATTACTATTTAATGATTTTAAACTCTAAAGAAGTCAACAAATTAAAATATACAAATATGATTTATTTGTGTATTTTGCATTCCTTAATATTATTGACGTGTATTAATTTCAGAACATCATGGGAACGAAACACTTACATACAATCCTCTTGATAAACATACACATTCCAAATGTGTTAAGTTAACAGTGTTGCAGACATCTTCTTTGTGATTAACGTACGAGTGGCATATTATATTGCATAGACGAATAAACGATGCAACAGAATATCCAATGCCACATTGTATGAATGATATTCATATGATATAGACTCACCTACACACAACAGTAATTGGACCTTTTTGTATTTTCCAGCACTCTGTTACTTTTTTCAGCAGGTCAAGTAAAACGTTTGATGGAAGAATTGCATCATTGTTTACTTTACTTGTGGTGAAAACAGTTATTGACATCGGATCCTTTTCCTAAAGGGGAAAAAAATCATATAAATTGTTGAATGAAAATCGCTTATTGATCAATTTTTGAATTCAGCAGGCGACGCGTACGCTGTTTATTCACCTGGTTTCGTTTTTTTTGGTTGATGTGAAAAGTAAATCATAGAATTACTGAACGCCGATGAAAGTTGATAACGAAAAGTATAATCAAATGTCAAACAAACAAACACATCAAACGAATAGATAACAACTGTCATATTCCAGATTTGGTTCATACATCTTCGTAAGTAGAAAATGGTGGATTAAACCTGGTTTTATAGCTAAATTTACCTCTCACTTGCAGGAAAGTCTCATAAAATTCCGATATATTGACAACAATATGTGATTAGAGCTTTTTTTTTTACCTCCTCAGACATTTTATGTGGTATCATGAAAGTCGCATAAATTTCCATTACATTGATTTTCAGTTATTTGTTTTAAATAGTGAGATTTGGAGTGGTCGATCGTTAGTTTTTCGTGTTCATCTATCGTGTTGTGTTGAATTAAGGATGTCTGTTTGTTCTTTTGTTTTAATTTCACATTGAAACGTCGACGTATAATCCCCCCTTTTTATTATTGAAGTGACGTTTTCAATGGCTCCTATGGTTGTATTTAATCCATGATCTCAGGTTGCATATTTGCCTATAATTCTTACATTCACTTTATTTAAACTTGATTGATAGTTGTCTCATTTTCAATCATATGAAATAACTTGTGTTACAGAGGTGTAATGCATACCACAAAATACTTATTCTGCTTAGAAAAAAATGTTTTATAACCTTCACATTTACCTTATGGCTCAAGATAAGTTTAAGCTCTTCGGGATTTGGTGAGTTGTCTTGCACAATGGTAAAATCTTTAAACTGTAGCACTTCCTGTCGACCTAACCACAACGGAGTTTTCTAAGACAAAAGGCATTTTTAATTTGATAACTTCTATCGATACAACCTTATTCAGAAACATTTAAGTATATGAGTATATAAAATACAAATGAGAAAGAAACACTTTAAAATATGTCCCACAGTGTCTCCAAATACAATAAACAACGTATGGTTTTATTTAAATACTTTATTAAAACCAATACATCTAATATAGAATACTAGTTTACAGTATTACAATAGATATTCAATAGTTAACATTTTTAATATTTAATGTTGAACATAGATATGTGATAGGGATGGACATTTATCATATGATAAATAAGAAATATAATACTACATATTACGGATTTTTTTTGGACATTTTACACTTTTTACCTTAATTATTCAGCTCTTTCTCATAATTGTTATTGTTACATTCTAATATAACATCTATTTTTTTAAATGAGTGAGTAAGATATTTTGTCAGATCTTTTTAAAGATTTTTAAGAGAAGCGTTTAATTGTAAGTGACACATTTTGATTAATTAGACAATCAAAAAAGAAATAGTTTTTTTACTTTTGATTTTTTTAATGTTACATCACAAAATATTTTTTAATTGCATACACTCTATGATCACAGAACAATATCTTACCCTGTTCAACTGGTCCAACAAAACAACAATAGAAGAGTTGTGGTCATATACCATGGTCCAGAAATCAACAACAGTTTCTTCAAGAGGACATTGAGTTACTAAGATTTTACTGTCATATGTATATCCCTGTAATGACAATATCATTGTATTATCCATGTATATGTTCCGGACCATATGAGTATTTGGACCATATGCGTATGGTCATGACCATATGCGTATACTCATATGGTCCGACCATACGCGTATGGTCGGACCATATGAGTATAATACTCGTTTGGTTATTATCGGGCCGGATCATATGAGTATTTGGACCATATAGGTATATTGTTTTTTTTCAAATTACATTTTGAACATTTCAATAATACAAAAACTTTATCTAAAAAACACAGTGATGGTTATATGACAATTTATTAATTTTATTATCCAAAACTGAGTACGAAAAAGATGAGCATTGATGCCATAGTTAGTTTTCATCGCTAGTTACATTCTTGCATGTAGGCTTGGTGTGACATTCACTTCCAAACGGTATCATAGCTTTTTTGCATTTGTAAGACATTTGTGCTCCACCCTTTTCATTTACACCTTTTTTTTGCGAGTGAAAAAATAGCCTTTTTGCAGCTGCGTACAGTGATACCGAGGTCTTTGTCTATGGTGTGTTTAAATACAGAAATTTCAAATTATTTAACCAAATACAAGTTGTGTTTATCTTTAAAAACAAAAAAGTTATGTCTTTCTTTCGAAATGGAAAATACGGCCTCAAATTCGAATTTTGAGCAAATATATAACATTTCGACCTCATTTAACTTAAACAGTAGCACATGAAGGTCTTTTTTTATTACATATTTTAATGAATCAGGCAAAAAATAGCCTATATAGAAATTTTCATCAAACTGTAAATACGGGATCAAAACTGTATCGTATGTCCTTAAGAAGTTCTAGATCTCAAATATCGTAAAATGACTGCAATACAACATATTCGCAAGACAACTTAAATAAACTATGTTACTTTCAAGTGACTTCTTGTGTAACAGTTCATTAAAAAATGTTTGGAATTTTTTTTTTTAGTCGACATATCAATTGTCATTCACTCGCAATAACACATCGTTAATGATCATCGGTATATAAAATGTGTTTACTACAAATTTAACAATTAAGTAAAATTAACTATGTGAAACTTCTTATTTTTATTAAGTTTATCTTTTTATTATTATATAATAATGAAATGTGTTTACTATAAATTTGACAATTAAGTAAAATTAACTATGTGAAACTTCTTATTTTTATTAAATTTATCTTTTTATTATTATATCATAATAAAATTACGTAAATGATAGCGTCTTTTTAATGAACGGTAATACCATATGAAGAAGTATTTAAAAATATTAACTGTAACTGAGTGTTAATTACCCCGACCATACGCGTATGGTCGGACCATATGCGTATGTATCCATATGGTCATGACCATACTCGTATGGTCCAAATACTCATATGGTCCGGAACATATATATACTAACGAATGGGACAAATCATATTTTGCACTGATATCGTAAAGTAGATGAAGGCCTGTAAATCATAAACATTTGGATCATGCCAGTAGATTAACATATATTCTACAACTGCATCGAATGCAATACGATATTTATCCAATCGAGACAGTTAAATTTCAAATCTTAAACGCGAGGCTTGGCCGAGCGTTTTTTAAGTATTTAAAATTTAGATGTGGAGAGGGGATAAATATCGTATCACACGAGATTTGATGTCGGAATTGTTTCTCTAATGATTTTCTAACATTATGGAGGCAAACTTATTCCTTCTTTTCGAATGATCTACAAACTATCACAATGTTGCTTGTAAGCAAAACAAGTTACTTGTTGCACTCATATGTTAATCATTTGACAAGTCTTAAATTTTACAAACATTAAAATTGTATAAAGATATTTGTAGTCATGATCATGATATAATATGAGGCAAGCATTACCTGTAAAAGGGGACGAAGTCTGTATGATTTATTATTTTTGTAACTCAAGTTCAAATCTGTTAAAAAAAAGAAACGGAACTAACGTCACGTTTCAGGTTTTGGCTCTGTTGTGATGGATTTTACTTGTGACGTTATTTAAGTTATGACGTCATATTCAATGTAAACAAAGACACGTGATCATCAGGTAATGTTTATTCATATCAAAGACATTTAAAGGATTAATAGAAATGAAATTGGAATTGTGTTCCTATGTTATACTAGACAACTCGAAGTCTCATGACAACGAGTCCGGAAAAAGGAGATAGATCTCTCCGTTCTGCGCAAATGCGATAATTGAAAAAGCGACAAAAAAAATAATTTTGTAAGATTTTGAGTTCATTAGTACAATGAAAATTTCGGGAAATTTTCCCAATATATTTTTTTATTATTGATTTTTCTACTGTAATAGGGGACTTCGTCCCCTTTTTATAATAAAGATGCAAATAAATTCATATTTATTAGCAACGTTCCTGATGAAGGTATATTCAGAAGAGCGCTTCGACCGCATTACATGTATAATGTGATGTTTTAATTTTTTTAGATGCAACTTTCAATACGCTAATATACGATCTAAACCTAAACCTGCATTGCAATATATAGTAACAGGGACTGATATCAATTTATCTCCTCAATCATTCCTTGTATCTGGCAATGTGTATTTTTTTAATTTAATGAAAATCAATTATAAGACAAAATTTACTCACGGGAATAATCACTGCATTGATGTAATCATTGCGCGGTTTTGAATATGACATTGTATATGGTCTATACCTGTTGTCTAAAAAAAAAAATCATATATGTTCAATACTTTGGAATTGTTAGAGCTCTGTTATAAATTCTGCAACGCACTCTTCAACATCTAATTTAGTGAATTTGAATTAAGGAACCATAAATTTATCTTGAAGAGGAAAATATCTAATATAGTGTATTTTGTTTTTTTCCATCCAAGACAACACTTTTTTGAACTAAATATAAATAATTAATGTCGCTCATGATCGCTAGAAATATCGCACATAAACGACATGCATACTTTTTGTAGACGACATTGTTAAATTTAAAATTTACTGTCTATGGCAATGGGTTTTCATTTGTTTTATTGATTGATAATACATAATGTGCCAATTCGAAAAGGGGAGTCCATAAAAACCGCCTAAATCAAACACTGTCAATTTAAGGAACATGTTTAATCCAATAATCCTGAAAAAGTTCAGACATTTCGAAAATGGTGAATAAATAGATATAAGAAGCTGTAGTATGAGTGCCAATTAGACAACCCTTCATCCAAGTCACAATTTATAAACGAATTCCCTGGTTGTATTGATAGAATTCAGATTCAGTTTATTATAAATGTTATGTTATATATATCGTTTTCCAGATCATAATAATAATTGAATAAACAAAACGTATTCCTTACTCACGTGGAAATATTTTCTTATTCGAATTTTTCGATATATTTTCTTTTGATGTAGCAGCAGAGAAATCTGATGGAGGATACACAGGTCTTAGTGTTTCCAATCTCTAAATCAAATATAGAATTTTATTGACAATTTGCTATAGTACCGAATTTAAGGTAAATGGTTGTAAAGAGAACGTATGTATATACTTTAGTTAACTAGCCGTATGACATTCAATCTAATTTGTTTTTATTATTATAAACCCTTATGGGAAATAACAGAGTATATATGGTTCTAACAAATACATTTAAAACAAATAAAACAGGGTCAACTGAAAATATTTTTTTGTAACATTGAGACACATAGAAGTCATTTTTAAGCGGGTATTTGATTTATTTGAAAAAAAAGTTTGTTCTAACCCCATTTTCATGACTATACATATACCTGAAATTCTAGTTTATAAAGTTTTTGATTTTGTGGTAATTTCCTCTGTTCTTGATCCGATATAAACTGACAAAACTCTTTCTTCGGTATGGACGTATCTGGTACTGTGAACAACTCCAACAAGGCTTCAAATATTGCCTCATATTGTTCCTACAATTTAAATTAACTCCAGGGTATTTTTTCTTTGTAACTGAAAACAGTTCATTTCATTATATTTTCAGGTCTAGCTTATTAATTGTATCGATGATGAGTTTAGTTAAACCCACAATTTTTTGAGAGTACCACCAGCCCAGTAGTCAGCATTTCAGTGTTAAAATGATATGGTCATAATTATATATAAGTTTTTAAAACTTTTTGAAATTTGAAGTTTTTTTCTTCCCCGGGATAATATTACCTACGCTTTATTTGGGAAAAATTTCTGAAGTATAAGTCGGCAATGCTCTTCAATTTTGTATTCTGCTTGGCTTTTTGAATAATTTTGATTCTAGCGTCATCAATGAGTCTGCATATCTGGAGTTTGTTTGTTTTTATTCTTGAATGTTTTTATTGAACCAAAATAAAGCAACATTGTCTCATGAACAAATTTCTAGGTTTAACAGATACGATCACGAATGGTTATTGTATTTGTTTATTATATTTTTTAGTTTTATATGGTTAAATATTTACACTCTTGAATACATTTTCATCAGTTTTATATCAAGGTGGTGTGGATGTTTAAACTTGTATTCTATTCTTAAAATTTCCATTAAAATTTATTTATTCATAGGGGAATGCTAAAGCAAGTAGCAGTTTTAATTTCAATTGGTAACTGACATCGATGAACACGAGTTTGTTTAAGTTCATGCAGAATGATATATGGTAGAATGATTTTTTTTTCATAGTTTAGTGTCATTCCTTTGGTGTTCATTATTTCAGCTCCTGTAAGAAAATTCATGACTAGCAGATGAAACTTCAATACAATTTTATCGTTTCTGAATTTATAATTTTGTATTCATATAACTTAAACGAATTATGATCAATTTAGTAAAATAGAATCGTAGAAAAATGTACATGGCGAGAAATATTTGAAATCCAAAGCATAAGTTGATATGACATCACATCACAATTTCTTCTTCTTCTGGAAAGCAGTTAGCCAAATAAATGGCCGTGTTTCCGTCTCTTTTCAAGCCAGTAATATTTTGTTTCATTTCCAATTTCTCAATCAAAATTTTATTTAATATAAGCAAGACATTTGAATTTTAGAGTAATTAAAAAAAATTGGAAATGAGTAACAAGTCATGCGACTTGGCTCTCAAACTGTGTTAATAGTTTTTGTAATTTTGTACCTACACATGTTTGAACCATATTCATTCTGTCTTTTCTCATCATCTGTATACATTCCATCACATTTATATAACCTACTTTCTTTCCATTTTCATACAATGCATCTACAGCTATAAATGTCCCTGTTCGTCCAATTCCAGCACTTTAAATTCATAAAGTATATATTTTATAACAAAATACAAAATCTAATTTTAATCTAGAAAAAACATAACCAGCCATTTACAAATACATCGTTAATATGAACGCGGACCACAAGAAAGATTGATTTCAAAACTTAGTTCTTCGACTATTGAAATAACGTTTGACTATTAGTTCATTATTTTAGTTACACAATAACTATCTCAACAGACAGGCTATACATATGAGTTTTTTTTACAGTTCAAATTTATCACATATAATATAATATAAGATGGTTCAACTGATAAAAGTAAGTTGCCGTTACGAGTGGAAAGTGGTCAATATTCAGTTTTCGATGTGTCGGTTTCCTATGATTTATAACATTTCTTTCTCAAATATTAAAATGATTAAGTAAGAAGCTTCTGACCCCTCAAACAATGATTACATCCCTTTGCTATGACCATTGAAGAAACCTTTTTGTCAAACAACTATTTAGACATTCTTGGCTTTCAAAGCTTTTGTGTTTGAACTTTCCTATTTTTTGCCTAACGTACATACCTACAGTGCACAACAATCGGTCCAAGTTGATTACACGTTTTACTCATGACGTTTCTGTAAAAATTTACCACTTTGATGCTGTCTGGGACACCATGGTCAGGCCACTCAGTAAAATGAAAATGATGAATTTCTCGTTCTTTTTCGTTCTATAATAAGAACAAACTATACTAATGGTCATAACGACACATATACATATACTCATATAAAGATCTTAACATTTGAATTTGAAAATCTTTTGATCAGTGATGGTAGTGACAAAAAATAATCGAAGTCAAAAGGGATTTTCCAAATGTGTGTGGCAAAATCAACTTAGTTTTGTTTCTCATTTTGTGTTTTAATATATGTGTGCAAGAGAAAATGAAGACATCAAACAGTTATATTATATCATATGTCGATAATAATTGTGGCGTAAATGCTACTTTTTAAAATTCGGATCTAGAGTAAAAATTCATAAGCTTATAGTATTTTTAGTTTAAAGACAATACATAGCACTATATGAACAAATAAATATTGGAATGAAAGAAGACAATAATGGAAAATTATGTTTTATTGGTGATCATCTCAACGAGATTGATTTTCTCGCGAAAGCGAGAAATGCAATCGAGTTGAGATAACCAATGATAATCTGTTTATCGCTGTTTTACCTATGACGAGGTTGTCAATTTCATCAGCAACGCAACGTGCCTCCTTAGTTTCTAGCGAAAATTTTCACTCTCAAGCGAGTAACATAATATGAAAAATTATCAAAAAAAGAAGATCAAAGGAAAAATGCACAAAATAGCAATAATATAAAAAAGAAGATGAGGTATGATTGCCAATGATACAACTATCCACAAAAGACCAAAATGACACAAACATTAACAACCATTGGTCACCGTACGTATTGTGTCTTTATATCATATATTCTATATTGTCACCTTGATATTTTTGTTCGATACTGTGAGCAATCTGTACACATAAACTGTGTGTTCTCTTTCTTCTTTCATTGTAACAATATAGTTGTTTACTACCATTGGTGTATGAACTGTTTCAGGCCAGTACATTTCACATTTTTTCTGAAGAGAACGCATAAAAATGAATTAAGTTATAATATCGACGCTTTAGATTTTCCCATTAATATCACACGTTATATGTTGCTTTTAATTCATTATGATATGTGTCAAATACCGTGAACAGTAAACCAAATCATGTTGCATTAACAGCATTTAAAATTATCGTATTTATATCTTTAAGCATTCATTCGACAACCTACTTTTTAATAATGCTCATGAGAATCAACCTATAAAGTCTGTTACACTTTCAAATCATTCCCAGAAGAAATAAGATGTTGAAATTATCCCCATGTAGTGTGTTACCTTTTTATTTTCTTCAAGTTGTGTTACCATCACTATTTTTCCAACATTCTCTTGCCATATCATATGCCAGAAATCTCTCATCGTAACCTTTTTAGGACCTTCATATTGAGAAATACAAATTATGAATAGTTACCGGATAACGTAAAATTTATATAAAAAAGTGCCAAATAGCATTATTCTTGACTGAACTATTCCATCGCCCCGATGCTCACCTTAGAAAACATAAGTTTTGAATATAAATAACGAAGTTTGCTTCAGGCAAGGAAAATCGGATAAAAACATTACATAGATATAGGAAGATGTGGTGTGAGTGCCAATGAGACAACTCTCCATCCAAATAACAATTTAAAAATTAAACCATTATAGGTTAAAGTACGGCCTTCAACACGGAGCCTTGGCTCACACCGAACAACAAGCTATAAAGGGCCCCAAAATTATTAGTGTAAAACCATTCAAACGGGAAAACCAACGGTCTAATCTATATAAACAAAACGAGAAACGAGAAACACGTATATATTACATAAACAAACGACAACTACTGTACATCATATTCCTGACTTAGGACAGGTGCAAATGTATATAATAATAAACCCTCATATCTGAAATTAATTAAAAAGTACTAGTTTAAAAAAAAATACATAATAGTACATGATTTTTTTTAGTTACCTTGTGATGCTATGTATGACTTTTCCTGATTATAGTTCTACAATGATAAAAATTGAATTACGAAACCAACGGATTGTAATTTATATATTTAATTCTTATATGCTATAATTGTGTTTGATACTAGCATATTGTATAAGGTTCGTGTTGCTTATCCTTTAGTTTTCTATGTTGTGTCATGTGTACTATTGTTTGTCTATTTGTCCTTTTCATTTTTAGCCATGGCATTGACAGTCGATTTATGAGTTTGACCGTCCCTCTGGTATCTTTAGTCCCTCTTTTAAGTACGTTTTGGTCATGAATCCCCTTACGTTCAGCCATAATTTAATATTCCCGCGGTCATGACGACCAAGAACAGCACGTAGGAAGCACGTTATTTATGAAGACGTTATATCGTTTTCTAGAACTTGGTCGATACCTATGCTGGTGGGCGGATGAACTGGATAAATGGATTTTCATCAGCTAAGAAGAAATCTGCTTCAATACAGTTAACAAGTTAAGAAATTTTAACAAAACAAAGGTGCATGCAAAGTTAATAATATAACAATATAACTCATAACATTGAAGTGTATTTTAAATGATTTTGGGTTTCGCCTATGCTCGTTTAAATTTTTCTGTTTTTTGCAAACTATGTGGTATCAAGAGCAAATACCGCACGATTTTGAGATGAAATAATGGGGCCGAATAGAGCGTTACAGTGTACTGCAAGCCATATTGGACCTAACTTTGTTTTAGAACGCAGTACATTGTGAACGTGTTTGTCAAGTACAAAGAAATATTATTATTTATTCCAAATTATCACATTCTCGGATAAATCATGCAAGAAACATTAACCACTGAACGTTATTATCGTTTCATCCCCACTATCAACTATTTGATTATCAGTTGATGTCTTTTTTTTATACCTACTATAGTGTGAAAAAAGATGATTTTATGTAACACAAATTTTTGTGATACATGATATCTTTTGACCTTTCGGATGGATTAGAGGAATACTTATTTTGCATTTACTTTATGGACTCATTTGGCGTTAAAATAACTTGAAGCATAGAATTTATGAAACTTATTTTCGTTTTGTAGAGAATTAACTCGTTAGTTATCGTGCGTCTATTCTATCCAAAGCCCTCTTACAACTCAAAATAAAATAAAAAATATCACAATAAACGATATAAAACACAAAATGAATATAACATATACATGTGTTTGTATAATTATATCCCTAACAAGTATTGCAGCACGAACTTTAAAACTAAACAAACTATTTGTAAAAACTTCTACTATTATATTTTAGAACTGAATAAAAGTTGAAAGCTGTCTCTTAATTTTCAAAATAGAAATATTTCCTTTTATAACTTAGCCAGTTTTATTTTAAACTTACATCAATATAACTAGCATTTATATAATCATGCTTCGTGTCTCCATTCAGAACAACACGTGAATGGTCATCTACAATAAACAAATATAAAAACTATATTATTTGTTTAATAACAAGAAGCTGCTATTCGAACATAAGTTTAGGTTTGAAATTGCCAAAAAACAATTTGGAAGTAGTGATTTTTTTTTTTCTTTTTTAATTTAGTCTTTTTTATGCCAAGGCGTTGTAAGTTTATTTTTTTGCCTATGAGTTTGAAGTTTTTGCGGTTTTCATTCTTTGTCTCATAATTATAGAAGGTAATTAAGGATTTTTACACTCCAGATGTATTTTTGAAATGATGTTTATATACATTAGGTTGTTCCGTTGTTAGATTATATTTCCTTTAATAAAAATTATCCTCGTTTAAATGGAACTAACAAACTTGTTGATTACTTTTTTATATTTCAGAAGTCGATTCTTACTTTTGATTCTTGTAAATCTTAAAATCATAATGTAAAATTTGATAATAGAAATGAGTAATATGATTGATTAATCATTTATGTTTTACATACATGGCCACGTTGTAAGAAAGCGATTTTTTACTTTATTCTCTGCCTTTGAACCTGCAGCGTGTGCACAAACAAGCCCACTAGGTAAAACCTACAAAAAAAACCCAAATGCATGTTATAACTGACTTATCAATCGAATGGTATTTCATTGAACAATTATTTTATTTGAATGACACACCGTATACCACTTCGGAAAATAAATTACGAAACAAGTATTACCTGTTAATGCACATATGTTACCTCATACTCTTTTCTAAAACCCTCGTCTTTCTGTTTCTCATTTATAGCCTCTTTCAGATCTTCAACAAGTATCTTGTATTTGAAAACGTTGTGTTTACTAGGTACATTATTGTACACGTTTCCATCTCCATAGTCTTCTATTTGAAGTCCATTCTGTCTTCTGTCTTTCAAGGACACATTGACCTCCTGTGCATCAAATACTACTGCTGCATTTTCATTTGCATAATCGTTTCCCGTATTTGTTTCCTTCCTCGAATCTGTACAATATTTAAAATATAATATTAATAAGATTGCTTATCATCGGCTCTTATTTAAGTCCATTAACATCATTTAAGAGAAATTTATTGTAGAAGTGCGCTAATAATAACATCCACAGAGCATATCTCAGTGCTAATAAAAACACACAAAAAACCTTCCATTTGTTGTAGTGGTAATTCAGTAAAATAATATCTTTAAAGTGCAAATTATGTTCGATGGTTTTTGTCGATAATTCTTTGTAGTTCATTTCAATAGGAATAATAGTAGAAAAGTACTGATAAAATTGTCAACAATCGAAAGTCTACATCAATCATAATTAACAACAGTAAATTAAAAGACTATTTACGGTCAGACAAGATAGTGTAGAAAGAAATAAAAGAAATTACAAAAACATGAACTCCATGACTGTCGTAAATCTAAGATGTTCATGAAAAGGTTTCATGAAATGTTAAAATCCGAAAATACTTTATACTAATAAGCCATTACATACATCCTTAATCATAACTATATGACAATTCCTTTCATAATTCTAACGGTCAATGGCAAAAAATTAAGATCATTAGATCAAAATAAAAGGCAAAAGTGCATTGCAATCATAAAAACACAATCAAAAATTGTTCAAATATTAAACTAGATTAAGTACGAAAAAACAAGATACAAAAAAAAGAATGATATAAAATGCAAACGCTGACCATTTAAAAAAACCCATCAGGTTATACAGAACGAACACATTTCAGGAGAGCCGATTCACACCTTGTCATACTATGATTTACTCATTACAATAAAACAATCCATGGCATCTTTCTAGCGAACATATAATGATAACTTTTACTTATAATGATACTTATAGGAAAAAGTATCAACAAAAACATACTTGATACCAGTACAAAATGCGAGCTAAGCATGCAAAATTCGTGTTATTTTGATGATTTTATTTACACTTCATTTTATGATTGAGTATAATCCTAATTGCAAGCATAAGTAGAAAATCTATAAAAAAAACAGATTGCTCTCATGTGCGGCCTTAAAAGTTGATTCCGTCCGTTTGAATATTTACCTTTTGTTAACAAAAATCTGCGTCTGCAAAAAAAAACTATTTTAAACAATGTTGTCTCATTAAGTTAAACATTACTAAAACAATATCATGGACACAATCATTTCACAAAGATGTTGTTGTTAAATTTCTTCAAGCGAAATATCGCATTTGTTTGCTGACACAGCGTAAAGCAGACACTAATCAATCAATGAATAAGGTAAATTGAATTAAATAAAGAATTTAATTGCAATTCATTGAAAAGTTAGACCTTGTTTTTTTGTTCAAATAAATGAAGAAAATGAAAAATAATCATAAAAAAACATAAAAAAAAACCCCCAAAACATTAAAATTTAGAATGGTAATGGGGAATGTGTCAAAGAGACAACAACCCGACCATAGACAAAACAACAGCAGAAGGTCACCAACAGGTCTTCAATGAATCGAGAAATTCCCGCACCCGGAGGCGTCCTTCAGCTGGCCCCTAAACAAATATATACTAGTTCAGTGATAATGAACGCCATACTAATTTCCAAATCGACACAAGAAACTAAAATTGAAATAATACAAGACTAACCAAAGGCCAGAGGCTCCTGATTTGGAACAGGCGCAAAAAAGCGGCGGGGTTAAATATGTTTGTGAGATCTCAACCCTCCCATTATACCTCTAGCAAATGTAGAAAAGTAAACGCATAACAATACGACATTAAAATTCAGTTCAAGAGAAGTCCGAGTATGATGTCAGAAGATGTAATCAAAGAAAATAAACAAAATGACAATAATACATAAATAACAGTTGACTACGAGCAATTAACTGACATGCCAGCTCCAGAATTCAATTAAACTGATTGACCCGTGTCATATTATTAACTGGATTTTGAAAAATGTGTTTAGTTCCGATGCAAAGACCCTATAAGTGAATCAATATTAACGCCAAAATATGCAATCTTTAATGACCTGACAACAGTATCGTAACTATATCCCGTCTTAATAAGTCTATTCAAAGGTTTCGTTAGTTTCTGAGGTGATTACTGACACCTTTGTGCTTTATAAAGAATATTTCCATAAAAAGTTGGATGTGAAATACAAAAACGTATTAGAAGTCTGCATGTTTAGCTATATTTACGAATGATGTCCTTATACCGATGATAAAATTTAGTAAATGTTTTGACTAGTTTGTGATATCAAAAACCCTGGTGTATTAATTTTTCAGTAATAATCAATCTTTGCTTATTTTATTTGTCATATTGCAGTAAAAAGATCGTACTTGTAAACTATAAATGCCACCACAACTATTAACACTATTATAACAGCAGCAAAACCGCCACCTATTGCACCAGCTTGAGAAGATTCTTCTGATTTCAATGCAGATTTAACTGAAAATAGATATTTACATTTTTTTTCATTTCAAATGCCTTTACACAAACGACTGATTGATACACACTTCACTATATACTATGTATACATTGTATAGATAAAACGCGGATGTATAGAAATATACACCACACATAACAAAATAAGTAAAATGAAAATTTGTCTTTTCTAAGTGCAAAAAAGGTACATATTTTGATGAACAGCAATTTTTGTTGTCGACTTAAGAATATATCTCTTCGTTCGAAACCCTGAACTAATTGTACATACGAAATAAACACATTTTTTGAAAAATATACAGATTTCTTTCCTCTCATTGGTCTGAGAATGTTCTGTCTGATAAGTTTATGTCAAATATTGGGAAAAAGGCATGAATTATAGTAATCGTTTCTAACGATATTTTGTAAAGGTCAACTTTATCAAGAAAATGGACTATACTTCTCAACCTTATATTAGTATATAAACATTGGCATCATCAATGACGATAAGCTGGCAACAACTTTGACTGTTATCAAGCATCCTCTGTGACTCTTAACTAAACGTTTATCTCTGTTGATTTTTCATATTTCTTAATCACACCGAAGGAAATTTCTACCACTATCACTAACAATGACCTTCAAAATTTAAACAGTCAGTGTAGTTCACAAGTTCACTGAAGTGGTATGTAAACAGATACACGATAATGAATCAACAGCTTGGGTACACAACGTAGATAATGATTATGTTATTGGTGTAACAACACATATTATTAGAGGGTTGACAATTTAAAATTTTCTAACCTTGATCGCATGCTTCGCCACGCCATCCATTTGCACAACCTTCAGGACAATTTCCTGTAAATACGCTACAATTTCCAGTCGCACAATTACACAATCTTGAGCAGTTGCTACCGAAATACCCGTCGTCACAAACTAGAAAAATAAGAACTTCATTCACCAATAAATATCCAAAGCTTCAATGGACAAAGTATGTTTGTCTGTTTTTTTTTTGTATTTGTGCTTGTTATACATATGTGCTGTATTGTTTACAAAATACATTTTAGGAACACATGTAATGCATTAACCTAAGCTTTGCTTTTTTCAAAAAGTTAACGTTTTCCCTGATTGAATGGAATTTCATTAATGGGAATTACTGATCATACAAATACAAATACAAAGAAATAAAGGATATCTGGATTATAATAAATCATTTCTGTGTAAGCCATCACAAAAATAAAAGATTCCTTCAATTTTTTTTTTCACTACATTTTTTAACTGCAACAATTTTTTTTCATATTGCGATCTGTCGTTTGGTCTACAGATAGTCCTGCTATTCTTGAAGACACTATAATGCCATCAAGAGTACAATATACAAACATGCACTTTACTTTTAAGATGGTTTTGCGGGCTGTATTTGTGTTAAAAGCCTCATGTGCCATGATTATTATTGTATAAAGAATTTCTGAATGACACGAAAACAGAACGAAGACACCTTTATCCAAATGAAAAAAAAAGCAACTACGGGTGAGGTTTTTAACTCTTTTTTTTCGAAAATGTAGAACTGTCTCTTTTACGTTGATGTAATAAGTCATTTGTTTATGAAATATATCTATTGTACATTTTAAAGTATACAAAATATAACGTACCAACATTGCAGTATGCACTTTGTATATAACCTGGGCTACAAATAGATGTGTTATCACATAATCCATTTACAGGATTACACATGCTAAGGAAACATCCCTCACAAAACTGAGAACAGTTCCGTCCAAATTGACCATAAGGACACTCTGAAAAAAGCGGAAACAAATTAAACTTACTTCAGAAATATTTAAGTATCAAAAGAAGAATATTTGAAAATTGAAGCTTTTAATCGTTTGTCTGCATATTATTATAAAATTAGAATGCAAAATATCAATGTTCATCTAACTCATATTCTCAACAACACACTCAACATGACTTTAATTACTTTTCTTTTTCAAATATTTTATTCTCATAATTGATACTGCTTTATTGAATTACAACAATTCATGTTTCAAAGGAGACCTTTACGCTCAGATGTGGAATAGGAGCGAGACCGGATGCGGTTAGGCATTGAATTTTTTAAACATTTTGAATTTTTTAAACATTTTGATATTTTCTGTCAGCTGGCCAAATC
Organism: Mytilus trossulus; assembly: GCF_036588685.1. Lineage (NCBI taxonomy): Eukaryota > Metazoa > Mollusca > Bivalvia > Mytilida > Mytilidae > Mytilus > Mytilus trossulus. The sequence goes on from NC_086373.1 coordinate 63,695,329, forward strand.
ACTAAACTTTAATTAAACAAATTGTAATAACATTAGTAAGTAAAGATAACTGTTTGTTGGCATACATAAAATATACATTATGTTTTTTGTATCGTCAGTTTTGGTCTAATTTAACAATCACTGATTATTTGATTACAGACAATTTTTATGGCAAATTTGGACGCAGGGTTGTGAAGCTGCTCGGTTTATCAATCGCGCAACATATAAACACATATATTGTCTTTGGAGTGTATATTGTACTCATATGAATACATTTTGACTAATCATGTAAAGGCTTTAAAAAGATCATATCCGAATAAAAATGTAACCTTTTGGATAGTTTATGATAAAGTTGGAATTCAAATTAAAAGCCAAATTGAGTTGATAGTGGACAATGGAAAATCCATCATGGACAATTTATGAGCACTGAAATTCTAAAAACACCACGTTTTGGTAAATAGCAGTAAAACCTAGACAGGAAAATTGTCAAACTTTCAAAACAATTGAATCCCTGCCATCCATCCGTGCAGCCTCCATTGCATCCTCCGGTCACGTGGTTACAGGGTGATTTAATACAATTTGTCGAACAGTTCTTCTGACAATTTTTCCCGTGATAGCCAGGTTGACATGCTGTAAAAGAACAATTTTGATGAAACTGAATACTTAGACATGTACAAAAATAGATATATAATAAATAAATCAATGAATTAATCAACTAGTTATAAACAATTCAAACTCTATACACATTAACCAATAACTACTCAAAGTTTATTCATGGATTTCTTTCAAATGAAAAATTAACATACGCACGAGATAGCAATTATTTATAATCGTCAAATTAATGGAATAATCTACATTAACTAAAAATTTCAACACAAAACTATTATTGTATTAGAGAAAATGATTGGGTCAACTAAGCAGAGATTGATTGAATGATATATGTATTCCCAAGTTTATACTACATGTACTTTTGATCATAATTAAACAAAAAATGAAAACAACACATTTAATAATTTTTTGCGTCCGAAGTGCTTTTCTGGATTCACCTTCATCAGACACGCTTGAAGCGGAACAATTGAAATCCCAAGATGTATAAGTACCGACACCGCTGAAGAGCTATATGTCAAAAATACCTAAAATAAATAGCCAAATTCATATAACTTTGCCTGAGGGAGTTGAAACCTTAGTTTCTTAGTAATATCAAAATTTATAAACGGACAATTTTAGTAAAACTTGTAAAATTATATCAGTACTGAAGTACTGACTATTGAGCTAATGAAACCTTGGGGACTTATAGTCCACTAGCAGAGGTATTGACCCAGTGAGTTAAAAAATTGAAAACAACACGTTTAATAATTTCTTGCGTCCGTAAAGTTATCCTTCACAAGCTCGTCAATGTATCCCTACCCCAGAAATGTTATTGTGTCACATTCATAAAACTTTCTCATTCACGATTCTCTGAGCATTAGCTGTATCATATGAATTATTTGAATATTATCATAATGTGTACGAGTAGGCGTTATTGCTACTGCAATCCAAACACCCAAACGCTCAAAAGACATCGAACTTTTTTTCTTGTTTTTCTTTCTTTTTTTCTTTATCTTTATTTGATAAACACGTTTGCAAAGAATATGTGCTAGCGAAAATGTTGAAGCCTATAGTAATTGTTCCTCGTGGTTTGCTTAAAAACTTAAATAAAAGTCTATAATTAAAACTTCAAAATATGTTTTACCCTGTTTACACTCAACCCCAGTCCATCCATTTGAACAGCCGTATGCACAAAGCCCATTTTCTAGGTCACATGGTCCATGGCAGTTTTTTGGGCACGTTTTATTACAAAATGGGCCAAAGTGTGTAGGAGGACAACCTAAAACAAAACGTAATTGAAATAATTGTATTACCCATATAATTATTTGATTACACATAACTTCTCCTGATTAACAGTTGTATTATTACTATTTTAAATGAGTTTGGGGGGTATTGAAATCATGTTCTTTTAAAAATGAAAAGAACTAATCAAAATTATCATGATACTTCTTAAAGCATAAATACGATAAGGTAATGTTCATATTGAATATGATAAAAAAAACTTGTTCTGAAATGCCTGTTCAGATCATGTTTTGATGTTTATGTCTCCATTTAATATTCTACACATCTATTTGTAGCTGCATGCTTCAAATCACATATTTTCTCATAAAAACACGGAGTTGAATGATTTATTGTATCTGCAGTTTAAATTTTCGAATTGAACAAAAATATTCCTTGATTTTTGTTTGTTCATTTCCAACATTTAAACTGCAGATACAATAAATCATATACTTTTACATAATATTCAATATTTGTTTAATCAAAATCCAAACTAAATAGTTATAGAATAGATTCTTATGAGACGCATAATTGTCTGTTGAAAGAAGCGTTAATATTTAATTGTTCTCCACAGAGGTACTTGTATTTTTAAAATCAAATTTGCATAAAATCAGAGAAAAAGAAACAATTCATTGGTTGAGTTTACTAACAACCCAAAATAAGTTTATTAAAGGTAATTTAACCTCTTAGAAAAGCTTGAACACGAATTCGAAGTATTACAAACTATTCGAAGGTCTTGCTGAATGAAAACCCATGGTACACTTATTCGGCTAATCTAATAAAATACGACTAAAATTAAAAACATGTAGCTGTAAAAACAAAATAATGCGGAAAGAATATGTTCACTCTATCAGCATGATGTGAAAAGTAAAATCCCCCCAAAAAAAGAATTTCGAGGAAAATTCCAAACGAAAAATCCCTAATCGAATGGATAAGTCAAAAGCTCCTACTAGTATTTAGGAAACATGACAAATGGATATCAACTGTAATAATCCTGACTTGGAAGATAAGCAAGATCTGAAAGCGAGTAAAGTACACGTCATATAGATTTTTAGTACTAAAACATATCCAGACAAAAACTAATGTATGTACGTTACGTCATTTGTTATTACACATTTTCCTTGTGTCTCGAATTTTCGTAAAAAATCGAATAGGTAGATGCTGCTTTGATGATAAAACTCACCAGAAATTCCAATTTCACATAGTTCAATTGCAGAAGGTTGACCCTGATCTGGATTAAATACATATGTAAGATATCGGAAAACGGCGTTAAATTTAATCTCGGGCGGCAAAGATCTTTCTTTGTATAAAACTGTTCCAATATTCCAGGTGTTACTGTTATTTGAAGCGTAAACAACATGGTGACCCTCCTTGCCAGTAGGTTCTAACAAAAAAAAAACCAAACTTACAACAATTATAAATAATAAATGTAAAGTATGTTCAATACCACACCAAGATATTTCAAAACAAAGTTTAAAGGAACCTGCAATATAACATAAGACTAAGATTGGAAGGCAACATTAGGGTAAACGAATTACAAGCAATTACATAAATCTACTCTTTTACAAATAAAACAAAAAATGAACTTTGTTAACTAGTGCATATTATCTTTGGAAACCTATATATTTAAGGAATGACTGTAATATTATTTTCTGTCTATGAAGAAATAACATAAAATATTTGGTGCACACTGAATAACGCGCGTAGCGGGTTAAATAACAGTGTGCACCACATTTTTTTTTATGTTATTTCGAATAAACAAAAAAAATATTACAGTCATGTCATATAATTTAATTCTAAACGTTTTAAACCGTAGAAAACCATGATAAAATGTTGATGACGTCACGATCACATGACTAAATTGTGTATATGGGCTGATAACAAAATAACATAAGCCAATCAAAAGACGCGTTACATCCGAAATTAAATTATATATATATAAAAAAAACAATAACAAAACATCAAGTACAAAAATTGTCAGCAGGACAAGATCTATAAATTTGTTGATATTGTCAACCCATCGTTTGAATATTTATCTGGGTTATTGTCCCTGAAAAATATGCAAACTATGATAGATAAAGAAAATTTTTCACATCAATAATAATAAGCAAGACAGGATCTAGAAGATTATTCGTGAGCATAATGGAAAGGTTTAGACGACTCATCATAGATGTTATTGCTGTTTAAGGGTGATTCGTACTTGTGTGTTTGTTAACGTGATATATTAGTGGAGACCATGTTGCTCAGTCTTTACTTTTATATATATATATATATATAAATTTTGTAGAATGTTGTTTGTCTATTTGTCGTTAACCGTTTATTTGCTCATGCATTGTAGGCTTTTTTTTTAGATGACTATCCTTTTTGTATCTTTAGATCTCTTTGAATTTATTTTATCTGTATACAATTTATTTACATTATTTGGAATTGAAATTGAAAAATGTTACGACAATCGAAATGTATTGCAGCTTATCCCGATGTCATTGTCATAGTTTTCATCTTTTGAAGAAAAGTCAGTGTTTTTCGTTTGTTTATGTGTTACATATTTGTTTATTCGTTCATTGGTTTTTTTTTTACATAAATAAGGCCGTTAGTTTTTTCGTTTGAATTGTTTTACATTGTCTTATCGGGGCTTTTTATAGCTGACTATGCGGTATGGGCTTTGCTCATTGTTGAAGGCCGTTCGGTGACCTATAGTTGTTTATGTTTGTGTCATTTTGGTCTTTTGTGGATAGTTGTCTCATTGGCAATCATACCACATCTTCTTTTTATATTTGAATTGATACTGCAATTTTAGAAACCAGATAAATTCATTCTTAAATATTCTCTTTTCTAGAATGGTAACTTAACAACCGAACACTTGCATAAACAATGCAATTAACATAAAACCATACAGAACAATCGATCTTATATCAGATCTCAAACATATTATTATACATACATGCATATATGTTGTACTTAACAGAAAGGATAAGGAAACACTTTTCAAACTGTTATTATTAGTAATATGTCATGACTTAGGTTAAAATATTATTCAATATCTTGTATATTCTGTAGATATGCAGTAAACATCAATCAGTTATCATAATTATTTATTATTTACTTACCACCAAAAGTGACATACATTCCATTTCCAATGCCTCTTTTCATAAGATCAACCTGAACTGTAACATTGACTCCCGTTGTTTTAGAGCAAGATGTGTAATTTCCATCATTTGCTATACTAGCTGGTGGATTACCACTTGCTATTGGATGTAAATAGACCAAACCGTCAGATGCCACGTTATCTGTAATAAAAAGATGGAAATTGAATGACTCTAATCGTTTTTTCTGCAGGTGAAAAGTAAGATGATACTATGCAATAATTGTCTTTTGTGTCGTATTTTTTATATTCAATGAAACTCTGGAGAAGTGAATATTATTTCTTTAAAAGTATTTAATGGAAAACGTTTATGAAATAAAGAAAATAATAGTTTTATAAGATGATGAGGACAATCAGCTTATATGTGTAAAAGGTCAGTTGGTTTCTTGACACAAAATAGGTTTAGTTATTTTTTAAGCAAATCTAATTGTTGATAACTGAGGATTAATTCACTGTTTGTTTTTAAATGGGTAGGTCTGAGAAGGGCTGATTTTGGGCTCCAACTTAAGTTTCATCTAATGAAGTATTTTGAACACCTTTTAAACATTTAAGTGTCTACTTCTGTATCAGTCGATTCAATTAGAATATGTTAAAGAGTCGAACTCATTAAGTAGTTGAAGACGATCAAATTCAAACTTAAATATGAAAAATCTATCAAGGATGCCATAACATGTCACTTTTCAGGTGTTTGCCAAAAATTGAAATAGCAGCATCCGAGTTCACTCCCAACTTTTTTATATGTAATGTATCATCAATTACAAATCACATTTCAATATTAAGAATGAACACAAATGAGGCCACTTCCATTAATGACGGAAACCGTATAAAATTTACCTCAAATGCTGAAATTGAGAAGATTTCAGTAATTTAGAATGACTTAATGATAAAAGTACATATTATGTATTGTATTATAGAAACCCATCCTTTATTCATGTAATGGAAGTATCTACTTTCCAATAAATAGCTTGAATTTTACATTTTAACAATTTTGTAAAACTGCTATATTTTGGGCCCAAAAAGGGGTCCTACTGGACCTACTCATTTGTTCCTCTGTTCTTCATCCATAATTATAAAACATAATGACGTTTATTGTGATTGGACATTGTTTATAAGGTATTTTTTGTTTAATTGCCGAATTGAGCTACTTTGACGTTTTTTGTATGAATCTACTATTCATTAGTAGATATCCTTTTTTTTAATTAAGAAGCCGTTTGATACGGTGCTTTTTGTCCGCAATTTGCTTTTTGTCCGCTTTTGCTTTTTGTCCGATTATTTTGCTTTTTGTCCGAGACTTTTGCTTTTTGTCCGTTGCTTTTTGTCCGTTTTGCTTTTTGTCCGATAATTTTGCTTTTTGTCCGATACTTTTGCTTTTTGTCCGTTGCTTTTTGTCCGTTTTGCTTTTTGTCCGATAATTTTGCTTTTTGTCCGACACTTTTGCTTTTTGTCCGTTGCTTTTTGTCCGTTTTGCTTTTTAGCTCACCTGGACCATAGGACTAAGTGAGCTTTTCTCATTTTCTCATTATTCGTCGTCGTCATTAATTTTTACAAAAATCTTCTCTTCTGAAACTACTGGCAAAATTAAAGCAAACATGGCCAAAATCATCCTTAGGGTATTTAGTTTCAGAAAAGTATCCGATGACCCCGCCCAATAATTAAGATGGCCGCAATGTCTAAAAATAAATGTAGATTTTGGCTAATATATATGAAACAAAACCATAGAGACAATCTAACAAGGGATAAGAACATTTCGCCTCATAAAATAATGTGGACCAGTCAGAACTTTTCATGTGGGACAATATGAGCTCTTAATTTAAAAAAAAGTGGGACAATCGGGAATAAGCCCTACAGACTTGAGCAATTCTGAAATAAACACTGTTGATGTATTTCTTTAAAATTTTCTATTAAAAAGTGTTTTTAAATCTGTGCCTGTCCCAAGTCAGGAGCCTGTAATTCAGTGGTTGTCGTTTGTTTATGTGTTACATATTTGTTTTTTCATTTATTTTTTTGACATAAATAAGGCCGTTAGTTTTCTCGTTTGAATTGTTTTACATTGTCTTATCGGGGCCTTTTATAGCTGACTATGCTGTATGGGCTTTCCTCATTGTTGAAGGTCGTACGGTGACCTAATGCTGTTAATGTCTGTGTCATTTTGGTCTTTTGTGGATAGTTGTCTCATTTGCAATAATACCACATCTTCTTTTTTATAAGAATGCCAACTCCTCACACGTACAATTATTACTTCATTTTCTTTTTTTCACTCATCTAATTATTATGTCTATTTTAATTCAATATTGTATCCATATAAATGTATATGAACGCTTACATATATATAATTATTGCGATATCATATATAAGAGAGAGGCAAAGTGTACCAAAGGATAATCACACTAAAAAGGGTTGAAACAAACCAACAAAGCCGCAACTGAATGAAAAACAACAAGATACACAACAGTCCACAAAACAAATGTCCGAGAACACAATTAATTCGTAGTGCATTTCTTTTAGAACATAAATGAAAATTAAAAAAAATCCCACCTGCGCTTTCTCAATGAAACTTTTACAGTGTGTTGTACTAATTTTGGGACAAATTATATCGAAATTGTAGAAAACTTCATCGCGTCTAACTCAAAATATGGACAAGTTTGTGTTTAGGGTGTCTTGAAATCTTTTGACAGCTTCCGAAGTGCTAATTTTTAACCTTTTTTCAGCTGGACCAAATCACTACTTTCCTGTAAAATACCAAAATTTTTTTACAGTGTAATTTCTCCACCCCCCTCCCACTTACAATTTGAGGCATTAAACAAGGAGAAATAAATTTGGAAGGGGTATAAAAATTATTGGCGAGTAACCCACTGTTATCACTAGGGACTAATAACGAAAATCAAGGGACGACAATTGTGGTCTCGGACGAAATCATTGAAATTTAAAATCTGAGCAACAAGAACCAATGCAACTGTGATGATGTATGGTTAACTGGAAGAGTAAGATAATCCTGCTCCGTCCATTACGTTTTAAAAAGTCATGTATTAAACTCAAACTCTCGAAAACGTTGTCTTGGAAGATCTTTATTCCAAGGGGGTCCTTAATAGTTGCTTTTTGATAATCCTATAAGGAGTTTATAATTTAACTCCTTGCGAACACTTTCATAAGGAACGAAAATTCCCATCTGCATCTTTTTGAAAAGATTGCAAATATTTTTTAAATTAAATAGGCTATCCCATTTCAAACCCAGCGTCTCGGAAAATCTCATTTTAGGGCACTAGACAATGATTAAATTTGTAGTAATTCGATAATAATACATGGATTTCTCGCGAAAACATCGTTAAGGCGAAATTTAAAGTTTGTCTTGGCTGATTGAAGAAATTTCACAATAAAAACTGAAACGCAAAAACGCAAAAACGCATAAAGATGTTTATTCAGGACAATAACTTATATAAAACAACAGCAGAAATACATATATTGTATCACCAATGGAGGTTGTAAAATACTGTAGGTGATACTTAAACGTAATGTTCTATTTATTTTTTTTGTCGTTAAGGGGACTGGAGGGTATTAATCCATTATTATTTAAATATACATGTAGGATTTTGCTTGTTTTTCTATAGATGAACTTTTATCATATACTAAATAGAAAAATCAAATAAAAACATGGGGTTATCGTTCACTTAAGCTCACAATCTGCCCTCGAAAGAAGCAACCTTTTTTGTTAAGGTACTTTTTTTAAGTTGAACTAATAGGAGAAATAGAGATATATATATATATCGAAATAAAAAAAGAACTAAATTACAGAAATCGATTTAATTTTACAACTGTTTAGTTTACGTAAAGCATATTTGAAAAATATCTATAGGTCACCGATGAGTTGAAAAAGACATTTTAATTCTAATGCCAAAACAAAATGTCATTATTGCACTAAAGGGAGACAATTTGGAGCTTTTACAGTGATATAAACATTTGAAAAATAAATCTGAGGCCAAAATCATTCGATTTTTTGGGTTGATTTTTGAGCCAATTCATAAAGTTATAACTAATAGTGTAATAAATAAAATTTGTAATGAAAACAAAAATGATAAAATTTTTGCTGAAATTACCATCGAGCCTCCGAAAGAGAAAGTATTGCACAAAAAAAAGGAATCATCCTTTAACGGAAACAACCCTTGAAATCATCGGCTATTCGTCGATGACTAAAGGCTATCTATTTCTGAAATCTAAATTTTGTTTTGCTGTTCTGAGTGTTCAAGATGTTACATGCAGCTAAAATATTGGTAAAACATTTGAAAAAATACTGATCTGTATAAAATTTACACAAAAGTAAACGAATGCAAGCCACTGGAATGCAGTCCAGGACTCGGATAAATAAGCACATTTAAACAAGAGTGCACACACTGAAATGTCTCGCCTACTTTACTCATTATTAATATTATGTTGATAGCCCTAAGTATAAAGATTTATTACAACTGCCACATAAACTTAACATTAACCAAGATAGCTAAACAAAGACCAAATGAATTATGAAAATGAGGTAAAGGTCAGACGAACCATACCAGGCAGACATGAACAGCTAACAATTCTTCGATACAACAAATATACTTGACCTATTACTTATAGTTTAAGAAAAACAGACCAAAACCCAAAAACTTAACACTGTGCAATGAACCGTGAAATTGAGGTCATGGTCAAATAAAACCTGGGAGACTTACATATAGATCATAAGATATTTTCATGCACCAAATATAGTGACCTTTGGCATATAATATTAGATAAAAAGACCAAAACTCAAAAACTGAACTTTGACCACTGAACCATGAAAATGAGGTCAAGGTCAAATGATATCTTCCCGCTAGACATGTACACCTTACAATCATTCCATACAACAAATATTGTAGACTTATTGCATAAAGTATGAGAAAAACAGACCAAGACAGAAAAATTTAACTATAACCACTGAACCGTGAAAATGAGGTCAAGGTCAGATGACACCTGCCAGTTGGACATGTACACCTTACAGTCCTTCCATACACCGAATATACTAGCCCTGTTGCTTATAGTATCTGAGATGTGGACTTGACCACCAAAACTTATTCTAACCTTTGTTCACTGATCCACGAAATGAAGTCGAGGTCAAGTGAAAACTGTCTGACGGGCATGAGTACCTTGCAAGGTACGCACATACCAAATATAGTTATCCTATTACTTATAATAAGAGAGAATTCAACATTACAAACATTCTGAACTTTTTTTCAAGTGATCACTGAACCATGAAAATGAGGTAAAGGACATTGGACATGTGACTGACAGAAACTTCGTAACATGAGGCATCTATATACAGAGTATGAAGCATCCAATTCTTCCACCTTCTAAAATATTAAGCTTTTCAGAAGTTAACTTACGCCGCCGCCGCCGCCGCCGGATCACTATTCATATGTCGAGCTTTCTGCAACAAAAGTTACAGGCTCGACTAAAATGACAGGTTATATGAACTGAGTGGCAATAAAAGCACAAGTCTAACACTTGCTTTTTAAAAAAAATAAAATGTTTATTTAAAATGGTAATCTTTAAACAAACAAAAATTGAATATGAAAATTTACAATTCCAACAATAGATCGATATTAAACAGAAATGTTTCATTATCATTTTTCGGCTACAATTGGTATATAAACCATCCAAAATTGTCAAAATATCAACATAGAGTATTTACAAAGAATGTTTCTGTTATGTTGTGCAACTAAATCTCTACAGCAAATGGTAGTGACAACACTAGATGTTAATTAGGATCCATCGACAAGCCAGGCTTTTGTCCACGAAGGTACCAAATTGTCGGTGTGACTATCGCTGACGGCTTTTGGTAACACACGATATGGTTGTTGGTCATGTTGTTATCACCAAGGGAAGGTCATCGTGCTCTTAATTTCCACACAAACTGATATAGCTCCAAAGGTTTAACAATGAACACCAATGGACACTCGTGTCAATTGGAAGGCCACGCGGAATCAATATCGGAGATGTTAAAGACAAATGCATCGGTCATGCTGGGCTTTTGTTTCTTAATATCTAAATGGACATGGCCTATAATTAAAAGATCCTTTTGCAGAATTTGTGGATTATTTGGTCATCTGTATACAGTCTACGAGCAATTGCATCCTGGGAAAAGCCTCATTAGATAAACCCCAATTTGTTTGTAATTAGTTGTCAGAAAGACCTGGCATATAGTCTTATATTTATTAACCTTAATTACTTACTTACAATAAGGGATAAGCCAGCGAGTAAGTCAGCAAAGGGTTAGGGAAGTACCTTGGTATATAAAAAAGTCGGAATAAACAATTGCCGGCTGGCCAAGAGATTCTCCACGTGGGGTATGATGCCAGAGGTAGAAGTAGGCATTGCCTTAAAAAAAGGCACAGATCACTTAGGCCCAAGACCCGTACGAGTTTGACAACAATGAATTAAAAGGGTAAGGTGGTACCTCTGTTTGTAACGAAGTCGAAATACACTTTAATAATTGCCGGCTGGCCAAACTAAAAGATTCTCCGCGAAGGCCATTTTACCAGAGATAGAGGAGGGCATTGCCATACAAATTTCTTATAGCACTTATGCCCTAGATCCGTACGAGTTTGACAATAATGAATCAAAAGGGGAGATGTCGAAATAAAGTATTGCCGGCTGGCCAAACTAAGAGGTTCTCCACGTAGGCCATTTTACCAGAGATAGATATGGTAATTGCCTTTAAAATGGCATATAACACTAATTCCAAAGATCTTTACGATTTTGCCTGCAAGGGGTTAAAAATAAAAGGTGTTACCTTTGTTTACAACGAAGTCGAAATAAACCTCTACCTCTGGTATAATGATCCACGTAGAGAATCCCGGAGTTTGGCCTACCGGCTACAGTTATTTTGACTTTAATGTGAACAGAGGTACCTCCTCCTCATTTTAGCTCTTTACTGACAAACTCGTACGGGTATATGCCATATAAGTGCTATAGGCTATTTTAAGGGCAATGACCACCTATACCTCTGGTAGCATGGCCCATGTGGTGAATATCGTAGTTTGAACAGCCGGCAATATTTCATAACGACTTTGCGATATACTAGAATACCCTCCTTTCCTTTTGCTGGCATAAGTGCTATAAACCCTTTTAAAGACAAGGCCCACCTCTACCTCTGGTATCATGATAAACGTGGATCATCTTTTATTTTTGGCCATCCGGCAATAGTTTATTTCCACTTTGTTATATACCAGGGTACCCTCCTTACCCTTTGCTGACAAACTCGTACAGATCAATGGAATAAGAAGTATGGGCCATTTTAGATGCAATGTCCACCGCTACCTTTGTTATAATGGCCTATGTGGAAAGTTTCTTTGTTTGGCCAGCCGGCGATAATTCATTTCGACTTCGTTGTAAACATAGATACCACCTCCCCCTTTTAACACTTTGCTGAAGCACTGGTACGGGTCTACGGCATAAGTGGCCATTTTTTAGGCTATGGTCACTTCTACCTCTGGTAGCATGGCCCATGTGGAGAATCTCTTCGTTTAGCCAGCCAGCAATAGTTTATTTCGACTTTGTGATATACTTAGGTACCCCCCTTACCCTTTGCTGATTAACTTACACGCGTCTGGGACATACGTGTTATGGCTATGTTAGAGTTAATGCCTACCTCATCCTCTGATATAATACCCCGCGTATAGAATCTCTTAGATAGGCCAGTCGGCTTAATTTATATTTTCGTTGTAAAAAGAGGCATCGCATCCCCCCTTTAACCTTTTGCTGACAAACTCGTACAGGTCTAGGGCGTTAGTTTTATCAGCCATTTAAAAGGCAATGCACACATTTAACCTAGTAGGATTAATGGCCAACTTGGAGAATCTCGTACTTAAGCAAGCCGGCAATAATTTATTTCGACTTCTTTGTAAACAGAGGTTCCAACTCCCTTTTAAACCCTTTGATGATACCGCGTACTTCTCTATAGGGAATAAGTGATTTAGGCCATTTTAGAGGCAATGACAACCTCTACCTCTGGTATCATGGCCCACGCGGAGAATCTCTTAGCCTTCCAGCAATAGTTTAGTTCGACTTTATTATATACTAGGGTACCAACCTTACACTTTGCTGACTAACTCGTACGGGTCTAGGTCATACGTGCTCATGGTCATTTTATAGAGGCAATCCCTTCCTCTACCTCTCATATTATGGCCCGCGTGGATAATTTCTTAGTTTAGCCAGCGGGCAACAGTTTATTTCAAATTCGTTATAGACCGGGCTAAATTATCCCCCTTTTAACTCATTGTTGAAAAAACTCGTTCGGGTCTATAGCATAAGTGATATTAGTCATTTTTAAGAGAATGACTACTCCAACATCTAGTTTAAGGGCGCACCTAAAAATGTCTTAGTTTGGGCAGCCGTCACTATTTTTGGTGGACTGTGTGATATACTAGAGTATTCCCCTTACCCTCTTCTGACCAACTCGTACGGGTCGAGGACATAAGTGCCATGGCCCATGGACCATTTAAGAGGCACTGCCTACCTATACCTCTGGTATAATGGCCAACGTGGAGAATCTCTTAGTTCGAAGAGCTGGCAATAATGAGGTTTATTTTTACTTCGTGATATACCGGCGAAACTCATGCCCCTTTTAATTCGTTGCTGATAAACTCGTGAAGATCCAGGACATAAGTGCTATAAGCCATTTATAAGGGTTTGACTACCTCTAATTCTGATATAATGGCCTACATGGAGTATGTCTTAGTTTAGCCAGCTTTCAATAGTTGTTTTTTAGACTTAGGGATATACAAGAGTATTCCCATTGCCCTCTGTTGACCAACACCTACGGGTCTAGGATATTAGTGCTTCGAGCCATTTTAGAGGTAATGCGATATATTGTAAAAGACATGAAATTTCATGTACAAATCATTTATAATGTGATTATGGTCTGTATTTAACTCCTGAAAGGACATGGTATTTTGAAGTTCAAAATGAAACCTGCCAAAAATATGCACATTTTATATCGGACATAAAGCAAAATTTTCGGACAAAAAGCAAAACGGACAAAAAGCAACGGACAAAAAGCAAAAGTTTCGGACAAAAAGCAAAATAATCGGACAAAAGGCAAAGCGGACAAAAAGCAACGGACAAAAAGCAAAAGTTTCGGACAAAAAGCAAAATAATCGGACAAAAGGCAAAACGGACAAAAAGCAACGGACAAAAAGCAAAAGTTTCGGACAAAAAGCAAAATTATCGGACAAAAAGCAAAAGCGGACAAAAAGCGAATTGCGGACAAAAAGCACCGTATCAGCCGTTCTAATCAGATTTTGTAATAGATTATAACAAACTAAAGCTATTATTGGATGAATGTAATGGTTTGCCTGTCACATAAAATTTCATGTTTTTTAACTGATACATTTATAGTTATTTTTTTTTATCTTCCCCTGTTAACGCATTTTTTTACGGTATACTTCAAAATTATATAGACAAATTACATAAAGCTTTTACTCAGTATGCATAATTTTATTCCTAATAACTTACATTCGTTACAATAGCTTCCAGTTAGTCTTTTCTTACAACCATCAGTACAGACCGCCGTATTCTTATTGCAAACATCATTTAAACAGTTCTGAGGATCACATCCCCAAACACAGGACCCGTTTTCAGGATAACAATGTTGCTCTATGCAATTGATAGCACATACATTCTCGCAGTTACTTCCCCAATGACTCTTTTGACAACCTACACGGAGGCAAATTTTACACATTCAAAATAAAAAGATAGTAAACGATTGCATGAACTATTGTCGTTTATTAAAATTCATCTTTTTTAATTGTGTTACAGTATATAACGTTTTCAGTAAAAATAAATGGTCAAAGAATATTTTGTTCTGATGACAATTAATAAATAATCCCTAGATGGTGAATGATGAAAAATGTTTGTAAAATAAAATTAAAAACACGGAAAAATCAAACAAAAAAAGAGAAAAGAAAACAGACAAAGACGAAGGACTTGTCTGCGGAATGTGAAATCTTTCACATTTAAATACATATTTATACTAAACTCACCATTGATGGCAACGTAACATAATTCAACAATTGGTCCCTCTTTGCGACTAGTATATCCTTTAGTATCATAGTAAATGACATATTTTCCAAGTTGATTACAAGGAATAGTCTGAGTGAGGTCTGGAAGATCAGGATCATGATCTTCATAACAGAGATAACCGTTAGGTGGTGTAGTTGTTGTGTTGGTCACATACAATTTAAATCCATCCATACGATCAGCAACTGAAATTAAAATTAAAAATCATTTTTCTCTCTCAAAATTATCAATTAACTTAAGTCACATCATTGGTATTTTGTATATTAAAAAAATAGATCTTACTACTCATAATCACCGCCGTCGGTTTTCAAATGACATGGTGGTATAAAAAACCTGTCAATTTTATCGGGAACTTTAAATTTTTCAGATATAGATATAGGAAGATGTGGTGTGAGTGCCAATGAGACAACTCTCCATCCAAATAACAATTTAAAAAGTAAACCATTATAGGTTAAAGTACGGCCTTCAACACGGAGCCTTGGCTCACACCGAACAACAAGCTATAAAGGGCCCCAAAATTACTAGTGTAAAACCATTCAAACGGGAAAACCAACGGTCTAATCTATATAAACAAAACGAGAAACGAGAAACACGTATATATTACATACACAAACGACAACTACTGTACATCAGATTCATGACTTAGGACAGGTGTAAACATTTGCAGCGGGATTAAACGTTTTAATGGATGTAGGTTGTTTTTCGATTTTCTGTCATGGCTTTCTCTTTCTGTTTCTGACGTGTAAGTGTAAATGTCCCTTTTGTATATTTTGCCTCTTTTCTAAAAATGCTTAAAAACAAGGTCGAAAGAACTAAGACCGAACAGTTTCTGGTAATCATCATTTGGCATGGCTAGTACTTTTACATCCCGTCATTGGGTTATTATGCTATGGTAATTAGTTATCAAAAGTGAATTACGGTACGTATTCTTGTCTTTAGTTTTTGCTAATGTGCTGTGAATTATTGCCTTTTTTAACATATAAGTTTGTCTCTATAGTAAGAAAAGATAATAACACACTGTTGACTGTTGTACCGATATTTTTGACATTTTTACGCGACTGTCATACACATGCTATATTTGGAACCAGGTTAAGATCATCTTTTTAACATAGGAAAATGCGCGTACCAAACAAGGAGTATGACAGTTGTTATCCATTCGTTTGATGTGTTTGAATAAAATAGAGAACAGAAATGGAAATGGGGAATGTGTCAAAGAGACAACAACCCGACCATAAATAAATTATATATAAATTATATATAAATATACTAAATAAATAAATGATTTGGAAAATACACTGAAGGTATAAAAAGTCATGAGAATTCCGAATGCAATCGGGTTATATCCGGGCACTCTGGTTCTAAACCTTGGTTCTATCTGGGTTTTCTGGTTCTGAACCTTGGTTCTTTGGTTCGAAACCATGGTAACTGGTTCATCATCCGGGTTGTTTGGTTAAGGCAACCCGATTTCTTGGTTCCATCTGGGTTCTATTCTAGATCATTCTAATGTTCCCGTTGAACATAACAGAAGATAACCGCAAGTCTCCGAATAAAAAGGTAAAGTAGGTCAAAGACGCTATAATTATTTTATAACATTAAACAGTTGAGCATTGACGGTAAAGGAAGCTTTAAGGTATTTATCTTCTCATTTTAATTATTTTGATAAGGAAACTAGATAAAATAAAGCATATCGTATAGATTTAAAAAAACGAAGTATACAGTACATCGAACATCCTTTTATTTAATGCAGTCGTTTTGTTTTCTTTTTTCCCCTTTACTCATCCCTTATTTACGTAAATATGTATTGACATAGGCTGATCCAGAACTTTTTCTAAGGGGGGCGGCTTCAGTCATGCTTCAATGATTCCCTATATAATCCACAATTTTTCCCCCACGAAAGTACATGTTGTTTATATGGCTAACAATATGTTCATCTAGCCACTTGACCAGTTGACGACTTGCATTTATTTAATATAAATATGTGATTGCACATTTATTATCAAGTTCGACTGAATTTTATTTAATGGCTTTTTAATAATGTCAGATTTGAAATACATGGGAAGTATATGCAACAAATCTTTTTGTTCAAAACAGAATGTTAAAAGACATATAACGGAAAGCGATGATCAATAAGTTGGTAAGCTTTAACTAGTTGGAAACAAGTTATAAAGTATAATAAAATGTATGATTATGTACAATAAATTTGTTAAATTTGATACTTATTCAGTCATTGTAAAGGGCATGCATATAATCATTCGGCCAAAAGTAAAGAAATCAAAATTAAGATTGAAAATGTTTATAATAAAATTATGTTAAGATGTGTTAATGACAGTGTTAGTGGCATGTGTATCATAAGCACAATAGTCAGAACTTCTGTGTTGGCGCCATGATTAAGGGGCATAAAGAGTTACACTAATCTGTCCGGAACGTCCCATAAAAACGGGTTCCGCTCTCCTAACTTTAGTTTGCCTCAACCAAATACTTCAAAACTTATACACAATAAATAAAAGAAGCTGGTGCATGCATGTCAATGAGAACTCTTCACAAGAGACTAAATGACACAGAAATTAACAATTATACAATGTAGCCTAGGACACCACACAGTCTTCAACAATGAGCAAGATTCATACCGCAAAGTCAGCTATTAAAGGCACCGACATGACAATACGAGAAAACAAACGGTCTAATTTATGCATAAAAAATAACTGAAAAACAAGATAGGTACGTGCACATAAATTAAGGCGGGGTTAAACATGTAAGCGGGATCTAACCCTCCCCCTTATGTTGCATGAGTGCCAATGAGAACTCTCCACAAAAGAAAAGACCAGATGACACAAACACTAACAACTAGCATAGGTCATACACAGCTTTCAACAATGAGCAAAGTCAATACTGCATATAGTAAGCAATAAAAGGCACTGAAATGACATTGAAAAACATTATTCAAACGAGAAAATAAACAAACAAAAAATGATCAAAAAACAAGTCTGTAACACATAAAATCAACATTTATTGAATTACAGGCTCTTGACTTACCATAGTCACAAACATACCGAATAAGGCGGAGTTGAGCATGTAAGCGGGATCCACACCTCAACACAAAATCAAATTTTTAAGTGTCACTTTTACCGTTTAAGAGTTATCATGTCCCTTTAAAAACATAAGTGCTGACTCTTTCGTTTCCTTTCTCTTAAATAAGTCTGACTCAATAAAATGTTAGGAACCTTATACGCGATTCACATTACCCAATAACATAGATCTATTTAGTTCGATATTGGGTGCCGATGGCGACACTGTTCATGAGTTTTTAGATGTAAAAAGTTGTTGTCCGAGTACCAATGATACAAATGTCAACCCGGAGCCTTGAGATAGGAAAACTGCTAAAACCATTGTTTCCGTTCTTTAACTTTAATTTACCTCAACCAAATGTTTTGAAACTTTTTCACAATGCTTATGAACACAAAACGGTCAAAATTACGCGAATCCGGCATCTATTTTATGTGAAAGTTTACTCATTTTTCTCACAAGCAGGGTCATCTGTGGTTAATAGACATATTCTACATTTATTTCATTAATCAGCTTATTTACTTCCATTGAGTTCTTCTTTGAATAGACTTACAGAAGTAACTTGCACATTTTTTTTTCAGAATCTCGGTGCAGTTTGGTAACAGACAGTGATATTCCAAGTTAAATGTGACCAACTTAACAAAGTGTTTCACTAGGTTGAGCTCTCTGTCTAAGTGTACTTTAAAGGTTCTTAGCATTGAGTTCAGTTTATTGATATGCGTATTTCATCAGTGTGAATTTTTATGATGTAAAAGCAGACTATCCACCACCTACATGTCCATGAAATGAAATCTAAGGTTAAATGAGTTCAGTGGCGGATCCAGACATTTTCATAAGTGGGGCCCACTGACTGACCTAAGAGGGGCCCGCTTCAGTTGCGCTTCAGTGATTCCCTATATAAGCAAGCAAAATTTTTCCCCGGGCCCGGGCCCCCTGCCCCCCTAAATCCGCCTCTGGAGTTAAACATTTTACATTATCTATCACAACTGGCAGCACACGATGCAAGTGAAGCAGTAAATTTTCTTACTTGATATTCACGGAAATTAAAAGATTTAGTTTCATCTGAACCAAACATTCTTACAAATTGAGAATGGAAATGTGGAATGTGTAAAAGAGACAGTTACATTGCAAAAAGGGCAGAAAGCAGTCAAAGGCCACTCATTGGTCCTCATAGCTGACTGCAGTATGGGCTTTGCTCATTGTTAAGGCCGTACGGTAACCTATAGATATAGGAAGATGTGGTGTGAGTGCCAATGAGACAACTCTCCATCCAAATAATATTTTTAAAAGTAAACCATTATAGCTGTTAATGTCTGTGTCATTTTGGTCTTTTGTGGATAATTGTCCCATTGGAAATCATACAACATCTTCATTTTTATATCTTCAACAAAGCGAGAAAATCCCTCGCTCAGAGGAAGGCTTCAGCTGGTCCTTAACAAAATGTGTTCCAGTTCAAACTCCAAATAATAAAATAAACTTACAATTAAAATCATACAATACTAACAAAAACCAGAGACTCCTGACTTACCATACCAGAAGACACATCCAATATGCAAAGGTCAAGAGTCAAAAAGTTATAGTCTGGTCAAGAGATCCTTGACCAAAAAAACCCAACACAAAGTGGATTTTGAGAAAAGGGTCATCGTGGTACACAAAACTAACAATATATCTTTATATCTAATATATCTAAGAAGATGTGGTACGAGTGCCAATCATACAGTTAATTCTCCATTTAATTCAAACAAAATATACAAGTTTTACATTGAGGGCAAAGGTCAAGCTCATATGAAGTTTATCGTGCCAATAGACTAGTCATCTTATGACAACACATCTACATGCAACATATTCAGAAGCAAGGTCAATTGAAAATTATATTTTGAGGTCAAGGTAATATACCGAGGAACACACTGCAACATGATGACACATTCAACGTACATACATGTAGGTCGGGAGTCAAAAAGTCAAAGTCCAAATGTTCCATGTGAAAATTCACACAGCAGTCTTGCGCGAAAGCTCATCATGGTACACGTAACAATGTCTTATGTCATGATGCACTACAATGCAAAATATAGAAAACCTAGGGCAGAGACTGAAACACAAGACATAGCTAAACTCAATTGAATGGTACTTGTATACCAAGTCACTACAATTGCCTTCAACAAAGAATATAAACTCTCGCAACAAAACAAAGTTAAATCCGGCCGACTTTCACTAAAGTTTGAGCAGGATTATTTGCAACGATTATCCTACCACATATAATTTAGAATCGAGTCGTGCAGTTATGTCAATAAGAACAATACAAGACAGAGTTGTAAACAAAAGAAAGTAATGATACATATCGAATTTTTAATCCCAATGCACAAATTAGGAACCGTAGTTTTCATTCAATTTTTCATTTCTAAAATGTACGCTTGGGTTAAACAATGGAAATTAACACTGTATATTTATATAAACGATCAATCTTGTAAATAAATAAATAAATAATCTTTATTTCAAGAGGATGATCCCATTAGTTAAAACTAATCTTCATGAGAGTCCTCAAAATAATAATAACATAGTTATAAGTACAAACAGTATAATAAAGTTATATTATACACAATATACAATTGTATTGAAATAATAATAAAAATGCATATTAATTTGCACAATTGATGAAAAATTTGTAACATTTTGTTTTAAAAGATACAAGTGTATCACTCATTTTGATTTCATTTGGTAAACTGTTCCATATTTGAGAACCTGAATATGTAAATGTTTTCTTTAAAAAAAATGTTTTTGGTTTTGGAAGATTTAATAGTTTTTCATCAGCTGAACGTAAGTTATAGTTTTGATTATTAGTAAAATGAAAATTTTGTTCTAAATAGTTAAGAACCATGCCATTAACTGATTTAAATACAAGTATTGCCTTTTGGTATTGAATTCGTTTTTCCACATTTAACCAGTGTAAACTTTTAAACAATAAACTGGATGAGGTCATTATGTCAGCTTCTACTATAACCCTAGCAGATTTCTTTAATAATTTATTAAGTTTATTTATTCCACTTTCACAACAACTTCCCCATATATTGCAACAATAATTAAATAATGGCAGAATATAAGCATTAAAATAGATAATGCGTATATGCAAAGAAGAAGACCATAGAAGACTTTCTGTAAGAATTCTGTACTTTCTGTAAGAATTCTGTACTTTTTTTTCATATTAATTTTTTCTATTGGCATGCAATGCATGCATTTACCGCCATGCTTACCAACACTTATTCATAAAAGAGAATTTCACAATAGCTAAAAATACATATCAAGCAAATATTCAACCATCAGATTTTGTACTATAGGACTTTCCGAAATTACATAGTATGACAACGTTTTCCATGGTTAATAAATAGTTAATCAGTCGTGCGACTTGCTTATACAATTTTTACAAAAACGAAATTTACCGACATAATTTTGTTAGATTAGATAAATAAACACTATGCCTAGGATACTGCACTAATTCAA
Organism: Mytilus trossulus; assembly: GCF_036588685.1. Lineage (NCBI taxonomy): Eukaryota > Metazoa > Mollusca > Bivalvia > Mytilida > Mytilidae > Mytilus > Mytilus trossulus. Next base: position 63,716,960 of record NC_086373.1, read on the forward strand.
TGTATGGATAAAAAGTCTAGACATGGAGATTTTGTTTATGACAAGTAGAAAAATGTATATATTAAACTGCCATTGTTTCAAAACCTAGGATTTAACTTTTTCAGTAATACAATTCGTTGAATTTTGTGCAGCTATAAAAAAAAAGGATACATATAATTTTATGTATTACTTCTTATTTGGAAGCCTTTTTTATATTACAAAATCAATATTCTTTATTATCAAGTTTGGAGCATCAAAGAGATAATGAAATTTATTTACGTCAGATATACGTTTTATCTACAAAAGGTTCCTTAGTAACTGAATTCTCAAATCGTATTTTCCAGGGAAACGTCGCACGCTACTGGTGTTACTTTGGTGAAATCACGGACAAGACACATTCATCTTGTTAATTTTTAAACATAAACAATGATATTATAAAGTGTTGTATATCATTTTAAAGCTTTTAAACTCTTCTTTCAGATTATTACAATTTTGTATATGTAACAGACCATTTTCATTAATAAAAACTCAATAAAACCTTTATTTTGCAATATGATTTCCTTGTCCCGCGTTACACTTTTAGTTTTGTGAAATTCTGAATACCGTTAAAAACGTATAATCTTTTTTACCAAACGATATAAAAGTTTGTCTAGAACAAGCAATTTATAAGTGGGCGATGACGTACTGTCGATTTTTCTCTCTCGAAAAGACGGAAATGTAAGAAAAAGGGATCAAAATGATACAAATTATGTGTCCCATGCAAAAAAGGTTGCCTTAATTTTTTTTAAATTGTCCCAAAAAGGGAATTCCAGAGCAATCCCGGTGTCGAAAGTAAATAATTCTGATACAAGTATTTTGTACAAAGATCACACTTTCACCTCATGCAATAATCAGGAAATTTTAAAACATATTCTTTTTATTTGAGTTGATTAGCAATGTCCGACATTTTGTCCCCTTCAAACTAAATTTAACGTAGGGTTACGTTTTCTGTGTTTTCATTATGTTTATTTAATACAGTGCCATTCGCGACATATTTTTTTTTTTATAATGGATAAAAGTACAAACATTTATCTCTATTTTAATACTAAATTCCCATAAATTATATCTAATATACAATATATCAGATAAAAATAAAATGTCCGAAACAATGTCCCCACATACGATTTTGACGTTATTTTTAATAAAATATGATTCTAACGTTCCGTCTAATTGTCATGCTTGCACTTTTCACAGACGAATTGGAATACGGCTATTTTATTTTGTTGCTTAATAAGAAAACTTTAAAATTAATGTTTTATTTTGAAGCTCTTCCGATTCACAAAGAAGGGGTGGGGAGACTCGGAGATTTCCTCGCGGACTATACTAGTCGGATCCGCTAGAATACAAATTAACAGAAAAAAAACAGCTATAATAATTGTTCCCGCTAATTCCCTTGCATATATTCAAGTTGTGCAGAACTGCCATGCTAGATATGCCGTAGTCCTTTTGCCTTGACATTCTGGAGTGCAAAAATGAATGCATTTGCAGTGCATAGTTTATCCATAAAAAAAAAGAAATCGATTGCCCTTATAATTAAAATGTATACAATTAAATGGTTTTAATTCAAGTTACTTTTTTTATTTTTAATTTGTTAACATCTTTTATCTAAGTAAAAAAATCCTTCTTAGGAGAAAAACTCGATCCTTTAAAATTTATTGTAAAAAGCCATCTGAACAACATGCATTCCAACGTTTTCATTTTGTCTTACGTCTTTGAGTGTGTAACGTTAGGTGACACCAGTATCGTGCGTATGTTATTTATTGTGACACATATTATATAAAAGGATGTCAAAAATCATAGATTTGATAGCACCCTCTACATTTCAAAGTAATGTAAACTAATGGAAAAATTGAGTGCTTCTTTTTGTAACTTCATTCTAAACATGTGCGCACGGTCAACGATTTTACAACACTATGAAGTTACAAAGAGAAGCATTCAATACTTATATTTACATTTTTTAGCTTTGATCATGAAAACACGAAATTTACATTTTTTCTATTTAATTCACCTGTGCACTTTATTGTGGGACCACGTGTTATCATGAATGAAAAGTTTTATTGAGTAATGCAATTGCCTACGGAATAACACGTGATGTGCAGTTAAACAATCAGAATAAAGTATAATAATGAAACATACATCTAATGTAATTATTAAATACTAAACTCGTACAAAGGATATCTACACGTCTCAACCAACAATACGGTAAGGTCTACGTTTAATGGTCGCACATTTTCTTTAAATTTTGAAACTGATATTACTTGAAAAACAAACAGTTTAATTTATTTACTCACGTGAAACAAACCGGGATGCGATATTCAGTACTTAGGTGAAACTGGAAGATATTTATCTAAACGCACGCCTGTACACCTGTATCGTTTTAAAAGATCCAATAAATTCAAAAGTATCTTTTATCAATATCTCAAGAAGCACACGCATCCTATTAAGTATTTAACAGTTCAACCTTTAGAAATAGTAAATAAACAGCCTGGTGAATCTCATTTAAACTTTGTAGGATCACGGAAAATAAATGAATGAAATTGGATTAAAAAATTACCCTCTCGGTTTTAAACATAATAGAATTTATGTAATATACATAAATTCGGTTATTCTAGTGGAAAGTTTTAATCTCGTCCGTTGCAGTGCTTTCCTTTATAAATTCATATGTAGTCGATAACATGTATAGTGGTGACGTCAATTTGACGTTAGCGTTCTTTTTAACTTTGAGCTGCAAGTGTGTATAATTACAATACAGAGAGAAGTATTTTGAAAATACCCACCCTCCCTCCACTATATATAGTTAAACCATGTAGTTTTGTTTGGGTAATGCTCTTTTGTTCTTTTTATTTTCAGGTACATGTATATACGAGTAGAGTAGTTAGAGTTCCAGTATGAAAAATTCTTCTCCATTGATGATTTGCCATGTGATGTCAAAACTTGCAGTAGTCAGTTGGATGTTGGTTGTATAGAAACATTTGATCGTTAAAAAGTGAAAAATGTGTTTGGCAACTTCGCTGCGTGTGATAAACTACAGTCACAGTTGTCTATATTTTAGTTATATTAAAAGTACATTTTGTGGATCGCTGTATCCCAGGATCCAACAGCTAAGTTAGTTGATCGCTGTATCCCAGGATCATACATCTATCTATCTAATTATATCTATCTAGTTATCTGTAGGTTGCCAGAGGTAACCAAAAAATGATCTATACATCTATGAATCTAGTTATCTATGAATCTATCGAGTTGAACAATATATATCGTTGAATCTATAGGTGTACATATTTAGATTTGTGTTAATAATAAAAAGCTGTGGTCAATACTGCCAATCAATTTTAGTTTTACAAGCCATCTCGAATAATATCATGGGAATTTGTAATAATTATATCAAGAACCGGTTCTGTTAACATTTTGGATATAGTTTCTAAAACTGTTCGTAAAAATCGTTCTCATGAAGGTAAAAAAAAATCGCAATCAAAGAAAATTTCGGAACAACCATACAAAAATTTCGGACCTAATTTCTATTAAAAAAAACCCGGCAAACATTATCTGTTAACTAAGCTCTGTTCTTTACCGATAAATGAATTAAATAAAATTTTAGAGTGATGCAACAAATCGATATTATAGTCCTAAGTATGAAATCGTTCAAATTTTAATGCCGTATTGTTATTATAAACTGTTTCCCAAAATTGATAGCCCCAAAGATCATAACATAAAGTATGTTAATAACGATTTTGATTATGTAAATATTGCCGGTGTTTTTAACGACCATTCTGTTAAAGACCAAATTCTTGGATATCTTTACAATACTGAACTTCCTCTTATTTGTATTATTTACAAGAAGTCTACCCGGAAATATGTGTTTAATTATAGCCAATTGTGTAAAGATGTAAATATCATTGAAAATACGTCTATATCTAAAAACGAAGATGTGGTATGATTGCCAATGAGACAACTATCCACAAAAGACCAAAATGACACAGACATTAACAACTTTAGGTCACCGTACGGCCCTCAACAATAAGCAAAGCACATACCGCATAGTCAGCTATAAAACGCCCGATAAAACAATGTAAAACAATTTAAACGAGAAAACTTACGGCCTTATTTATGTAAAAAAAATGAAAGAAAAAAACCAATATGTAACACATAAATGACAACCACTGAATTACAGGCTTCTGACTTGGGACAGGCACATACATAAATAATGTGGCGGGCTTAAACATGTTCGCGGGATCCCAACCCTCCCCTAACCTGGGACAGTGGTATAACAGTACAACATAAGAACGAACTATAAAAATCCGTTGAAAAAGGATTAACTCATCAGATGGACAAACATACAAGTGGACGTGGCCGGGTACTTATACATCCCGGCACAAAAAGACACAATGAACATATCTGAGAGTACTCGCAGTTATCTGACAGCTAGTTCAAAGTCACTAACAACTAATAAAAAACATGCATCTAAGACTAAACAATCAATCCGTACATATCCAACATCCAATGGATTTAGTGTAAAGACGTCATATACAGCAAAAGAAAAAACATGACCTTGTGCAATGCCAAGTTACAGGTATCGACAGATTGTAGATCCATGAATATGCATATTTATATAACATACTAGTAATATTTAGTTAGCTTTTAATTAACTGATAACACAATCAATATTTATACCAATAAAAATAATCTTCAATGATATTATTACGATGTTGAATAGGTAACCTTTAAGAATAAGTTTATTTAAAGGAGCGACAAGTTTACATGGATCAATTCTAAATTTCCGGGCACGGTTAACAACATTTCCGTAAAAATGAGGATGTGCTATCCCGTTTGAAATAAGTTTCCAACCAAACTTCAAAAACCAAATCTTTATATCTGTGGAAAAATTTAGTAAAGGTTTCAAGTAATTTATGGTAACGATATCCCTGGTTTAATAATTTACCAGTAATACATAGGTTGTGTTTGTTAAAATCAAAAACGTCACAACAGACACGGGTAAAGCGAACAAGTTGTGAAATATAAACACCGTAAGATGGTGCCAAAGGAACATCACCATCTAAAAATGGAAAATTAACTTTAGGAACGGAAAATCGTCCCTTTTGTCGTAAATTTTAGGGTGGAGTTTCCCGTTTAAAACCGAAATATCTAAATCTAGGAGAGAACAGTTATTACCGAATAAATTTGATTTATTTAAAGTTAGTTCTTTGGGGTAAATTTCAGCAGAATATTGAGAAAATTCTTGATTATTTAACGAAAAAATATCATCAAGATAACGGTAAGTGTTGTTGAATTTATCAATTAAATGCAATTTCGACGGCTCTTTACTGAGTTTAGTCATAAACTGTGATTCGTAACAGTACAAAAACAAGTCTGCTATTAAAGGGGCACACTTAGTGCCCATGGTGATACCTACAACCTGTCGATAAACTTTGTTGCCGAAACGTACATAAATGTTATCAAGGAGAATAATAACAGCTTCAATCATCTCATCAAACCTCCAGTAAGTATTTCGAGCATATTTACCTTTCTCATTAGAGAAGAATGTCATGTTATTTCAGTAATTCCAAATACACTTATGGCACCATTTCCCATGTCATAACAGGAGACCTTACCATCGTTCACGACCAAGAGTTAAAATCTTTACTTAGAAAAGGACCTAAATATCGCCCCCCGTCAATTATTAATTGGAATGAGTGTCGTAATTTCATCCACGACTCACTCCGTTTCTACTGTTTGAAATTGGTAAAACGAGAAAAAGCAGGCAAAAAAAACTTTGGACTCTTTTTATAATTCCGTAATGAAGATTGTTCGAATATAACATTTTAAAGAACATTTTACTCTTAACAAAAAGCATAAAAACCCTATTTCGCGTATCAAACATAAACTAAAAGACCTAGCCAAGGAATTTGTTTTTGTGCCGACTGATAAAGCTGCCAATAATATCATTATTGTTTGACGTATATATTATGTTGAGGTTCTGCAAAAGGAAATCACGAATTCACAACATTCCAACTGACTTTATATTCAGAAAACGCAATCTGTAACAAACACAAACTTTTAGCTACTTCTTTACAAGCAGAACCAAATACAAAAGAAAGTCCCAACTATGTACTGGTTCCGAAGCTACACAAAAACCTTAAAAATATAGATTTATTTCATCTTCAAGCCATGGTTTCACTACTAAATTGTCTATTCTACCTAGTAGTACACTTGGTACAATAAAAATCCTGATAAAAAATTGTTCAAATAAGGCCTTTGAAAATAATGGAATTTATTACTTTTTGAGTGTCAAAAACTCGTTTGAAGTACTTGATAAATTGCATGCATATATTGGTGACTTTGAATCTGATCAAAGTTTTGATTTTTCTATCCTATATACCACTTTGTCTCATATTCTTATTTAGAAAAAAATCACATCCCTAATTAACTGGGCATTTCAAAAGTCAGAATACGAGTACATATGTTCAAACTCTTTGAGGTCATTTTTTAGAAGCAATAAACAAAAGAACTATGTCAATTTGACAGGCTTTGATACTATATATGCGCTTGAAATTTTACTTGATAACATTGTTTCTCGCTTTGAAGATTCCGTATATCGTCAAATTATTGGAATTCTAATGGGGACTAACTGTGCACAACTTATTGCTGACCTGTTTTTGTATTTTATGACCAAAATTAACAGATCCATCGAAACAAAAATTTGATACACAAATTTAATATATTGAAAACAACACGTTATTAATTTCTTGCGTCCGAAGCGCTTTTCTGGATTTACCTTCATCAGGAACGCTCAAAGCCAAACATTTGAAATCCGAAGATGTATAAGTACCGAAACCGTTGAAGAGCTGTATGTCAAAAATACCTAAAATAAATAGCCAAATTCATCTAAAGCCAACTTTGCCTGAGGGAGTTGAAACCTTAGTTTCTTAATAATTTATAAATTTATAAACGGACAAATTTTAGTAAAGTTTGTTAAATCATGTCAGTACCGAAATACTAACTACCGAGCTGATGATACCCTCGGGGACTGATAGTCCACCAGCAGAGGTATCGACCCAGTGATGTAAAATATTGAAAACAACACGTTATTAATTTCTTGCGTCCGAAGCGCTTTTCTGGATTTACCTTCATCAGGAACGCTCAAAGCCAAACATTTGAAATCCGAAGATGTATAAGTACCGAAACCGTTGAAGAGCTGTATGTCAAAAATACCTAAAATAAATAGCCAAATTCATCTAAAGCCAACTTTGCCTGAGGGAGTTGAAACCTTAGTTTCTTAATAATTTATAAATTTATAAACGGACAAATTTTAGTAAAGTTTGTTAAATCATGTCAGTACCGAAATACTAACTACCGAGCTGATGATACCCTCGGGGACTGATAGTCCACCAGCAGAGGTATCGACCCAGTGATGTAAAATATTGAAAACAACACGTTATTAATTTCTTGCGTCCGAAGCGCTTTTCTGGATTTACCTTCATCAGGAACGCTCAAAGCCAAACATTTGAAATCCGAAGATGTATCAGTACCGAAACCGTTGAAGAGCTGTATGTCAAAAATACCTAAAATAAATAGCCAAATTCATCTAAAGCCAACTTTGCCTGAGGGAGTTGAAACCTTAGTTTCTTAATAATTTATAAATTTATAAACGGACAAATTTTAGTAAAGTTTGTTAAATCATGTCAGTACCGAAATACTAACTACCGAGCTGATGATACCCTCGGGGACTGATAGTCCACCAGCAGAGGTATCGACCCAGTGATGTAAAATATTGAAAACAACACGTTATTAATTTCTGGCGTCCGAAGCGCTTTTCTGGATTTACCTTCATCAGGAACGCTCAAAGCCAAACATTTGAAATCCGAAGATGTATAAGTACCGAAACCGTTGAAGAGCTGTATGTCAAAAATACCTAAAATAAATAGCCAAATTCATCTAAAGCCAACTTTGCCTGAGGGAGTTGAAACCTTAGTTTCTTAATAATTTATAAATTTATAAACGGACAAATTTTAGTAAAGTTTGTTAAATCATGTCAGTACCGAAATACTAACTACCGAGCGGATGATACCCTCGGGGACTGATAGTCCACCAGCAGAGGTATCGACCCAGTGATGTAAAATATTGAAAACAACACGTTATTAATTTCTGGCGTCCGAAGCGCTTTTCTGGATTTACCTTCATCAGGAACGCTCAAAGCCAAACATTTGAAATCCGAAGATGTATAAGTACCGAAACCGTTGAAGAGCTGTATGTCAAAAATACCTAAAATAAATAGCCAAATTCATCTAAAGCCAACTTTGCCTGAGGGAGTTGAAACCTTAGTTTCTTAATAATTTATAAATTTATAAACGGACAAATTTTAGTAAAGTTTGTTAAATCATGTCAGTACCAAAATACTAACTACCGAGCTGATGATACCCTCGGGGACTGATAGTCCACAATACTTTAATATATTTGGATGATATATTGCCACTCAATAATGACAACTTCTGTATGTATACTAAAAAATGTATCCTGTTGAACTTACTTTAAATAAAACTAATACTAACAATGACCACTGCCTTTTACTCGATCTTGATATCTATATCATTAACGGGAAGCTTAATACAAATATTTATGATAAAAGAGATGATTTTTCATTTCCTATCGTTAATTATCCATTTAGATGGTGACGTTCCCTTGTCACCATCTTAAAGTGTTTATATATCTCAAATTGTACGATTCGCTCGTGTATGTAACAACGTATTAGATTTTAGCGAGAAAAATGTATGTAGTACTGAAAAATTATTACACCAGGGTTTTCGATATCACAAACTAGTCAAAACATTTACTAAATTTTATCATCGGTATAAGGAAATAATTCGTAAATATAACTTAACATGCAGACATCTTATACGTTCAAGTATTTCACATCCAATATTTTATGGTCATTTTCTTTACCTAGTTCAAAAATGTCAGTATTCACATCAAAAGCTGATAAAACCTTTAAACAGACTTATTAAGAAGGGATATAGTTACGATACTGTTGTTAGGTCTTAAAGATTGCATATTTTGGCTTTCTTTTTATTCACTTATAAGGTATTTGCACCGGAACTAAACACATTTATTTAAAAAAAATAACAGTTGTTGGCATGACACGGGTTATGTTCTTCTCAAATATTTTATAATAGTAGTATACTATACCCCTAACGGGAGGGATTGTGCCTTATATTCATATGATGAAGACATATTCTCTAAATCAGTATAATTGAGGTCTGGAGTTGGCATGTCAGTTAACTGTTAGTATTCTGTTGTTATTTATGTATTACTGTCATTTTATTTGTTTCTTTAGTTACATCTTCTGACATCGGACTCGAACTTCTCTTGAGCCGAATTTTAATGTGCGTATTGTTATGCGTTTATTTTTCTCCATTTTCTAGTGGTATACGAGGACATGTTTAACCCCGCCGCAATTTTGCGCTTGTCCCAAGTCAGGAGCCTCTGGCCTTTGTTAGTCTTGTATGACGTATGACGTCTAGTATCACGTCAATTATCACTGACTGTACTAGTAGACATATTTTTAAGGTGCCAGCTGAAGGACACCTACGGATGCGGGAGTTTCTCGCTACATTGAAGACCCATTGGTGGCCTTCGGCTGTTGTCTGCTCTATGGTTGGGTTGTTGTCGCTTTGACACATTCCCCATTTCCCTTTTCAATTTTAATGTAAAAAGTATTTTCTTGTTATATGCACACTAATTGAGAAAACCATTATTGGAAGTACATGCTCAGTGTGACAACTTTACCTTTTGTTTCGCAAGGAAATAATATATCAGTGACGGTATAGCTTTCTTGATAATCTTTTCAATCAACAAAATGTACGGAATTAATTTAGTGAGAACAATTTGAAATTTCATCAATAAGATTAACAAAAGATATTCTCAAATCAAAGTATAAATTATTTTAGTAAAAGATGTGATGGGATTTCTTGAAATACGTACAGTCTACTCTGTAATATATAGTTATATCTGTGATATATACAGTTCCGAACGAAAATTGAAACATCCACCAAGCCTCTACTTCTTTGCCAGTATCACTTGTATGGGAACATATACTCAAATTAAAGTTGTTTGATATAGGTGGATATATGGCATTTTCTGGTTCACCTTTACCAATATCGAATAAAGAACTTTGCGTTGCGGTGCCATTTGGTGTCAGATTATCTGTAAATAAATGATACAAAAAGTAATTAAAGCAAATCAGATGAATGAACAGTTTGAAAAGTATATAAATTTTGTAATAAGTTTAAAGAAAGCATTCGGAGTTAATTATTACGTCCATTATCACTGAACTAGTAACATATTTGTTTAGGGGCCAGCTGAAGGACTCCTCCGGGTGCGAGAGTTTCTCGCTACATTGAAGACCATTGGTGGCCTTCGGTTGTTGTCTGCTCTATTGTCGGATTATTGTCTCTTTGACACATTTCCCTTTTCCCTTTTCCATTTTATTGCTTGGCTCATATAGTGCACCACTGGTAAGATGCATTAAATCCTTAATTTTGCACCATTATCAAACTTTCAGAGCTGATAGAAAAGTCAAATTTTAACGATTCTTTAGTTTAATTTGAATTGGTTTCAACCTTGAATGTTACAAAACAATAACTTACGTTGAGCTGTAACGATCAACAGAACAGCTGTCTGTATTTGTAACACAAATAACATATCAGCGTTTATGATATCCACCAGTATGAAAATGCTAAAACATAAATGTAGGGATGATCCTATGCAATTTAAAACAACAGTTTTTTCGAGGTTTTTACATATGATGTACGTACTTCCTGTAATAGTTAGAATTAATCCTTTGTAGTGCAGATATGGGAAAAGAAATAAGGTTTTATTGTCAATTTCACCGATACGTTTTTACATAGAGTAAAGAACGTGTAATTTCTGAACTTAATGTGTGATGACATGTCCACTTTCCATGTTTGAACAGTCATAAGTTTGATGGCTATTATAAATCAAAATGAAACTTAGAAACGTTGAATCACGAAAGTTTGTATATATGACTAAGATCCCCTAATCAAAGAGATTCAATATGTTATGTTATATTTGTTGGTGGCATATTGAGACAGTAATATATTGTGCCAATACTCGACTACTGTTCTTCAGTGTGGGGTTTTAAAGACTTAAATTGTGTAGACACTGTTCAAAATAAGGCCATATGATACTTTTTGGGAGTTCACAAGATTGCTCCAAAGCTGGCTATCAATGGAGATGTTGGATGGTTACCTTCAAAAGAACGTCGCTGGTGTAATATGGTTAGATATTGGAACAGATTGATGGATATGGACAATAGTAGACTTTGTAAAAGGGTGTTCCTGTGGGACTTCGAACTATCTAAGAACAATTGGTCATCTAGTGTAAGAACAATAATGTCTTTAGTTGGTATGGATGATAACTTTCAACAAATGTTAAAATGTGATGTCAATAGCGTCAGAAACAATCTTATGGATATATGTGCAACACAATGGCATACAAACTTATCTAACTTTCCGAAACTACGTACATCTTTTAAATCTACATATTCAACAGAAACGTATGTTAAACAAAATTTAAAACGTAGAGAAAGATCAGTACTGGCCCAGTTTAGATGTGGTATTCTTCGCTAAGATTAGAAACAGGATGTTTTGTTGGTTAGCCAGAATATCAACGCTTATGTAAAATGTGGGACTCCGGACATGTTGAAAATGAACTACACTTTCTGACTGAATGCCAGTTTACAATGTGCTACGTAATCAAACGACAAACCCATTAGGATGATGGAACAAAAATCGGATTTATTCAGTATTTTCTAATATTGTCTGTTTATTTCTGTGTTTGGAACAGATTTTGTCGGAAGAATTTTATCCGCAGAATTACCATTTTAAGAAGATGTGATATCGCTTCAATAACTCAAAACTTCCTCAACATGCTCAATTCTTAAATTAAGACCTATACCGCTGTTCAAAAGTCATAAATCAATTGAGAGAAAAAAAGGGTTACAAACTTAAACCGAAGAAATTACATCAGCTATAAGAGAAAAACAACGAAACGACAGAACGCTGAAGTGTAACAAAGAACTAACGACAGACCATGCAACATACATAGAAACGGACTATTAGATAACAACCGTTTAAACAATTTTTCTTTGCTTATTTGTTTTCCGAATTATTTGATTTTGGATTGAATCTTGGATTTTTTTGTATGTCTTTTAGTTCAAAGACATTATTTGTCATGCGACCGTGACAGCATTGACGCTTTTTTTCATTATTTACATTTTGAAATGGAACTAAGAATTAGGTTATAAGGAATGACTGTATTACGTTTTGACTATTCGAAATAACACACAAAATGTGGTACACATTATTATTATTATTTGTGCATCACATTTTTTATGTTATTCACTTTGTGGACCTAACAACAAGTTTTCAAAGCTAAGATAATCCTCTCCTAAATATAAAGAGTTATAATTTATAATAAAAGACATGCAAATACAACATTAAACAAAAATCAATTGTATAATTTCATAAAGAGGTATATAATATCCAAAATCAATATCAATGTCCTACGTCACAATATTTAATGACTGACAAAATAAACCGTATAACTGAATGAGGAAGAAAGAACGATATCTAAAGGTCAAAATGTACACTTTTGGAATACGATGCAAGACTTCACTAACAAAGGAAGTATTTTGAATGAAATTATATTTCATATCAATTTAGGAAAGTACGAGATCTAAATATTGAACATAATATGATTATCAAAAATATGAATTAAAACATAAAACGAGCATTCATAAAAATTCTTCCGATTGAATGCCACACCAACAGCTTTCTTAGTTTATTATATACATCTATACAGATTATAAAACGCATAAGATACATGTCGACGTTTTTGAATATAGTATTTGCCTTACGTTCGCCAACATAGTAATGAGACTTTGAATTGACAGGATCTTTTTTCGTAAGGAAGACATTAATTTTCAAATGCAATATTTATTTCCAATTCCTTTTCTTTATTCTAAATTGCATTCCCTTTCTTTTTCTAATTGGAATATCTGATGTTTGGTGATTTCTTATTCATCAAATAATACAATGAGGTCAGTGTTAATGTTGTTTCGAAGATTATATTAAAAAGCAGTTGATACAGGGATAGGTATTACATTGTAGTGTTCGTAAGTGATAAGGTATTGGTCCATGATGAATATTGCGGAATAACTGAAGTTTTCATGTTTCTGCCATATGATAAAATTTCAGAGAACGTTTTATGTCATCTGATTTCTCTGTTGCAATAATAAAAGAGGTCTGTCACAATTCTTCCAGATTCAAGCTGAATAGCTTCTACAGATCAGTTTTAAAGATCTTTGCAAAGTCATATTTTTTGTCATCGAGGTTTTTTTACTTTTATAGTTTACAATGTCATTAGGAGAGACATGTAATACAGACTATATTTCCTATAATGTTACGATCATAAATAAGTATTTGACGGCTTACTCTACGAATCACAACTTACCTGATCAATGTTTTCCGTAGTTATAAAACAGGAAACTCAAAAATGGTGATAACACACATTCAAGGATAGATTTCAATTACAAATTTCTCGATAAATAAAGAAGATTTAAAAATTATATAAGTATGCCCTTTAATTTTCTCAAATGATGATTCATTACCTGGTTAAAGACAAAAGCGTACCGTTGTGAAGAAACGTTACCAAACAATAAATATGCGGAAGTATAGTTCTATTTTTTGTTTATCCAAATAATTCTTAAGTACTTTTTTTGTAAGATGTAATATGTTCTATCTTTATTGATAATTGGAGAAATAAGAAAGGGATGCATGTCGAAATAGTAAAGTGAGTTGAATTGTACCTCAAAGTACAAAAATATTTACGGACATAAACATTTAAACAAGATTGCAACACTAGCCGTTTGTAGCACATAACTATTTGTATTTCTATCCCTGGAACGAAAGAAATTGGTCTTGTCAATATGGAAGGACCCGGTTTGGTCAATGCGTACGGCCCGGTTTCTAATTACATAACACAATGCATGATCTGTGATCTTAAATAATGCAGAATAGCATTATGTAAATAAGAAATCGGATGTTCAACATCTTTTCAAATTGTTTCCATCTAGAGAACAAATTGTTATCTATTTGAAGCCAAAAAAGGCTTGAATTTGTGCCTTGTTGAAACAAACCTATTCAAATTTGTTGATACGTTTAAGAATGAAATTTTAAGCACGCACGCAATTCATAAATGGTGGTTTGAACTATATACATCACTGGATCTATACCACTGCTTGTTGACTATCATTTCCCAAAAGCTCAGTTGTCATAATATTAATGTTAACATTATTTGAATAATAAAAATCATGCATGTTATAATAAATAAAATAATATATCCTTGCCAGCAATAATTCTCATAAACGGTTAATCTAAATTAAAAAAAAAATCATACTAGACATTTATATGATAAATTACATTGCTTAAAAATAAACCAATATACATATCAGACCATTTGTATACATGTTCAGTTTTTGTTCTGTCATCTAACCACAGAGATCATGTATGAAGAGATCCTCTGATATCAGACCTTTGATTTTGAATCACGAATGTTTATATATCTTGGACCTAAGTATAACGTCCGTTTTCACTGAACTAGTACACAGTTTTATTTAGGGGATAGCTGAGAACCAACTCCGGGTGCAGGATTTTCTCGATACGCTGAAGACCCATTTATGGCCTGTGACTGTTATCGGCTCTTTGGTTAGGTTGTTGTTTCTTTAATATAGTCTCCATTTCCATTCTCAATTTTGCTTCAAATAGTGTACGCTTAATTTGACTGCAGCAATGAACAAAAACGGTCTCTTATACAGGACGACCTTTATGATATTTAAAAAAATATATCTGTATAAACATTTATTCAAACTTTTAAAATTATCAATTAGGTGTGGAAAGACATTCAATTTTTCTTTGAACATTCAAATCTAAATGACTTACTGTAGTCAACATTTATGCTGTTTGATTTGGAGAGTAGAAATTAATAACTGATAGAACTTACCTGATCAAAATAAAACTGTGTTGTGGGACAACATGAAACTGTATAACCTTGAAATTATATTACTAAATCCACAATCAAATTTTATTGAACCGAAAATGTATTTTATACTTATGATAATTCACTTGTGTTTGTATTATATTTAAAACTTTGTTTTATAGCCTCTCACAATTCTTAAGGCTCTTGTTTTTATATACACTGTTGTTGTGTTTAGTTATAATTGGGCTGTAAATTCCAAATGTTACAAGTGGTAATACTTTGATAACGTAATTTTCTTGTCTATGTGACTGTCTACAAAATACTTAATAAACGGGTGAATTAAAAAAAGACCATGTATACAGGAATTGCATTCAAATGGACAAATGATAACCATTTTAAAACAAGAATACCTTTGTAATCCTTTTAAATACTAAAAGAAGTTACTCAGTGGTTTTGTAGTATCGAGCTAGTCTCTCATGTAAGAGATCAAAGATTCAATCCCGGTCGGGTAAAAGAATTATGAATTTTCAAAGGCTGCTTCAATGCCAAACGTGGAATAGTTAGTAGTAAGAGCAAAGACTGGTTGACTCGGGCATAATATAACAATTTCGGGAAGGGTGACATGTTCTCCAGTGTTACCTTGTAAACTAGCACGTCTAAAATTCAGAAGGTGTCCTTAAAACAAATCAGGTTTCATCTTCGTATCAAAAGATCAAGTTCTCGTCCTCAATATGTATTAACTTTGCCACACACTGGACGTAAACAGCCGCCCATCATAATTTTCATAAATACTATATACTTCTGACAGGTCCTTTTTATGTCTGAAAAAAAAAGCCTAAGAACTATGCGTATAGTTGGGTTCATATTTGTTTTAGAGAGATATTCTATACTTTCACTATCTCCAAATAATCTACTATATAGATACTAACATATTATACATATTCAGGACGAGAACTTGATCATTTGATACGAAGATGAAACCTGATTTGTTTTAAGGACACCTTCTGAATTTTAGACGTGCTTGTTTACAAGGTAACACTGGAGAACATGTCACCCTTCCCGAAATTGTTATACTATGCCCGAGTCAACCAGTCGTTGCTCTTACTACTAACTATTCCGCGTTTGGCATTGAAGCAGCTTTTTAAAATTCATAATTCTTTAACCCGACCGGGATTGAATCTTTGATCTCTTACATGAGAGACTAGCTCGATACTACAAAACCACTGAGTAACTTTTACTAACATATTTTAAACAAAGGCATTTTTATTCATGCATGATATGAGCTTTTCCACTTTATCTATCTAATCTATTACATTTTAAGGGAAAACGAATTCCATTTTATTTTTTGAGTAAAAAATTAATCAAAGATATACATGTTTAGCATACATCAATTGAAATGAGTACATCTAAATACTAGTATGTCATACATACATATTAAAAGATGAAACACAGGTTATAGCAAATCAAAACATTCATTGAAAAAATTATAAATTAAAAAAACAATGACAACATACATTTTTACCGGTTTTATAAACATTTAAACCGGAATTCAATAACATGATTACCAAGATTACCCACAGTTCTTGTTATTCAGGTTAAAGGGTACAATGTATTTTATCTTTGGGCAGTATTATTCAATTAATACAAATGAATATATATACTGCTGAAGTCATTTTTATCAATAAGATGAATATAGTAATATCTATAATCTTTTCTCATATCAAACTGATTTCTAAACTTAAATACTTAAATTACTTGTATGTTGGAGAAAAGAGGGACGCTCTGACATGATTCATAATACAGAATGATTTACCCAAACTAGCATTAAATAGTAAACCTTAGAAAAGGGATGAACGATACTAGAGAGACAGTCAAACTCATAAATCGAAAATTCCTGACAACGCCATGGCAAAAAATGAAAAGGACAAACAGACAAACAAAAGTACACATGCAACAACATAGAAAACTAAAGAATAAACAACACGAACCCCATCAAAAACTAGGGGGATCTTAGGTGCTCCGTAAAGGGTAAGCAGATCCTGCTCCGCACGTGGCACCCATCATGTTGCTCATGAGATAACAAATCCGGTAAATTGTCCGATTCTGTAGGATACCTTTATGCAAGGGAAGGGAATTGAAGTTACGACTTAAGGAACATATCCGATATCATTTGTGAAACGGTTATTCCATAACGGTCAACCAACTCGTGGTGGCTTGTAAAATGTACGAAGAGATGATTTCAACTTCACCATTTGGAACTTTTGATTTAATAGCTTCCTTATGAGCAACAACACACTATCAAGAAAATTATGATAGGAAATGCAAGCACGGAAATATCATATCAATTGAGAGATATATACACCGTATGCAGGTGCTGCTGGAATGTTGCTACTTAAAAATGGAAAGTTCACAATTAGAAAGCTGAAATCATCTCTTTTGTCGTAAAGTTTTTTTTTCAATCGACCCTCATTGTCAATTTCTAGATGTTAGTCAAGATATGAGGCCGACTTAACTGTATCTGTTGTATCTTTTATCTCTAGTTCAATGGGATGGATGCGTTCGACATAGTCACCAAATTTAGAATCCTTAGTAAAAGAACATCATCTATATAGCGGAAAGGAGAGTTAGGGGATATTGATAACTTCTTATCTTTCTTCGTAAGAAGTTTCTTTATGAAGTCAGCCTCATAATAATAAAGAAACAAGTCGGCAAGAACAGGGGCACAATTCGTCCCCATTGGAATGTCGATAGTCTGTTGAAAAACACGTCCTCCGAACGTTACAAATATGTTGTCAATCAAGAATTCAAGCATCTTTTTAAAATCAGATTCAGAGAATTTTTTTTTTTGAATCAGAGTGATTCTTTACAAAGTAGGATTTATCCCTTCCTAAGACAAGATACTTGTATCTTCGTTGGACATTCTTTTTTAATAAAACAAAGCAATACCAACTCTTTCAATTTGTCTTTTAGTTTTTTTGTAATTATTTTATTTTTCAATATAAAACATGTTTAATTCACAATATTATTAATGCAGTATTAGACACAAAGTATAAAAAGTTAATTAACACTTGTAAGATCGATTAAATCATAATGGTATAATAAGATATAAATATTACAATTGATTTTGTTAATTAAAAAAGTAAATTCACAAAAAAATTATGAACTTAAAGGAAAATCAATTCGGAAAGACCATAATCACATGGCAAACTCATATAACAATACGCATAAAAACGAATAGACAAGATGTAGTTGTCGTTTGTTTATGTAATTTATACGTGTTTCCCTTTAGAATGGTTTTTGGGGCCCTTAGTAGCTTGTTGTTCGGTGTGAGCCAAAGCTCCGTGTTGAAGGCCGTATATTGACCTATAATGGTTTAATTTAAAAAAAAAAATTTTGGATGGACAGTTGTCTCATTGGCACTCACACCACATCTTCCTATATCTAAGAACTGTTAAATGCTGCTTTTAACAATTGCCACTTCTGATCCATTTTTTGTGTGTAGGGGTTAGGAAACATACAAGGTATTTTTCTATCTTAATCCGAATACTTTAAATATTCTATCCCACCATGTTTTGTGGGCAATATACTCTTACATCTACATTTGTATATATAGTATTTAAGTAAAAACAAGATATTATTAACTGTTTTATTGTTGAACAAATCCTTAGACACACCTTAAATGACCCGATTGCACTAAAAGGCAAGACGATGTCGTAATTTCTTATCTAATCTATAATGGAAAACCAGAAGTTTTGTCTTACATAACATTCCCAAAAAAATGTAAAAAATATTTTCTCTAACTTCTGAACAAAATGTACATAGTTCAGTTTCTTTTAATTTACATTTATATAAAAAGGTATTACATGGTAAAATCCTATGAATAATCTTAAATTGAAAGTTATTTCTGTTTATAATGAAAGGCACGGAATAAATAGCATTCCAATCTTCAATCTGTATATTTAAGTCTATTTCCCATTTGTTACGGGAAGATAGTGATAATACTTTATTATCTTTTTTTAACTTTATCTTCTTATTTATTTTCAATATTATCAAGTTTAGAACTACCTTCTTTCCTACTTTTCCCTCTATTTGAAATAGCACTTAAAATACCATAGAACTCTACAAAATTAGTATTGATATTATACTTTTTTTCTCAAATTCTTCATATGAAAATAATGTATTATTATCTGACACCTGATCATTGATTTCCTATGAACAATTAGCAAAGAAATTTTTATTAAATTGTAATCTATTGTCGAAACCACTGGGTCGACCATCACTACAATTTACATACAACGAGTCATTTTCTGAATGGTTCTTGGTATACTTGTAGCAAAATACATACTGGTCCTGTGAAAAAAGACATTACCCGGATGGAGATTTGTCTCTTTGGCACTCATACCACATATTCTTATATCTAATAATTATCAGTAATTAAAAAAAAAAACACATTTGATTGATGAAGTTCTTTAGAAATAGTTCAAAGATCATTACCCGAATTTAACATTAAAAAATAGGTTATTCCCCCAAATGCAACAGATGCAATATATATTTGTAGGGCTCTTGAGTGAGATAGTCATGCTAAAAGGCGATGGTTTACGATAAAGTGCGAAGGTGTCAAACGCTAAGAATCGACGTGAAATTAACAACCTATAAGGAACAAAAATTGGTCCTTTTTAATTTGTGTGTTGTTAAAACAGCAATTTTCTTCTGATCTTGTTTCTAGGATAGTTTACTTTTGCAGCTGAAGTAAAATAATGTATAATGTATCATGTAGCACTCAGGAAAAAGTATGCTTTTACGTTCTCTAAATGACGTCCGAATCAAAAGGTCACCGAGAGCCGTTTTGGCAAGGCCAGGAGTACACTCAGTAACAGTTTACTACCGGAATATAAATTATTTGGACTGTTTTTAAAAGAACGCAAGATGCAATCCTTTCAGATAGCTGTAAAGGCTTTTTTGTCGATTATCTGTTTTATTTTTTAGTTGGTGATTAGTTATTAATGTTTTATATTGGGTGTTTTTAGGTATTTTTCTTTTTATTTTTTGTTATTTTTTCCTGTGGAGCGGTTATAGTAATTATTGTTATTATGTAATGCGTCCTAAACATACTGTTTTATCAATATCATGTTAGGTCTTTACGGGTTGTTAAAGTAAATTATCTTATCGTTAAAATCTGAAGCTCCGACTGTATACTTTACTGAAGCGCTTTTTTAGATTCATTTAGCTTCATCGGGAACTCGATCGATCGATAGATATTTGACGATTTTACAAATTAAACATTTCTGATGTTATTTCTATCCGCAGATACCATAACAATGGCACATTTAAGCGGTTGTCATTTGTAGATCAGTATCTGCTTACCCTTCGTGATTAAGTGCGATCACATCCGGTTTAGTTAGGGTTTTTGTTGCTCAGTTTTCTATGTTGTGTTTTGTGTTTGTATATTATGGTTTGTTTTTTCTTGGGGTTTTAATGTTTTGACATGGAATTGTGAGTTTTTTCTGCTTATTAGTTTGGATATCTTTATGCTGTAATGTACTATTAAATTGTTTATTTATGTACTTCTCAGTCCTGAGTGTTCTTTCGTTTATTTGTACTGTATTCCTGTCAAGTAATGTTGTCATTGTCAGCAGTTTTGCAAATATTGCCATTTAAGCGGCAAGTTTGTCTAGCCAGTTTTACCCACAACTTTTTTCTTAAAAAGTCCTTATCAAGTCTGGAATTTGGCAATTGTTATTAAATAGTCCTTTTCAATGTATGTTGGCGTTTGTTCTTGAAGCAGTGTTTCTTACGGTCCGTTGTTTTTCTCTTACAGTTGATGTGTTTCCCTCGATCTGGTTTTGTTTGTGACCCGGAATTGTTTTCATCTAACCAATTCATCACTTTTTTACAGCGGAAAATTACTGTTGCCTTTATAGGAACATGTATCTGCAGTCTCTGGTTGACAAATAAACTTCAAATGTATACATACGATAAACAAGATGTAATCGCTTTTTAAGATGTTCAACATGTACAAGGACACTTAATTTCTTATCTGTAAATTAAATTATTTCTTAGTTTGAAACACGAATGGAGACAATGTAATTATCTTCTCTTTTTTTGAATATTTTTTTTTAAATTGATCACAAGGAATGTTCAACTTTTATATAATATAAATATTTCACAAGAATTGAGTACAACAGTACAGTAAAATTAAAAGCATTCATTTGAATGATTTACATATATATCTTGGCATTAATTTATACAATGTTATCTCCATATTCTATCAGAGCAAACATAGTTTTAAAAATGATTGTTGAAAAACAGTTTGTTTGTTGTTCCTATCTTTCTGACACTTAATTACATATCGAAACTTTCCAATGATCATTTAAACTCTAGAATATGATTTTAACGATAAGATAATATGAACTGATTATCTGAAAATTCCAAAAAAGAGTGAAGTACTATGTAAAAATTGTAAATTGGGTTCAGAGATATTTGTATGATATGTCTCAGTTGCTATAGTTGCGTTTGATATTTTTGATACATATATCCACAGACAACTAGCGCATACATACTGATGATCACTCACGAACCAAGAAGGGTAGTATAGGCCTGTTAACCATGGTAACTACTACGGCTATTTTTCTTCCCTTTGAGAGTAGCAAACACACACAATTGTGATTGTCCTTGCTTATATGTTATTGGCTAAAAATTATCATATTCTTTTTGTTAACAACATGTTAAATTTTCTCGCTTAATGATGAACGCATACTGTATTTATCTGGTCATATACATTTGATGCTGGGTGTTTCATGAGATCTTGATATGTAGATTCATTTTCTATTTGAACATTGTCGTAATGCTGCAGCTGATGACTACAAAAATACAAAATAAATTGTTATCAATGTATAACAGTTTTGAAGGTATCAGAAAACTTTAAGATCACTTAGTTGATGCATTTCAAT
This sequence comes from Mytilus trossulus, assembly GCF_036588685.1. Lineage (NCBI taxonomy): Eukaryota > Metazoa > Mollusca > Bivalvia > Mytilida > Mytilidae > Mytilus > Mytilus trossulus. The sequence continues at coordinate 63,738,976 of NC_086373.1, forward strand.
GGTAAATTGTTGTAAGGTTGTAAGCAGTATAAACGTCTTATATTGATTTCAGTGACAACAACGATTTTTTGGAAGAAACTTCGATTAGTCATGATGATATATTCTTTGTTTGATATAACGAGTATTTGAAACTAGATGATCCATGAAGTGTTAATCGTTCACCAGGAAAACATATGCAATATTAATAGTCACATTTTTAAATTTTAATAGGCAAAATGAAAGAAAGATAAAATGTATAATAAGTATAAAAAATTAAAATAAGAAGATACGGTATAACTGCCAATGAGAATATTTCCAAAAAAGACCAAAATGACATAGTACTAGTAACTAAAAACTATGTGTCACCGTACGGCAATTAGTAAATTTTATACCGCAAAGTCAGCTATATATTAAACGCCCCGAAATGACAAAAGTAAAACAATTAAAAACAATTAAAACGAGAGAAAAGCACGGCCTGGTTTATGAACAAAAGAATAAAACGAAAATATAAACATGATAAATGGCAAAAAACTACAATCACTGAATAACAGGATCCTTACTTTGGCACACTCTGCTCCCTTAATGCGGACAATGGTGTAAGAGTACATGCAAAGACAAACAACAACGAACATCAGATAGCCAGCTCCATCTGTCGCAAAAGAAAACCATACTATAAAAAACTTGCGCAGTACAACTTCCAACAGAATGACATATGTTCATGGAAATATAAGACGTCATATGATTTTGTAAGAAAGGATAAAATACTTTTGCTACTTCAGGAAGCAACTTAAGGTAGCCAAAACTATTTGTTGATAGTGTCTGATATGAAGCGCATACTGAAGTACCTTTAACGGGTTGACAGGAAGAACCTGTCATATATTTTTTTATTGTAAAAGGGCAGACCATCGAATCGAAAACCGATCCAGGCAAGATTTCGCGAAACAAATATGAGTCTTCTGAATTTCTATTTCTCATTACATAATGAAAGTAGAGCTTTTAAAGTTAAAAATTTAGCTTTTCGTGAGTTACAAACGGTTTGAAAGAATAATGGCGCTTTATGCCGAACTAACAGTTAAAGAAGTATATGACCTAAAGGACCTAGATATAATAGCCAAATCAAGTTCAACTTCTGAATTTGTTCTAATACGTGCAGAGGAAGCTTTTCCCATGGATGTGAGTTACTTTTCAATGTAGTTTGCCACTAGAACATTATGGCGAATAACTAATCACATTGTACATAAGTATAATCTACATACCTCTGCGTTTTTTCTGTGTTGTTTTCTTTTGCTACAAAAAAAGGTTATTTCAGAAATAGCATTAAACAAGCACAGGTTCTTGGCTCATATGGTTTCACTCAGTATACATGGTATATAGGCAAGTAAAATGTTTTGAGAAGTAATTTTTGTGTGAGAAGAATAGTATTAGTAGATTGCAAACACTACATTATACCAATTTATCTGTATCTGCTTAGTACTTTAAGTCTAGCATTTCATTACTATATATAAATAAACATTTTTACATATTATGCTGGTTTTTTTCTTCATATTTACGAATATTAAACGATATCATTTTAACAGCGTACATAAGATATTGTTGGTGTTGTATTTAGATCCTCTACATGAAATCTCTTTTGCATGCACACGTATAGAAATTGGCTTTTTTTATTCCACACAATTATGGGTCTGAACGTTGTTTTCAATTTAGACTTGTTTATTTTTTTTGTTTGGGCTTGTACTACTGTAAACCAACTTATTTTCGCGACTTTCGCGAGTAGAAAAATAACGCGAATATAAATCGTCGCGAATATGTCAATCTTTGATCTTTCCTTAATAAACTTCATCAAATAAATCAGATAATCGCGAAATTAAATAGCCGCGTAGTGGTCAAGAAAGGATAAAACGCGAAATAAAGTATCCGCGAAAATAATTTGGTTTACAGTATATTTGCCTTCGGGTTTGTATAATTCGTTCATCCTGTTTCGACTCTTCAAAATTCATCAATTATATGGCCTTCTAATGCCGTCTCGATTTCTAACATCAATGAAGAGATATCAATTGTCGAAAACCGAATATGGTGTACCAATTTGTGTACCTCATGTTTTCGGTATACCATCTTTTCCGCAAGGTTATTGTTTTCTGATTGGTAAATTAATGATTAAGATCCAATTTTTGTTATATCTGGCTATCTGTTTATTTGTCAATCGCCATGACAGTCAACAGTGTTTAAAAACATCCGTTGAACGACCTGGTAGTGAAATGCGTTTTGTATAACATATTAACTCATCATAGATACCAGGATTACATTTTGTATTTACTCCAGACGCGCGTTTCGTGAACGAAAAATATACTTTTTCACTTTTTCGGTCTTTTTGAAAATGTTTGTGCTGTTTTTAGATCCTCTAACAAAAAATCTGTTTTGCATGCACACGTATAACAAGAGCGGTTTTTAATAAACGCAATCATAGGTTCGAACTTTGTTTTCAATTTAGACTTGTTAATATTTTTTTGTTTGGTCTTGTATTATATTTCTTTTGGGTTTATATAATCCGTTCGTTCTACATTGACTTTTCCGGGTTTAAGAGTCTTTCCTAAATTGAGTTAAATTATATGGCCTTCCAAATACCGTTTCAGTTCTTAACATCACTGAAGAGATATTAATTGTCGAAATCCGAGTATGGTGTATCCTTTTTTTGCAAATTAAGTTTATTATTTTCTGTTTGAAATTTAATTAACACTTAGGATCCATCTGGTGATCCGCTTATTTGTAAATCGCTATTGCAGTCAGTAGTGTTAAAAAAAAACCATTCGTTTCACGACCTGTTAGTGAAATGCGTTATGTTAGAATATTTTTTCTCTCTCACTTTTGGGGTTTTGTTTTGTATTAAGACCCCTCTACCTAATAATCTGTTTTGCATGCAAAAATTAAAAAAAAATGCAGTTGTTATCCAATTCAACCATAGGTTTGAATATTAAAAAGAAGATGAGGTATGATTACTAATGAGACATTGAACGTTGTTTTCAATTTAGACTTGCATATACATATATAAGTCCAAAGAAGTAAACAAACTAACACTTATATATTTATATAAAAGTATCTAAATATTTCAGATAACAGATATCCTTCCTCAGTATGATGTAAAATGAATCTTATTGATTCAGTCTGATATAACTCTAAACATCTTAAAGGTAATGCAAATTAAAAACCAAACAATGCTTGTACTACTTTGAAATTTCAAAGTTCACGCAAATTCAATATTTACAATAAAGGCTGCGTATTTATGTATCCTAAATGAAAATAACACTTCCAGCTGTAACCATTGTATATTTGAACTACACATTTTCACTCATCCAATTTGGTGCCAACGTGTTTTTCTTATTCAAATTTTTGTTCGAATGATAGTCTCATCCATAGACCTAGCAGTGTTGTTATTATTGTGATTGTTAGTCGATTGTGATCTGCCTAAGTGTGATCCGAGTTCTAAAATGTTGACTGAGAGAAAATGCTTACATTTATAGTCACTGCAACGAATGCAATATTCTTCTTTTTCTTGAATTGCTTCAAATTCATTTGAAAAAAGTAAGAAAATACAGATGGGGTGATCAACAGTAAAAAAGGGAAGAAAGGCATAAGGCACCATGCTCAACAGAAATTGAAATTAATACAAATACTATCAACGGTTAACAAAACACTGCAAAAAGAAACAAAATGAGAAAACACGAACCCCATCAAAAACCGGCATTAAACAAAAAAATATATAGTTCGTGCTCCATTAGTGACACCAGTTCCATAATCATGGTTAAACTCTGAAAAATCTTTTATAATCTTAAAAGAGATGCGAAGGATACAAGAGGGACATCCAGACTCAAATGTGGAAAACAAACTGAAAACTCCATCATGTCCATAGCCATAAAAAAAGAAAAAAAGAAAAGAAAAAGACCAACAGAATATTTACCTTTTGTTGATATAAACCTGCGTCTGCAAGTAAATAAACTAGTATAAGCCATGTTGTGTCATAAAGTAAGAAAAAAATAAGGCAGTTTCAAATTTATAAATAAAAATAAATAGTTAAACTCATCAAGCCATTGCCTATGATTTTAATATTTAAAATGTCTTTCCATAGTGTTCAATAGCATGTTCATTTTCTCTTTAAGTCAAATAACATATATCCTTTGATAAAGTGTATATTTTGAACATATCAATCTTTGAAAATATGGTTAAATCTTTTTTTATGTTTACAACTAGGTTATATTTTTTTACATAAATAAGGCCGTTTGTTTTCTCGTTTGAATTGTTTTACATTGTCTTATCGGGACCTTTTAATAGCTGACTATGCGGTATGGGCTTTGCTCATTGTTGAAGGCCGTACGGTGACCTATAGTTGTTAATGTTTGTGTCATTTTGGACTTTTGTGGATAGTTGTCTCATTGGCAATTATACCACATCTTCTTTTTTTATATTATCTTGCATTAATTTGTAGGATCCTTTACTATAGATAATTGAGCTGATCTGTAACTATAACATCTAGCTCCATGCCGTATATATCATGTACTGTAGTACGCCGCTAGATTAAAACTGACGAGAAAAGGTAACACACTGCCACCGAAAGCTTTATTTTTGTGACGCCCAGGTGGTCGTGTTGTCTAGCGGGACGGCTGCAGCGCAGGCGATTTGGTGTCACGATATTTCAGTAGCATGGGTTCGAATCCCGGCGAAGGGAGAACAAAAAATTTGCGAAAGCAAATTTACAGATTAAACATTGTTGGGTTGATGTTTAGACGAGTTGAATATTCTTATATAAATATATACATAACAATGATGCAAAAGAAACCAGACGGACATTCAAACTCGCAACTTGATTAGAAATTGACAACGCCATGGCCAAAAAAAAGAAGAAAAAAAACCCAACAGACAAGCAATAGTACACAAGACATATATAAACTAAACACTGAGCAACACTAACTCCACCAAAAATTGGGGTGATCTCAGAAGATCCCAGGTGATCCGGGATTCAAACACATGCTATTGTGATATCGAAACTACACCGCCTGCACTGTGTCCATCGCTCTAGACATTTCGGCCACCTAAACTGAATTGATACTTCAGCTTTTGGTGGCCTATTGCTACATTTCCTCGTCAGTAGAATATAGAGTTGTAACACAGTACATGATATATTGGGCATGATGATATATCTTCTTCGGATAATATAAAAAAGAAGATGTGGTATGATTGCCAATGAGAGAAATATCCACAAAAGATCAAAAGGATACAGATATTAACAACTATAGGTCACCGTATGGCATTCAACAATGAGCAAAGCCCATATCGCATAGTAAGCTATAAAAGGCCCATATAAGACAATGTAAAACAATTCAAACGAGAAAACAAACGGCCTTATTTATGTAAAAAAAATGAACGAAAAACAAATATGTAACACATAAACAAAGTCTTGTTTCAAGCCAGGAATATGAAAGGTTTTTTTTAATCGTTCCGTTATTGGATAACGTTTGATTTTGTCAGTTTTTATTGACCTCACCAGACCTTTTTAAATGTATCATGAAATATGGTATTTTTGTCATACCTTTATATATGAAACAAGACTTGACACTTATACCCTCGCAAATACAACAAATGGAACCCTGATTGCAGTCAATCGTTTTTTGTATGCCGATAAGTCTGTATTTTGTAACCTATGACTGAATTGTTATATTAAATATCCACATAAAGTAGCTAGGAGCTTGTTATCAAGTACAGACGCGGATTGCTTTATTTAAATATCATTCCGTTATGCAAAGGCTTTAAATAGCTTAACATACGGTATGGGTTTTGCTCTTTGTTTAACGTGATGTAAACATTATAAACATATATTATCAAAATTAATTGCCTTTTGTGTTATATAAGCCGTATCAAGTGCATAATCGAAATTCAGACGAAATGTTGAACAAAAAAGAGTGAAAATATTATGATGGATGTTGTTGGTGACTTTCTGTAGGTGACGTATCCCAGGAATGTAGGCTTTTTATGCTGAGGCGGTGTAAAGCGAACATGATCTATCAATTGTTTTTTTTTTGTTTAAATATAATTAGTTTTTATCAGTAATTGTTAATTTTACCAGCTATATTTTACAATAAAACTTACTTGTAAACTATGAATGCTGCCACCATTATAAGCACGATTATTACAGCAGAAACACCCCCACCTACAGCGCCTGCTTCAGAAGATTCTTCTAGTACTAATGCAGAGTTAATTCAAACCAAAAATTAATTCAAAAATTTCCAATGCATTCATACGAACTTAAAAAGCTCATCGATACAAACTGCAATGCATCATATAAATACAACACGGTGTTATTATTCAATAAAACAGATGTCTAAATGTGACCAGCCACGACATATCCAGGCTTATGGAGGTAGAACGTCATTGTGAGAAAAACGCCGTTAACTATATGTGACTAGCCACTTCAAGGCTTAGGAGGGTACATTGTCTAAAATTTGCTTTTTGTATATTTATCTAGAAGATCTAGTCATGTTATTATGACATATTTGTTGTAAAAGCAACGAGTAATTTCGAATACCGGTATGAAAATGAGACTGTTCTATGACGACTTTTATTTATTGAAGGCACTAATTTATAAAACACAAAATTATTGTATTTATTGGCTCTTAGTGATGTTCAATAGCGTATTTGAAAAAAAATTCAAAGACTTGAATTTACTACAATACAAACAATTCTTATCTCTATTTTAGAACATGTAATTTAAACTTGTTGAAATGAAGTTAGTTTAAAATTTGTCAAAGTAAGCTTTAAGAATTCCTTTTGTTTAATTTATATTCATTATGCATGTCTCTAAACATAGTATGCGACGCGTAACAGTTTATAAGTAGGTGTTCCCATATATGCATTTGATACGGTGAATTTATTATGGATATATTTCAGACTTCATTAATGAAAGAAAATCTTTAGAGCAGATCATTTTTGTTTTGTTTGTAGCTCTATTTTAGAACATGTAATTTAAACTTGTTGAAATATGTTTATTTGTCAAAGTAAGCTTTAAAAATTCCTTTTTTGAATTTATAGATTTATTATGCATGACTCTTTACATAGTATGCGACGCGTAACAGTTTATAAGTAGGTGTTCTCTTATATGCATTTGATACGGTGCATTTATTATGGATATATCTGAGACTTCATTTATGAAAGAAAATCTTTAGAGCAGATCATTTTTGTTTTGTTTGTAGCTCTATTTTAGAACATGTAATTTAAACTTGTTGAAATATGTTTATTTGTCAAAGTAAGCTTTAAGAATTCCTTCTTTGAGTTTAGATTTATTATGCATGCCTCTTTACATAGTATGCGACGCGTAACAGTTTATAAGTAGGTGTTCTCTTATATGCATTTGATACGGTGCATTTATTATGGATATATTTGAGACTTCATTTATGAAAGGAAATCTATAGAGCAGAAATAAAAAAAAAATTGTATCAATTTAAAATGTAGATTCAAATATTTTTCACTTCAAACGATAAACTAAAACTTCTTCAAAACTTATATATGATGTATAGTTCGGCGTCCGCAAAAAAGAAGCCAAGGAAAGTGTTTATCTCTTCTTCACAATACGTATTTCATTGAATCTCGATATCTATCATGTTTATAATTTTTCTAACAATGACGTTCTACCTCCATAAGCCTGCAAATGTCATGGCGGGTCACAAATGTCAACTGAAGAATATAACACCTTGTAATAAAAACTACATGTACATACGGAATGAAAATCTTTTTTGCTAAAAATTACAAAAGGTTATCAAACAGGGATGAATTCAATTGTTCTGAAAAGGTTCTGTATATGTAGGTACTACTTGTCCTGTACCACTTACCCAACATGTTGATGTTCCATAGAATTGTGTATGATAAGTATATCCAATAATTAACTTCTACATATTACCGCATTTGTGACTGTCGCTTACATAACGTTATTATAATAATTTAATTATCACTAACCAATGACCACGTTTATTGTCTAACATCAATCAAGACCTTAAATGATATTTTAAAATGAAATACGATATTTAAAGACATAGGATAGGTAGACTGTGATATTAATTATATTGAAACATAAAAGAAATTACTATTACAACATCAATGAAACTATAGCAAAAGAAAAAAAAAAAAAAATGTGATATCTGTAACTCCAGTTACGTATAATCAAAATTGGCGGACAATGATTCTGGTCAATATTTCGTTTCTGTATTTTGTAATAAATGAGTATTATTTTTACGGTACTTTCTGTCTTTTTTAACGTATTACTAAATTTGAAACTGAAATACTTAGCGTTTTTTCATAGTTTAACCGCTAAATAGAACAAAAAAAAAACAGCCGTCTAAATTTCGCGCTGGAGTAAATAAATTGTCGATGATATACGTAATATAGATATCCGTAGAGTCTAACTGATTTCATTTCTAAACAAATCATTTATATTTGAAATGAAATAAATATCTCATTTTATAAAAATTGTAATTAATCGGAATCTAACTTGTTTTTTGAAGTCTTTGAGAATCGTATGTGAAAATATATTGATCAGGCTCCCGATTCTGTATTTCTATAGTGAACTATAGGGAGGAGCCTTGATAGCTTATCGGAGATAAAATATGAATGGCAACCAAGACTTACTTATCACTTATAACGAAATAAAAGAAAATACCAAGTAAAATTAAAAACGGATAGTCCTATAGAATCTACCGTTTCGTCTTTTTTGGTAATATTTATTTGACGTGGCTCGGTACTGAAACATCCTGTCACTGTGTTATCAGGCTTTGTTAAAGTTTTGTATTCTTGACTTTCGTATTACTAATATACATTTGCTTTGTCTTTATGATTTTCGTTTTTCTTTGTTGATAAAGTTGTTTGTTAAGATTATAACAAAATGTAGCTTGCTGTACCTTATTCAACAGCAACAAACAACAACCACTCAGTTACAGGTTCTTGGCTTTGGACAGGCACATATAGAATGTGGCGGGGTTAAACATTTTAGCGGGCGCCCAAACCTCCTCTAAACTAAGACAGTAATGTTACAGTATATAAATAACACATAGCTCAGAGGGTAATAGAGCAGAGCCTTACCCCGAGAAAACATTGTCAACCAATTCGAAGCCAAGGTTGACAAGTTTTTTCAAGGGGTACCAATCTGCTGTATTATCTCTCAGCTACATTTATTCAATTATTATAATGAATGTTTTATCATTATTGTCTTTTAATAATTTCATAAATTTTTAAAATGAAATTACTTTAATATGACGTCATGTTCATACATTTTGTGTAACAACGTTAGTGTTATTAAAAAAAAGAAAAAAACACGATGTGTGATGTTATTGTTTTTGACAGTATGATAAATAATGAAACATTGTCTTAAAAAAATTAGGTAATTCACTTCATTGTCCTCTGAATTATCGAGTTTTGAAAAAATGTATAACACTGCCATTGGTAAGAGTAAATTATCTCCCTCGTATTATCCTATCAAGATCTGGCATTTTAACGTGAAGTATAATAAAACAACTTAAGAACTGACTATAAAATTAAGTTGAAAAAAGCTTAACCCATCAGGTTGATACACACAAAAGTAAATCTAACAAAAACACATAGTGGACGAGAAGGGTATTTGAACACCCCAACAACACAATGACATTAAGTACATTGTACAGCTATGAGATTACTCGCAGTTACAGACAGCTAATTCGATGCCAATAACAACTAATAACAAATTGACATATCCAAGACTAAATTATCTATCATAGCACATCCAACATCCAAATTATCAAACGTAATTAATCATAAACAGTAGGATTTTTCTAATGTTGTAATAATAGTTTGGGCATACAGCTTTTCTGTCTTTTTAATCTTTGAACAAATTTACGTCAGTTTTATTTCCCAAAAAGTTCGTCCGATTTTATATCGGGGATAATGAAAGACGCAGAAACAACGAAAATCAACAGTTACGGAAATCCTTTTTTAAAGGTTTATTATAGTAACAGATATCAGTCTATACAGTTCCCATATCATCGCGCATTTTAGGCCGGCAGATTTATCCGTAGTGAGATTGAACTATGATCAAAACCTATTGTATTTCAGTTTCAAGTTTTTTAATACGTTAAAACATATACGAAATACCGAAGAATAAAAACATGATTATTTCAGAATTGACAAAAGACATATTGACCCGAAACATCATCGGCCTTCTTAGGATATACGTAACTGCAGTTACAGATATCACACTAACCCCATCCTAAGTGAGTGTCATCAATACCATTCTATCTTTCTCCCAAATGATATCTCTGAACTCTTAATCTCATTAATGGAAATATCCACCACTACCACTATCAATAACAGTAACAAGTCTTGGTTCAGTTAAGTAAACAGGTTCTTGGAAATAAAGTTTGAACATTTGCACGATAATAAGTATACAGCATATAAAACTAAAGACGAAGGCGATGAAAATGTCATCGGTATATAACACTTTGGCATATATCTCAAACAAATATTGTTGTAAGCTCAACATCTTCAAAATAATTTTCTAACCTTTATCGCATGCTTCGCCATGCCATCCCTTCGCACAACCATCAGGACAATTTCCTGTAAATGCGCTACAATATCCACTCGCACAATTACACAACCTTGTGCAGTTGTTACCGAAATATCCGTCGTCACAGGCTAAACAAATAAGAATATCGTTTAGTGTATTGGTTGAACAAAAGACATTCTTTTTAATTAAGACGGTTTAATTGTCCTGGTTACACGTACGTGCTGTATTTGTTATTACATAAATTTGCTCCTTACGTTTAATTTCAAGGATGAAGGTAATTTCAGGCGCACATGTCATACATTGTGCTAAGCCATGAATTTATTCTAAAATAAACGTAATCCCCGATTAAACAGACTTTTATTAATGCGAGTTTCTGATCATAGAACTAACAAGAAAATGAAGGATATCGAGTTAATTATCAATCATGTCTGTGAAGCAGATTCGTTCCTAACATTTGGTTTTTATCAGTACGTTTCAAAACTGAAAATATTATTATGGTCGCCGTCTAGTAAAATTTGCACCATGTTTTTTTTGTCAAAAATGTTCTTAAATATCGACCGCGTTTACTAAAGATCATGTTTTTCAATTAGCAGAAGAAAAACCCTCTCCAAATATCCACGACTGTCCTACCTTTTATTGTGTTTGCACTATTTAATCCTGACCTTCCCATAATCCAAGATTATTTTGTGTGGTGGAATCCGACATTGTTATTACCAGAAGTGTTGACGTGGAGTTCCAAGTCCTCTTCATTTTCTTGTGTCTCTCTGAGTGTTTCGTCATCTCTACGTAAAAAGCGCGGGAAATTGTATCATCTATGACAATGATATTACCGGAGAGTAACGAATGTTATGGAATAAGGGATCCTCATAGAAACCAAGATGGAGGTTTTACAACGTAAATAATCTTAAAAATGTGAAGGTCAGAATTATACAGTGCAAACACAATAAAAGGTAGGACAGTAGTTGATATTTGGACAGGATGGATTTTACTTCCGCTAAATGAAAACATAATCTTAATTTAACACGGCTGATACTTAATTTTTTTTTACAAACATCGTGCCAATTTTAAGTGACGTTGACTATAAATAACTATTTATTTTGCAAAAACAAACAAAAACTAATTTGTATTAAACATAATTGTGGTCTTTATATTGGTGTATTTACGGAAGCGTATAAGCGCTCCTTACGTTATAGTTATTGACAAAGCAAGTCGGTATATGGGATATGATCTGCCGGGCTCGTGTGACCCTAATTAACCCAAACGAAAAGAGTAACACGAGCCGTGCAAATTAAATCCCATATACCGACTTTTAATTTCCGTCAATGAACATTTTCAAAATCTTGGCCTTTCAAATAAAATTGGCTTATACCATATCTGTTTTCTTGTTTAATTTATATAATTTTCTGATGAAAAAAAACATTCTTAAATTGTTTAAAATTGCACTTCCAGTTTTCCTTTATTTCTATGCATATTTATAATAATGATTTGACCTTGTGTTCGTGATCCTTCTATTAACAACCGAAATTTTATGACAGACAGATACAAATGCCGATATCTACAAAACACTGCTTTCAAATTATAAGATAAACATAAAATGTAAATTTGATATCTATAATTTTTTTATTATTAAATTTGCGTTAAAACGTTATTTTGCGTTATTACGTGTTATGAACAAAATGTTGCGTTATTTCGCAATCTCAAAGGTTATGTAAATGTCCTTTGGTTTTGTGAGTCTCTGTTTACTCCTTGGTTTTGATTGTTTTTTGTCTTTTGTAAAGGCTTGTGTTATTTTACAAGAGCAAATGTTTGCTTTTTTGGCAATTGCAAAGGCTTGTGTTATAACGAAAACATAGAAAAAAAATTAAAAAAATGTGTTGCGCTGATACGCTTCTGTATCTATTAATGTTAGCCATGTAGAAAATATTTTACTATCACGAACACAATTTTCATATACTAGAATGCAACTTACTTTTAAGATTTTTTTGTGCGGTAAGTTTATGTCGTTGTGTTGTGTCGTTGTTCTCCTCTTGTATTTAATGCGTTTCCCTCAGTTTTAATTTGTACCCTGCTTATGACCAGGCGTCATAAATATTTATGCATAAGGGACTTTTAAATGACACCCAAATATTTAAAAAAACCAACAACCATTAATTGATATAAATACAATGAATCAACGCTTATCCATTGTATCTATCACTTAAACTATTGTTATAATGTCTTTTGGAAATTAACGCCTAATCTTAATTAGAAGGTATTGTACGTGAGTTTAATTAACCCTGATATTGTGTTAAATGATACATTACAATAAATTAGATATCACAATTAAATGGTTAAAAGAATACAAATATATCATAACATAACACGTCTGCCCTTAAAGATCTTCATATCATCAGGCATCCGAATGCTATCTGTTTTTAAAAAAATAAGATATATTTGAACTTCTTTCTATTTGAATTGATCTTAATTGTAACGGAGAATGTGTCAATGGGACAACAACCCAACAAAGAACATTATATATAGTACATATATAAGTATGTTTCCGAAATTTCTAGCAATAAGCCTAATTCAAGACATATCATATATCGTTTTTTTAGCATAGGAATTAGCGAATTAAAATTTGTAAAATTATGTAGTAAAACAAATGAAATCATATTATATTAATTTATAAAACAAAAATGGACTAATATTATGCAATCAATTTTTATTTTGTTTCAAACATATGGAATAGCCAACCATTATCCGATAATACACGACCAAAAACGCTTTTTTGTTTACACAAAATATCCACAACAACATTCAAAACAAGAACAAAAACTGGGAATCTAGACTATTGGAACAACAAAGAGAATTCAGGGATTCGAACCTAAACAGACAAGTCCTAAGCTTTAACTTATTTATATTAACCATGAAATGTCATTGCTACCGACTTAGTACTATATGATTACCTATTATGTATATATATATAAAGGTACAAACCATATGTGTCCGTTGTACGGATGTATATCATATATTCATTCATTTATATATATAAGAAAGACTTTCAAATCGTAACCGATTGGTAGCCCAGAAGTTTCGTCGATATATTGATGTCAGTCACAAGTTACAAAATTTATGGACGGGTTCGATTCCCAGTGAAGGCATATAGAATTTACAAAAAATAAAGGTAAGTTTTTAAAGATAATTCCATTAGTGAACAGAAATCAGGAAATTAGTCATTTTAAACTTAATGATATTAGGCACACAAAGGAAACAATAGAATATAATCTGGTGAGTCCATTTCAGCGACGAATTTTAGAAGCGTTGATGCTAGAAAAAGAATCCACGGTAAATGAATAGGCTGACGTCACCACAATGGTTTAAGCAAAATGAAAACAACGGAATCATGTTGCAATCACTATAATGTATGTCACATAATCTGAACCGTTTCGTTTTAAGGCAGCGAGAAATTGATATGTTATATGACGTTTATATTGATTAAAACATACATCACCAAATGATTTGTGTTATATTTCTTTTCAGGTACAACTATGCCTTGAAGAAATGCATTGTGTGCCTAAAAGATGACCACCCAACAACGCTGATCAAATTGCGACAAAAAAGTTGTCTTGGAATTTTTTGAGCTAGTCAGGAAAGAGTAGACTGTTTGTCCGCATTAGAGGGTAAATTTACCCATCAACTCTGCAGGAAAACATATATCAATCCAAATGATATAAGAAATATAAAAAAGAAAAACTTGTTCTTCGAGAAACAAATACAAACACTCTAAAATTACGATCAAAGGTCCATTTTTATTTTAAACAGCACTGTTCATTCTGTGGAAATAAAGCAACGAACTCGAAACAAAAATGACAAAAATGTGTTTCCAGTTTGTACTGATGATATTTAGAGTCGCATACAAGATCCCTTGTATCTTCGAAATAATTATTGGGTAGCCAAGGTTCGCAGAAGACTTGCGAGCGTGAGCGACCTCCATGCAGCGGATGCTGTTTATCACCAGGCATGTAGTGAAACTTCAGTTGCAAAAATGTCCCTGTATTCCGTTCTCTCAGATCACCGAACTCAAAGCCCGAAAATAAAAGAGGAAGACCAGTTTTTCAAGTAAACGGCTTCTACAAAATAGTCGACTTCCTTAAACATCATGACAACGATTACGATATCAGATCTTGTTCAAAAAATGGACGAGATGTGTGAATGTAATGATGATAGCCGAATGTATTTGAAGAAAAGATTGAAACAACATTTTGGAGACGAAATTATTGTTACCGATAGACCAGGGGAAAAAAGTGTTGTAACTCTACGAGAAAAGAAGACTTACAGTGGCGTAGCTCGGTCATTTTAACGTGTACCCATAATTCAGCGAGGGTTTTTTGGAACCCCTGGTGATTCGAGGTCAATGCAACGGCTGTTATAGTGGGTTCTAGGGGCGAAGCTCACAAAAGCTAACAAGTTATCAAGAAGGAGATACCATTCCGGTTATTAAAAAGTCATCAATATTAACATATTCTAGAATCTATTTTGTTTGTCCAACTTAGGAGCACTGTGTTTTTTCGGTCTGTGCATCCGCTCGTTCAGCTGTCTGTCCGTCTGTCACACTTCAGGTTAAAGTTTTTGGTGAAAGTAAGTTTTGCAAAAGTTAAAGTTCAATCAACTTTAAACTAAGTACATATGTTTCCTATTATATGATTTTTCTAAATAAATGCCAAATTAGAGTTCTTACATAAGGAAAAATTATACATATATTTCTTTTCTATGTTTTAATGCTGTATTTTCACCGGATGAGAGAAATGGTATCTTCACAAATTGTCTGTATATATTTCCAAAGAGCATTCGGTGGAATTAAACAAATATACCATGCTAACAAGGGGTATTTGTAAAAAAAAACGGTTGGAAGGTGGGAAAAAAATCGTTGAACGGATCTGGAAATTTGTTAACCTCTGAACCGGTATGTTTGGAAAATACCACTTGTAAGCATAATATATTTGTATAAAATTCAATCATCATGCTATGGATACTATTTTTATCATAAACAGTTTCTTTCAAACTTCTGCAAAATTTTACAAAAACTTCTCCTTTCGTTTGATGTGTTTTATCATTTAATTTTTCATTGGAATTTTCCTCAGAGTTTAGTATTTTTGGGACATTACTTTTAACATACTGAACTAAATTTGAAAGGGGCACTATCTGTCTGTTTAGTGTGTATTTTAGTCTAGACGCCATCAAATTATTTATCAAGTTGACCTTTATAGTCATCCGATGACCATATACTAAAAAGTAATTATTATTACACTATTTGTATTTAATAACTGATTGAAAAAATATATATATTAGATTTTTCATATATTCGTAGCTAGTGCCCCTTTAGCACCGCCGACGAAATTTAGGATCGATATGTCACAGGCTCGATAAAAAGTGCAAACCACATACAAATCTCAGCAGGTGATGAATTGCTTTAAACAAAAGAAAAGAGAGTAGAATTAACAGTAGACTTTGACAGAACAAATATATAAGATACAATTTGTTTGAAAAGTAAATTTCGTCACTTTTAATCGCAAATAGAAGCCATTGAAAAAAAAAATTACAAGGCAGATGTGATTTTAATCAGTTCTTTTTTTTTTAAATCAAAACTCAAGTGTACGCATGGGCGTTTTGGCGTTAACGTAGCTACACGCCTGCTTGAATTCTTTATGACTATTACCAGAGGCCAAGTGATTTAAATCATGATGACGAAAAGAGAGCTTTCATTAAAGAAGCTGCAAAACTTATAAAACTCGATATCCGATCTGTAAATGCAACCAAGTATAGTTATCTAACACCAGCTAACATTGAATCACCAGTTTGAATCAAGTGCTACAGCAGTACAAAGAGTTGACCTTCCATGCGATGTAAGCAACAGCTTTGTACAATTTGTAGCAGATAACTTTGACTACAACACAAGAACGATAGATGGCCTCAACACTTCAGATTTGTTTATTGAACAAGTCCTAATGAGAAGTGTGAAAACCGTGGGTGTGTTAACAAGAGGTCGCGGTATGACTGAAAGCCAGCGTTTCCTTTGGCTTATGTCCATGAAAGCATGTTGTGAGATCAATTAAGTGATGCAAGATAAGTCAGGTGTAGGTTATTTTTTCAAGTGAACAACACAAAGACGAAACACGCGCAATACAATAGAAGGACATTAACGACATTTAAACTCTTCTCACATAAAAGTCGGAATCCGTTCATTGAGCCAGAGAAAGACGTTCACTACGAAACATAGAGACAGGAGTGGTAGCGAATAAAACCGTGAATATGGATAATGCCAAAACGGTTGGGATATTCCTTCTACAAGAACTAGTAGGAAAGAATATAGCTGATCACGCGTTAAGGAAAAAGAAGCAAGTCATTACGCTTGGAAACAAAGTTCAGGCAAAAATTGACGGCGAACCTCTTAGAATAGATTCACAGCTCGTTTTCAGAGATACACTACTGCTGCGCATTGTATTTTCTACGATATTTCAGAGATACTTCAATTTGAATTATGCGGAGTTCCTCCGTCAATTTTTTGAAACCATATTTTTAAGAGAGCCCCCAAAATCAACCCTTGCCGAATATATGTGGAATTTGATTGAACTTAAACAAAAACACCAACAGAAACCTACTTTGTACTTGATGATGGTTTTCTTATTCACCGTTCCCCATGGACAAAAGGAGCGACGGTTGATACCATATGTATGAATCACGTCAATTATGTTAACAATCACTATCAAAATGCAACTATTGTGTTTGACGGTTATCCATCAGTTCCAACTACAAAACATGTATTTCGTAATCACAATCCTTTGCGTTATTTTGCAATCGCAAAGGTTTGCGTTATAACGCATATAAACTCATCATATACCAGGATTAAAGATTGTATTAACGCTTGATGCGCGTTTGTCTACTAAAGACTCATCAGTGACGCTCGAATCCAAAAAAAAAATGAAAGGCTAAATAAAGAATAAGGTAATGACGCAAACATAAAGGAAATTAAAAAAAAACATATGTGTGGCGCTTATGCGTTTCCGTATCTGTTCATGTTAGTTATGTAGAAAAAAATTTGCCATCCCAATCCCAATTTTCATATACTTGTATGCAATTTACTTTAAATATTGATTGTTTGCGGTAATTTTATGTTAAAAGTCTCAAGCGTCATAATAAGTTATTTCTAAGGGACTTTTAAATGACACCAAATGTTGTTGAAAAAAAGGTTTTAGCAAAAGGAAAACTTCGGAACCATGTTGCAATCAATATTTTGTATCAAAAGGTCAAATAGTCTGAATCGTTTTGTTTGATTGCATTGAAATCATGAAGACCTGAATAAACTTTGACATGTTTGATTATACTTGTTTGAATGTATATATATATAAAGTAATAGATTGTCTCATGAATGGTTTCTTTTCTTAAAAACAGAAAAAAATAATACATAATAAATTTCATGTTCTCCAAGCGTTTTTCTGAATTAACCTTCACCAGGAACGCTTAGAGCCAGTATATGAGAGCATAAGAACCAAAACAGGTGAAAAGTCATAAGCTAACTTTAAGTGTGGTATAACGGATGAGGATTTTTTTTGTCTATTTTTTGGGGGGCAAAAGTGTTGAAGTATGTCAATTACGTTGATCTGATTAGTCATTCTATTTATGAAATCTTTTGCACATTTCAAACTAACCAAACATCACGTACCTATGTTGCAGAATTCGTCATATATATAGCCAGGACGACATATAGGTATTTTATTACATAATCCATTAACAGGATCACACATGCCTAGTACACATCCCTCACAAAACTGAGAACAGTTCTTCCCAAATTGACCATGAGGGCACTCTGAAAAAAAGCATAAACAAATTCAGCATCAGTAATATACAAATTGTCCAAAGTAGAATAATTGTTCAAGCTTTTAAACATTTTCTGCATTTTATTATTAAGCTAAAATACAAATATCAATGTTCATTTAAATCATATTTTTAATTTGATAACATTTTAAAACGACAGTAGTGAAAAAAGTCCAAATCTTGTAAATCGACTTAAAAGACACATCAAAGTTACAAACAAAAATACTTCGAGAATATGAGCGAAATCGGATGGGACGACAGGGTAATAATAACAACTGATTTTTATTTTTTTTTATTTTCTTTCAACTGGTCGGTCACTAAATATTAACTCTTTACCATTCCTTTTACTCGAATTTGTGTTATAATCACTTTACGTTAAAATGCCAGTTGTGTATTTTGGGGTTCATCTTTGTGGTTTAATATTTGCAATTAAGCAATCATCGTTTTTAAATAACCCAGCTAAAACTTCATCGAAAAAAGAATTGTGTAAATCTCGAATTATGAAAATATTGTGTTTTTGTGTGGTCTTTAAAAACCTTTCTTTCAGTTTTGTGTTGAGCTTTACAATATGAAGGTTCATAAAGTAATTTTTTTTTATTAATTTCAACGAAAAATTCTATAAATGTATAGAATAATTAATCTATTTTTTAGAATTTCTGCCTATACCAGTAAAACGTGCATATTGAGATTCAAGAGGACAAATTGTATAAATGCAATGCATTTTTTTCTTCTTGTGTAACTTGTTTTTGAATTGAAATCTTAAGTAACCCCCTTTTCATCTAATGGTCATTGCTGCATAATCGACATGTTTTTATTATAATCACAGGATGAAGAATAACAAAGGTCAAGTGAAATAATAGAAAAAGACGACGTAGAGTATTCTAGTTTCTATATAATATTATATATTTTGATATTCAGGTCGTCCATATATTGAACCAAGGATTTTTTTGTTAAAAATAGTTGAAAACCAACTACATTTTGTAGTTTATCCTCCGACACTAAATAAATAAATAAAATAATAAATCTAAAGAGTTTTTGTTCCATTTTCTGATATTAATTTGAATATTTGTTAGATAACATCAAAATAGAGAATATATAAATACAGGATATAGCTATAGTGTCTCAGATTTATTTTTAATTTTTTATTCCACTATTCACCGGGTCAAGCTGAATTATAAAACATAAACTATTTCATTATTCATTATTAATTTTTTAAAAGTGAATAGTGTACTATTTCACAAAGGTTCCTTGAAGCTTTTAGGTAAAAGAATTGCACAACATATTAAAATAGATTACTCCTTAGCATTTAGGCTTTCAAACAAAACATATAAGAATCCAAAATGTGACCCAGTCTGATTTGATAGTGGGGCTGGTGTTAATCAGACTGAATGTGACCCTTTGGATATTAAGACAAAATTGAAATTCAAAGGCAAAGGCAAAGTTATTTAATAGTAAATCGAACATGGTCGTTTAGTAACGATGCCTAATTCAAATTGAAAAATTTAAAAAAAAGTATATTGACCTTCTAAATATAAGGACGTTTCTGTGAATAACATGGAAACAATAGATAGATCGTAAATAAAAAAAACCAATAACTTTCAAAACAATTAAATCCCTGCCATCCATCTTTGCAGTCACCATTGCATCATCCCGTCACGTGGTTACATGGTGAAGTAACACAATTTGTTGAACATTTCTCAAGACAATTTTTTCCGTAACTGCCAGGTTGACATGCTGTAAGATGAAAATAAATAAATACGTAGACATAGACATGTATATAAATTAAAAAAATCTAATATATATTTCATCTTAAAAAAAAAACTACTTCCTGTAGACATCAACCAATAACTACACACAGTTTATTTACGGCTTTTTTAGATGAAAAATTACCATACACATTAGTTAGAAATTATAACATATTATTCAAATTGTCATTGATAACTCTGTATAACAATAAAATCAGGACTTCGCAGGTTATACTACTCTTGCAGATTTAAACAAAATTCTTTTTTATTCAATGAATATCATTAACAAGCTCGTTAATGTACTTGGGAAACATTCATAACATTTATCATACTGTGCATGTGGTACATTGACGATATCAAACCAGAGGTTGTTTTCTCGGTCTGGAATATTGTTATAATGTGTGCAAGTATTTGTTAATTAGAATGCAGTCAAAAGACGCAAACAACTAAAAGACATATAGGTGCCGCATAGAGTATTTTATATTTTCCCTTTTGGAAGCTATACCTTTTAAATATATACTGCAGATTTATAGATACTGTAGTCAAATCAAATGTTGCCGAAACATATTGTTACTTTGTGTCCATTCTAAAGATTAAGCCGTCTTCATTTTTTGGCGTTAAATTATGGCCAGTTTACTGTGTTATGATTTTGTTGAAAACAGTTTTCTTTTGCTTTTTCTTAACTTTTTTCTCTTTTTTTAATAACATTTTTGCAAAGGCTATGTGCTTTCTGAAATGTTCAAACCGGTATCAACTACCCGTCGTGGTTTGCTTAACACATCAAATTATAAAAGACTAAAACATAATATCATTAGAACTTTAAAATATGTTTACCCTGTTTACAATCAACAGAACTCCATCCATTTGAACAGCCGAATGTGCAAAGTCCACTTTTAAGGTCACATGGTCCATGACAGTTTTTTGGGCACGATGTATTACAGAATGTACCATAATGTGTAGGTGGACAACCTGAAAATAATAGTGTTAACAATAAAATTACTCAATTACTCGTAACTTTTCTTTTTACTTAAGCTAGGTTCACACTACCGATTAGATCAGCTAAACCAAGCCCGATCAAGACATAAAATCGGGAGACTGGTCTGACTTAATCGACAAGAATGATCGGGGTAGTGTACCGTGCTATCATTGATCTGCCTTTCTACCCGAGAATTTTTGACATGTCAAAACTTTCGAGTACGGATCGAGAAGCCAGTCACTCGAGCAGAGATCGGGAAGTCGTCGAGTAGCGGTCGAATTGGTCGGGAAAAGGATCGTGTAGCGATTGAGTTTGGTCGGAATACACATTAAACCGATCAGTACTCGATCATTTCGACCTTTGCTCGACTAATCTCGAATAATTTCCCGATCAACGCCAACCTGTTTGATCTGTGGTTCATAGTAAATCGACCGATGCCCGAGCGCTTCAGGATCACTGCGACCTTCTATTTTTTTTTATCCTGGGCCAACTCGACAGATACATAATATCTACGTTATCATATTTGACCTTCCTTCGATCTCTACTCGGTCATTCAAGAGTACGCATGACTACTAAGGGTGTACAGATCTGATTAATTGTCATAACTTTGCTTCAGTAAAAATATATTATCACCATTTATTTTAACAGTACAAAAGATAGATTCTGCAAAATGTCCTCCATGTACAGTACTTCTCTATATAGTTCTGAAAAGAGGGTTCACATAACAAAAAGGAGGCAAAAGATATCAAATTCAAAGGTCGAAAACAAACCGACACAGCTATGGCAAAAAACGAAACCGTCAAGAAGACAAACAGCAGTCAACATAACATGACAAAGATAACTACACGCAACCCATAAGTAAACTATCTCAGGTGCTCCGGAAGGGGAAGTAGATCCTGCTTTTTGTCCATAGAGGATTTTTCAAATATACAAGTATATAGTTATCAAAGGTACATTGTAACAGGCTTATAATTTAATATGCAAGACGCACGTTTCGTGTACATAAGACTCATCAGTGACGCTCAGATTAAAATAGTCATAAAGCCAAACAAGTACAAAGTTGAAGAGCATTGTGGACCCAAATTCCAAAAAAATGTCCTAAATACGGCCAAAGTTATCTATGCCTGGGATAAGAAAGTCCAGAATTTTGTGTACAAATAAAAAAGTATAAACATAAGAAAATATGGTTATATTGCAAATAAGACAACTCTCCACAAGACACCAATTGAAACAGAACTACTAAACTCCTTACTTTAGCATATAAATGAAATAAAATAAATAAAAACAACATACAAGACAAACAAAGGTCATAGGCCCCTGATTTGGGACAGGCACACAAATGCAGCGTGGCTTATATTCACAATCGCTTTTTTTTTAACACACGAACTTTTTGACACAATTTTACAAATTATGAGAATAATGACAAATGATTTTTATTTATCTCTTAATAGATATATATATAAACAGTTTCATAAAATGTATCACTCCAAAGGATTGAAATTCTACTTTTGACCAGATTTTGAGGGAAAATACTGATTACATACATATGCACATATATGACACAAACAGGAAGCTTAATTTGTGAGAAAGCAAGGAAAAGGGGATGGTAAAATTTAGGTATATTGCTATACATCATAAGTCTCAATCCAGTGACAAATCTCGTTTGGTGATGTCATTTTTAGGGAGCAAATAGTAATAATTCCACAACATATAAGCTTCCACTCTGAGGAAGTTTTATAACCATTGGGATCTTCCTTGTTGAGCTCCTGCAAGTCTCTCGTTCTGCCATACAATTTTCGCCCCGTCAGCCGCTGCCTCACATATATATATTGGCGCTCGTTGCTGTCTACGCCTTCTTGTTTCGTCCTTAACGATCTCTTCAATATCAGCCGCAGCTATAAACCTGTCTCTGTGGACCTCTAACCACCTTTCCAGCACCTTAAGTTGCTTAATTTCCACTTATATACCTCTATGGATTTATTTTCTTTCAGATCGACAGGGCATTTTTTTCAGAATCAACCCGGACGATACCATGCGTCAATGAAATATACTCAAAGGCATAAAATAATGACCTGCGTGAGGTCATTATTACCCTTGATAAAAATGCTATCTATAATAACTTCAAAGTTTTATTCGTCTGATAGTTTTTTGTTGAAAATTTAATAAATTAAGTTCAATCGATGATAGCTGTAAAAGTAACCTTCATTGCCCACTTTTTAATTTTAGAAACAAATAACGTGAAATTATGATAATTTATCGGTACAATAAAGAAAAATTATCATATACGTGAGATGAATTTCAATGTAGACTTTCATAAAATAAAGCCAGATTTAACATAGTCGTGTGTAAGATTTTGAAAACATTATTGAGTCACACTGAATAGATTGATAGATTTGTGGTTGCTTGCTTAACGTCCAGTGGCACATATTTCATGCATGTTCAGGACGATACACACTGAATAGGAAATCATACTGTGACCTACATCTATTTATATTCGTCTTCGTGTCAGTTCTTAACTTTTTCAAATTCAGGTATACCTTTTATCTATCAAATGATCAACTTATAAGATAATCTTATATTCTAGTGAATAACATTAACTAAAAGTAACTCAAAAAAGGGTTGGATGCAGAGGTTAATTATATCCTGATTACCTGTTGTTAAAATGTATTGCTATTCAAAAGACAATCTTTCTGAGATTTTCATTCGATTCAATAAAAATTGTAAAAAAATAACCACTTTTCCGCGATAGAAATAACATTACAAATGGAAAAAAAAACATACCTCTCTCCCTTTTCCATAAACAAAGTGGTACAATAAATTACTTACAATGTGTCTTGTATTTGTCATACACCGTTATCAGATGGTAACAATACATTTGTATCTTACTTCATGCAGTTACAGTAATATTTTTATTGTGTATGTATAATAGTTTTTAAAAGGTTTATATCTAGATTCATTATTGAGTTTTATTTCACATTCTATGAACCGTAGGGCGTATTAAAACCTGAACACATTAGAAAAGAACATCCCACTTTAGTGTTGTCGGAAAAATAGAATATTTAATTTTGCAAATCTTTATAAAAAATAATATTTTTTATGACGGTATATAAGTAAGATAATGCAAATTGTAAGATTTTCCTTGTCGTAGAACACACCTCATCATGTCAGGATTGCTCAAAGAAAGACATGGAGTCATGAATAGTCAAGTTAAGGTAGATGGGGTGTCTAAATTATAATCCATATAATTCTTTTATAATTTTCCAAAATGAAGTTTATATCCTGCTTGTTCAAAAACATTAGTAAAAAGAATGGGTCACCCGGACTGATTTTCACACTACAGGTTGTGTAAAATTGACAGATTTTGTATAGATTATGCATGGAAAACCCAATTATCCACCATAAAACAAAAACTACACTATAGAATTTTTAGATAAAACATGAGAACATAGCTCCATTAGTATGCTTTCAGATAAAAAAAAATGGGGTCACCGGATTCGTTTTTTCTTGCTACATAATAAAACGGGTAAATTCCTAACACATTCTATTGTAAAAGTAGCACTATGTGAATTATCTGCACTTGCATTTAAGTTGCCTCCCCTTATTTGGCATAGTTGAAAAAAGTTGATTAAATAAAAGTGTTCGTGTTTTTGTAAAATTTAACCATAAATATGATAAATCATGGCATTTTCTATATAACAATGAAAGTTCTTACACACGAATCACCAACTACTTTCAAAATTTGCACATTTTATCAAATATCTATACCTTGTTTTCTGGTATTTCAAAATGCAAGATGGAGGAAGACACCCTATCTACCTTAAAGTCCTGTACAGTCGGATATCCATCTGGTAGAAGTCATAAACTGGCCTGATCACGAATTCTGTCACGCTTGGTCGTGGAAATTTTGATCATCGAGATCATCGAGTTGATTTGATCGGCAGTGTGAACCTAGCTTTACATTTTATTAGTTACTGATTTAAGTGAGTTTAGTTTGGTTTGGAACCTTTGAGGATGAAAAAAATATCATAATACTTCTTTTAAATTTTTTTATAAATGAATGTTTATATTGATAATGAAGAAAAATTCAAGTATTTGGCGTACCTTGCTATTGTAAATGCTAGTTTGGATCGTGTTTTCATGTCGTTTAGGTGTCAGACCACCAATTACTCCCTCCAATTTAGAACGTATGTAAAAGTAGTCATACTTTTACACAAAATAGTGCTTTTGATGTCATTGTTTACTTAAACTTACCAACAAATTTGCAGAAATGAAACTTTTGGTGAAAGGGAAATATATTTACACCATTTTGAGCCAAAATTCACTTGCCTATGAGTTTGCATTAAAAATTCAGGATTAATGCGCTACATAGTACACTAATTTAAGATTTCCAGAAAACCGGGAGTTATTTTGGTAGTACCTGTCTTTTCAAGTTCAGAAATTTGTTACAAGACTTTAAAATTAGTTGAAAATTGGCATGTAGAAAGGTGATACATGTACAATTCAGGATATACCTGGTTTTCTTGAAGTTAAACTTAAGGTAAAATATTAAGAAAGCTGTGAAAATTGCAAAATTTGGTTGAACAGATAGGGATTTTTAATTGGTGGTCTGACACCTATACCACATATCGTTGGGTAACCACGCGGATTAAATCCCGTAGTTTTTTCTCATAAAAACACGGAGTCGGATGATTTATATTATCTGTAGGTTATAATACATTTTTTAAGATGAACAACATTTTTCCTCATGTTTTTTAAAGGCCAATCTAACACGTAAATAGTTATGAAATAGGAATAGTCTTTATGAAAAGCGATAAATCATGTTTCTACTGATACACATTATGCTTTGTTGCAAGAGGTAACAGTTATGTTCTACATAAAGGTACGTGTATTTTTGAAAACCTTACTCCCATTAAACTACAGAAAGAAATACATTCGAGTGGTTTGTTTGCGTTTATCAATAACTCATAATTAATAATATTTAAAAAAAAGTCTTGACATCACTTAGAAGAGTGACGAACTATTTGAAGTAGAAGTATAGGCTCATTTAAAACCCATAGTTAATTATTCGGCTAATATCTCTCTCTCTCTCTCTCTCTCTCTCTCTCTCTCTCTCTCTCTCTCTCTCTCTCTCTCTCTCTCTCTCTCTCTCTCTCTCTCTCTCTCTCAATCTAAATCTAAATCTCTCTAAATCTCTAAATCTCTCTAAATATATAGCTAATAAAACGACCAGGAATCAAAAGCCGTCAATCTGAACAATATGATATACAAAAAGAGATGTGAAAATGAGTAAAAAAACAATTCGAAAAGAGGTTTGGTTATTAAACATATCCAGACGAAAAGAAAACAGTATGAGGTTTTTCAGTGTAGAAATACAAAATTTCACAAAAAATGCGAGGTGCATTTGTGCACGTGATTACAATAATATTGTATGAAATTATTACAAACTTCGTATAATTAAAAAAAACTTTAAGAGGGTGTTGCAAAAGAGACGCAAGTAGAAAAAAATTCGTTGCATCAGATGATCGATAGAAATTACTATCTGCGAAAGATCTTAAACCTTTTATCTACAGATTTTCTGTATGTCTCGACTTTACGTAAATATTCAAACAGATAGATGCATTCTTGAACAAAACATGTGTTGCTTTGATGAAAATACTCACCAGAAATTCCAATCTCACATAGTTCAAGTTCAGAAGGTTGACCCTGATCTGCATAAAGTACATATGTTATGTATCTGAAAACAGCGTTAAATGTAATCTCAGAAGGCAACGATCTTTCATTGTATAAAACTGTTCCAATATTCCAGGTGTTACTGTTATTTGAAGCGTAAACAATATGCTGACCTTCCTTCATAGAACGTTCTAAAATAATAATAATAAACGTTTCAGTGTTAACTGACAATAATTTTATTTTGGATGTAACACATCTTCTAATTGGTTGACGTCGTTTTGTTTATCATCCCATGGATATAATTTTTTCATGTGACCGTGACGTCAAAATGGAATTTTGAATTAAATTATACGAAACGACTGTAATATTTCTATTCAAAATAACATACAAAATGTTGTGCACACTGTAAAATAACGGTTATTTAGTGTGAATATCATGTTTAATGCCACACCAAGATCTTATTAAACAAAATTCAAGTAACTACGTTTATAAGAAGGATTAAATGGGAAGGCAACTTTAATGTCAAAAAAATTACACTTTTCCAATTAAAACAAGCAGTAAACTTTGGCAACTAGTGCCTGTTTGATTAATTTCACATGCTTTGTTGATCAAGATAAGTTAAAATCGTACATGTATAACCCTAAGTGACTATTCTTACCATTTTAAATATTGTTGATGCAAATTATCTTGAAAACCAAAATATATGAAAATAACCTTTAAAAATTATCAGCAGGACATGATAAAAAATTTGGTGATATTGTCAGTAAAGTCGGTTGATTTTTTATAAGGGTTTTTGCCCATTAAAACGAAAATTTATAGATAATGAAAAATGTAAACAGCAAAAATAATAAGCAAGACACATGATATACAATATTATTCGTCAGCAAAGGGGAAATTTTCAGTCGACCCCTCAAAGATGTTACTGCTGTTAAAGGATAATTTTTTCCTCGGAGCTCAGTATTTTTGGGATTTTACTTTTTACCATTTTTTAACGAACGCATTTAATGGAGTCCGTTATGCGCAGTCTTCAGTTTTCTGAGTCGTATTTTGCAGAGTGTTGTTGTCTTTGTTTATCGTTTATTTGCCATGCATTGTCTGTTCGTTTTCGAGTTATGACTCCCCTTTGGTATCTTCGCATCTCTTTGAAATTTCCTGCATACAATTTATCAAGATTATTTGGAATTTAAAATAAAAATTAGTATGTCCGACTTTTCAAATACAATGCAGTTTACACTACTGATGTGATTTCATAGGTTTTATCATTTGAATAAAAGTTTGAACTGATAACCAATTTTATAGACCAGGTAAATTAAAGTTTACATACACAATTTTCTATAATTGTAACTGAACAACCAAACAAATTTGCATAAACAATGTCATTAACACACAAAATCGTACAAAACAATCCACTTAATCATAAGGTCCCAAACTGTAAATTTAGTATACTGAGATGATAAATAAGTCATTGTAATAAATAAAGGAAAAATACAACCACAATGCTTTTATTGCATTGAAGATAGACACATATGAATATTCGAATACAGTGAAATTCGAATGCAGTGACGCATTCTATACACATACAGCAATAACGACAGCATACCTACGTTTGGTAAACTTGAGTTTCGAATTCGGAAGTGCAATGCAATTCAGAACGAACATTGTTAATGAAATTCAAATACTTCCATTTAATACTTATATCATTTTACAAGAAATTGAGAATGTTTTTGTGTGTGTAGATATCAATAAGCAACTATAACGTATAATATTTATTTATCGTTTACATACTACCAAAGGTGACCAACATTCCTTTTCCAATGCTTTTTTTCATCAGATCAACCTGAACTGTCAAATTAACTCCCTTTGTTCTAGAGCAAGATGTTTTATTCCCATCATTTGCTAGACCAGCCGGTGGATTACCACTGGGATGTAGAGAAACTAAACCGTCAGATGCCACATTATCTGCGATGAGAAAATGTAAATCGACTCAATTCGTTGTTTTGAAAGTGTTATTTGCAACAGCAAACAGGGAAAAAGTATATCTAATAATATGACACTATGTACTAATTGTCTATTTGTGTTATTAAATATTTGCTGAAACTCCGCCGAAGTTAATCAATTTTTTCAAATTTATATAATAAGATATGTTTATTGAAATAAAGAAAAGAGTAGTTTTATTAAATGATTAGGAAAATCAGCATCGCTTGTTTCTAAGGTCGATTACTGTTGTTATACAACACAGGTTTGGTTATTTTAAAGAACAAATACAATTGTAGATAACTAACTGGGAATTGAAATTCTGTTTTTTCTATAAATCTGTTCCTTTTTTCTACATATATACTTACAATATATGATGAGCAATATTTATAAGGTGATACCCCAAATAAGCTACTTTGACGTTTCCATGTGTTGAAAGTACTGTTCATACTATTAAGTAAATAATCTTTTTGAATAAAAACCGTTCTTTGTAGCTTTTATATTAGGATGAATCAAATTAAAGCTATCAGCGGACACATGCTATTGTTTGCCTATCATATAAATCTGCATGTATTTACATCTTATAGCTATTATCTTTATTCTGATTCCACTGTTGATATGTTTTGCACATAGTAGACAAATCATATAATATGCATATTTTTAGAACGAATAACTTACACTCGTTACAATAACGTCCGGTCCGTCTTTTCTTACAACCATCGGTACAGACTGCCGTATTCTTATTACAAACATCATTTAAACAGTTTCCAGGGTTACATACCCAAACACAAGAACCATTTCCAGGATAACAACTTCGCTCAATACAATTGAAGGAACACACATGTTCGCAGTTACTTCCCCAATGGCTCTTTTGACAACCTGAACAGAAACAAATTCAACACATTCAAAATAAAAAAATAATAAATGATTGCATGATATATTGTCGTTTTTTGAAATTCATCTTTTAAATTTTGTTCCAGTATAGTGTTCAGTAAAAAAAAATGGCCAAAGACTATTTTGTTCTAGAAGACTATTAAAAAATATTTCCTTGATGGTGAATGATGAAAAATATTTAACAACCAGCAGCTATAGACCAACGCCAAAACATTTGAAGGTTGACACTGTAAACAAGCATTAAAAGCGCGGAACAATCAAAACATATTTATACTAAACTCGCCATTGATGGCAACGTAGCATAACTCAATAATCGGTCCATCGAAGTAACCACTAGAAGTGGATCCTTTATCATCATAATAAATAACGTATTTTCCAAGTTGATTACAGGGAATAGTCTGAGTGATGTTTGGAAGACCTGGATCTGGATCTTCATAACATAGATAACCGTCAGGTGGAATAGCTGATGTGTTGGTTACATATATCTTAAATCCATCCATACGAAGAGCAACTGAAATTAAAATTTAAAATCAAAATTTGTTTTTAAATTATCAGTTAACTTGAGTCACATCATTAGTAATTTGAATATAAAAAAAATATGTTACTACTAATTGTAACCGTTGTTCGTTTTTAAATGACATAGTGTTAAAAAAGCGCTGTTTCTTTTTTCGGGAACTCTTTCAGATTGTTTTTCGATTTTTTTGTCATAGCGGTGTCATTTTGTTTCAGACGTGTAGGTTTAAATGTCCCTTTTGTATATTTTGTCTCTTATTGCTTAAACGGGGTCGAACGAACCAAGACCGAACAGTCTATGGTAATAACCATTTGACGTGGCTTGTACTTAAACATCCCGTCATTGTGTTTTTGTGCTATGGTAATTAATTATCAAAGGTAAATTACGGTATGCATTTTTGTCTTTAGTTTGTGCTAATGTGCTTTGTTATTACGCGTTTTATTTTTGTTGTTGACATTTTCTACAGTTATAACAGATAATACCATAGTGTTAACTGCTGTACCGGTATTTTTTTGTATTTTATTTTTTATGTCTGTTCGGTTTGTTAACACAACGTTGTTAAAATAATAAAGTTTTATGCGACTGTCATACACATTGGAGGTTTAGCTAGATATAAAACCAGATTAAAATCACATTTTGGATCATAGAAAAATGCGTGTATCAAATAAGGAATATAACAGTTGTAATCCATTTGTTTGAGTTTTAAATTTTGCCATGCATTTACTTAAAGACATTCTGTGAGAACTCTGTACTTTTTGTTCATATTACTTTTTACTACTGGTATGCGGTGCATGCATCTACCGTCATGCTTACCCACACTTATTCATAAAACAGAATGTCATAATTACTAAGATTATATATCAAACAAATATTCAACCATCAGGTTTTGTACTATAGGACTATATTTCTTGTATTTGAAATCTATATTACAGTACTTAATTTGCTTTTAAATATAAATACCAATTTCGAAATTACATAGTATGACAACGTTTACTATGGTTAAAATCATAAATCAGTGGTGCAACGTGCTTATACAATTTAACAAAAATTAAATCAACAGAGGTTGATTTGTAATGCAATAACTAACCGAGTCTGAGACATACTTTTGTTAGATAATATAAAGATAAACAAACAATATGCCTAGGATACCGCACTATTTAAATGAATGGATAAAAAGTCTAAACATGGAGACTCTGTCTATGACAAGCAGAAAAAGTATTAAACTGCATCAAGTAGTGCCATATACTTTAATGTTGGTATTTTAGAATCTACCATTTTCCAAAGCCTGGGATATTACATTTTCTGTAACACATTTATTATTACTTCTTATTCGGAAGCCTTTTTAAAATTACCGAAAAACAATCTATATTGTCTAGTTTGGAGCATCACAAAGATAATAGCATTGCATTCAATTTCGTCACACACGCGATTTATCTACAAAAAGTTCACCAGTAACTAAATTCTCAAACGACATAGATTAAAGTCAAAATAAGGCTTATATTTAAGAATTCATTTTCTATTTTGAATAAGCTGTCACATTTTATGTCATTTATTGTGAGACATAATTTATAAAAGGATGTTCAAAATCATAGATTTAATTTGATAGCACCCCTCTCCATTTCAAAGTAATTATAACTAATGTAAAATTGTAAAAAGTCTTTTCTAGTTATATGCACACCAATTGAGAAAACCATTATTTTAAGTACATACTCAGTGTGACAACTTTAATTTTTGTTAAGAAAGGAAATCATAAATCAGTGACGATATAGCTTTCTTGATCATCTTTTCAATCATCAAAATGAACTGAATCACTTGAGTGAGAACAATTTGAAATTTCATTGATAAGATAAACAAAAGATATTTTCGAATCAAAGTATAAATTATGTTGGTAAAAGGTGTTATGGTATGTCTTTAAATACATACGGCTTTCTCTGTAATATATAGATATATCTGTGATATATGCAGATCCGAACGAAAATTGAAACATCCACCAAGCCTCTAATTCTCTGCCATAAATACTTGTATGGGTACATAAACTCAAATTAAAGTGGTTTGATAAAGGTGGATATATGGCATTTTCTGGTTCACCTTTACCAATATCAAATAGAGAACTTTGCGTCGCGGTGCCATTTGGAGTCAGATTATCTGTAAAATAGAAAACAAACTTATATCGGAACACATCAGAGGCATTAAAAGTTTTCATTGAAAACTATGTATTTTTTTTTAATTTTTAAACCTATACATCGCTTTGCTTTATATAGATTGCACCACTAGAAAGTTTAATTGATGCCATTATTTATATTTCATTTAAGAAATAATTCCTTCATGTCATGCTCTATGCTCATTTTAACATGGGTAGACATTATATTTGTCGATATTTTACACTGAGCGTTAGCGAGGTGTAAAATGTGGTCAAATAAAATGCCTTCCCATGTTAAAATGAGCATAGAGCATGACATGAAGGAATTATTTCGATTCTAATAGGACAATTGCATTATTTTTAAAGGTCGAAGCGTAAGAAAATACCGAAAAAAACGTTTGGCTTTTCCCGTTTCCTCCCCGAGGAGTCTGTACATTACAATTCATATTTGATAAGATTAAAAACCACAAGCAGGGTAAATATATGTTGTCTTATAAAAATATCTGTTAAAAGTTTTTCTAGCTGCTTGAATGTATATAAAGGATAACGATGGAAATAACGTTTATATACACAGTAAGTTCGTGCGCATGTGTCAAACATATTTTTATGCTCATTAGAACACAGCTTTGTTTACAAAGCGTAATAAGGACGTCATATTAGAATTTATAATAGAAGAGAGGAATAAAAGATACCAGAGGGACAATCAAACTCATAGATTATGAATAAACTGACAACACCATGGCTAAATATAAAAAGACAAACAGACAAATAATAGTACATAAGACACAACATGGAAAACTGCATGAAGACTAAGCAACAAGAACCCCATCAAAAACTGGGTTTTATCTCAGTATATAGTCATATTCGGTAGTAAGTATTTACGTCTTGCTAATACATTGTAATAGGTTTAACAAAGCAATAATGTAATTTTGATAATAACAATTAAAATAAATCTTTTAACTTAGAAATCACAATAACATAGAAAGTTAATAGACCACTTTCGAGTTCATCCGTCACCGGAAAAAACTCGTCAATTATACGCGCCTTTATCATCGTCATTTGTGCGTTTAGGGGCGTCGTCACTTCCCTTCCAATGTTGAGCGAGTGGTTGGAAAACTATAATTCTATATTGTACGAATTATTCGGCAAATTGAATTCTCAAAATTGACAATCAACACTGCTGTCATTAGGGAATTGTCAGTAAGTACCTACAGAGCAACCATTATTTCTAGTTTATCCTGCACAAAGACGATCACGAAGACGCTTGATGAACGTAAATAGTGCAGGGATACAGGCGTGCCCCTCTATCTGGTAAATGACGTCATAAAGGCGTGTATAATTGACGAGTTTTTGCCGGTGACGGATGAACTCGAAAGTGGTCTATTCTGTTAATCCCTCTACCATCTTAATAGCTTGAATTCTTAAGATTTTTCAAATAATGATTCTCGCGTGTACAGTAAGTTATGAGATGACAGCTCTAGTTGTAATAATTTCAAAACTTAAAAACCCTAGCAGAAAACGACACCAAATTAGATAGTTAATTTATTTAATTGATCTTCAATATAATATTAGTGTTAACACAGCTGTTATTCAAGAGCTATATACTAAACTAGGTTTTACCCACCATTTAAAAAAAAATCATGTATCAAGTGAGGAATATGACATTGCTTTCCATGTGTTGGTAAATATGTCGATCGTTAAACGTTGAGATTGTCAGGTTTTATTAAATACCCCCTTTTTTAAATTTACCACGGAGTTCAGTCTTTTTTTAAATATTTATTTGTATTTATCTTTAGTCATTTGAGAAACAAATTTTTGAATGTGATTTAAGATAAAAACGAATTATCCGAACAATATCCACCCTGGAAAGGAAAATGAATAATAGCAAAAGTTTTAACGTGAACTCTCTAAATATACTGATTCAATTTCATCTAAATGAGCTTACTTCAATAAAATAAACAAATATGTT
Source organism: Mytilus trossulus (assembly GCF_036588685.1). Classification (NCBI taxonomy): domain Eukaryota; kingdom Metazoa; phylum Mollusca; class Bivalvia; order Mytilida; family Mytilidae; genus Mytilus; species Mytilus trossulus. The sequence continues at coordinate 63,773,258 of NC_086373.1, forward strand.
GTTTCAGTATCCCAACTTGTTCACTATACCAGTATCTGTGATCCTTTTTTATTTTATTTATTTCAGTGAGTGTTATCTATGTATAACTTAAAAGTTATTATGACAGGAATTTTGTTACCACAAATTACTGAAAACTAAATGTTTTCATAGATATAAAGATTTAATTAGGAAATTCGGCTGTTATATTTTAAACGGAATATGCAAAACTCTAATTTTACGGTGATGTTATTGACCGAGCTAAGACATTTAGATACTATCCGTGTAAACTTATCAAACCTTTAAATAAACTAATAAATAATGAGTTATAAGCCCTTTATCGTAGTTTTTCAAATGGTGTGCAGTTACAACACTTTCTCGCTATATTCTATATGTGCCTGTTCGAAGTCAAGATCCTGAAATTGATTGGTTGTCGCTGCTGTGTCTTATAAAAAAAATAATGATGCGATAAGACTGACAATGACACAACTCTACACAAGAGACCACAAGGAATCAGAATTTAACAGTTATAGCTAACCGTACGGCTTTCAACAATGAGCAAATTCCATACCATATTGTCAGCTGTAATAGGCCCCGAAATCACAAATGTATAATAATTAAAACGAGAAAACTGACGGCCTAATTTATGTACAAAAAAATAAATAAAACAGACATACACCTGGAAAAAAGTATTGCAACATCTGGAATTTTTAAACCTTCAAAAATCAGCCTATTTTGGATAGAATATGAAAAAATATTTGTAAAATGATATTGAAACATAGTTAATGATAACCATGAGAACAAACGAATTAAAGGATGTATGAAAAAAATGTTTCATCTAACCACAATTTTGATAACAAAACGTACAAAAAAATACATTTTACAACATTTCCTGGAGTCGAACTATACAATGTCAGACATTTGAAAATTAATTTTAAGATGATCGTTGACATCATCGTTGATCGTTATACGAAAAGAATTAGTTCTTGATGCAGCCTCCATTCAAGCAGATAACCGCCTCTTAACGTCTTTTGATTTCTGCCACCATTCGACCAATTTGTTGCTGAGGTAACTGCAACCATTCCTGATGAAGGAATGTTAATTGGGTGTCTTTCCTTTACGCAGCCTAATAGTGTCCCATATATGCTCGATATGGTTCAAATCTGGGCGTCAATCGGGCCAAGTAAGATAAACAGAATTCCATTGGAACAATGAATCTTCCTCCTCGATACTTATTTCCAACTTTGGCGAGCTCTGCATTTCATTAAATACGGACCACTGTATGTCTGATCGTAGGCAAAGGTCCCCGAAATGGTCGAATCGCACGATAACCAGTAACAATGAGTCGACCTCGAACAGTTCTTGTTTAAAGTCTCCTGTATGGCAACCACTCTCTTTTTAGGATTGTATTGTTTGCAATGGGTTTCCTTCTGACCAAACTTCATTATGCTTGGTTTTCCAAAGCAGATGTTATAGGGGTCTTCTTGATCTCGGAAGGTCTTTAACATCGTTTGTTGTCTGATTTTTATTCTTAAAACGACTTGTAGTGGAATGACGATGACCAAAAATACGTGCAATTGCACAACGACAAACCTGCATCTCTGATGCTGATAACATGCCGTCTCGCTGCATTGAAGAGTTGTAAGGGACCCATTACAAGGTGTCAATCACATAACTTTACAGACTTGGTTATTTAAAGTGTTGAAAACAATGAGGATTAACACATCTGTTTTATTGTTTACGGGTACAGTAGCTGCATGTACAGATAACACTTATCGAGTCGATATATATTGATTAAACTCAGGTGAGATTTAAATAATGTTAACTAGTTCTATTTTATTAAATTTTATCACAAACAAATATTTTTCTTTAATTTGAATTTCAATTCGGTGTTGCAATACTTTTTCCATGTGTAGAAGTAAATTACACCACAACAAACAATAACTACTGAATTACAGGCTACGGACTTCAGGCAGACACTTTCATTTAGAATGTGGTGAGGTTAAACAAATTAGCGGGGCCCTAACCTGGGACAATGGCATAATATTGGATAAGATAAGTCGAAAAAGGATAAACTCATCAGGTGGATACAAATAGACATACATACAACAAAAATAGAGTGGTAATGACCGGGTACTTATATATCACAACAACAAAAAGACAGATTCGACAGTTCATCTGTCAGCTAGTTCAAAGCTAGTAACAACTAATACACACATTAAATTATCAATCACTACACATGCACCATCCAATAGATTTAGTGTGAAGGCGTCATAGACAGTCAGAGATAAAAATGCCTCGTTCAATATCAAGATATGGGAATCAACATATTTTAGATCCTTGAAATTTCATATGTAAATAACAATAATATATAATTTGCTTTTAATTTACTAAAAACAAATACTATTTAGTCATATTTGGGTTTCGTTTATTGGTTTGTATATTGAGTTCTTTGGTTGTTCCGTTTACAGTTGTCTTAGTTGTTTCATCCCGTCAAATTCATTTTGTGTCTGTCCTTGTCAGAAGCCCTAAAATACAGTGGTTGTTGTTGATCCATGTCCGTTTTATTTCTTATTCGTAAAATGTTTTATTATGAATAATGCCGTTAGTTTTCTTAATCAAATGGTTTAAGGACAAGTAAAAAACATTAGGTAGATCGTAAACCAAAACATAACATTTATCTAAACACGATGAACCCATGTTCTATTAGGTGATTTTCGTTTTTTTATATAGTATAATGTATAACATTTATTGTTGATATATGGGACATGGGACAATATCCCTGATGCGCTTCGAAATGAGGAACTCAAAAGTCACGTGTAAACGAAAATTCTCTGTGTAGTGATATTGTTTCTATTCTTTTTTTTTTTACAAATGATTGGGCTTAACCATTTGTGGTGATGAAGAAAGTACAGGAACATAGAATACATGTGTTAAAACTATGGAGTTATCAAATGTTTTCAAAGTATTAAATTTTCTATGAACTTATTGTGTACAAAAGGGTGTTTTTACCACAAGGATACCCATAATTAGAGGATGTTCGGGGTATGTTAATTGTAATTCAGTGGTTGTCGTTTGTTTATGTGTTACATATTTGTTTTTCGTTCTTTTTTTTACATAGATAAGGCCGTTAGTTTTCTCGTTTTAATTGTTTTACATTGTCTTATCGGGGCCACTTCTTTTTTTTTATAATTAACGGGAAAGTAATCTCACTTTGTGCCGCGAAAATTACACCACATATTTGAAAATGTCAGAGCTATCAAACATATCCAAGTTTACGATATAGACTACTGCGCTACAGGAAAAACGTTACTACTGCCGCCTATGTCAAAACAACTAAAGATATTGACCAATAGTCAGAATATCTTGATTGTTACAAAACAAAAACTTACATTGTGCTGTTACGGTCAACAGAACAGCTATCTGTAATTGTAACACTAATAACATTTCAGGGATTGTGATATCCACCAGTCGGAACATGCTAAAACATAATTTAAAGAATAATCGTATGAATTTTAAATTTGTTTTCGATGTTTTTACATCTTGCAGTACAGATTTGAGAAAATAAATTTGATTTCATTGTCAATTTTACCGGTACGTTCTTATAAAGAGTTAAGAACTTTTAATTTCTGAACTAAACTTATATTAACTTTAATCTTTTCTGTCAGCAAACGTTTATGTTTTATGGCTAATATAAATACAAAGTAAAATTAGAAACTAGAACACATATGAACTTATATATAAAACAAGCTACAATTTATTAATGGAGATTCAATATTTTTAAATATTAATGTAATGGATGTTGCTGGGTATACAGAGACAGCAATTAAATCAATAAAATACAGATTGTTATGATACTCAAAATTTAGTTATGATTGGATGACATTTAGGTACAAGTCAATTTACTCTTAAATAAAAATACCAGAATATGTTCTTTTGTATAGGTGTCCTCCAAAATAACTTGGGCAGAACTATCAGAATCTGTTCTCTAAGGCAGAACAACTTCTCTCAGAAAGTCATTTTCAACCTAAGAACATGTTTGTACCAAGTCAGGAATATGATAGTTTTTCTCCATATTTTTGATTTGTTTGAGCTTTTGATTTTGCCATTTGATCAGGGAATTTCGGTATTGAATTTTCGTAGGAGTTCTGTATTTTTGTGATATTACTAATTATGCATAATATTTATTCTATTATGATATATTTATATTTTTCCATCTGAGGGATGGATCAAGTTGTACTCCTTACGGAATTTCTGCACAAAATGTATAAAGTATGACGATGATTGCATCCTCAGCAAAATTTCTTGGTGACATAAACTAGGAAACACAGTTAAGAACAGAATTATGCGTTAGCAAATTTATTAAATGAAACGTTAAAAAATTTAAAATCGTTAAAACTCATAAACGAATCTGAATACAAACAGTAGTTGATAGCATGTTATCCCATGTAATCGATTGAATGTTTCCTTATCACTATGAATTTAAGATTTTGATATATCTATGACAGCATTTAAACGTGTATTATATTTGTTTACTTTGTAAGAGTGCATGTTTCAGCAACATTGTACCTTATAACTCAAAGAGCTAAATCAAATATGATTGAAAAACTTTGAAAAAAAAACCGGAATAATCATAAGGATTTTGGAACAATAATCTGGCTTTATGCGGTATTTTCTTGTTATGACTGTTTTTTTCTATGTTTTGAACAAATACATTTTGAGGAAGAATTTTATTCGCAAACTTACCATTGTAAGATGTTGAGAGATCGCTTCAATAACTCAAAGCTTTCTCAATTTTTAAATTGACGTTTTTTTTCAATATTTACTACTTAAAATGGAACTTACAATTGAATTACAAGGAATGATTGCAATATGTTTTGACTATTTCAAAATACGCGCAAAATGTGGTGCACACTCTTATATAATAAACTACGCGGGTTTATTCAGTATGCATCCCATTTTTTAATGTTATTTTGTGGATCAGACCACAAGTTGTCAAAACTAAAGCCCCAGTCCCACTAGTCTACGATAGCACCACGCTCACCGCGATCTAAAATAAATTCAGATCGTGGTGAGGTCGCGGTATGAGCGGCATGAACATGTAAATTTGCGTTGCTTTCACGGTGCTACTCCGTCCTCATTACGCTTCTACAAGGATCCTGCGACGATTATACTTCGTTCTCACATAGCTTATTCTGCGACATCACTACGCTTATCAAGATCTTTCTACGATTATCACGTTCTCACTACGACCATACCACGAGTTATCTGATTGCAACACGATTTTACCACGCTTCTACTGCGATTATACTACGTTCATATCGTGATCTTACTACGTTCTCAGCAATAACGTCAACATCGTGTTCTATATCAAGACAGTTGCATTCCTATTTCTGATTAATACGTAGATTTCTTGGTAACAATACAGTAATGCCACCACAAACTACTAAAACACGTGGGCGTGGTGGTAGGGGTTGATGTAGAGGCTGATAGTAACGAATCCTGGTCAGGCAGAGATGTCGGACCGACCAAACCAACTTAAATTACAACATATTGCTGGTCAATAAAGCTCAAATGACGATTTTTAGCGTACAATTACAGAAATGACACAGATGTGTCATAGACAGGAAGATCTGTTATGAGTGCAAATGAGACAAATATCCGTTCAACTATAGTATAAACAATTGATAAAAGTAAACCATTATAGGCCAAGGTACGACCTTCAACACGGAGCCTTAGCTCACACCGAACAGCAAGCTATAAAGGGCCCCAAAAATAACTAGTATAAAACCATTCACACAGAAACCAACGGTCTAATCTATATAGAAACGAGAAGCATGGTTGGGCCGTTAAAGAAAATGAACAAGAAGTCCTAATTCCATACAGACAAACAAAACCTCGAGAGATTTAATATTTTTTTCTGTGAATATGATTAATGAGAATGATGGTCGTAGTACGAACGTAGTCAAGTCGTAAGAAGAGCGTGGTGAGGACGACAAGGGCGTGCTATTATCATACTATATTCGTGAACAGCGAGGTATAGTCATTTTGAAGCGTAGTCGGGTCGCGGTGAGAACGTGATGGTCGTAGTGCGGTCGTTATAATGTCGCTGTGAGATCATAGCGTAGTCTAACCGAATAGAATCACGCTTTCGCTACGCTCTCGCTTCGATGGTACAGCGACCTTTGCGATCTTACTACGATCTTAGTGCTTTTGTTCTACGACCTGATTTCGCCACGACCGCACCACGATTGTTTTGAACATGTTCAAAGTTCGCCATGATCATCACGATCTTGAAGACCTCACCACGACCGTGATACGACCTTCCCTGCGATCTACACGATCGTACTACGATCATCAAAATTTGCATTTTTTTCACAGATCGTAGTGCGATCGTGGCCTAGTGAGACTGTGGTATTAGATAAACCTCTCCAAAATATAATGAATTATGATTTGTAAAAGACATGCACCATCAACATTAAAACATTATTCAATTGTATTATAGTTTCATAAAGAAGTATGCAATACCCCAAATCAATATTAACAGTCCTGCGTCACAATACTTTATGACTAACAAATTAAACCAAATATATTGATAAGGAAGCAAAAACGATATATCAAGGTCAAGACGTCTCTGAATAGGGAAGCATTTGAATAGAACATATATTTTCATATCCATTTAGTAAAGTACGAGATCTTGATGTAGACCATAATATCATAAAATAATTATTTGCAAAAAATGAGCATTCAAAAAAAGTCTTCCGTCTGACTGCTGCACCGACAGCTTTCTTAGTTTATTTATAATACATCGATAAAGATAATTATTAAACGCCTAATATTTTTAATATAGTATTTACCTTAAGTACTCCAGCAAAGTAATGTTAACGGGCTTTGAATTGATAAGGTCGTTTTTCGTATGGATTACATCAATTTTCAGATGCAATATACATTTCTAATTGCTTTTCGATTGTACTCCATTTCTTTTTGGTGAGTTTCAATTCACCAATTAATACAATGAGGTCTGTGTTAATGTGTTTCGAAGATTGTATTCAGAAATGGTTGATACAGTGGTAGGTATTAGTGTTCGTAAGTGATAAGGAACTGGTCCATGATGGATATTGCGAAATAACTATATTTCCTATGATTTAACGATCACAAATAAGTAATTGACGTTTATTTTTTACTAATTACAACTTACCTGCTCAATTTCTTTCGTTGTTTTAAAACAGGAAACTTTAAAATAGTGATAGCGAAAACTCAAAGATTTTAAATTATATGGGTATGTTCTTTAATTTTCTCGAATGGTGATTCATTACCTGGTGAAAGACGACACGCCGTCTTAAAAAAATTTAAACAGACAAAAAATATGCTGATGCATATGTCTATATTAATGTTTTCCAAATACATTATGTCTAAAGTACCACGAACAAGTTTTGTCACAATAGTTTCGTAGAGCCGGTACGGCGATGGACAACCGACAGACATTTGGATTTGGCTATTACTTGGAGGATCTTTATTCGCCCTGAAGGTTTTTAAGTTTTCGGTTCTCGTAAATCCTTGGCTATACAGTAAGTAAATCCAGGAATAAAACTTTGGACGCAAAACATGTATAAAATACCCTTTTCACTTGAAGGCAAAAACAAACAAATAAAGATTGTTACGTAATGTAATGTTTTACTCTCTGTACGAGAACTTTTTAAGATATGCATGAAGTAAAAACAAACCGAGATAAGTTCATAAATTTTAAGACGTTCATATGCTATAAGAATATCTTTGACAACAAGATTGTTATCTAAATAAGTATTAAATTGATCAGGCTTTTTTTCAGGATTTCATCTTTTCTTTTCAACACAGTTGACCACATTATTATTTATGTTTCAATTTATTAAAAAATACATGAATCAAATCGAATAGAAACGATATGAAAGCAACATTAATGTGTACAATTATCTTAGTATCAATAATCATACATGTAGTAACAGATAGAAAGATACATCCTTGCCAGAAATAAATGCTCTTTAACGGTTAATCTACATTTTACAAACATACAAGACCTGTATATGACAAATTATATCACTTAAATAAGAATAGACTCATTTATATATCAGGCATTTGAATCCACTAACGAACTTAATCGTACGAAAAGAAAATTAGTCTTCATGTGTTTGTTTAATTGTAAGCTAGCAGACGAACAATCTGTTTGAAGCAAAAGAGACTTAATCTTCGTATTACATTTACATAGTCTCGCCCTGTATATGCATTTAATTTGCCACTGAAAGTTAGATCGCCATATCATAATCTTCATAAATATTTTTTTTCGGACAGGCCCTTGTAACGTCTGAATAACATACCTTTCGTATCTTTGTGTAGTTGGATTCATTTCAAAAATTTATCCTTGATACTTTAAACAAAGATATTTTTATGTATATATGATATGAACTATTTACGCTTCCTTTATTGATACTATTATATTTGGAATGAATATGCATCTCATGTTCATATTTGAATATACTATTTTGAACCTATATACATATAAAGCATGCATAAAATGTTAAATATCACATGTATTAAAAATAAAATTCAGTAAAAACCGCATCAAATCAACATTTACACTGAGAAAAAGATAAACATAAAAACAATGATAAACATATTTTTATAGGTTTTATGAGCATTAAAACCAGTAGTTATATGATGAAAAAACCTTTCAACTCTTGTTTAAGACTAAACATTGATTGAAAATGGAGAAAAACAGGATTAACATTTGAGTTATTTGTTTTCTTTTTTCTCTACATAAACAAGGGGCAAAACATATTAGATTGTAAAATTTATCACATGACAACAAACATGATTTCCATAATACGATCAATTGATGATATAGAGCAGGCAAAAGTAACCAACGATATCCCATTATTTCTTAAGTCTTTCTTTTATATCTGAACTTTCACCAGACTAAATGCATTATATACGATTTTCTTAGACTATAGTTAAATTAAAATCTTTCCAATTTCTCTTTTATTCGATTTCTATTCGCAAATCACTGATCAAAAGATCTGCAATAAACTGTTCTTCAATGGAAACTTATCTAATAATTTCAAAGAATGAAAACGAGATTGAAAAGAAAAACAGTGAAAATATTGACTATAGGCAAAATACCTATATCTTAATAGTTGAATACGACACTCTTATTTTCTATACATATTTCGCATTTAAGATACGCTTACATTTGTTTTTGAATTCCTTAATAATATACAACTACGAACTTGTTGGCATTTTACCGGTTTTTCTTAGAACGTCAGTGATAATTTTGTTTTATAGATAAAACGTGCTTTTGGTGTACACAATTTTAAGTCTGGTATCTTTCTCTGTTAAATTTGCTTAACACTTGTCATTTTTGGGCACTTATTAGCTTGATATATGATGACATAGTGTACACCTATAATTTTTCACTTTTTAAACATTGTGACTTAATCTGTGAGTTGTCTCATTGACACTGATATCATATCTTCTTATTTGTATTCTATATAAATGTGAGACAATAGCCAGAAATATGTAGTCATAGGTTTACATAAATAAAGGCAACAGTAGTATACCGCTGTTCAAAACTCGTAAATCTATGGACAAAAAACAAAATTGGGGTACCAAACTAAAACTGAGGGAAACGCATTTAAAAGGAGAACAACGACACAACATTAAAATGTAACACACACACACGCATTCATTTCAGACTTAATATTTGAACCAGTATGTCATACACAGTCTTTAAGTCATCACTGCAAACCTGTTTACTGTATTATTTCAATACAGTTTGACACCCTAGTTGATCTCTAATGTAGTGATATATGATAGACACATATGTAAGTTATTTGCTACTCAACAGTCAAACCATCTTCACAGAAGTACTGAATATAAAAAGTAAAATCACAAAAATACTGAACTCCGAAGAAAATTCAAAACGGAAAGTCCCTAACCACACATTTTGATATCGTAAACGTATCAAGTGATAACTTTGCCATACTAAGTCAGATTATTTGTTGTTTAGATCAAGATATCTCTTCAAGACTAAAATTTGCCTTGCTCTTATTGATATCAACATGAAAATATTTCACACAACATATCATAGTTGATAGTCTTGGCAAAAGAAAGGAACAGTGTATTTCAACGTTGGAACTACTTCAGTTTCAAAAGAAAGTTTTGCTAAATAAGGCTCAAATTATTGCTGTGGTTATTTGTCATGTTTGTTTGAGGTGACATTTAGAAAAGTGACAAACTAACTAACAATCGTATATCCCATTTTTATGTAACCTTATTAACAAACAATTTAATAAAAAATACAGCAGTTACATTAAAAGCACAACAACAACGATATACTTTGTATATCTCGGAAACTTTTCCCACAAACCTGCAAACAACAGAAGTAGGTCATTTGTTTTCTTCCCAGCAGTCATTTACATTTTTCAGAAGATCTAGTATAATGTTTGAAGGGAGCATGTTATCACTTGTTCCATTTGATTTGTTTGGTGTAAAAACCGTAATTTTCCTCTCACTTTGATTCTGAAAAAAATATAATTATGCTGCTTAACAAAAATAGCGAGGTGTTCTTAAAACATTGATTTCGTAATAAAACAAATTATCATATTAGTAAAAACGTATAACATAAATACTAACTCAAAGTAAAATCAAACAGAGAAGGTCCATACAAAAAGACAAATTCAAAAGTTAATTATCAACAGAACGAGTGAAAAAACAACCGTCATATCAATCAATAGGTAAAGACTTTTGGGGTTGTGATATCAAATCCGGAATTAGGGGGCACGGAGCCCGCGTACTGTTTTGAAGGAAACATTTATTATGTTATTATACAGAGAATCATTGAAGCATGACTGGAGCGCATCCCCTCTTTTGGAATCAGCACCAACTCCCCCGAATCCCCGAATCCGACACTGAATGATATGTGTGTAATACATAAATTGCCTTCCTATAAAGCTCTTTTCAGTTTCCTCTAAAATTATTGTTGGTTAATTTTTATTTTGTTATGTAATCATGGTAAATGTAATTAGTTTTTGTACAAAATTACCAACCAATGTCGGTGCCTCAAATAACCCTAAGCATGTGTCACCCCGCGGATTGTTTAAAAACATATATGGCGTCTTAATTGTACGACAGCTGAAAAATACAATGCAGAAAAAGCCTTTTAAGACAAGCACTTTGTTTTAGCTCTTTCCTGTTTTGATGCATTATCATTGTTGTTTATGCAATTTTCGATCTTTAAATAACTACGAAATACATATTCACCTCATGCGTCAACATCAACTGCAGTTCATCTGGATTGGATGTGTTTTCTTGCACAATAGTGAATTGGTCAAAATCTAGCACCTCCTGTTGTTCTAACCACAAAGGAGTGTTCTAACAGATATATAATTTAAATTTCAAACCACTGTTTATATCAATACACAGATAAATTATATTTTATAAAAATGAAAAGTTGTATTAAATCATAAAAGATACCAGGCTGAATTGTCGATCTGATAAAATAGCGTAGTGTACACATAGAAAACAGATTTTTAATGTCTTTGATATTTTTTTCAAATGTGATTGATAATCAACGTTATCATAATCATTATTTCCAAATAGTTGATTAAATCTTGACTTTACTAGTCATTGTCCAAGTGACCGTTGTGATATGTGACCAGACACACTTATGTAACAGAAAAACCTACTTTAAATTGTTATTTTAGCTTTAATATAATACTAAAGAAATTATCCTTAAATTATCGAATTGCATATGACTTAATATACGCCCTTGTAAAGTAAGATAAGCATACCATGTTTAACTGGTCTAATAAAACAACTATTTTAGATTGGTGATCATAAACCATTGTCCAGAAATCAACAACAGTTTTCTCTACAGGACATTGTGTAACTAAAAGCTTACTATTCTTTTCGTATCCCTGTAAAAAAAACCCACCTTTACATCAGTGATCAAATATTATAAAGCGAAGAAATTTGATTTCTCTAATGTTTGTTATATCACATTTCCTGACCGGTGTGAGAAAAATATTTCTCCTTACTAGTGAAAAATTTGTTCTCGGCAAAGGATTAGTCGAAATTTAATTATGATGTCTAAATGTTTTGTTTTCTTCTGAATTTACCTATTGTGACGTCTTGAAAAATGGCGATAATATCTGATGACGTCACATGTAAAGAACGCAAATTTCTGTGTCAAAAATCTTTGAAAAAGAAGGATAAAAATCCTCAGAGAAACAGATTTAGACACTATAACTCGTATAACCGGACATAACTATATAATATAGTTAATTGCTACCTTAGTTTGCTATTAATAAGTATTGAAATATGCATTGTTATTTAATGTAATATCAGTATTTTGTTCAAATATAATATTAAATCAATCCTAATTCTATCTGATTCATTCAAATGTGACGTCATTTTTCAATTTTTTGTTGATCTGTTATACAAATTCAAATGCGACGTAATTTTTTCGTCATTTTTTACAATTTCAAATATGACGTCAATTGGCACTGAGGTTTTGACTCATTCGGATATGTCTATTTTTTGTGTTGCATTTTGTCGGGTTATGTTTGTACTTCGGTTGTTTCCTGTTATTTGTTAATACTTCAGCTTTATCATGTATATCTTTTGTATAGTCATTTTATAAAATGTACTGTTTGCAAGAGTATAAATTATTCTAAATAATAGGGATGTTCTGGTACCTAACAGAAAACCCTGGCCGTTTTTGGCACAACTGTTTTAACTTTTGTTCCTCGATGCTGTTCAACTTTGTACTTTTTTCAGCTTTCAAACTTTTGTATATGGGCGTCACTAGTTAGTTTAGTGTGGACAATATATTTATTAATATTGTAGTCCTGTAATGTTGTGTTGTCATTTTAATGTTATATTTCACATGACAGTAAAAAAGGGAGGCCTGGCATGCCACAAAACCAGGTTCAACCAACCATTTTTTCCTTTAAAAATGTCCTGTACCAAGTCAGGAATATGGCCGTTGTTATATTATAGTTCGTTTCTGTGTGTGTTATTTTAACGTTGTGTTTCCGTTGTGTCGTTTGTTTTCGCTTATTTTTGAGTGTGAATTCACATTTCTATAAGACGTGTCACGGTATTTTTCTATCCAAAATTCATGTATTTGGTTTTGATGTTCCATTTGTTATTCTCATAGGATTTTGGCTAATGCTTAGTCCGTTTTTGTGTGTGTTGTACATTAATGTTGTGTCGTTGTTCTCCTCTTATATTTAATGCGTTTCCCTCAGGTTTAGTTTGTTTCCCGATTTAGTTTTTTGTCCATGGATTTATGAGTTTATAATATACTACTGTTGCCTTTATGTATCACGATATTGCTCCACTGTCGACAGTCAAAGTTAAGTTATTGATAGAGCTCGGCAAGCCGCTCGCTTTGAAAAATAAAATTTAACTGTCTCGAGTGGAGAGATATCGTAATACACTTGTTGCAGTGTAGGAATCTATATTTTCCCATCCCAATCTTAAGTTTGAACAATAAGTATATCGAAGTGTTTGTAAAATAAAAGTAATATATATGTATGAATCACATATAAACACAACTGTATGTGTGTTTTTGCTACTTTGTATGTCGAAAATGTTTTAAATACCGTATTTGACACAAAAAAAACACCCGCACCGTTCAGATAGATCGAAATATTTAATTAAATGATAAACATGTGATTTCAAAGTACTGGTTTCCTTGTGCCTGACAAATACTAAAGACATTGCTATCGTTATATAACTAAGTGATATAAATAACTGTACACATATACCATGGTCTGGGCGAATCTCTGAGTACATTCACTCAATCAATAATAACATGAATGCTGAGATAAATTAAAAAAAAAATTAAACAAATTTTAGTTAATTCAGCTTAAATTACAATTGGAAATAACCCTTCATGTAATATTTTGTTAGATTCACAATCAACCACAATATGTGCAATAACGTTTTTGTTTGCATCTTTGTCAGATTTATTTGCATTTTTATTTGAATTTTGTCAGTTGTTTTGTATCTGTGTGATATTTGTTTTGGCTGCTTAATCCCAATTATTATGTCTGTCATGATTACTAACCTTAATTATTAAATACAATTACAAGGAAAACATAATCAACTGCCATAAAAGAAGGAGGTCTCTAGCTATATATACAAACTGTTTCATCCGTCATTTTGTTTTTGAATATGTATGCACCAAGTCAGGAATATTACAGCTGTTTGACATTCGTTTCGTTGGTTTGAATATTGATTCTGATTTTGTTAGTTTTTTAAGTTGACTAACCCCTTTTTAATGCAATTTGGAGTTGGTGTTTTTGGTTGATACTGATTTGGCAACAGTTATGTATACCTATTTTTTACTTTTCTATACGTCTGCATGATTTTTTTTCTGGTTATTAACACTTATTGAACAAACATGTTGCTTGATGTTCGGTGTGAGCCAAGGATCCGTGTTGAAGGCCATACATTGACCTATAATGGTTTACTTATTTTTAAATTGTTATTTGGATGAAGAGTTGTCTCATTTGCACTCACACCACATATTCCTATATCTATCTCTATTTTACATATAACATAAATGTAACAAGTTTTAAACTTTTTTGGATTTGAGCGTCACTGATGAGTCTTTTGTAGACGAAACGCGCGTCTGGCGTATTTACAAAATTAAGTCCTGGTATCTATGATGAGTTTATTCACGTCATTGGTGGGTATGAAAATAACACATCCTTATTATAGATTCAATTCACAAAATGTTTATGAGAAATGACAAACATTTTTATATCAAAGTGTTCGTCAGTCTCTCATTTATTATAGAACTTGGATATTGAGTATCAATATAAAAAGATTGACAATTTAGAACTTACAGGAACAATCATTGCATGCGTTGATGTAATCATTACGTGTTTAATCAAATGACATTAAATACGGTTTATACTTGTCATCTAAGAACAAATAGAAAAAAAGAATACGTGGTATGATTGCCAATGAAAGAACTATCCACAAAATATCAAAATGACACACATATTGAAAAAAGCAAAACTTGATATTAGAACATTTTTGTTTCAATGTTTTCAAACGTTAACTTAATTATATACCTCGTTATGTCTGTAAGAGCTGATACTGATGTAAAATTAGATTACCGTCAATATTACATTTATCTGTACATGTAGTGAAAACAATGTGTCCCATTTCCATCTGTTGAAAAACTTTTAGGATAATTGATATTCGTGAGTGGCTTCCCCGTGTCAATATAGACAATTCTGGACAAATTTGCAGGTATTGTGTCAAAAAGAAGAAAGATAATACGATTAACTATTTTTAAAATAATACGAAGTTATTTCCAAGGATATGACGTAAAAATGTTTTCTTACCCGAGTTAGTCATCCAATATTTTGTAAAAATGAAACTCACTGTTACTTATCATATAAATCAGTGCACAATTAAGATGAACGTAATCAACACTTTTACAATTATTGAACAATTTATAAACAAAAATTAAAGATTTTCCTTTAGTGACAAATGTAAATGAATCAACATGATCAAGTTTGAACACACATTTGATAATTTTCAAAGAATACTTTGACAACGACAAATACAGACACACATATATTTAGCTTATAGTTACCTACTTTTCATATGATATTTGTTTTAAGCTCTATGAATAATCAGTTGGCTAGATACATTTGAAAGCTTTGGTATAACCTTAATTGTCAACCAATTCATGTTATTTTTAACTCACGACACGAAAGATATATTGTTAACTAAAGTGTTTCTATTATTTTAACTATCTAGTCGTGGTTGAGTTAAGATGGTTATGCATATATTTATATATTCATAGATTAAGATATAAATCGAATTATCAAGTATATATGATAACTGTAGATATAATTTGTATACGTGTATCACAAGAACTAAAATATTTGAACGGTATTCATATAAATAATATAAAAGCTGTTGGGTTCACGTCGATGACGAAACAGCAACTAAATGACATAAATAAACACAAATACATCAAGTTATTTCATATCAAAGTCTAGTTAAAAGAAATACGATCAACAGGTAGGTAAACAACGTTCTGCAAGCAGTTTCACAAGTTATTAAACAATTATTCAGAAGAATAAACAATGAGTATTGATGTTATAAAAACAAACCGAAATATTGTTAACAGCTGTTATTGCATAAATAGCCACTGATTTTTAGTGTTAAACAAAATATCAAAACCAAACGTGTTTCTTTTTCATCATTCTCAATAATTGCTAGATGTTTTCAGAAACATATTCAAACTACTAAATAAACAAACTACTTACATTCGCTACATGTACATCCAATTACACATCCTTCAGTACAAGCACCTGAGTGTGTATCACATGTTTCATTTAAATATGTCTGAGGATGGCATCCTCAAACACAAGAACCATTTTCAGGATTACAATGCTGATCTATGCATATAGACGAACAAGTTTCAGAACAGTTGTTTCCCCACATACCATTTGGGCATCCTACAATGTGTAAACGTTATGATTTAGCTTGGCATTTAGACGACAGTAGATCCTTAGCTTGATGATAATACTTGCTCCCAGCGTGCTTAAAGAAAATCGTCTTTAGGAATAAAATACAAAAAAACACCACATGTATTCCGACTGTTAGCAAATGATATGTTCTTTTGAATGACAATAAATCTTTATTTCATCATTTGAAATTTATATTTAAAAAAAAACAGAAACGCTCTTATTCAAAAGTTGATTTGTCTTCAATATATATTCTATTGTCATACATAAAAGTATTATTTCCTGCTATCTACATTAATTTTGGAATAAATGTGCCAATATTAGTTTATCTACATCTACATTCAAAATGTTCAAGTTTATTTGTTTATTTATTTTATAGTAAACATTGACCTTTGGTCCGAAATGAATCGTACACTTATATGAAATGTGAGTTTTAAGCTTAATTGTGCACCAATTTCAACAGCAAGAATAGATTTATTAGTATACCAAACTACATTTAAGATCCATGTAATTGTTTGGAGCTCGGTGCATGTTCCTTGTATAATTGACCGACTCGCAAAATGTATATAAAGGACGTAAATATTCTGCATTCACTTGTATGCGAACTAATCCAATTTTGTCCTTATACATATTTCAACATGACAGAAGCATTTTTTTCTTGTGCATACTAGACAACTAACCATTAATGGTAATATAACATAATTCAACAACAGGGCCTTCGTCACCAGCACCTTTATTGTCATAGTAGATAACATATTTTCCAACTTCAGAACAAGGTATAATCTGAGTGAGATTCGGGAGAGACCAGGATCAGTATCTTCATAACAGAGAAAACCATCAGGTGGAATGGTTGATGTATTGGTCACATATAATTTGAATCCATCCAGACGAATACCCGCTGCAATAAATATATGACTTGTATTATTGTTTAACTATATGTGTTTGGAAGACTAGGATCATAACGGTTAATTATATAAATATATAATTATACTGGCGTATAAAAAAAATATTTAACCTGCTACATTTTGATGGCTATTATTCGTTTGTTTCTCTGTCCTATATTTTCTCCAATTTATCTGTTTATTTATTGTTACCATGTCGTGCAATATTGTCAAATTAATGTTATAATTAACACTGCCATTAAAACGGGAGGTTTGGCATGCCACAAAACCAGGTTCAACCCACCATTTTTCAATAAAATGCCCTGTACAAAGTCAAGAAAATGGCCATTGTTACATTATAGTTCGTTTCTGTGTGTGTTACATTTCGGTGATGTCTCTGTTGTGTCGTTGTTTTCTTATATTTGATACGTTTCCCTCAGTTTTAGTTTGTAAGCGCCGGATTTGGTTTTTGCTCTATCGATTCATGAATTTTGAACAGCGGTATACTACTGTTGCCTTTATATATAACCGTAAATGGGAATAGATGATGTGCAGGTGGCATATACTGAAATTTAAGGGCATACGATACAGTTACAGGGGAGGTAATGACGTTGCTAACGTAAAATGTTATTTTCGCGACGTCAAACTGTGACATATCGGGAAAAGATGCATTTTTTGACTAATTTTTATCATTCAAACTGATTTAATTTGAAAACGAATTCATGGACCCCTATTTTTCAAAACAGCAATTTGTTTCATTTTGCAGAGAGATTATGTGACCCAAATTTTTTAAACTGTAAATAGAGGATTTTTTTTTATTTTGATAAACATGCAGCAAAAAATGACGTATTTTCCTCAATGCATGAACATTTGACAAATATGAGTTATTTCTGTATAAAAAAATGCACAATTTTTTAGGATACTTATAAAATATAGAAATTACCAATTATTAAACAAAAATTAATTTGTGTTTATCTTTTATAACAAAAAAGTTATGTCTTTCTTTCGAAAAAGAAATTACGGCCACAAATCTGAATTTTGAACAAATGTACAAAAGTTCGACCTCATTTTACTCAAAAAGTAGCACATGAAGGTTTATTTTTTTATTACATATTCGATTTAATCAAGTAAAATATAGCCTATATGCAAATTTTCACGAACTTGTAAATACAGGATCAAAACTGTATCGTATGCCCTTAAGTCTATCTATCCGATGAGTATCTTTAGTAAATGAGATACTAGTATGTTTTACATTAACGACGATATTGTAAATGATCAATAATGATTTTAATTTCGAATTATTTATGTGATTGTCTTATCAGGTAGAACACATCTGCTTTATTTAAGGTATGTTCTTTCATTTTGCCTCGTGACATTTTAACACATAAAAAGGTAGCATTTATTAACAACTTTATAGCATTGTTCATAAAACAAGTTTCTCGATGCGTTTTTACTTGGTCACCAAGCGCTACGAGATCCACCGATGGATATATATATATATATATATATATAAAACCTTCGGCCGACTTTTGTAAAGGAGTAGGTCCAGTAAGACCCTTTTTTGTAAACTTTTATTTATCTATTGGAAATTAGAATGCTTCTGCTACATAAAAATGGGCAGTTTTTGACAATTAATCGAATATGTGATATACATCACGAATGCTTACTTCTTTCTCTGTAGTAAATTGTTATATCTGTAATGTACGCAAATCCAAAAGAAAATTGAAACATCCACCAGTCTGCAGATGGGTCGCTTCCAATTTCTGTGTGTGAACATGTATCCAAAGTAAAGTCATTTGATATTGGTGGAAGTATAGCATTTTGGGGGTTACCTGATTTTCCTTCATATAAAGAACTTTGCGTCGCTGTACCAAATGGTGTAAGGTTAACTATAAAGTAATCACACATAGAAATGGTAATCATTACATATTTTAAATAAAAAGACATGTTTAAATGCTGTTAAAATATTAAAGCTTAGCAAATGTTTTGTTATGCACATAAATCATCATCATATTGTCTATCAAATTTCCATTTTAGTGTACAGCGATGATACTACGGTTCATAAAGCCTGCGCCTTTCAAAGAACTATGAATTTAGAAAGATACCTAACACAACGGTACCGAAATGTTTTTGCCGCTTATAATGAAATGTCAGCATATTACGACAGCATCTGTCGGAAACATTTAACAAACAGCTTTTAAAACACGTTATGAGATGGTTTCCGTCAGCAATTGCTTTACAGGATAATATCGTCGACTATTATGTCAAAGGAGCAGGGTATCTATATGGAAGTTTTAAACAACCTTGACTAGCTATACAGCCCTTGCACGTTCTTATAAAAAAAGATCTTTTATAACGGATCAAAATATAGAAAAGTTTAAACTTGCAATTAGATTGTCAGGTGTGTGGTAATAATTGCTATCTTAGTTTTGACTAGTAGGCTAAATAAACCTCAAACTAAATGCGTATATCTACCGCAGACTGTGTTTTTTCACAAATTACTGAAAATAATCAGGAAATCTGTAGAAAAAAAGATCTTAAGCATTTCAGTGATTTTGTAAAATCCCTAATTAAAATCGGAAATTTGAAATAGTAAAGAGTTATACTTATGGAGTTGGTATCGGATTCGCCCCGTAACCTATTAATGATTGTTAGTAAATGTTCAAATTAATTATGTTGAAAACAAAGGGGCGTTGAAATGACTATATTTAATCAACACCACTATCTCATTTTCGATAAAGATGCATTATAGCTTAATACTAAAATTTGATGATAAAAGTGATGATTTTTCATTTTATACCGTTAGTTATTCATTCTTAGATGGTAAAGTTCCCTTGTCACCATCTAATGGTTGTTATATATCTCAACTTTGTATATAACAATGTTTTAGATTTTAACGAGAGAAATTTAATTTATTACTGAAAATATTTTACACCAGGGTTTTCGATATCACAAAATGTAAAACCATCATTCGTAAATAGAGTTCAACATGCAGATTTCTTATACGTTCAGGTATTTCACATCCATTTTTTTTTTAGGAAATATTTTTTATAAAGCACAAAAATGTCAGTATCCACCTCAGAAGCTATCAAAACCTTTAAATATTCTTATTAAGAAGGGATACAGTTACGATACTGTTGTCAGGTTATTAAAGATTGCATATTATTTTAGTGTTAATATTGATTCAGTTATTGGGTCTTTGCATCGGAACTAAACACATTCATTTAAAAATCAGTTGTTGGCATGACACGTGTTATGTCCGTCTCATATATGTTATGATATCAAACCAATGGGCGTAATGTGTAGTACGAAAGTAAGTAATACTAAACACCTAACGGGAAGGAGTGTGCCTGATATTCATATGATGAAGACATAATCTTTCAATCAGTTTAATTGAAATCTGGAGCTGGCATGTCAGTTAACTGCTAATAGTCTTTTGTTATTTATGTATTAATGTCATTTTTTTTATTTTCTTTGGTTACATCTTCTGACATCAGACCCGGACTTCTCTTGAACTGAATTTTAATGTGCGTATTATTATGCGTTTACTTTTTAATATTTGCTAAAGGTATAGGGGGAGCGTCGAGATCTCATACACATGATTTACCCCGCCGCATTGTTGGGCTTGTCCCAAGTCAAGAGCCTCTAGCCTTTTGTTAGTCTTGTTTTTGTTTAATTTTAGTTTCTTGTGTACAATTTTGAGTTAAGAATAGGTTTCATTATCCATGTTATCACTGAACTAGTATATATGTAACACTCCCAAACGTGTCCGATTCCCCCAAACGTGGCTTTTCTCCCTAAACGTGTCCGAAATGTACAATATTCCCCCAAACGTGTCCGATTTCATAACACCCAAACGTGTCCGATAAATGTTATTCGCCAAAACGTGTCCAATATTTAACGCCAGAACGTCTCACGTCTTTTAGCGTTACTACATGTAACTCCTAAATAAAAACGCTGATAACGTTAACTTTACGGCAATTCGTTGATGGTGACACAGGTGACAAACTTTTTATTAATTAGCTTTAGCTATATAATGTAGGTTTTAAATGAATATCATAATT
This sequence comes from Mytilus trossulus, assembly GCF_036588685.1. Lineage (NCBI taxonomy): Eukaryota > Metazoa > Mollusca > Bivalvia > Mytilida > Mytilidae > Mytilus > Mytilus trossulus. Next base: position 63,794,714 of record NC_086373.1, read on the forward strand.
CCAAATTTAATCTGTAATTGTTAATTATCTTTTGTCTGAAATTGCTTATTGATCAGTAGCAAGTATTTCATACTCATTTAGAGCGAACCTACACTGAATAATTATAGAGTTGAATTAATCGGTAACTTTGTAAATTAGTTTGTACTTATAAACTCCGTTGATGCTTTTTATATTTATCTGAATATTGCATGGCGGGCGTTAAGCAGCATTTTTTTCGAATTTAGTTTTTGTTAATAGTTCTCCATCTGAATGTGTGTGTATTTCAAAACCTCATCAAATCATCAACTGGTTATCCGTTTTTTTTTTAAATAAATTTTAGGTTTCCAGCATCACTAAAGAGACACTGTACTGTATAAATTAACTTTAGACTGTTGATCGTCCAGAAGCCGGTGTTTCAAAATATTTAGAGAGAACAGAGAAAGGGACACTTTCATCCGTTAACTGTCCAGTTTAACTAAATATGTTTGCTTCCTATTTACATACGACATAGCCGAAATGACGCCCCCACTTTTACCCAGTTTTTCGGCCGGTTTGCAAAAGTTCCTTATCTATATTTTTAATGAAATGGTAAAATTAGTATAAATTACTATTAATGGAATAGCACTAACCAAATAACGCTTGATAGGGACACGTTTTTGGCATCGGACACGTTTGGGCGTTTATACAAATCACACGCTTTGGCGATGTTTTGATCTAAACATCTTTTGCAGTTTAGTGACGCCAACATGGACACGTTTGAGGGAATCGGACACGTTTTGGGGGAAGGACACGTTTCTGAGTGTTACATATATATTGGTTTAGGGGTCAACTGAAGGCCGCCTCCGGGTGCGGGAAGTTTTCGCTGCATTGAAGACCTGTTGGTGACCTTCTGCGGTTGTCTGTCCTTCTATGGTCGGGTTGTTGTCTCTTTGACACATTCCCCATTTCCGTTCTTAATTGTATTTGAATTTTTCGATAAGGGGTTTTACGTTATGTCGGCTAACACATTTGACATCGGTATTTACCTGTAAGAAATTATTTAGTAGTATATGTTTCATGTAAAAAAAAAATGATTACCTTGATTTGATTGTAGACGAAACATTCAGTCAAAACAATAAGGAAGATAGGTCAAAGCAATGAGAACTAAAAAAGAATATGACTGTTATTGAAAATTAATTAATTATAGTGCGGTGACAGATTAGTAAAAAGTCGATTATTAAAGGAGTTTAATTTCACTTCATGGTACACGGCTAAAAATTGGCACAGTCCTAGAAAAATGATTTTACTTGAATTTAAGATTGGTCGTCAAAAAGTCGTATGGTGCAGCTTTTTTTATTTCAGCTTTTAGTCAGCGAATTTGACATCAAATGCAGATCATTAGAGGCATGCAATTTGGCTTCTTATTCAAAAGCTGTCATCGCATATCTTTCGTTTTTGTTTTATTCAAACATCAGACATAATATTCTATGAATTAGGCGATAAGGGTAATCCTTAAAACCTTTTGGTGACAAATTGTGAAGGTATAATCTACTACTAACGGGGATATTTTGTGTTTTACCCGATTCCAACATCATACAACAAAGCGCCGATGAATGGATTATATCGTATCCACTATAAAGTAATAAAACTGCTATTTTTCTTTTCATGTACACATGTTTTAATGAGGTAATATAGTGTAAAACAATATTTTTTTAAATTTCCAAAAACTCTGCTAATCAATCCATTACTTTAAAAAAAAATCCGGATAGTTGTATCCTGTCCATGATTGGGCTGATACATAGTTTTCCTGTAATATATTGGACTTGATATTACCTGCTTTTGTTGATGTTTTATTGTTTCGTTGAATTATTTTGGTGTCAATAACTCTTTTTTAAGGTTGTATTAATCTTATATTATTCATGTAAGAGGCGAAATAAGTGTTTTAGTGGTTTATTTAAAAAATAGGGATCCGACAAAATTCCCAAAAGATAACGAAACTAGAAAGTCCGTCGAAACTTTGCTTTATCATTTCAAAGAAGCAATAATTCATTTTAATCCCTTAAATAGTGTAATTTTAAATGCGGAAGTGGAATAAATGATTTATTTTTACCAAAGTACAGTAAATTGAGGCATTTTGACACAGTTGATTGGCGTAATGATGAAATGTTCCCGAAATTGCGTAGATAATTGTAACTTTAATCATAGATGTACATCTATCATCTGGTTCATTCTATTCGTCTGAAAATTGTTTATAATAAAAATGGAAACGAATTTATATGCATACGTCTACATGACATAATGATATCTATACAGTTCGCACTGCAGTTTGAAAGGCAGTACCTTTTAAAGACAATGAAACTATTTTGCTTAGTTCTTTGATTTCAAAATTCAGATATATTGAAGATGTCCTGTTTCTCTTTTACCAACACATAAGTCAGTCAGTACTTACACTTCCCAGTAGCTTGTGATAAAGGATACTACAGAAATTAGAATGTTCGCTTCATATTTTGACCTTTTCTTTGATATTGAGACGGATTGACGAATACAAACTAAAATCTATGACAAACTTTGGAGGGTGATTTTAACTTTCCAATGTCAATTCCCCAGGTCTCAATGTACTACACTCCTCTGCGCCATCGTATAATGTGCACATATCTCAAATGTCAAATTAATTTACCTTTCGTTGGTGCTTGTTGAGTCAATAAATACTTCATGAACAGGGGTTTACCAGTGACTACTTAAAACAGGCCACAGGATGTGGAAATTGAATTTTGGGGACATGTACTTGATTATGAAGAACTGGCGACTAAAATAGAACAGACATGAGAAGGTCACCGTATCCACGAATAATAATACCTTTAAGCTCTGTGTCGTTGCCCATCTCATTAGCAACATCTTTTTTGCAGTTTACAATTTTGAGATACTAAGTATCAGATCAGATCTGAAAAATTTGCAATTAATTTGTTTTCCATTCCTGTTTGTAACATGTTCAATTTAATACTTTTGATTCGCATGACACGGGTAACATGTTGTTGACACAGCAAAACTGAACTACTTTTTTTTCTGGAATTCCTCTAGTTTAGTTTAAAACATAACCATCGGTAACTTACGTGCTGTTGCCTGTTATGTTTCTCACAGACAGACAAAATGGCAGCAGGCTCAAGTCAAGAAATCGAAGTCATGGCTATCAAAGGTTGTGCTATGTGTACTATTGTGGGTGTTTTCCATTTTTTGGCCAAGGCGATGTCCATTTATGTTCGACTTATGACTTTAAATGCCCCTTTTGGTATATTTCGTCTCTCTTTCATATGCCTACATCTATTGTTAAGAAAACTACAACCAAGACGAGGAAATTGCATTCTCTAAAACACAACATTTAAGTAAAGGCTGTTTAATGCTTATTTGTCATACAACCACTGTTAACCTTTACTGGGAGTCAAACTGATTTATTCTGAATTACAAAAACATTCACAGAAGAAAGTTTTTTACCATCAGCAGATGACAGTCATGTGTTTCTTTTTCTAATACGTTCTCTTATTTATTTGTATTGTAGTCCTGTAATATGATGTTGTCATTTCAATGTTATATTTAACATTGCCATTAAAGTGCGAGGTTTAGCTTGCCACAAAACCAGGTTCAATCCACCATTTTGACCCTTTAAAAATGTCCTGTACCAAGTCAGGAATATGGCCATTGTTATATTATTGTTCTTTTCTGTGTGTGTTACATTTTAACTGTTGCGTCGTTTGTTTTCTCTTATTTTTTAGTGTAAATTTAAATTGCGATAAGACGTGTCACGGTACTTGTCTATCCCAAATCCATGTATTTGGTTTTGATGTTATATTTGTAATTCTCTTGGGATTTTGTCTGATGCTTGGTCCGTTTCTGTGTGTGTTACATTTTAGTGTTGTGTCATTGTTCTCTTCTTATATTTAATGCGTTTCCCTCGGTTTTAGTTTGTTACCCCGATTTTGTTTTTTGTCCATGGATTTATTATGAGTTTTGAACAGCGGTATACTACGGTTGCCCATATTTATGTGATCATGGCGAGTGTATACTGTCGATGCGGATCACATGTGGTGTTTTTTTCTGGACGTTTATTTAGATATATTTTGAGTTTCAAGCAGCAGGACAAGACGTTTCTTTGAATACAGGGTTCTTTTGATATTTGCCCCAGAGATGCACTGATATTTCAGTTGTTTTATCTCCCCCATAAAATAGATTGACATGGCCGAAGTGTATTTTGTAATGACGATGATGTCCAATGGTGATGGATAAAAGCTCGCTATATGTGGTACACAAACATTTGACCACCACTCTTTTGCAATGTGCAACACGTTAAATGTCCGAAGTTTAACATTGATATTCGCAATATTGTTATAGGATTCTTGCTTAAGAATTTTGTCGTTTTCTTTAAACACTATGGACCAATACTGACATTCGAGATTTGCCAAACCTTCATACACTTGCGAAAATATGTATTCCAGCCAATGGTCAGTTACCAATAACGTTACCACATTACAGAAGTTATTTGAGGTCTGAATTACTGAATAAAGCTTCCTTAATTTAGAGCTATGTCAATATATCCTGCATATAAAAAATATGATCTTGCGTCACTTACTTTGGGATTGAATAACCGAAACTTTCTCCATTTTCAAACGAATAAAAGGCTGTTCTATCATAAAACCTATCTTTTAATTGTTGTAAGTTTATTTTAAAATGATTTATTTTCCTATTGATACAAATTTATTTCATAGAAATCGTCATAAAATTGTAAAAATTCAAATATAAGTATGTTTTGAAATAATTTTTGTTGTCTGTTGTGCATGTAGCGAATCCAACGTATACATGTTATATGGCTAAAACAAAAGTTTCCACTTTAATTGATGTATACTAGATGGTTATATTACTAAATACATATTTGTTCATAACTTTCTATTAATTTTGTTAAGTTTTGACAGACATTGTTCTTATTATTTGAAAAAAAACATAATTTAAAACTGAAAACTACCTCCCTTTTTGTAAAGTCGCATACGTGTGTTCGGAAATCTCACATAATGATGGGTTTCCACTTTTTGGATGAAAAATTGAATAAGAAAGATAATATATTTAAGTTTTCAATCATTCTACTGTAAACATGGTATTTAAATTGGAGTTAGATATTTAATTTTGTTTTTCCCTGAAAACGACCTGTGACCTTTGATTACGATTTCTGAAAAACTGCACCATATTTTCTTTTGACGACCAGAAGAATCTCAAAGTACACATATTTCCGAATCCAATGATATATAATATAGCCGTGTACCATTTTTGACGATTAAAATTTCACAATTCCGACTTTGGTCACCGGCCTATTAATGCAAGTATATTTTGATTTCCATCTTCTCGAATCTAGTGTTTTCTTAATTCTGTAATGACCATTCGATTAAAGCAAGAGTTGAGCGAAATGAATTCTAAATTATTGTTGAAATATATGAATACACAAAATAAACTAACTTTGGGCTGTAACTAGCAATTGAACAGTTGTTTTAATTAGCCACACTAATAACATATGTATAGCTGTTGTTATATAGAGCAGTTATAGTGTAGACTACAATTAATCTGAAATAAACGATATTGTGTTCATCGATTTGGCTCAAAGTTTCATATTTGATATAGAATATACTAACATGTATATAAAAATTACAAAAAAGTTTTGGAATACACAATTCACAACGCATGGAATCGACAATATGTATCATCATTTTGTGTGTATTTGAATTTAGACGCCTTCCAACTCACTATGAAGGTAACAGACATCCGAAGACTTCCAACCAATAGTGCGATATAAACATACTTATACACAAAGAAAAAGTTAAACACCCCAAGTTTTTCCGAATTTACAAATATTACGAAAAGGGTCATGAAATCCCAGAATTAATGGTATCAAATAGTAATGCAGCTAATTAGGATATAACATTAGCTTGAAGAAAAACACAACAAATTGCAACACAAATGACAAATTAATGTATAGATGTCACAAAACAACATGTCCAATTTAAACAGTAAAACATGTCAAAATAAAGCATGGACCTCTTTATAAGATCGTTTTGCATGATACTATTGTCATTTAGCTTACTGAACGTTCATTGTAAGTCTGATAACGCTATCCATAGTTCAATATTTAATATCGGGTTAAACCATCACGTGATTGTATGCAGGCCTAAACCCTGCATCTCATCTCTCCAGTTATTTGTCGGATTTCCTACTGTGGTATTTTCCGCCGTTCCCGGTGCAATTGTGCATCCATCTGACGTAATTGTGTACAGGTGGTTCGACTGCCTGTAGCCAACGATCTTACATGTCCCAAATATGCTCTATCGAATTCAAATCCGAGCTCATGGCATTCCATGGAAGACCAGTTACTGCTTTGCCATGAAAAAATGCGGTAACCGCCCTTGAAAGATGCGGACTAGCGTTGTTATTCATAATCACAGGTATGCAACTAATGGGTGATTATCAAAAAGTAAAATCACAAAAATACTGAACTCAGAGGAAAATCAATTCGGAAAGTCCATAATCACATGGCAAAATCAAATAACAAAACGCATCAAAAACGAATAGACAAGACCTGTCATATTCCTGACTTGGTACAGGCATTTTCAAATGTAGAAAATGGTGGATTAAACCTGGTTCTATAGCGCTAACCCTCTCTCTTTAATAACAGTCTCATCAAATTCTCATTAGAATAAGGTACAACCAATATCTTAATAATTTCTCTGATGTATTGATCACCATTAAGGTTTCCTTGTTTAGTCATCAAATCAAATTTGCAGTCATGACAGATGCATCCGGGATATATGATGTATTTGTCTGTCACCAAACTCTCAATCTTCCATATGTATCATGCATAAGAAACCGGTTCTCGTCTGACCAATGTATCTTGCGCCAGGTCCTCAAGAACTAACCACGACGAAATAAGCACCATTTCATAACGCAGTTGTTTATGTCGGTCAGTTAACATGGGACGTCTCATTACCCTCCTTGAATTCAGTCTGGCTGATTTCAACCGGTTCCACTAGTTTCTGGTTGATTGTTGTCTATAAGGTAATCATTTTCTTTAAAGAACATGACTGAATGGCATTTGTCTAATCAGGCGTTGAAGTGCTCTGTCTTTACGCTGCGTGTCACCAGTGTTCTACCGGAACGTGGCAAGTCTTTCGAGTTTAATTAATGATTGGGATGTTTTACCGCACAAGTCTGTTGACTACAGTATTATGATCGGACGTTCAGTAGCTTTCAAAGGTAATCCTGATGACCTTCGGCCCCAACCCCTATGTAAGTTAACCCTCAATTGATCCATAGAGGGGTCAGTAGCGAACTATATAACTTTTATTAGAAAATGAAAGGAAAGTCGTACATGTAAGTGGCGCTTAAATATTGTAAGAAAATCTTTAATCAATTACGAATATGAAAAGGTTTGCAGACAAATATTCCAAAAATATATAACTTACTGGCCTTCGGGTAACATTTCCTAAGAGTAAATAGTTTAAAATGCATGGTTTCGATATTTCATCCAACATCTATTTGCAGAAAAGTAACCGTACAATTTATTCATCATAACACAAATATATTAATATATATATATAATTACTGTAATATGGTTTAAATAGTACTGAAAATCATTTATTATATGTAACGGGTTTTTTTTACTGCGCATCTGGTGCAGTAAAATGTGAACCTTGAACGTTATCAAATATATTCTTCATTTACTGATTAAGTATCAGCATTTACAAACTTAATTATTACATACTTACATGCACTTTATTCCAAACAATACATGTCAATAAATTGTAATTCAGTTTATATATGTTCTAAACGAAGACCACACTGTCAAGAACAATACAATAACAAACTAAAAATAAAAATCAGATTAATTCATGCATTTGCGATTTTCATTGTAAAGAACGAAATAGTGTCACCTATATAAGTCAATTATGAATTTGTCATAAGATAATATTATATATTATAAAAACAAAAATCAAAGTTATTGAAGTTTGGTTGTACCTGTAGAAAACTTATTTCAAACTGGATTCAATGTAGCACATACTCATTTTTACGGAAATGTTGTTAAACTTACCCGGAAATTTAGAAATGATACATGTAAACTTGTCGCTCCTTTAAATAAACATGTTCTAAAAGGTTACCTATACAACACTGTAATAAGATCATTGAATATTATTTTTATTGGCATAAATATTGATTTTATTATCAGTAAATAAATTAAAAGCTAACTAAATATTACTAGTATGTCTTATACATATTCATGGATCTACAATCTGTCGATACATGTAACTAGGCATTGCATGTTTTTTCTTTGGCTGTTCATGACGTCTTTACACTAAATCTATTGGATGCTGGATGTGTATGGATTAATCGTTTAGTCTTAGATGCATGATTTTTTTATTAGTTGTAGGTAGCTTTGAACTAGCTATCAGATAACTGCGAGTATTCTCAGATCTATTCATTTTGTCTGTTTGTGTCGGAATGTATAAGTACCCGGCCACGTCCACTTGTATTTTTGTCCATCTGATGAGTTGAGCCTTTTTCAACTCCAGGTTAGGAGGGTTCGGATCCCACTAACATGTTTAACCCCGCCACATTATTTATGTGTGTGCCTGTCCCAAGTCAGGAGCCTGTAAATCCAGTGGTTGTCGTCTGTTTATGTGTTACATATTTGTTTTTTGTTCATTCTTTACATAAATAAGACCGTTAGTGTTCTCGTTTGAATTGTTTTACATTGTCTTATCGGGGCCTTTTATAGCTGACTATGCGTTATGGGCTTTGCTCATTGTTGAAGGCCGTACGGTGACCGATAGTTGTTAATGTTTGTGTCATTTTGGTCTTTTGTGGATAGTTGTCTCATTGGCAATCATACCACATCTTCTTATTTATAATGTATTTAGAACGAAACATGCGTGTAGCTCAATCCCCTCTCGCCAAATTTCAACATAAAGTTATAACTACTTTTTTGTAATAAAGTAAGGTAGATCATTAGTATAAACTTTTTGAGACAGAATTTGTCAAAATAAAGATTTAAGTATGCTTTTTACAAACAAACAAAAAATATGGGTCACCGTGCTATTTTTCAAGCTATAAGGCGTTGAAAATTGTCTAAATTTGGTTAGTTTGTTCATGAAAAAAACCCACATGTGTTTGCATAACAAAAATTGTATGAGATAGAATTTTGAAAAAATTTTGAGAAGATAGGTTTTGTAATATATTTTAAGAAAAGAAAAAGAAAAAATGGTCTCACCGAACTAATAAAATTGAGAATGGAAATGGGGAATGTGTCAAAGAGACAACAACCCGACTAAATAAAAAAACAACAGCAGAAAGTCACCAACAGTTAGTCCAGTATAATTTTTGTAAAAAAAGAATAATCTCCCCTTAAATGGCTCAATTGAATAAATGATTCTACAAACAACAGAAAATTATATTTTGTTTAAGTATTTTGGATAATACAGTAAATCATCAAGCATTTTTATTACAATTAAATTGAAAATCTGTCTCCTAATTTGCAGATTAAGGCAAAAGACTACACCGACTTTTTTTTTAAATTGTTATTGTACAATAAAGGCAACAGTAGTATACCGCTGTTCAAACTTATAAATCCATCAACAAAAACAAAATCGGGGTAACAAACTAAAACCGAGGGAAACGCATTAAATATAAGAGGCGAACAACGACACAACACTTAAATGTAACACACACAGAAACGGACCAAGTATCAGACAAAATCCCACGAATATAACAACTATAACATCAAAACCAAATATATGAATTTGCAGCATTTATTCAAAATCATTTATACAACAACAACAACTGTTACAACGACAGTACACAACCAAAATATTTGTCAATCAATAAATTGTTTATGACGATTAAATTAATCATTGTATCACAGCTTTCCGATATAAAGCTGGTGTACTGAAGGGCGGTCCATTCAGCAATATTTCAGAATTAGCAACTGGGCTATCCATAGTCTGCATAAAATAAAGTAAATTTCGCCACAATTATCGTTCGGACTGATAATCCGCAACGAAATTTACCCATGACAATTCAGTTATCTCCAATTCTAGAATCAACTTATCAACAACATTTAAACTATCATCATAATAAAAAATATAATATAAAGTATTTTCAGCCATTGTCAGTATGAACTATGTTTATTTTAAATTAAAGGTGATCGTTAGGTAATACAACACAATGTGGATACTTTATGAATGTTTCTAGTGCTGATTGAATTTGATTCAAGAAAATATCATTTCCTTGTTTGTTTTATTCAAGAAAACTGCAATACAAATGTATCATCAAAATTGAATTCTGAAACCCATAAATAATTATGTCAATGGCAAAAATTAATCAGAAAAGGGTTATCAGAACTTCGAAGTTGGTTTGCCGCTTTTGTTTTTCGTTTAGTTTCTACCATAATTCAAGCCGTTAGTTTTTCTCATTGAAATTCATTCACATTTTCTGATGTCGGACACTTTTATATCTGACTAAAAGGTTTATGAGTTTTGCTCTTGATTTAAGTTCGTATTATTACATGTAGTTAGTTTCATCGGTGTTATTTAAACTGTGGTATGTAAATGTAGCGGAATTTGATGAGACTGCTATTAAAGTGAGAGGGTTAGCGCTATAGAACCAGGTTTAATCCACCATTTTCTACATTTGAAAATGCCTGTACCAAGTCAGGAATATGACAGTTCTTGTCCTTTCGTTTTTGATGCGTTTTGTTATTTGATTTTGCCATGTGATTATTGACTTTCCAAATTGATTTTCCTCTGAGTTCAGTATTTTTGTGATTTTACTTATATTATTCTTAAAGGAAATCATAGCTCTTCTCAGTTTTTTGAAAACCTCGGTCTATTTATACAGATGCGAATACAGTTCATGTTATTGTAAGTAAATTACTTAATGTGTCATAACTCTACTGCAGGCATATACACCATAAACCTTCAATGCGTAAAGCTTAATTAAAAAGTACAATACATTTACAATTATCTTCCTTTTCAAAGATAGAATTTGTTTTCTTATGCATTCAACAATGTTCAATTGAAAAGCAGTTTTGTGGTGTTTGTAAAAAATAAAATAACAAAAATACCGAACTCGAAAAGTATGTCTGCAATTTAAAGGCAAAATAAAAAAAAAAGCTTAACCACATCAAACGAATGGATAACAACTGTCATATTCGTGACTTGGTAAAGACATTGTTTGATGTAGAAATGGTGGATTGAACATAGTCTTACGGCTAACTAAACCGCTCACGTGTATGACACTTAAATGTGACACTTGCTGAATAAGACCAATCAAATTGAAATAGTTCTTATGTAAAATAATATTGTGCTTCCCTAGAACTCTGATTTCATTTCCTCAAATTAAACTCAAAATATTGATGCCATCGAAGTGTATTAATTTGTTTAAATTAATCAGCAGTATAATAAAACTGAACATAGAAATGAAGCTAAGAAGCCTTGTCAATTGTGCTTAAGGAAGGAAGAAACAAAAGCGTCATAACAATTTGTTAATTAGGCACAATACATTTAAGAAAGATTATGCAATTACTCAAATTAGTATCGAAACACAGACTCCTGATAAGCCAATATCCTCAAGGAATAGAAGACCACCAGGAAAGGTATCACTGCAGTTTTTTAAAACTGAATTAAGCCTATAATAACTTATCTGAGTACGGAGCAGTATTCTGGATTAATCATAATCAGAGCTCTGAAATCGAAGATTTTTAAAACAAAGGTTGTATGACAAATGTATAACAACTTTTTTACTCGAGGGACTTTTTAACGCAAAAAAGGATCAAATAAAAGATAACTAACCCCGGCTCCATAAGCTTACATAAACTTTCCATTTTTCCAACACTGCATTTTTCTTAAAACTAGGTGAACGTCATAAAGATAAAAGTGTACATTGGAGATTTACAGTACAAAACAGAAACAATAACAGAAAATAGCAATACATGTGTCATGGTAGTTGGAATATTAGCCGCAGGAGTAGTTGTAACTATTATCATTGGCATGTCGGCTGTTTTAGTTTTAAGGAGAAAGAAAACTAAGGCTGCCAATGAATTCAAAATGGAAATAAAGGCAAAGACAGAAATGATACAACAAGCTAGGAGATACGGTACATGGTTTATACTTATAACAGCACAGGTTTTTTTATATGCAAAATAATAAATACAAAACTAAATAAAAAATATGTTCAAATATAAGACGCAATTTGCACTTAGAACGCATTTTTACTTCAAACATATTATACTTTTGTACATTAGATGCGCTTTTTTTTAAATAACACTCGGTCATCGGTGGTGATCCAAACAGTTGTTAGGAATCGGGGACTGTGTCAAAGAGGGAAAACGGCCCGATGTCATCAAGGTTTTCAACGTAGCGAAAATTATCGCATCCGGAGGCGGGCTTCTGCTGGTGCTTAAAAGAAAATATATGTAAGCAAAATCGACGTAAAGTTACAATACGACAGTTTGAGTTGTATCCAAATTATTGATAAACACTAGACTAGTACTGTTACAAGTTTCTGTATGTTTCAGGTCTGTCTGAAAGAAAAGAAAACTTAAAGTTTGTTATACATTTAATATGTTTAAATCTGTTTTAGAAATTATACCAATTTTATTTTCCATTGATGTGTTTAGTATACTTATAAGAGATTACATGATATAAAGAGGATTGCGTGGTATGATTGCTAATAAATAAGACTCTTCAAAAGAGACCAACTGACACGAATATATTGTTAATTGATACTCACGGAAACAAATTATAGCATATAATACTTAAACGGTGAACCTTTGCAACTTTACGGTCAGATGAAAATTAAATCTTGTTCACGCATAAGTTTCAACTTCTTTACTGGATAAATTTTTAACAAATGTGTAAACACACCAATAGCCATGCAATAATAGACAAAGTCACTTATAAATTTCTGTGTAAAACATTTTAAGAATTAAACAGCTCATTAAGTTCGATTTTAATTTCTAACACAACTGGGCAAAGAGAGATCAAAATGAAAAATGTTGTTAATGATATTTTCTTATAGGACTTCACTATTTTCAGGAAATTGAATAAAACCAAAAAATGCGATAAATAATAATTAATTCTAGTAATTTTTCGCGTTTCTTTGATTGGTTTTCAATTTTCAAATATATTGTATGCATACCAAGGCAAATGTATAGAACTGTTACATTTACGATTGATGCAGATAAAAACATATTTTGTGATCCATTTCTATCGTCTATTAACACAATTATCATGTTCAATTATAATAATTATAATAATAACAATTATATTTTGTCAGGGGAGAAGATAGATATCCTTATACTGAGCCTGATGAGTCAGTATATGATGAAATACATTCAGATGAGGAAAACGCAAATGACAGATATGATGAACTTGGACAATGATCACCAAAAAATCCTTACAATCAGCTTCAACAAAAAAGAGCTAAGAATCCAAGTCAGGATGAAATAAATGCAGATGAAGAATTTCAAACTAATGAACATAGTGATTATCTAAATGTATGTGATGAATACGAAAAACAAATATCCCGAAACGATCCATTGTATATTAATCAACTTCAACAGGTGCTGAAAACAAAAACTACTGAAATATCTTCATAAACACAACCAAGGTCTTGGTTTGTCAGTCCGATTATGAGGTTCTAACACTAAATCTCTCAGAGTTGTACTGATTACTACTCTAGGAGGAGAAAACATGATTTACCTCATTGTTTTAGTTGGTTTTGAATATATCTGGCTTTCAAAATACTCTTTTATCGTTGCTTTTTATTATCTGTACTTTTTGTGTTCGTATCTTCTATTAGTATTGAGTCATATATATATAGGTCTGTTATAATTGGTTCTTATGTTTTGCTGAACCCCCACTGTCCCAATCAGGGTAATAAGCGCTCAAGTACCAATTCAGGAATATGACAGTTGTTATCCATTCGTTTGATGTGTTTGGACTATGATTTTGCCTTTTGATTTTTGATTTTCCTTTTTGAATTTTTCTCGGAGTTCGGTATTTTTGTGTTTTTACTTTTTTTAGAAACATGTTTAACCACGCTGCTTACTTTATGGAACTGTCTAAAGTCACGCGCCTGTAATTCAGTGGAAAAAGCTGATATATGTCTGTCATATTTGTATTTCGCCTTCTATATTTAATAATAAGGGCGTTTATTTTCTTGTTTAACTTGTTTCCCTTTTTTTCATTCACTTTATATTTAACTTTACGTTATGAGTCTTTCACACACCTGAATCCTCATATATTAGTTTTAACCTGATTTATTTAAACTTTGAAGGACATTTTGGTAATAATATCACATCTCGTTACTTGTGTACATGATGATATAAGGGATATGTTCTCAAAACGACGATACAAATCTAAAATAAATTAGAGAAGCTTATTAGAATTAAGGTGGATGTGTAATTTACATTTATTTACAACTGTTCATTCCATTCTTTGTAAAACATTTGTAATGACGTTTTGGTAATTAAATACCATTGCTTCATAACAAAAACACAAATATTTTTTTATATTTCAATTTCATTTTACTATACTTAATCATTTTGCGTGTTATTTTGTTAATATATTTTCTTAACGATGGACTTTCAAACCTCTGGAACTTTGAGATGAGAAACAGCAATAAAAGCGCTGTTTATTTTTAGTTTTTGCTTGGCATGTACTGATTTTATGTCATTTATGATACACCTTATCCTTAAATTTCTATTACTGACTGCAACGACTCCAATTTCTCTTTGTGTGATTTCGTGAACGAACAATTATGCAAAAAGTCTTATAGTTCAAAATCATATCATAGAAGCAAAATAATTAAATCCTTCATTTTGTGGTTTGCTTTTTTGTACCAATTATAACAAATTGTGTACTCCGTGCCTAATTTAAAAAAAAAGAAAAGAATAGATGTCGTTTGCCATCTCGTACTTTTTCATGTGTTTACTGTATTCTTAACCTAATAGTTTTATTATCAATCATCATAAATACATATAAAGGTATAGGTATATATCATCGGTAAATGAACAGCTGAAAGATGGCTAGGCCTCATTGCAAAATATGACAAAAGACTGTGTCACTTACATGTAGATATAACAAGAATGCACGCGCTGACATGTCTCGACTTCTGTACTTAATATTGCTATCATATTAAAGGTCCTAAATATAATGCTTTACTGTACAGCCATCACATAAACTTTACACGATCCACGAAATTGAGGTCAACCCATATTAACCAAACAAGAAATACATTTACACCTTACAATCATTCAATATACTAAATATGACCTATTGCTAAGAATAAATTTAACGAGGAAAACTAAACTTTAAACAATGATCCATAAAAATGAGGTCAAGGTCAGATGAACAATGCAAGATAGACATGTACAGCTTACAATCTTTCCATACAACAAATACATAGTTGACCTATTGATTATAGTTTAAGAAAGCAGATCACAACAAAAAAACTTAACACTGAACAACGAACAGTGAAAATGATGTCAAAATCAGATGACACCTGCCAGTTGGACATATTTATCTTACAATCATTCCATACACCAAATATAGTAGACCTATTACATACGGTATGAGAAGAATAGATCAAAACTCACACTTATCTTATCACTGATCTATGAAAATAAGGTCAAGGTCAGATGACACATGCCAGTGGAACATGCACACCTAACAATTCTTCCATACATCAAATATACAAGACCTATTGCTTGTAGTATCTGAGATATGTACTTGACCACCAAAACTTAAGCTTGTTGACTGATACTCAAAACTTGTTTCAAGTAGTCACTGAACCATGAAAATAAGGTCAAGGACAACGAACATGTGACACATGGAAATTTGGTCACAGAAGGCATCTTTAAACAAAATGTGAAGCATCCAGGTCTTCCACCTTCTTAAAGCTTTTAGGAAGCCAGTTAAAGCCGCCGCCGTCGTATCACTAGTCCTTTGTCGAGTTGATACCCTGTGTGTTATGCTCCTTGATAATTACACCAAAATATAAGGGTGGTGATTTGTTTCATAGCAAAAACGGTAAAGAAATTACTGCTCCATTTGTCACGACATACTGTTGGTTACCATAAAGGAAACAGTATGACATATTTCAAATTATTATGACATATTGTTATTCTAAACTATTTCTCAAAATTGATCGCCCCGAAGATCATAAAAAACATTTTATTAAAATAAAGTATGTCGATAAAGGTTTTGATTTTGTAAATATTGCCATTATATTTAACGACCATTCTGTTAAAGAACAAATTCTTGGATATTTTGACAATATTGAGCTCCCTCTTATTTGTTATATTTACAAAAAATTTACCCGGAAATTTGTGTTTAATTATAACCAATTGTGTAAAGATGTTAATATCTGTGAAAATACACCTAACTCATGTAATTGTAGTAATTCTGAATACATTTATGAACCCATTTCCCATGTTAAAACAGGAGATCTTAACATCGTTCATGACCGAGACTTAAAATCATTCCTCAGTAAAGGACCTAAATATCGTCCCCCGTCAATTATTAATTTGAATGAGTGTCGTAATATCATCCAAGACTCACTCCGTACTTACTGTTTGAAATGGATAAAACGGGAAAAAGCTGACAAAACAATCTGTGGACTCTTTTTTTTATTCAGTAATGTAGTTGATATACGTATTCAACATTTTAAAGAACATTTTACTATTAACAATAACCTCAATAAACCTATTTCTCGTATCAAACATAAACTAAAAGAACTAGCCAAGGAATTTGTTGTTGTCCCGGCCGATAAAGCTGCTTATGATATTATTATTGTTTGACGACAATTTTCCATTGAGGTTCTGAAAAAAGAAATTACCAATTCACCAATATTCCAACTGACTCCATTTCCAAAAAAAAAGAAATCTGTAACACACAGAAACCTTTAGCTAGCGCTTTACATCAGAACCAAATACAATGAAAGTCCCAACTATGTATTGGCTTCCGAAGCTACACAAAACACCTTACAAATATATGTTTATTTCGTCTTTAAGCCATTGTTCCAGTACTTAATTGTATATTCATCTTACCAGTATAAATGGTACAATCAAAAACCTAATAATAGATTGTTCAAATAAGGCCTTTGAAAATAGTGGAATTAATTACTTTTGGAGTGTCAGGAACTCGTTGGAAGTACTAGATAAATTGCTTGCTTTAATTGGTGATTTTGAATCTGTTCAAAGTTTTGATTTTTCTACCCTGTATACCACATTGCCTCACATTCTCATTAAGATAAAATGCAATGGGCATTTAAAAAGTCAGAATGTGAATATATATGTTCAAACTCCTTTAGGTCAATTTTTATTAGCAATAAACAAAAAAAACTATGTCAATTGGACATGCTTTGATACTATACTAGTCAACAAAAGAAACGATACAAGACTCTTTTTCGAATTAAAGATAAAGTTTTCCGTTCATTGGACCAATATTGAAGGAAGTTGTACTTAATCATTATTGAAATGTAAATCCGTTTAAAAAAAAGAAAAGATTGTTGCTTTTCTTACGTTTTTTCGCGATTTTTATTTTTTACAAAATTTACATAAAACGACAATTTTAAAAGTAGAGGTTCAAACTAATGATGCCAACCTCTCATTTAAAGATAAAGACAGTGTTTGCCATCAATTTCTTTTTAAAAATCATACAGTTTCTTCGTTTATTTGTGAAGCAAAGTTCGGCCCCACGAGAAATCGTTAAGATGTATACATTATCAACTGATTTACCATAGACAGTATGTGTAAAGTGATATTCTAAAAGCGGTAACAATCTTAAAACTAATCGAAAGGTTCCAAATTTACTGTGTGTTGTTTTCATATCTAAAGCATTGATTTGAGACGAAATAAAAAAAAAATTTTTGCATTTTTTGAGATTTCAAAAAACACTTTTTTTCCCAAAAAATTTAAAAAAAACAATATTTCAACCCATTAGATACAACATGAACATAACTTGATTAGCATATTGAATATTTTTAAACACATTTGAAATTTTATTCAGTAGTAAAGAAAATCATGTGTCGATTTTTTATTAAACTTTCCGCAAAATTAATTTGCACCCTCTGATCGTTTTCACGGAATTTAGATGCTTTCCGACAAGTTTTGATTTTCATTATCACATGTGCATACATTGCAAATGAAAGCTTTTTAAAATAGTGTATCTCATTTTGTTTTATATTTAGTACTTTTTGATAAATTGTATTTCAAATTCGTGTATCGTTTCTTTTGTTGACTAGTAAATATACACCCTTGCATTTTTACGAGATAACGTTTTTGTTCGCTTTGGAGATTCCGTATATCGTCAGGTTATCGTAGTTCCAACGGGGACTAACTGTGCACCACTTGTTGCGGACCTGTTTTTTTTATTGCTATGAATTACAATTTATGACAAATATCAGCAAAGATCCATCAAAATAACATCTGATAAACAAATTTAATAATACTTGTAGATATTTGGATGATATGTTGGCTCTCAATAATGACGACTTCAGTATGTATACAAGAGAAATTTATCCTGTTGAACTTACTTTAAATAAAACTAATACTAACAATGACCACTGCCCTTTCCTCGATCTTGATATCAATATCACTAACGGAAAGCTTCATTTTGAAATTTATGATAAAAGAGATGATGTTTCATTTCCTATCGTCAATTATCCATTTTTAGATGGTGACGTTCCCCTGTCACCATCTTACGGTGTTTATATATCTCAACTTGTACGATTCGCTCGTGTTTGTAACAATGTTTTAGATTTTAACGAGAGAAATTTATGTATTACTGAAAAATTATTACACCAGGGTTTTCGATATCACAAACTAGTCAAAACATTTCCTAATTTTATCATCGGTATAAGGACATCATTCGTAAATATAGCTCAACATGCAGACTTCTTTATACGTTTAGGTATTTCTCATCCAATTTTTTATGGAAATATTTCTTTATAAAGCACAAAAATGTTAGTATTCACCGCAAAAACTAACAAAAACTTTTAATAGACTTATCAAGAAGGGATATAGTTACGATACTGTTGTCAATGTCATTAAAGATTGCATATTTTGGCGTTAATATTGATTCACTTATAGGGTATTTGCATCGGAACTAAACACATTTATTCAAAAACCAGTTGTTGGCATGACACGGGTTATGTTCTTCTCATATATGTTATGATGGTATGATACTAAACCCCTAACGGAAAGGATTGTGCCTAATATTCCCATGATGAAATCATAATCTTTCCATCTGTTTAATTAAAGTCTGGAGCTGGCATGTCAGTTAACTGCTAATAATTTGTTGTTATTTATGTATTATTGTCATTTTGTTTATTTTCTTTGGTTACATCTTCTGACATCAGACTCGGACTTCTTTTGAACTGAATTTTAAATATGCGAATCGTTATGCGTTTACTTTTCGACATTGGCTAGAGGTATAGGGGGATGGTTGAGATCTCATAAACATGTTTAACCCCGCCACATTTTTGCGCCTGTCCCAATTCAGGAGCCTCTGGCCTTTGTTAGTCTTGTATTATTTTAATTTTAGTTTCTGGTGTACAATTTGGAAATTAGTATGGCGTTCATTATCACTGAACTAGTATATATTTGTTAAGGGGCCAGATGAAGGACGCCTCCGGGTGCGGGAATTTCTCGCTACATTGAACACCTGTTGGTGACCTTCTGCTGTTGTTTTTTCTATGTCGGGTTGTTGTCTTTTTGACACATTCCCCATTTCCATTTGCAACTTTATTAAATCGCTGCTTAAAAGTTATAAATTCATTGAGAGAAAACAAATCCGGGTTACAAACTGAATTCGATGGAAACACGAAAAAAACAGAATTACTGGACTGCAACAAAAAAACAAACGGCAACCCAACATACAGAAAAACAAATTATCAGATACCAACTGCTATATTCTTGACTCGGTTCATGACGTTTTAAATGGTAGGTTGAACCTGGTTCAGTGGCTAGCCAAATCTAACGCTTTAAGACAATGTTAGATATACCACTTAAATTACAACATTACATGACAGGAATACACAAATGAATGCAAGATCACCAGAGAAATTATTAAATAAATAATATAATAGTGCATACAGTATTAACCATGGTTTTTTGGAATCGACTTGTCTAAATATTCTAAAATTTATAAGATGCCTGTGTCAATTGAGTCGGTTCTTCCAAGCCATCAATTACAAACACACAGCCTAGACTATTTCGTAAGCTTTCAAAGCTATAAACATTAATCGTCGTCCATAAAAAAAACTACATGTATTCATTCTTTACAAATACCAGCAATCATCTAGCGGAAAAGGTAAGATTTTTGCACAGATATATAACATGTTTGATGTATAAAGGAGCAAGTTAAATGTGCTTATTTAACGTCACTTGTTGATGTTTCGGATTTGATCGACGGGTAGGCTGTTGTCTGCTGTATGGTCGGGTTGTTGTCGCTTTCACACATTCACCATTTCCTTTCTCAATTTTAGTTATACTTATAACAGATTTTCGTTTGAAAATAATTATACATTTTGGTTTGTTGCTAACATTTACATTTTTGTCATGAAATTGATATGTTTTTCATAACTGATCACAATTGTTATAATCATCCAAACTGCGAAACAGCGGTTGCATTGCATGGCTAACCTATCAAAAGTAGCGTAGCAAAAAGAACGTCACAACTGTTGATAATCATTATAACATTGTTTGTCCGAAATGCAAATATTGATACAGCTTATAAAAGAGCTCTCTGATTGATTACACTTTGAGAAATATATGTCATAGTATACAAATAAAATCAAAGCATCCAATATAATACGATTGAAAGGAAATATAAAGTATACGTTAATAAGACATAAAGTAATAGCAACATATTAAACTCAATAACAAATAAGAACATATTTTATTATATTGCTTTGATCGATGATTGTTATTTATGAAACATCCAGAAACTTATATTAGACACATGTGTATACGATGAAAGCAACTCAATATGACATCAGTCGTCATTCTGAAATAGAGTAAAAAATAAAATATTAAAAAGAATGCACATGAAAAAAAGGAAAAGCATTAATTAACAAATTTTGTATTGCTATAACGTATGCAATAGTCACATGTTTAAAGACTTTCTCTTTTAGATAAACTTGTTTGATTTATGAATCAACATGCATAACCTACGTAAACAAAAAAGGTAGCATACGATTTCATTCATCCCAAAAACAAAACATTGAAATATTTTCAACTTATATATCCGAAAAGACCCGTTTCCTAATGGCAGTCATAAGCATGTGACGGGGTTGAACTTTTTTCGAAGATACCCATCGTCAACGTTTTGATCAGATAAAATACGGAAATGAACATACACTTAAGATAAGTACACTGTAGTTCTACAGTCTAATTGACGAATGACGTAAACCCCAAATCTCTTTTTGTTTACATGAAGAAATAAATTCATCTGAAACTAGATTTAAACACAGAAGGTAAAGTCTCATTATATTTTATATTTCATTGAAGAAATAGTTCATATCCTACGCGTCCGTTGTGCAATAACAATGAAATTTGACATACTTAATATTTATATTTCGTTTTTAATATTTGGATGAGGCTACATTTTCTCATTATTGTACTGCTTGCACGAACCAGTAATGAGTTATATTTTACCATTTCTTAATAATCTTTTAAAAAGTAAATTTTATCTTTAGGTTCATCATTTATCTTCGACGTAGTAATCTTCATTGTCAAAATATACAACTGTAAAACGAATGACAACTTTGGTTTAATTATCAAATGAATAAGAATAAAAGAGTTATCTTTCTTATGATATTTTTTCGCGTTTTCCACTTTTACATACCTGGTCTTGCAAAAATCAAGTTTGACATTTATTAAAAACAGTGATAATAATGTAAAAATACATTTAAAAACCAGAACATTTTCATTTCTTTATTTTGGGGTGAAAAAGAGTACTTTTAAACTATTTATTTTCACGAGATGAAAGGCAGTTAAAATTTATAATATGTTTTCATATGTTTTTTTGTTTTTGTTTGGGTAAGTTTAAAATTGTAAACACGTATACATCCGGAGTGCACATAGCGAGTTTCTTGACTGAACTTTGTCAATAAAGTACATAATTTAGGAATTCAAAATATAAAACGTTTAAGCAATACACATTATTCACGTCAAAATAATCATTACTATAAACTTATCAATTCAGGTCACAAAGGCAATAGGTTAATCTCTGAAGAACACTTTATGAATAGGTTTTGTGAATGCAAACATGTATCTAAAATGAATGTTTTGAATTTGGAGATAACATATATCTTTAGTGTTACGAATTTCGAAAATAAGATGTCAACGGTTTTTTTTTTAAATCAAGCATTATACACGTTAATATTCATGATAATATTCATTGGAAATCTGGATTACTTCTGGTTCTTTAAATAGATATAGGAAGATGTGGTATGAGTGCCAAGATGACAACTCTTCATCCAAGTCACAATTTTTAAGAGTAAACCATTATAGGTCAAATTAGGATGAAACCTATGCTGAAAAAATCCTCATCAATAAGGGTTTACGAAAACAAAAATCATTTTCAGTTTGTTCTATTGTTATTTTTCTCTATTGTATGGTCTTTAGATTGAGAATATTTCGCTTGATTTAGGTATCAGCATTACATTTAAAAAAAAATGATCAATTATAGTTTAATAACGACGAGTGCTTTTAACTGAATTTAACGCGATTGTTTTACATTATAAGCATCCAAGGGGTAGGCACAGTATGCACACGAAGATTAGCATTGGCCCAATAAATACAAATTTCTAGAAATCTTAGCAATGCAATTATCAAAGTCTTTAAAATTGGAAACAAAATGGTTATGTTAGCAATTAAATCCAGGCATATTTATATAAAATATGTTAACACTTTTGTTCTATTTAAACTCATCATAGATACCAGGACTAAATTTTATATATACGCCAGACGCGCGTTTCCTCTTCAAAGGTATTGGCTTAAAAATTATTAACGTCTAAATAGACGCTTAAATAAAAAGATATACTAACCATTCGTTTGTATTTGGTTTCCCAAATTTTTCATTTTGATACTGGGCAAGTTCAATGTCCATGTTTCGTGGATCGCAGGAATCGGAGGACTTCCAGGTAAATCTTGTCATTTGATTATTTCTCTGCTTTAGTTCTGGATCAATATGAATAGTTAAAATCAAAGTAGATCTGTCTTGGGCTGTCCGTAGTTTAATCTGTATTGATTCTGTTAAAAGATTAAAAGATACTGATATATATATCACTATTATTTTTTCCAACAGGTATAGAATAATCTCATTTTTCATTACTAGTATCTTCTTCTACAAGGAATTGTACGCATGAGTGCTACAATTGATACAATCATTTGTTAGAAACAGGTGTCTGCAATACACAATTACAAACCAAAACGGTATTTGTCTTTTGTAATAGATAACTTAATTACTAATAATATTAAGTAGTAACTAGTGAGTCTTTTGTAGACAACAAGCCAGTCTGGCTTAGAAATATATCAGTCAGATATTTTTTTATGATTTTTCTATGTTTGGCAAATATTTTATGATCATTATAAATACCAGGCTAATATTAAGGTTTCAAACTCATAAAGTGTCGATTGTGAAGCAGGATCTGTGTACCCTTTTGAGCACATATGATCACCCCCAGTTTTTGTGGGATTAGTGTTGCTCAGTCTTTAATTTTCTATGTTGTTTTTGTGTATTATAATTTGTCTGTATGTCTTTTTCATTTTTAGCCATGCCGTTGTCAGTTTATTTTCGATTTATGAGCTTGACTGTTCTTCTGTTATCTTTCTCTTTTAAAGGACATAAAACAAAACATTATGTATTAATATATGACCATGCAAATCACGATATCTATGATTATATATTTCTTACAAAATTGTTAAAGCGTACATGAATTATCTTACGATGTTATTAAGCGTACGTTGAAATAGCATATACATACCAGTCTCATGATCAGAAGACATGTTCTGTGCAGTCGATATCTATAACAAAGCCTCTGATATGAGTTTTCATAATGTCAGATGTTAGTATAAGTAGTAGTATTAATGATACTGAAAATAAGTTGAGCAGCATACATTTCTAGCATTGGAGTGATTAAGATAAGGCTATATACTTGTATGACGGCAAATTATGTACAGTATTTAATCACACTGGTTGCAATATTGTATAATATAGATGTAACGAGAGTGTTCGTAACACATTGTTATTATATAGCCTGGCATATGATGATATTTTTTATACTCTATAATCCCCTAACGTAGTTGCTAGTGATGGTGATTATAGATTGCCGAAAAACGTTCAGCTGCAAAACTCATTCGTTTTTAGGATAAGAACATGCATGCTAATGAGATATGATTATTAACCCTGTTGTGTACTGGACCGACCATGCGTATTTCAAACGTTCTTGTTATCAAGGTAATAGTCCGCATGCATCTTGTTGATAAAAACAACATGTGATTATTCAGTAGACACTTAATGCGTGTTTCTATCTAATCCTTTGTCAAATACCCTTCTTGCTGACTTTTCAAAATTGAAGGGTACAGTAATAGCCATTTAAATTATTCGATTCTATTTCAGAACCAATTTAGTATAAAGAATCGATTTCAGAAATATAAAGTAGATGAACAAAAATACAAATTCACGTATTGTAGACAGTGATTCACAGATCGTTTTCTTTTTGTAATATGATCACACCTGTTCAAATAAAAGGTCTACATCATTGTTGTATCCACGCACATTTCCTGATCGAAAAAAAAATAATGTAAAACACATACACCGAATTTATTCCCGATGTCTTTGATGATTCTTTGAGTTCAAGCGTGTTTGTTTGAGGGCGTGTGTTTGTGTAAGAAAAATACATAATATGACAGTTGTTCCCCATACTTTTGAAGTGTTTCAACTTTTGATTTTGACATTTGACTTGACGAATTTTCTTAGAGTTCGTAATTTCGTAGCTTAACTCCTTCTATACTTGTTTTATCAGTAAAAGCAGTTACCAATACTGTAGAAAACAAATCGATTGGTTAACAAAGAATTAAATAAAAAAATGAAAACTTTGAATGATAAACATTTGTTTATCTATTACGGACAAAATAAGTGATTTTAGAGTATATTTCATCGTGTAAAATTTTATTAAAATACTAACGCTACGTGAAAAGATTACCAAAGCTAGTTTTTTTTAACCATTCCTGTTATAAATGTGGTATCTTTAAGATTTAGAGTTAACATGGATCGATGAGATACGCTTTACATCAAATATAGAAAAAAAACTTCAAAAAAAGTTAGTTTGTATACCTGTATTTTTCAGGTAAAACCTATTAATTTTTGGTAAAACGCGAACGTAAACGAACATGTTTATCCAAAGCATATATTACTTTAGCCGTATTTGGCACAATTTTTTGGAATTTTGGATCCTCAATGCTCTTAAACTTTGTACTTGTTTGGCTTTATAAATATTTTAATATGAGCGTCACTGATGAGTCTTATTTAGACGAAATGCGCGTCTGGCGTACTAAATTATAATCCTGGTAACTTTGATAACTATTTACACCACTGGGTCGATGCCACTGCTGGTGGACGTTTCGTCGCCGAGGGTATAACCAGCCGAATAGTCAACACTTCGGTGTTGATATGAAAATCAATAATGTGGTCATTTTTATGAATTTCCTGTTTACAAATCTTTGAATTTTTCGATAAACCAAGTATTTTCTTATCCAAGGCATAGATTATCTTAGCCGAATTTGGCACAACGTTTTGGAATTTTGGATTCTCAATGCTCTTCAATTTTGTACTTGTTTAGGTTTATAGATATTTTGATATGAGCGTCACTGTTGAATCTTATTTAGAAGAAACGCGCGTCTGGCGTACTAAATTATAATCCTTGTACTATTAACATGCAGAATCAACTCTGTTGCATAGAACTAACACTTTGCTTACATCAAAAATGCACTCACTGTTTAAGCTCTATTTAAAACGTTTCTTATTATAAAATTTACATTACCGTATACTCTAAATTAATATTGATGCGAAGGTATTCCTTTCGTCTTGATAGTTCGTTTTTATTGTTACCATGATATAAATACAATTTACATAGGTTACGATAAGTTGAATCGGAAAATTTTCAAATTTGATTTTTTTCCAATGTGTTACTATTTATACATCTTATATATATATTACTGAACAGTGAATTACAAAGAATAACATGTAATAACAATTTTTGTTCTCTAGATTTCGAGTTTAGTAATGCGTGGGTTGAGTTATGCTGTCAGTTCGATCAGGAAGTAAGTAAGTTGAAAGTAGAAACGTTCTTGGTTCGATGTATTTATCATTATGTATACGCCTCTGCAAAATTTTATATTTTTGTAAACAAATACAGTAACGAGACTGAAATTAATCTATAATTAGAAACAGTAAATACTGAATACATTTCTTCATATATTGGTAATTAAACAAATGACCTGACCGAGGACAACACGTTTTTCATTGTTTTTTTAAACCTTGATATTTGATCATACAACAATTACATAGTTACTTATACAACCAAAGAAAAAAAGAGAAATGGTCAAATATATGAAGAAGAAGAAATGAACTATTGCGATACAAAATTACAAAGCTAAATAGAAAAAAAACATTAATAAATCTACAAGAAATATACTGCAGACATAAAATGTAAACAAAGGCATTGTAATAGAATAAGGAAATTAAAGAATTTGTCAGTGGCGGATCCAGAAATAGTTAGAAGGGGATGGTACACTGACTGCCTAAGAGGAGTCTGGTCCAGTCATGCTTCAGTGATTCTCTATATAATCAAAAGTAAATTTTACACAAAGGTGAGGGTGGGCAGATTGGATAGTTCTTACACACTTCAGTATGACGTCTGTTATCACTTAACTTGTATACATATTTGTTTAGGGGCCAGCTGAAGGACGATCCCGGTGCGGAGTCTTTCGTTGCATTGAAGACCCATTGGTGGCCTTCGTCTGTTGTCCGCTCTATGGTCAGGTTGATGTCCCTTTGACACATTCCACATCTCAATTCTATATTTTTTTTAATGTTTGTTCTTTAAAATAAAGTAAGTTTAATCAACACATACCTTTAAACAAGAACTAGAAAAATCTATTATTACTAGCATTATACTGTTTTCAAATCATATGTTTACCAATACACAGGGAACAGCACTTTCGATTATTTTTTTGTGTACTTTTAATCTTTACTTATTTGTTTTACTAAGCAAAACCAAAGCTTTAAGACAAACTAGACAAAGATCGTTATAAGACAGTTTCAGTACATTGTTTCATTTTGGTTGACATACATTATATCACGAATACAGTTTTAAAAAATGGAGATGCCTTATCTTTATGATAATTGCTTTTTCTGTTTAACAACAATTTTCCTATATTTTACTGTCATTAGCGTTAATGCATCTTCATGCAAATATGCATTTACTTATTTAAAAAAAAAATTTAAGCGAGACTGTCTATAAAAACCAAGTTGTTTTGCATTCTAGTACAAAATCAGGTTCAACCCACCATTTTTTTTCTTAAAATGTCTTATACCAAGAAATATGGCCATTGTTCTATTATAGTTCGTTTCTGTGTGTGTTACATTTAATGTTATATGTCTGTTGTGTCGTAGTTTTTCCTCTTATAATTAATGTGTTTCCTTCAGTTTTAGTTTGTAACGCTGATTTCTTTTTTTCTGAAACGATTTCTGAATTTTGAACAGCGGTATTCTACTGTTGCCTTTTTTATCTAGTGATGGTGATTATAGATTGCCGAAAAACGTTCAGTTGCAAAACTCATTCGTTTTCAGGATAAGAACATGCTAATGAGATATGATTATTAACCCTGTTGTGTACTAGACCGACCGTGCGTATTTCAAACGTTCTTTGTATCAAGGCAATAGTCCGCATGTATTTTGTTGATAAAAAAAACCATGTGATTATTCAGTAGACACTTAATGCGTATTTCTATCTTATCCTTTGTCAAATACCCTTCTTGCTGACTTTTCAAAATTGAAGGGTACAATAATAGCCATCTAAATTATTCGATTCTATTTCAGAACCCATTTAGTATAAAGAATCGATTTTAGAAATTTAAAGTTGATGAACCATGATACAAATTCACGTATTGCAGACAGTGATTCACAGATCGTTCTCTTTTTGTAATATGATCACAACTGTTCAAATAAAAGGTCTGCATCATTGTTATATCCACGCACATTTCCTGATCGAAAAAATTAATGTAAAACACATACACCGAATTTATTCTTGATGTCTTTGGTGATTCTATGAGTTCAAGCGTGTTTGTTTGAGAGCGTGTTTTGGTGTAAGAAAAATACATAATATGACAGTTGTTCCCCATTCTTTTGAAGTGTTTGAACTTTTGATTTTTACATTTGATAAGTGACTTGACGAATTTTCCTTATAATTTGGGATTTCGTATTTTAACTCTTTCTATACTTGTTTTATCAGTACAAGCAGTTACCAATACTGTAGAAAACAAATAGATTTGTTAACAAAGAATCAAACAAAATATGAAAACTTTGAATGATAAACATTGGTTTATCTATTACGGACAAAATAAGAGATTTTAGAGTATATTTCATCGTGTAAATTTTATTAAAATACAAACGCTACGTGAAAAGATTACCACAGCTAAGTTTTTTTTAACCATTCTTGTTATAAATGTGATATCTTTAAGATTTAAAGTTAACATGGATCGATGAGATACGCTTTACATCAAATATAGAAAAAAAACTTCCAAAAAAGTTTGTTTGCATACCTGTATTATTCAGGTAAAACGTATTAAATTTTGGTAAAACGCGATCGTAAATGAACACACTGAACATGTGTATCCAAAGCATATATTACCTTATCCGTATTTGGCACAACTTTTTGGAATTTTGGATCCTCAATGCTCTTAAACTTTGTACTTGCTTGGCTTTATAGATATTTTGATATGCGCGTCTGGCGTACTAAATTATAATCCTGGTACCTTTGATTACTATTTACACCACTGGGTCGATGACACTGCTGGGAGACGTTTCGTCCCCGAGGGTATCACCAGCCCAATAGTCAACACTTCGGTGTTGACATGAAAATCAATAATGTGGTCATTTTTATGAATTTTCTGTTTACAAATCTTCATATTTTTCGAAAAACCAAGGATTTTTTTTTATCCCAGGCATAGATTATCTTAGCCGAATTTGGCACAACGTTTTGGAATTTTGGATCCTCAATGCTCTTCAATTTGTCCTTGTTCAGCTTTATAAATATTTTGATATGAGCGTCACTGATGAGCGTCACTGATGAATCTTATTTAGAAGAAATGTGCGTCTGGCGTACTAAATTATAATCCTGGTACCTTTGATAACTATTGACATGCAGAATCAACTCTGTTGCATAGAACTAACACTTTGCTTATATAAAAAAAAAGCACTCATTGTTTAAGCTCTATTTAAAAAGTTTCTTATTATAAACTTTACATTACCGTATACTCTAAATTAATATTGATGCGAAGGTATATCTTACGTGAATTAATCCGATAGTATACTCTAGAGTCTTGATAATTCGTTTTTATTGTTACAATGATATAAATACAATTTACATGGGTTACGATAAGTTGAACCGGAAAATTTTCAAAATTTGATTTCCAATGTGTTACTATTTGCTGTCAGCTCGATCAGGAAGTATACTATATCAAAATAGAAACGTCCTTGGTTCGATGTATTTATCATTGTTTATGCATAGTTATCAAAAGTACCAGGATTATAATTTTATACGCCAGACGCGCGTTTCGTCTACATAAGACTCATCAGTGACGCTCAGATCTTATACGCCTCTTCAAAATTTGATATTTTTGTATACAAATACAGTGACGAGACTGAAATTAATCTATAATTAGAAACAGTAAATACTGAAAACATTTCTTCATATATTGGTAATCAAACAAATGGCCTGACCGAGGACAACATGTGTTTCATTGATTTTTAAATATAAATATTTGGTCATACAAAAATTACATAGTTACTTATACAACCAAAGAAAAAAAGAGAAATTGGCAAATATATGAAGAAGAAAATATGAACTATTGCAATACAAAATTACAAAGCTAAATAAAAAAAAACACATTAATAAATCGACAAGAAATATACTGTACACATAAAATGTAAACAAAGGCATTGTCACGATTGTATTAGTATTAGGAAATTAAAGAAGTTGTCAGTGGTAGATCCAGAAATTGTCAGAAGGGGATGGGTGCACTGACTGCCTAAGAGGGGTCTGCTCCAGTCATGCTTCAGTGATTCTCTATATAATCAACAGGGCAGCCTGGACAATTCTTATACACTTCAGTATGACATGATCTATTATCACTGAACTAGTATACATATTTGTTTAGGGACAGCTGAAGGTTGACTCCGGGTGCGGAGTCTTTCGTTGCATTGAAGACCAATTTGTGGCCTTTGCCATGTATAGATTGAACGTGTTTACAAAATAATGAAAATGGAAGTATAAGTACAGTGCAATAAAAAAGAGTTATAAATAAATTTTAGAAGTAGATGCTTAGTTGAGGCACTACATTTATGTATAACTCTAGCTCTTACCTTTACTTATTTGTTTTATTTAACAACACAAAAGCATTAGGACCGTCATGAGACAGCTTCAAAATATTGTCTCGTATAAAACTGTGTAAGCATTAGTTTCATGTAAAGGGCTTCTTTCTTAAAAATGTAATTCCCTATAATGTATTGTTCCTCCTTTTTCATGAGGTCAATCAGAGAGGTAATGATGATAATCACTCATACAATTCGTATTATCTGATTCGGTTCGATTTACTCATTCAAACTGGCATTTACCTAATAATAATTTAGGGTGGTTTTTTTTTCTAGCGAGCATGTTTATAATAAATAACAAAGGTCACATGCATACATTGCGACTTTTTGTCAATGAATTAGGTTGTCAATATCCCTAACACGTCACATGATCCACTTGATGTTGAGTTAGTAAATAGATCAATAACCGTACTTGAACTATATTAAGGTCATGTTTGTTTACAAAATTATTTTTAAATTTAGGTTATACAATGTTTACTATAAGTCGGTCAGTAATAATGATCGTAATTATAGTGCAAATTGACAAAACTACAATGGCTTATTGTAAATTAAGGTCAATTTTACATTTTTTATAAGTTTTATATGTATTCTTAGATATTGGTGAGATTTTCTACACATTATAAAAATAAAAGATTTTCGAGCTTAGATTGGTAAAATAGAGGGAACATTTTTTTTTAGTAAACAATATATCTAACTGATAAAGGAATGTGTATAAAAAAGGGGGGACGAAAGATACCAAAGGGACAGTCAAACTCATAAATCCAAATCAAACTGACAACACCATGGCTAAAAATGAAAAAAGACAAACAGAAAAACAATAGTTCACATGACACAACATAGAAAACTAAAGAATAAAAATGCACTATCGAGCCAAATACATTAAAGAAAATGCAAAAATATGGACGGAGTAACGGTAATATGAAGACTTTACGATCGGTCCATCCGGCCGCACTCAGCACTATTATATAATATCGAAATAATATTTGGAATATTCCCCATTTTGAGTTCAGTCCACTTAAGTAGGTCCAAAGCCATATGTTGGAAAGACAGTAGGTATCTTGCATTGTTGACTTCATGACAGTTTTTTTAATTTTATTTAAGAAGAATTAATCGGAATGAAGCGACCATCTTATTTCGATATTAAACAAATGTCCATGAAAAATGGTAAACTGTTTCGATTCAAATCTGTTTATCTATGAATAGAAAGACACAATTATAAGTCATTGATTATACGCTCATCAAGAGTACATGAAAATACAGATCAGCAACATGTCAAATTTTGAGACAAGGTAATAAGCAATTTTTAAACAGGTGAAAATTGTCTTGTTACCCTTTGTATCTCTGTCTTGACCTATATTGTGACTTTATTATTGTGACGAAATTATGAGCTGCACCTTTACATGCACAATCTGTTGTTGGGTGGTCATTGCTTTTTTTAGGAAATCCTCATCAGTATGTTAATCTAAAGTTTGAAGTAAGACTTAAATATTTTGTTTCTTTTTTGTTTGAGAATTAATTGTGTTTATAAAACAGAAGATTTTGTAAGATTGCCAATGAGACATAGTTCTTCACAAGAGACCAAATGACACAGAAATTAACAACTAAATGTCACCGTACGGCCTTCAACAATGAACAAAGGCCATACCGCATAGTTAGCTATTAAAGGCCCCGAAATGACAAATGTAAAACAATCCTAACGAGAAAATTAACGTCTTAATTTATGTAAAAAAAAATGAACGAAAACAAACATGTAACACATCAACAAATTACAGCCACTGAATTACAAGCTCCTAACTTGGGACAGGCACATACATACAGAACTTGTCGGGGTTAACATGGTCATTGGTGTTAGCGGGCTTCTAACTTTCTTCTAACCTGGGACAGTGGCGTAACAGTATAACATAATAAAGAACAATAAAAATCAGTTGAAAAAGGCTAAACACATCAGATGGATACAAATAGAAATACATCTAATAAAACCACAGATTGAACGTGGCCGGGTTCTTGTATATACGAACAACAAAAAGACACTAAGTACTGATCTAAGAGGAGTACAAGTGACTGTCAGGTAGTTCAAAGCCACTAGCAATTAATAATAAATCAAGCATCTGAGACTAAATTTTGTTTTTGTTTTGTTTTGATTTTGCTTTTAGTTATTTTTGTTTTTTTTGTTTTTTGGGGTTTTTTTTGTTGAAAAGGGGGGGGGGCGGGGTATGTGATACGTTAAAATGGGTATTTATCGTAGTTATATTATTTGACACATGTTTATGCTTAAAAACGATTTAGAACAGTTAGTTGTGTTGGGCTGCTGTGTCAATGAAGTAATTCCCATACCTCGTTTTATTTTTACAAAAACGACACAAAATTATTGCAATTTTATATATTTATTAAAAATTTCAAATTAACGCATGTTTTAATATGGTAAATTATAACAATGAAACGAAAATACCACCTGCAGACTATAATTGAGATATACAATATCATAAACAGATAATTTTATAGTTTAGTATTAGGGTTTTCATACTAGTAATACTTTAGTGATATCAACGATTAAGGGTCAGTTAATGTGTCTAGAAAATTGGAGGTCCC
This sequence comes from Mytilus trossulus, assembly GCF_036588685.1. Taxonomy (NCBI): domain Eukaryota; kingdom Metazoa; phylum Mollusca; class Bivalvia; order Mytilida; family Mytilidae; genus Mytilus; species Mytilus trossulus. Next base: position 63,828,010 of record NC_086373.1, read on the forward strand.
AAAAAGTCATGTTTCAAAAGTTCATAAACATGTAAATGCAATAGATCTTGACATTCTTCAGATTGTGTTATTTCGTGGGTGTGTGTTGAACCATTGCTGAGTGTATTGTACTTCTTTGGTAATCCTTCTGTAGGGCAGATATCCTAACACATGATTGCCTTAACTGTCCCTTTGATGAAAGCTCTACAGATCGGACATCGTCTTAGAGCAGGGGCACAGTTTATACACGCTGCCATGTGCCCACATGGCAGAAAAACGATGGACACTGGTTCATCTAGACATATTTTGCATGTTTGTTGGTCTTTCAAGTTTCTATTTTCCTCTTCAAGACTTTTCACTGATACTACAAAGAAACCATGTTCATTACATACAATACTAGCTAAGAAGTGTTATTAGATTCATTTAAATCTTGATTTTTAGTTGTAGATTAATTGGGGGGAAATAGAATAGATATAGGAAGATGTGGTGTGAGTGCCAATGAGACAACTCTCCATCCAAATAACAATTTAAAAATTAAACCATTATAGGTTAAAGTACGGCCTTCAACACGGAGCCTTGGCTCACACCGAACAACAAGCTATAAAGGGCCCCAAAATTACTAGTGTAAAACCATTCAAACGGGAAAACCAACGGTCTAATCTATATAAACAAAACGAGAAACGAGAAACACGTATATATTACATAAACAAACGACAACTACTGTACATCAGATTCCGAAAACCATTTTATTGATATTGTCAGTATATCAACATATTTTACGTTATCAATATACATTTGAAGTTCCGATGTGAACTTTTGAAAAATAAAATGATAAGGTCAACTATTTGCCTATGAAGTCAAAGATAGTTGGAGCAAAGGCTAAGTCAACAACAGATTGCAAATATAAAATTAAAACTGCGCAGTAAAATCCCCAAAAATAGAAAAGGGGTTGTAACTTGGAGGAACATAAACATTTCCTTTTTACTTTATTTAACCAAAACATAGATCAATTGTTGTATTTCAAATAGTAACAGAAAATTAACGTTGGCATAATAATATTTTATGTCAATTCACGCATGTGTTGTTGTTATATCAAGTCCCATGCACTACGGGATATTTGCATTTCAGAAAACAATCTTGAATTAAGTGTTATATACTAACATTCAATGTCTGGGTCAATTCTGGCCAGTTCGTCTCTAGGTGTATCCTGTATATGATTTTTTTCTTCGTGTGCTTCTTTAATGCTACTTTTGACAGGATGATTACAAGCCGATTGCGTTTGTTCTCTTTCTTCTTTTTCATTAATTGTTTCAAACAATAAACTGGCTGTTATTTCTATAAAAAAAAAATCTTTATAAAATATGTATATACATATGCATTTAGAAATAACAATTACAATCTGATCTTTTCTAATTTTTGCACGACTTATTATTATTTCATTTGAAAAGGCTGATGGCATAAACAAGATTGCTCGTTTGAAATGTTTCAATTACATTTGTAAACTTTTCTTCTTCATAAAAGGTTGTTTTGTATCCTGCTCGATTATCTAATCATTTTCTACTAACATTACCTTGAAGTCCAGCTGTTTGTAAGCTCGTATAAGCTGATTTGACTACATTTGGTTCATATCCAAATTCTAAGATTGTTTGCACTGCTGGATTATTCATGTAACCATTTAACCCTTTTGGCTCCATTTTTTGTTCCGAATGGGCGCTCTGTAATACAAATTATAAATCAAATAACGTACCACATCATAGATTTAGTTGTAGATACATTCATTCAATTATTTACTCAGCATGATGATACTTTAAATCTAGGATATTCGATTCGTCGTATGCTAATAGGCAATGTTATAAATTTGATTTCTTATCTATTTTTAAGAGTACAGATTTGTCAATCATTCACACAAAGTAAGAAAATCTAAATTTAACTTCGCAAAAAGGTAAAACAGTTTGGTGTTAAACCCATCAAGGCTTTAAAGTGCTTACATTTAAAATGTTTTCAGGATCCTTTCCATGCTTCACATCTTCAATGAATTTTTCTCCCATACATTGTTTTACAAATTGGCATTTCGGATACCACCGCGCATGTTCTGTCCATGGCAAATCCCCAACTTCCCATCTTCGCAGACCACCTCCGCAAAAGAAACATCTGCAATGATCTTCTATGCCTATTTTTTAAAAATTGAAATGAAATAAAAATTAAAAATTATTTTATTTAGATCATGGTCAATTATCACAATTTTGATAAATGTCTTACCATTTCATACTTTTAGGACCTGCTCTTTCATACAAACATAATATGTACCAATGTTGATGCACCTATTTGGCATATCACTTATCAATGTGTCTTCAGTTGTTTTCTAATAGACCCAATCTATATAGGCCCAGCACAGAAAATGAATCCAAGATTAACACCATTGAGATATATTTCTTGGTTTTCAAAATAGTTTAACAGCGTATAAAATTAAACAAAATCGGAATTTTCATATCAATACCGAATTTCAAAATATATCATGGACAACGCATTCTTGACATCAAGCTCACAATGCAAACTAACGCTCTCTTATCTTAATTTTTTCTATAAAATTTCTCTACCGATCTTTTGAAGGAATGCAAACACGACGTTGATTTCTCGTTTGCATTGATTCAATTTTTAAATTAATTCAGGGCATTTTTAGCTGACTATACGGTATGTGATCGGCTCATTGTTGTAGACCTGATGGTGTTATATGGTTCCTGATTACATCCAAGGTAAGTGGAATATGTGTCATTAGCTTACTTCCCAGAATATATACAAGAAATGACAAAATAATCGAAGCAATATACATAAAATGGGTAAATAATAGTAACCAGTACACAATGATTTATCTCATGTATTTTCAACCTATGTTTAATCATATTCCTAGATGATTTATGTATGCAAAATATGCTGTGGAAAAGTACTACTCTAATTTATTTAAAAACAGATAAACTAATACTAATATAAATAAAAACAATACAATTAGATATGTTGACTTTATTACAAAACTATATTTACCGGTATAAAAGAAACCTGCAGTCACCAGTTCATCTGGTGATTGAGAAAGGTTAGAAGGCCAATTTGCAAATGATGACAATCGAGTTGTTCTTATAGCATATTTTGGATATTTGGGCTTCTCTAGACAAACGCCCATGCTCAGTGCCTCCATATTTGAAGTGAGTGAGCTGACAGGAACATATGTGCGTGGTGATTGAATTGATGACTGCAGGGCTGTGTTGTTTTCTGGAATGCTAATGAGACCGTTTACGTTGTTACGGGAAAAATCTTGGAACTCCCAATTGGTTTTCCTGGGAGATGAGCTGTTTTCTAGGCTTTCCTTAGCCAACCTGCTATCGTTGCCAGCTGTAATATTAGTTTCCATAGTAAATCTATTCCAGTCCATGGCAACATTGTTTTCTGAATATGTTTCGTTTGTTTTCTTGTCCCTTGCTGTAGATGTTTCTTCTTTATCTTTCTTTATTACTGAAAAGTTTGGCGCTTCTGCGGAGTTTCCACATGCACCAACAAAAATATCAGATGTCGGTCTGTCATTGGTTCTTGTTTCGATATTTAAGTTATTCACAACAAAAGAACATTGAGGTGCATTGTCTTTATGTATTTGTACTGGGTTTTCGTTTGACCTCCAATTTTTATATTTCAATCCACAAAAAGAGCAGACGACCTCATTTACGTTTCCCTCATAGTGAAATCCAGCTTCGGCAAGTCGTATCACTGAAATATTAGTATGGGGATAATTAGCAAAACTAGCTAATCTGCACCATTCAAACTGCATTGGCTCCTTGAAAGACGACGTTAGTCCGGTCTTCTGTTCCTTGATAAAATTACTATAGTCCTGTGGGTTCAACACATACGTTTGAACAACTGTCCTTGGAATGTGATAGAATGTTTTAGCAAGCTTTTTAATCCAAAGCCGTGTCTTCGGATGATCCTTCAATTCTTTCATTTTTGCTTTATGTTTAGAAAATATAAAGTCAATGTCAATTTTGGACTTGCTCATTCTCTTATTTTGTTCTTGCCAACGTATTCGTTTGAAACTCACCATTATGCAACCAAGAACACATAAAAGAACTGCGACGTTTGTCTTTCTTGTAATTGGTTTTGCGGGGAAGGATTTAGAATTATAGGGCTCTAGATTCTGTACAGATAATACGTTTTCGTCACAAGTACTGCTCTCACTGTCTCTTTCAACAACACTGTCTTCCAACACTTTATTCTTATCCTTCACATGATCATGAACATACATGTCAACGTCAGTACTGTCTTCGCCATTATAGTCTGGAACAGCCATTGTGTTAGCTAATATATACAAAATCACAAGAGTTTTCATCGGTTTATCAATTTCATAAAAACTCACCAGTAGAACTTATGTTTGTTATAGGTCTGTCCATTCATATATATCCAGCGCAAATATATTGCTAGTACACATTAAAAGAGTACAGCAATTTGATTTGCTTGGTAAAATACAGCAGGAGAAATTTGAAACGAACATATTGGCCAAGCTAAAACACACGACAGGGAAAAAGTTACGAATATTCTATCCTTTAAAACGAAAGCAATAGTTGAATAAAGTATCAACGGTGTTGCGAGACCGAATGAGTTGTCGTATCAGCAGCTTAAATGAATATTTATATAATCAGTCTCCGAAAAATTGTTCTCCACCCTCTCCAAGATAGGCAAAGGAAAAGGTACGATAAGGCCCGTTTTTGGCCTCCCTATTTTCTCATTTTCTAAATTTTGATTTAGGAAGCTACTTATCACATTAAAATATTTACTTAGGTTAGAAGTTTGTTTGTATGAACTTAAAAACCAATAATATCAAAAAAAGGGTGAGGTTTTGAGGGTAAAAGGGCACCAAAAACGCTAAAAAAAAATTGTTGTGAAATCAACTGCAAAATGAATAAAGATTACAATATTTGAACAATAACAGAAAGTTAACTCCCCTCACCTTACTCATTTGCTAAAATTGGTGATTTTGAATTTAATCCAAACTAATTTCAAATATCAGGGAATATTTAACCATAACAAGTAGCTTTCAAAAAAAGAATTTGAAAAATGAGAACATAAGGGGGGGGGGGGCAAAAACAGGCCTTATCGTCAACGAAATCATATACACAAAACCATAAAAGTATGCAGCATAAAAATTTACTCAAAATTAGTAGCATACATAAAGTTTATTTTTGTAGCTTAATTATTCTATATTTTAATATATTTTTATTTACCCACATTCGACTTTTGTACTCCGATTATCGAAGACCGAAAACTTATCTATTAGAAACATTAAAGAACATGAAGATAAACAAAATAGGTAGGTAGTAGAATACTTTTTTAAGTTTTATTTGTGATTATGAAAACAATCAACATAGATATTTGTTTAACATACCTTTATTCAGTATAAATTTATTTTGCTGACAAAAGCTAATCCTAGCAGTACTTACAACAAGTCTTCTTCGTTTTATTTAAAATGATATATTCTATGTTTACCTCTTATTTATATGATTGCATCTAAATATAGCAAATCATGCGAGACTCTTCTAGAATGTTCAGTTAGTGATGGAAAAATACAAATAACTGTTGTTCGTAAAACATGAATAAATCATTTAAGTCTAGGGAACCCTCTGTTTCAGTGTTAAAACTACACATTGATTAACCTAAATATTGAAGACAACGATGACGGAACGAATGATCGCTATGTATCGCTAAAAATAAACTAGCACATACAAAATTTATTTTTATGATACTTTCTTAATTTACAAACACTTGACTTTGGTACTCCGATTATTCGAAGAAAACATATTTGCGTACATCATCTTCTACATGATAATTATAAAAACAAAAAACATAGGTCTTTGTTATATATATATTTTATTGAATATAAATTTATTTTGCGGACGCTATCAGTACTTACGATAAGTCTTCTTCTTTTTATAAATATGATTTTCTCTATGTTTACCTCTTATTTAAATAGATTGAATCCAAATAAAACATATCATGCGAAACCCTCTAGAATGTTCTGTGCGTGAAGGAAAAAAACAAACAAAAGCCGTTCGTGTTAATCTATAAATAAATGTTTATATAATTTGTTTTTCTTCATATATGACTCATATTTGAAAATGGAACTATGTGTATTGATTAAATACATAACATTTGAAAACATTGCAGTGTTGTTTTAATATGGACTTAATATATCGGCAAATGAATAAAAAAAATCAGTTTAAAACAATATATTTAGGAAGTTGTTTGTCTATTTTGATCCATTTATGGCTTTTGAACAGCGATATATAATACTTGTGTTGCCTTTTATAACATTGATAACAGAAAATGTATGTTTACAATAATATAATTATGTTAATTAGCCTGTTACCTTGTTTGTTATATTGTAGAAGCTCTTGTGCAACTGAAAGAAATACCTTTTTTGTTAGTCTTCTAACAAATATAAAGGTACATCCATACTAAGCTTTCTTAATTTGAAGAACTTAACCATTAACATGAACAATTACTGACTTTTGAAAAAGATTACTCGACGTATAACGATGACTACGATAGGGGAAAATTTGTTTACCATGTTTATGTCTTAATGTCACACTAAAATGCCCTAGATGTACCAATAACACTATGACAACTGTGAACACGTACTATTCGTAAGGGTCATCATAAGGCATTGAAATTTATGGCCGTGTTTATACCTCAAAATTTACTATGAATTCAGACAAACTGGTACATCTAGCAAAGTTTTAAGGCATGGCAGGAACTAGATATATAAAAGTTATATGTAGTATACGTTTCAGAAAATTAAAATAATACCAGGATTTAGATGGCCAGTTTTTTCCAGTCTGCAGAAGATAGCAAAATAAACAAACCGTCGAGTTTGATTTGATACGATCCACTCAGTTACACAGCTTAAATCACTTATTGTTTGCAGATGTATATTGTCCATCTATTGTCATTTATATCAATACTACTCACAATTAACATTACGTATATGAGGGGAGATTCTCAAACCTCTTTATCAAAATCTAGTAAAATTTATAATTTTCTAAACCAGAAAATGTATTTTAAATTTATATATCTAGTTCCTGCCATCCCTTAAAACTTTTGCAGGTGCATAGGTTTGTCTGTACTCAGAGTAAAATTTGTGGTGTAAATACGGCTGTATTAGCCAAACAGTTATGATGAACCTTAAACAAATTGACAACTATTGCGATAACTTGAGAAGCTAAGGTATGAAATTATTATTATAAAGGATGTACATGTAACTAGGTGAGGTTTTGGAATAAGTGTCAAATGTTCGGACTCCTTGGTGTTTTTCCATACGATACAAGGTAAAATATTTTGCCCCATAACACCTATTTATCTTTTAACATAAAACTTAATAGCTCATAAAAGGTCATTTGACAAAATTTAAGCAGATTCTTGATTTTCTTTATTGTGATTTAAGACCCATGTCAATATAAGGTAAAAGTCCGAGCCAGCTTTTGCCCGCCATATTTTATAAATCAAATATCTTGAAAAATTTCTTGACCTATCAATATTTTTAGCTTATTTTGATCTTTAACTAATACTTTTTCAGCTTACAGCAGCAATTTTGAATTCTTGATTTATTTAATTTTACCTTATATCACCTAGGTACATTCTTAAGTACCCGCCTGTGAAATTCAAAAGTAAAAAAAATATACAATGTTATTTTACTGTATCTGGTTTAAATCCAACACTTACCTGTGAAGTCGTTATAAACATATTAATAAAATTGAGAATGGAAATGGAGAATGTGTCAAAGAGACAACAACCCGACCATAGAGTAGACAACAGCCGAAGGCCACCAATGGGTCTTCAATGCAGCGAGAAACTCCCGCACCCGGGGTGTCCTTCAGCTCGCCTCTACACAAATATGTATACTAGTTCAGTGATAACAGAAATTTAATACTATCCAGCAGTTAAATAAAGGCAACAGTAGTATACCGCTGTTCAAAACTCGTAAATGCATGGACAAAAAACAAAATCGGGATAACAAACTAAAACCGAGGGAAACTCATAAAATATAAGAGGAGAACAACGACACATCACTAAAATGTAACACACACAGGAACGGACCAAGCATCAGACAAAATCCAACGAGAATAACAAATATAACATCAAAATCAAATACATGAATTTGGGATAGACAAGTACCGTGACACGTCTTATCGCAATGTAAATGTACACTCAAAAATAAGAGAAAACAAACGACGCAACGTTAAAATGTAACATTCAAAGTTTATTCAAACTGAAGGAGTTTGACGATGAAACAAAAATATTGCTTTTTATCTTGTACAAAATGTACATTTAATCAAAGAATTAGTGCACTTAAGAAGATGTGGTATCATTGCCAATGGGAAAACTCTCCACAACTCTCAACAAGCGGTCAAATGCAACAGTAATAATAGTCCATAATGAACAGAATTAGAATTTTCCTTTTTTAATCAAATATTAAATAATGTCTTTTTTTTCAATTGATCTCAATTAACCTGCTATGCTTCTTTTTGTCACTATACATTATAATATTGACATAGCTTGGTATGCTTTTTAAATTCGTGTTTGATGTGGCCTTTCGTGTTTTAATTTAGAGCCAATGATAAGACTTAGGTTGACAAACTCGCATTTAACGTAACAAGTTATCAATGATATGTGTTTATGCATCTCACATTGTATAATTACTTTTAAGATATAAAGTGTTTTTGGTAAGTATTATTTTAAGAACAGGTTATTATAATTATTGAATTTATAACACCAACACTTACCTTATATACATTAACTGTATTATTGTATTGTGTGCTCTTTGTATTTTCTACTTTTGATTGAATCTTGTTTTTATATATTGCCAGATAAAAGAGTGCAAAAGATACGAAACGGCTAATTGTTTTTTTTTTCGTTGAAGTTATATCTGACAATATCATGAAAAAGAACAAAAAAAAGAAAGGACAAAATACTGTCTGCAAAATAACTTAATAGAACACTTAAGACTTAGAAACACGACCCCTATCACAAACAAATTGGGAGATGTAAAAGGTGTTGAAAAGGGATAAGCAAATAGAACATGTTTTATGTTTTAAAAAAATAATTCATATCTTCATGATAATCAAACACATTTTGCATAGAGTCCAATGAAAAAAATCTGATGTAGCAATGCAAGAGATGATCGTGAAACGAGTAAAAGTTATATGTACATAAATGAATCTCTTGAGCATGATGTTCTTATATTCAACCGTGTGATGAACATTTCATCGTCTATGTTTATTGTTTGATGTTCATTTCCGTCTACTGGAACTTTTTCTTATGATGTATTATGTCAATTATATAAACCGTTACTTACTACAGTGAACTTTATTATCAAAAGTAAAGCAAAAACATGTCGTTTAAAAGCTTTGAAATTCACTTAACAATAAAGTATTATGAAATAAACTTGAATAATATAATATGCATACGATATCATTTAAGTGCATCGCATATATAGTTTAACATTACTAAATACGTGACATAATGTTGTGTCTAGATAACACATATAGGTATTGTATTTACTATTATAACGAAGTGAAGGACACATCATGTGATTATAGCATAATAAAACAATTAAAGCCCGTGTGCTACAATTGTCTTTATTTAGAGATGTAAAAATTCGGTAAAGTGTTTGCACCATTAGTGTAACACCTGATGTAACGACAAATTTGCACTAAAAAAATGTAGTAAATGTTCAGTCAGCATATAAGTCCATTTCACAGTGGGAAAAAGTTTTAAAAGAGTAACCAGCTATTAGTATAAAAGAACACAATTTGAAGAAAAAAGGACATGATAGCACAAACAAACCACTATCTACTCCAAGGAAAATTCAAAACGGAAAGTCTGCAATCAAATAGCAAACAAACTCTTACACACATCAAACGTATGGACAATAGCTGTCACATTCCCGACTTTGTAAAGGTATTTTCTCATATTGAAAATGGTGATTAAAACTTGGTTGTATAGCTAGCTAAACCCCTCTGTATGACAGTCACTAGTAATTTTATGCTGAACAACAACACGAACCTTGTCAAGAAGGAGTTGATTTGGAAGGGGTATGATGATCCTGTTCTACTAATGTCAGCAATCATTTTGTTTCTTGCAAGTAAATGTCGGAAATTACTCGATAAAAAGAATGCAAGATTGCGTTAATAACAATAAAGAAAAAAAACCTCTCTGTTATCATCTCTTTTACAGATATTTTGAACGGTCTATTAGATCATAATGGTGTTCTATATATTTATTTTTCTCGTATTCCACACATCAACTTTGAAATAGTATGTACGGAAAATAAAACATTTTAATAGTTGGGCGCAATGGATTTTAATTTCTTTTCTTTTAATTTTGTTTATTCGATATGAATGTATATTCTCTAACAATCAATCAATAAAATGTGAAATTTGGCGTTTAATATATATGTAGGACTCTAAAGTGCGATGAGGACGCTAAAACGCGATGGTCACGATAAAGTACGATTGCCTACGCTAAAGTGCGATAGTTTGATACGCTAATGTGCGTCTGTTCGCGAAATTATGGACGTTTAACGTTAAGTATCATTATGAAATTTCAAGACGTTTCAGTATACAAATAGAAATAGCTATGCCGGTAAAAAGAATGTTTGTTCAGATGATGGATTTTGTTTTAATTGAAAAGAGAAACAAATTAAATTATACTAATCCAGAAAATTTGTGGTCGGTGCTAGAAGAGTGTGTATGCAGAGGAGTTATTTTCCCAAAATATCCTCAACAGTAACAGGTATGCAAACCTTTGATCTCGCTTTGTAGGCGGGGATAAACGTGCTTTTGTTCGTGTACGGGTTTACAAACTTCTCATAAACAGAGAAACTGACGATAGTAAGGGAAAGGTGTATAATGTAAAAAAAAAAGACAAAATACACCAAGTGTCAAAGTATTGAATTCTTACAAATTTAATTTAGAATATGTTTTTAATCTCGTCTCATGTTCTTGCGTGAAATAAAAGCTACTTGTTAACTCTCTAATTGAATTATTTCGTAAAACATTTTTTTTTAAATAGTTCCGTTATTTCTGTGAAGAGATGGATACTCGTCAACAAGACAGAAACTAACGACTAGATGTGTAGTATAACATACTATGATTGATAATGTTCTATAACGACAAAAGGCAACAAAACGACCAGTATAAAGCAATTCAAACGAAACAAATAACGGATTAATTTGCTTTACAAAACAATAATTAAACAAAAAACAGTTAAGAAGATGTGGTGTAATTGTCAACGCAACAAATATCAACCAAAGACCAAATGCCATTTATGAATGCACTTAATAACGTTGTGACCTTAAATAGTTAAATAGGACTACAAAATTACTATTGTAAAACAATTTATAAGAGAATTTATAAACAACACAAAAGACGAAAAACAAATATGAACACAGCAAAAAACAAATAATCATTGCCTGAACCCCATTCCCGTTACATCATCGCACTTTAGCGTGTCATATATCATCGCACTTTAACGTCTGACACCATCGCGCTTTAGCGTGATCATCGCACTTTAGAGTACCATCGCACTTTAGGGTCCTTCATATATGCTAATGATAAATGAACAAGAATATCATTCCTGGTGATTTTATTTAGTAAAAGAACAGTATTTAGAATAAAAACAAAGATAAATCATAATTTAAATACAGGTTCTTAAACATTAACGGTACAAAAAAAGCATAGGCTCTTTTCATTTAGACACTTTTTTGCAACTTTTATGTTATTAGTTCTTAAAAACGGATAATGTATGATAACATGTATACGACATAACCATACAGCATAAAATGATAATGAGCTTATACTAACAGCATATGTATGACAAAAAGAATTAGTAATACATAATACAATTGATTATAGTCATTAATATAACCATACAGAAAATTTGTGATGATAACTAAAAACAAATAATGAATAATAATAAATAATGAATAATAATAAATAATGAATAATAATAAATAATGAATAATAATAAGTAATGAATAATAACAAAAAACAAATAATAATTGATAACAATTAAAAAATAATAACATATAATAATTGATAACAATTAAAAAATGATAACAAATAACACATACACAATAACAACATCTTGTTTATCATAATACATTTTAGGTTCATGAAATTGTATTTTTACATCTTCTCTAACAATTTCAAGCTATATTTTCCAATTCTATTAACCTAAATCGACGTTTGAATTGAAAACTAAAATTGTTTCTAAAGCGTTTAATCGTTCTGGAAATATTTCAGCACATTATAGCTTTTACAGTGCCTTTAATAAAAGCTCTACAGATTGGACATCTTCTCAAAGCTGGAGCGCAGTTAATACATGCAGCCATGTGACCACATGGGAGAAAAACGATGGCCACCGGTTCGTCTAGACAAATCTTACAGGTTTGTTGATCTTTTAAATTCCTGTTCTCTTCTTCAAGACTCCTGATGGATACTAAAAGTATAAATTTACACTAAAATATGCAAATGAAATATCAATGCAGTTCATATTAAAGATATTCATCAATACTTTAACCTAAAGATATAAATAGTCAATGAAAAATATACAAAGATATAATAAAACGTAATAAACTAAGAGGCTAAGTTTGTATCAACTATTCTCTAACTCTTATTCGATTTTTACTTTTCCAGACCTGTTGGTTCCTTATATCTCAGTTCTTCATTGGTCAGATCTCGATTTTGACGTCAAATGTTCTTGCTTTCATCTGCAATTCCTATTGCGACGTCATGAAAACGGCGGCCATGCCTTATGGCGTCAAGTAGAAAGAACACATATTTTTACAGAACGTTCGTAAAGAATGATTACAATTCCCTCCATATCGTCTAAGAATCGTTAGAGAAACAGATCAGATTCAACCACCAAATCCACTCTCCACAGTTCAATTTGAAACAATAACAACAAGAACGTGTCCCCAGTACACGGATGCCCTATCTGCACCTGTTCAGTGGACTATGAAAAATGGGGTAAAATCTCTAATTTGACATTAAAATTAGAAGGATCATGTCATAGGGAACATGTGTACTAAGTGTCAAGTTGATTGGACTTCAACTTCATCAAAACCTACATCGACCAGAAACTTTAACCTGAAGCGGGACAGACGGACGAACGGACAAACGAAGTTCGGAACGAACAGACAGACGGACAAACGGATAAACGAAGTTCGGAACGAACGGACAGACGGACGAATGGATGCACAGACCACAAAGCATAATGCTTATAAATGGGGCATACAAAATTCGGTGAGACACTCGATGCAGTTGTAGAATCTTTATATCTCCAACGTCATCTAATTGTAGCACGCTACAAATTAAGTTTTTTATTGATTTTCGTTTGTCTTAAATGTTTGTTTTTCAGGTAAAACTCTAATATATGTTAATGCATTTATTCATACTCACATTCAAGTGTTGGATCAATTTTCTCAATGTAGTCTGGTTTTTTTATGAAATGTTCTGTATCGTCTTCATCTTTTTCTTGTGTTGTGCTATGGCTAGAAATAGTCTGCTCAGAGGAGCCATGTTGATTGTCACTGTCTTCTCTTTCACAAATGGTGTCTAATAATAGTGATGCCGTAACATCTGTAAAAACAAGATTTTGCTTAGTTTACACATATCAGCAAGTAGCTAAAAACAGAAACATGTGACAATTTGTCTTCTTGGATTTGTTACACACACTGTCAATCCACCATGTGTTGTCTTCTTACGCAATCATTGTGAATTTATGATAAATAGTTACATAACACCAAAGGTACCAAGATGGTAACTTTGGTACAACATGACGCGTGTTTTATCTACAAAAGACTCATCAGTTTTGAACAGCGGTATACTACTGTTGCCTTTATTCATCAGTGATACACAAAACAAATGTAAACATGGTTAACCTAATCCCACATTTAAACGATATTAGTACTTTGTCGGTGTAATACTACCAGTACTATATGAAGCCTAAGGTATACATTATATAATGTCTACATCTTTTTATGTAGATACCTGCATGACAAAGAAATCATTGTGAGTAGTATAAATATGTACATACCATGTATTCCGGATTCTTTTAATCTTGCATAGGCTGTCTTTACAACTGCACATTCGTACCCAAAGTCAAGAATGGTTTGTACTGCTGGATTATTTGCGTATCCATTTAACCCACTAGGTGAATGCTTGTGTTCTTTTTCAGCCACCTAAAATATTAAGTACAACAATCGTCAATTGATGGAATCAACATTAAGATAAAAATGCAAAATATATGCAAACAAATAAGATTGTGTTGTCTACGTTACATTAGCTTATTTGTCATAGCGTAATAAATTGAAGTGTCCACTATTTGATTTGTACTTACATTTTTTGTTATCTCTGGATTTCCCCCTTGTTGAACAGCCTCAATAAACTTCTCTCCCTTGCACTGTATAATAAATGGACACCTTGGATACCATCGAGCATGTTCTGTCCAAGGCAAATCTCCTTCCTCCCATCTTCTCAGACCCCCTCCGCAGAAAAAGCATCTGCAATGATCCTCGATACCTTAATATAAAGATTTAAAATTCATTGTTGCTATAATGTTAAACATGTTAAATACGAAATTATTTGTTCTCGGAAAGGCAACGCGGAATCTTTATAAAACCGTATATATACATACCTCTCGTTTTTCGGAATTATTAAGATGCCTTTCTGTCTCAATCTTCAAAACCTGGAAAAAAGTCTAAAAAAGATATTGACTGGAATAAAGTTTCACGTTAAGTTTTAATATGTTTCTTAATCTTTATGTATTTTTTTAATATTGACAGCTTTATCCTTAGATATAAAACCGCTACATAATAAGATTTAATAAAATTAATCAACATAATCTTACCGGTGTAAAAGAAACCTGCATTGATCAGTTCTTCTGGCGTTTGAGTCAAGTATGAAGGCCAGTTATCAAATGATGACAAGCGAGTTGTTTTTATAGCAAATTTAGGATATTTAGGTTTTTCAAGACAAATGCCGATGCTTATTGGTGCCGTTTTTGAAGCCGAAGATCCCGCAGTATTTTCAATTGCATGTGTTGAAGTTAGTTGTTGAGCAACATTTGTCGCTGGTATGTGAATGAGACCAGTTGTGTTGTTTCTAGAGTGAACGGTTTGCGTTTGGTTCGTCTTTATCTGTGAAGAAAAGTATTCTGCTCTTTCCCGCGGCATTGACGATTCGGTATTTTCACGATTTCTGTCAACCGCAACAGAATTTTCACGATTCGTTACAACTGTGAAAGTATTTTCATTATGAGCTCTTGATTCATTTCTATGTTGTTCTTTTACAAACTCATATTGTTTCTCACTGATCACTGATAAATTTGCAGAATCTGCAGCGTTTCCACATGCGCCTCCCGATGATGTATGTCCACCATATGTAGAATAAGTCGGCACATCATCTTGCTTTGAAATTTCACTTATATTCTTCATAACAAACGGACATTTAGGTGCCTTTTGCTTGTGAATTAGTTTTGGATCATCTATTGGTTTCCAATTTTTATGTGTTAAGCCACAAAAATAGCAGATAACTTCGTCTCCGTTTCCGTCATAGTAAAAGCCAGCGCCTGCGAGTCGTATTACTGAATGACATGTCTGTGGGTACGATGCGAAACTTGATAATCTACACCACTCAAATTGCATAGCTTCCTTTTTATTACCCGAATTTTTCTGTTGATCCACAAATTTATGATATTCCTCAGATTCCAACAAATACGTATTCAAAAACGATTTTGGGTAGAAATGTAATGTTCTCACAAATCTTTGCAACCATGCTTTACTTTTTGAAATAAAAATAACCTCTTTTGCCATGCTAGGCTTCATTTGTTTAGTCCTCATTTTATAACACGCCAAATGACTTTTCGCATATTTTTGTGATGCGTCCATGAATTCGTTTTGAAATGTTTTGATACAAGCCATAACACAGCTAAGTATTGTAACAGCTGTTGCAAAGTTGGTTTTCAGTATTTGCTGTTTAATAAAAGTTTTCTCTGTGTCACCTTTGCGTGTGGCTGATGTTGTTGAATTCTCCTCATTTGTAAACTGACCATTCCCTATATTCGAGTTGTCTAGATGAATTACGTCCCTTTCAATGATCTTGTCTTTTTGCTCTTCGTTATTTATTGGTACTGCCATATCCATCCAAAGAAGATTTTCTACTTCTAAAAAATACAAACCTATATAAAGCAGGCAATTATTTTGTCGTGTATACTGTATGCATATACAAAATAAATAGTATTTTATTTCTTTTCGGCATGTATTTATATATAAATCATACAGAGTCGCCAGTTTATTCCGGAAAAACTAAAACTGGTTTTATGCAGTATTTATAAGTTAGAGTTATCTTTCTTTATATCTTATACAGTAGTTGTTTAAAACGTATGAAATCCGTGTAATATCTCCTCGCTTTTAGTAACTTGTGTTTGTAATGAGCCTTGAGTTGAAAATCAATAAGAGTGTATATAATCGTAAAACATATAAACCTTTAATAACTAGCTTAAGATGGTACACAAAAATCAACACATTTGCCATTAAACCAGTAACGCTTTATTATTTTAGATTCCTATATTCTTCCAGAACGATATGACATTTTTCAGAGAATCAAACCGGACGGTACAATGTTTCAATGAAATATGCTTCAAGACATAAAATAATGATCTATGTGAGGTCATTATATTTCTTGATAAAATTGCAAACTTCAAAATTTAATTCGTAAAATAGAATGCTATTTTGCAAATCTTTGTTGAAAATCATATTTCTTGTACGGTATATAAATCAAATACTAGTAATGCATATTCTAAGGGTTTTCTTGTGGTAAAACACATCTCGGGTGTCAGTATTGTCCAAAGTAAGACCTCCCTACCTTCGGTCTTTCATTTGATCATCCCTGACACCCCTCGGTATATTATAATATATCAAATATCACAGGCACTTGTCTGAGAAAAAAAATTCCTATATACCTTATCATAACATGTGTTATAATAAGGTATATAGGGGGGAAAAAATTCTGAAACAAGTGCCTGTGTCAAATATATAACACCAGCTTATTTGACGGGGTTGTATTCATACAAATAAACTCATCATAGATACCAGGACTATTTTTTTATATATATATACGCCAGACGTGCGTTTCGTCTGCAAAAGACTCATCAGTGACGCTCGAATCCAAAAAAATTTAAAAGACCAAATAAAGTACGAAGTTGAAGAACATTTAGGATTAAAATTACGAAAAGTGTTTGCTAAATTCAGCTAAAGTATTCTATGCCTGATGCAGAAAAGTCTTAGCATTTCAAAACTCCTAAATTTGGTAAACCGTTAATTTATGAATATAACCATATCAATGATAATTCATGTCAGCACAAAAAGTGTTGACTACTGGGCTGGTGATACCCTCGGGGAAATAAATATCCACTGGCATCGACCCAGTGGTTGTAAATAAACTCATCATAGATACCAGGACTAACATTTTTTATATACGCCAGACGCGCGTTTCGTCTACAAAAAACTCATCAGTGACGCTCGAATCCAAAAAAGTTTAAAAGACCAAATAAAGTACATAGTTTAAGAGCATTGAGGACCACAAATTACTAAAAGTTTTGCCAAATCCAGCAAAAGTATTCTATGCCTGATGTAGAAAAGCCTTAGTATTTCAAAAATTTTATAAATTTTGTAAACAGTTAATTTATGAATATAACCATAAAACATTGCCAGCATGATGGCCATCGTATTCAGTCAAATGTTAAAGTGTTTTATTTTAATGATATAATGATGTAGTTCATATTTACTGATTTAGTTTGAGTATATATAAATGATTACGTGATTGTTGACGTAATGTATCTATAGTTCAATTTGGGTTGAGGTTTTATGGTTTTAAATATATTGATTTTTATTAATAATAAAGTTTTACAATGTTTTTTTACTCATGATAGTGTAGTATATTCTTACAATAGATATATGACATATATACATGATATATGCATGATATGTATGTTGCATTCCCAAAACATTTTTAGACATAAAAACGGTTAAACGTTATCTTAAAGTAAAAATTGCATTTTTTTTAAATTTAGATATATTCAATGTTATTCAAACTTACCTTGATAATAAACAAGGAAGTAAAAATTTAAACTAGCACACGCTTGTTAACATATTTGTTTATATAGTACTCATTTGACCTTGAACTTGTTTACATAGTATTCTTCGTATTTTCCATTGTGATTGCTGTAATTTTCCAGAAGTGTCGATTATTTTCTGGCTGCTTCGACATCGATGATTTTTTTTAGTTAACCAAAAGCGATTTTTCAAAAGTGAGAGTTAAAACATTAAGAAAACTAACATGACTAACTCAAACTTCAAAGGAAAATTCAAAACGGAGTCCCTTCAGATTTGTCTGCATCGCACAGTTAACCGAACAGAAAACAATGGTCGTATTCTTGACTTAGCAAATGCATTTCCATTTAAAGAAAAAGTGTACTAGTATTAAATCTGTAGACTTCGAATTTCACAATGTTCTGAGACAAAGTTGCATTTTAAAAAGCTGCGATTTGTTCACCTACTGGTTTATTTCAGGAAACAATTCTCATATTGACAATTTATGAGTACTTTTATAAATTTACACGTTTTGATTGGAACATCCGAGACCAAGACTTTACCTCATCTTGTTATTGGCAGATGAACCGTACTTGTAAAGTAAAGAAATTGAATACTCTTGTTAGAATAGAATTTATATGTATACATGCAAACAAAATACAAAAAAAATATAGCATATTTCGAATGTTTTATGATAGGTAAATGAAGGGTTAAAGATATCAGAGGGACAGTCAAACTCATAGATCGAAAATGAACTGACAACGCCATGGCTAAAAAATAAATGACAAATAGACAAAAAAAAGTACACAAGACACAATGTTCAGAGAAAACTGAAGACTAAGCCAAAATCTGCGGGTGATCTCAAGTAAATTACAGTACAGGATTGAAAAGACAACAACAAAGTCATGTTCTTTTTAAACGAAATGAAGTAAAACAAGTGAACAAGTTATTGTGACACGTATGCTTTTAACTAGAAGACTAGGAAATTTACACCAAAATGCTTGAATAAGATTAAACTCATTGCCTGTTTTTATGAATTGATTGATATATTTTAATAAGTGTCTATTTATGGTTGTAATGTTGCATATAAACATGTTCCGGTTTTTTTTAAAGTCATTATACAACCATACATATTTGTGATTGTTTGAGATACAAAAATGCTTGAATTTTATTCATTTTACTATCTTTTCTTCGTGTATATTTTGTTGTTATATCTAATCCAGAAGCTATATTCAACATAAAGAACAGCATAGCATGAATTACCTTGAAGTGAACGCGACATAGTGAATTGCAAATAAATAAATCCCAGTTGAATTCATGTTCTGTTTCTTCCTTGTTCGGACCGGATACTTCTTAACAAATCTAATGGAAAAAACAATGTAAAAAAGATAGAAGAAAATTTAGCAATAATACATATTTCCCCTGCCTTTCAAATTGGGAATTGGAAATCTGAGACAATTTTGTTTTATTTTTTGGCTGATGCTTTTATATTGAAATTGTTTAATCTTCTGTCATTTTTCGTATCGAAAGGATAATGATTTATTTTTAATTAAGCTATTGACGTTATGAAAGCTGAGCAAAACCCAAACTCAAGGTTATATATTATCCTTTTTAATTATACGGAAATAATGAATATAATTTAATAGTTTTTCTTGAACATGTTGAATATGAAATGTATTTTTCTTCCATTTAATTAATCCGTCACTTTGAAATATTGGAAGAAAAAGACTTGCTACGTATGAAAATAACCTCTTCATAGATACATGGCTACTCAACTCAAGTTAAAACAAAAAGTCCAATAAAGTACGAAAGCATAAACATTGAGGCTTCCAAAGGTATAATACTAAATACAGATTATGTAAACTTGAGAATGGAAATGGGGAATAATTAAATAAAGGCAGCATCAGTAGTATACCTCTGTTCGAAAGTCATAACTCGCAATTAAACTAAGGGAATCTGTTCCTGGGGTAGAATATCTGTATTATTTCGAAAGTTTCAAAGTTGTGTAAACAGTTCCATCATATTTATGACCATATGAGTAATAATAAGTGTTGACTACTGGGCATGCCAGTGCTAATTTCAAGGGAAACATATATTGGCTATAGTATCTACCCAGCGTGTGTATTATTATAGATACATACATTTACAATAATCCATATAAAGTTAGTCACTAATGAGTATCGTTCATGCGTTCATTTAGTAGCCTTAACGCGTCAGTAATCATATTGATACGTATTCCTTCATTATTCTAAAATACGAATTTATTTACTTTAATCAAGCATATGTCATTTAGAAATGGATTTGAAAATATGCTTTTTGTGGACTTCGGATGTTTTCTGCTCATATGTCGGGTTGTTGACTCCTTGAAACATTCCCAATTTCTATTGTCAATTTTATATTACCTGACAAATATAACTGCAAAGAAATGTTCTAATCCAATGAAAATAACATGAAACAAAACCAAGGAGAACAATGTCCTGCTATTGACCTTTTAATGGTTTTTTATTCATGGGCGTTTTGTCTGACGTACAAGAATATAAGCCTGATATCTTTGATTATTGTTCTTATATAAGGACGTTTATGACTATCATTCAATGATTGAAAAAAGAACGAGAGATACTTACGTTTCGTGCAAAACAATGGTGTGTAGTGCACATGCACCCCCAGTTTTTGGTGGGATTCGTGTTGCTTAATCTTTAGTTATCTATGTTATGTCTTGTGTACTATTATTTGTCTTTTTGGTTGTTTTTTTTTTGGGGGGGGCGGCATGACATTGTTAGTTTATATTTGATTAATGAGTTGGAGACACAGAAAAACGGCAAAAAAAAAAAGAAAAATATGATGACAATACACAACAATTCATCTAGAAATAAGAAAACAGAAATACTTTTTATCGAAGTTCTCAGACGCTCCTCATTGGCAATTAAATTAGAGATGATAATTCAACAGGAAGTTTTTTTCTTTTTACTTTTTATGTATAAAAAATAGTTTTGAATATATCCCTTATTTAAAGATGATTTATGTTAAGCGTTTTTCATTGAAGTAGCATTTGTTAAAAAAAAAATATTTATTATAGTACGTTCGAAGTAATATTTTTCAAAAGAAAATAAATAAAAGTAAGCTGCTTCAAGTCACTTACGATTTTCAACAATGTTGTGCAACATGACATTTTATAAGTACACTTTCATGTGTGTGAACATTGTAACTTTTAATTAACTCGTCATCATCTTCCTATCAACAACAGAAACACATATTAAAGATATATATTGTTGTCCATCTGATGAGTGAAGCCTTTTTCAACTAATTATAATATTTCATTTTTATGTTGTACTGTTATACCCCTGTCCCAGGTTAGGGATCCCGCTAACATGTTTAACCCCGCCACTTTATTTATGTATGTGATGTCCCAAGTCAGGAGCCTGTAATTCAGTGGTTGTCGTTAGTTTATGTGTTACATATTTGTTTTTCGTTCATTTTTTTATTTTAATAAGGCTGTTAGTTTTCTCGTTTGAATTGTTTTACATTGTTATATTGGGGACTATTATAGCTGACTATGGGGTATGGGCTTTGCTCATTGTTGAAGGCCGTACAGTGATCTGTAGTTGTTAATGTCTGTATCATTTTGGTCTCTTGTGGACAGTTAACTTGTCTCATTCGCAATCATACCACATCTTCTTTTTATATGAATGAACAATTCAAAAAAAGACATAGCTGATGCTACCAGCGGGAATCATCTTTCATTTTTAATTATTTATCTTCAGTTATGGTCGTATTTAATATTTTAAAGAAGCATACTTATAGACAATGTAACCGAGAAGCATGTGGGACATTTTTTTTTTATCTTAACATGCTTAACATCCTATTAAAAAGAAAGGCACTGGTTTGTTAATTTAAAGCAATAACATAAGGACTGGTTAACGCGTGTGACGTGTCTCAATCTTATATAAAGATGAAAATCTTTTTTGCAATTCAAATAGGACTACAAAATGAAAATAATACCATAGAATACAGATTACTTTCTATCCCTTCTTTCACCTTTTTGACAATTCTCTAGTTCTTCCTAACATTGAAAAAGTTTTATCTTAACTAGTATTATTAGGAAACCTGGATTTGTTTCCTCTCAACCGATCTAGGACTTTTGAACAGCCGTATATTACTGCTGCCTTTATTTGTTGATATCAAACCATTGCCACACTGAGGCTTTACAGAACAAGTGATTTTCTGTCCATGAATGAAAACCAAAGTACAACGAACCTGGTCAGACAGATTTGAAGATCTTACAATCATTCTATAAACAAATACAGTTGTCTTGCTTCTAATTATCTAAAAAAAACTGAGTAACTGAGAAACTGAACTAATTAGAACTCAACTTTGTACAAGAACCTGAAAAGAGGTAAAAAAATATTGATTCTTCATAAACATCGCATGTAATGCTTCACCTAATCCTCTTTCAATTATTCACTAATTACATGTTAGTCCATGCCAAATGAATTTCCTGATTCTCTGACAATGATTTCTTAAGTTTAGTCTCTAAAGTCTGCGTCCCTCACCTAGGTCTATTGCAACTTAACCATGCACATTCACAAACATTGAAGACTAAAATAGTATTCATGACAAAATAGGTCCTTTTTTTTAATCTAATGTTGCTGATAACTTTTTCTGCTACTAGTTTTTCTATCTTTAGCTTTTACCCAAAACACAAAAAAGGGTTAAAAAAAATTTCGTCATTTCATTCCAATCATTAAATTAAGAGTGTACTTACCTCATTTGTGATTCTGGTATTTCTGATCATTTTTGCTGTCTATCTATATCTTACATTTTTTTTTAAAGATAATACTAATAGGCAACATGCAAAAGAGTAAATAATCCTAAATGAGTCTGCTTATTATTTTGACCTTATTGCAGATCGTGTCTTGCTGATCAATTTTGTAATTTGAAATATTAAACTTTGTATAATAATTTTATAGATTAAATGCAGAACACTTATACTGAACAAACAAAAGGCTGTCAGGAGCCTGAATCGCTCACCTTAATTTTTATGGTTAAATCTCTCATCAATGATTATTTTGGCTTTTCAATTTATTTAAATCTTCTTTGAATCGTCATATTTTCTTCAAAAGCAAAAAAAAAAATCATTTTCTCCTATGTTCGATTTTAGCCATAGGAGCTATGTTTCTTGACATACAAGGAAATAAAATATAAAATTTATACTAGATACTCTGAAACTCATTTAGCCTAAAATTGGCTGAAATTGATACAGCAGTTTCAAAGGAGAAGATTTTTTAAAGTAAGTCAACATGATGAACAAATTGTGAAAAAAAGTCATTAAAGGACAATAACTCCTTAAGGGGTCAATTGACAATTTTGGTCATATAAATTATTTGTAGATCTTACTTTGCTGATCATTTATGCTGTTTAGTTTATCCTTATATATAATAATATTCAAGATGATGACCAAAAACTGCAAAATTTCCTTAAAATTACCAATTAAGTGGCAGCAACCCAACAATGGGTTGTTTGATTCATCTGAAAATTTCAGGGCTGATAGATCTTGACCTAATGAACATTTTTACCCCCATGTCAGATTTGCTCTAAATGCTTTCGTTTTTTGAGATATAAGCCAAAAACTGCATTTGACCCCTATGTTCTATTTTTAGAAATGGCGACCATGTTTGTTGATAGACCACACTTTGGATACAATTTATAAACTAGATACCCTAAGGATCATTCAGTTAAAGTTTGGAAGTATTTGGCCTAGTAGTTTCAGAGGAGAAGATTCTTGAAATAGTTTAAGAAGACAGACGACGGAGCCAAGTGATGGCATAAGTTCACATAGCCCTTTGGGCCAGGTGAGCTAAAAACATCATTAAAAAGAAATTACTCTTATAATAAGTTTTCTATGCCAAATTCATGTATTTGGTTTTGATGTTATATTTGTTATTCTCATCAGATTTTGTCTAATTCTCAGTCCATTTCTGTGTGTGTTACATTTTAATGTTGTGTCGTTGTTCTCCTCTTATATTCAATGTGTTTCCCTCATTTTTAGTTTGTTACCCCAATTTTGTATTTTGTCCATAGATTTACGAGTTTTGAACAGTGGTATACTACTGTTGCCTTTATTTATTCTGACACTTTCCACTTAACAACCATATTTGTATATATTGTTTTGCTGATTCCTCTTCAACTACTTTGAAAGCATAAAAATTAAGAACAATTCTGAATTTAGGGTGGTGTGAATCAGATGTGGATAGAAAAAGACACATCATATTTATAAAAACTCATTCTGATTCAAACTAAAGCTGAGATCTTCAAATGCTGGATTATGTTTTACTTCAGTTTTTAACCTAAAATAAAGTTTCCTCTGTAATAAACAATTATGAATACTTACAATTAATTCCTTAGAACAAAATATCTATAATTCACTGATATTGACATTTTGAAACCAGACATAAATTAACTGGCAAGGATCATTTCAAAGAGAACAACTGCAATCTCAGCAACTGATAAATGAGATATACATTTTTTTATTGACTCTAAATTTTTCCCACATAACTATCTAGAATACAATAAAAGAGAAGTAACTGTGAAATAAATAAGTTTAACAAGAAAATACAAATTTTAATTCACATAGTATTAAGCTTACAAATATGAAATCATAATCAATAATTCTTTTCATAGCACTTGATCATTATTGCACTTGTGTACTTTTAGCGAAGAGTGGTAAATACAATCTTGGAATCCCTTCTTTTTCAACCTTCAATCTCCTTTTTACATCTTTTTCAACACAAGCATGTCAAGTCTTTTTAAACATTGTACTACAACAACTGGTGCAGAGAAACATACATCATGCATATCAAAATTGGTCTTCATTCTACCAATATAGTCTTATCCAAAAAATTGATACCAGTTCACAAATCAAGGTCTTTGGTATGGGTGGGTACTGGCTGCAGACTTGATGTTTGTTTTTATGGTACTTGGTGCTTTTCCAATGTTTTGTGCTGAAAACAGAAGAAAAATATTCTGATTTTTCATACTATTTACAACAAAAGATTGTTATATATAATCAGACCATGTAGCTGCAACAAGCTATAAATCATAAATTATGACTAACTGGAAGAGAAATATGTCTTTTAAAATGTTATTGGATTATGTTTTTCAACTTTGTACTTTATATGGCTTTTATCTTTCTATACTCAAGCTTCACTAATGAGTCATTTGGTAGGCAAAACATATGTCTGCCATGCATTATTTTTGTATCAGATGAGTTAACTTCCCTAACACAGTGCTCTTATGACTAGTATATTTGACTGTAAAATTGACAACTGACTTCACTTGATGAATTGAATGTAGTTTGATATAAAAATTGATACCTGTTCATATAATGTTACCTTAGCTGGTAGTTTTTGATCCTCCAGATTTTGATAGACAGAACTTTTGAGAAAATGGAACTAAGAGAGTAGTGAAGCACTACGGTTATCATGATATTGAATCATACTATACATTTAAAAAAATCTATTATTTTGCTTTTCAAGCTAAAATTATGTGTCAATTGGACACAGACACCCTAGCTTATGCATGCACTAGAAATTAGACAATATTTACTTTTACAAGGGGACATCAATCAAGAACAGTAAAAGAGACCCTACTATATTCAATATTGATCATGGGTCTGCATCAAGTGATTCTTATACAAATTAAAGAAGAGTTTGTTTAGGTTGATGTATCAAATCATTGAGTGATGCATATCAATCTTACCCTGTTGTTTCTGTTGTTGCTGCTGTTGTTGTTGTTGTGCTGTCATACCAGGTCGAGAATCTTGTCGTTGTATTGATTTTAGTCCCTTACCAAACATCATGGCTGCCACCATTGAACTGGTATCTGTTGATGAATAAGTCTGTGCCATCTGGGCTTTCTGATCTATATACAAAACATTTTTTCTATTTATAAAGGGGAATAACTCTAGAACAATAAAAGTGACACAACCAATATCAAACTTTATGTGTTTTGTGTAATAAGCATTGTGTATAAGTTTCATAACATTTGTTTGAGGCTAACTAGAGTTAGAGAATGGACGGACAGATATACAGACAGACAAGAGTAAAAGTTAGTGCCCCCTTTATTAAGGCAAGGGCATATAAATATTAAAGTTAATGTTTAAAAATTGGATTGCAAGTTCAAAATATAATATATGAATACACATCAGTTTTGAAATAGTTGTTAAAGTTAATCTAATATTTTAAATTTATACCTCAAAATTTTGAAAATTTGTGGATACAATCCAAAATGAACCTACCAGTTAAAAGAAAATAAGTTAATGAATAGTAGTTTTTGTATGAATTTTAATTCAATCTTCCAATTAAAAAAAATGAATCAAGAATAACAAAAAGTGAGTGTTTAGTTTCCACTGAGTTGTGAAAATTGTTCAAGACATGACATTTTACTTATTGCTGAGGATAAGATGCCCTCCTAATGCATAAACATAGCTGCTACATTAAATTTATTAAACCTTGATGTTCAAATTCAACTTGAAATAGGTGTGTCGGCAAGACATTTATGATTTATTTTATAAGAATTTAAAAAACTTAAAGGAGACAAAATACAAAACAAGATTTGAGCCTTAAAACTAATGGAGAAGCTAGCTTGACAAACCATAAACCAATGTGAGATGGACATTTTGTTGATGAGGGATTTTTTTTTTAACTTTCATATTATCATAATGTTTGTATGACCGTTCATAACTTGAAGATGCAGGTAAAGCCATGAGGCACTCACATTAAAATGTCATGTCTGGTTATATGTCTGTACAACCACCTTTCTGAATAATGAATAAAATATCCATACTCATACATCACCACCATAACCAACAAGCAAAACTGAATTACATTGCAAATTGAGAGGATACTGTAAACTGACTTATTTTTACGGATACTTTATTTGGCCATTTAACTTTTTCGGATTTGAGCGTCACTGATGAGTCTTTTGCAGACAAAACGCGCGTCTGGCGTATATACTAAATTTAGTTCTGGTATCTATGATGAGTTTATTTATTTTGCGTTTTACCCTTTCTAGACCACTTCACAGCTATTTAATTTTGAGATTTTTTTACTTACTGGATGAAGTCTGATAAGGAATGATCCAAGTTTTCAATATTCACGCCGATTTATATTCACGCTATTTTTTAACTCGTTAAAGTCTCGATATATCTAATCAGTCGTGAAAATAAGTTGGTTTACAGTAAGTAACATCTTCATTCCTGCTAGCTTAGGGTTATGATCCAGTCCTTTTCTATTCACCCTTGGCAGTTAAAATGCACCTTTAAGATGATACATGTATGTGTAGAATATAAAAGAACAATTGCAACATGGTGATTGTATAACTCGTCTTTAACTTACTTGCTTCACTTTCTAATTCTTCTTTGTTGGAATTTATGATATCCAATAAATTACTGGTGATCTTGTTCATTGAGTTCAGCTGTTTCTATAAATAGAATACACACAATGCTGTATTGTTAATCTCTACACCTACATACCTGCCAATTTTTCAAAACGATCATAGGGGTTTTACGTGCAAGATGGCTCTTATAATCCTACAAAACCTTTTAGGAGGCCTTCAAATATATTCTAATATTGTTTATTGGATTCTTCATACTATTAAAAGCCTGTAGCCATTGAAAATTAATTGTTTTGTTCAAAATTGTGGACAAATTGCCCATTCAAATTTTCCATTCGGGAGCCTCCATGGGGAATATCCCCCGCAAATAGTGACAGCTGGCAGGTATGTACCTACAAATTCTGACCTATATATCAATGCAATGTGCTGATTTAGTGGGTAACCTGACATGCAAAACTTGCCTCCAACAAATGTATTCACAAATTAAAGATTTCAGAATTCTATACATAATCATGGGCTGATCCAGGATTTCCAGTTAGTTGGGGGCGCAGTTTTATTTCTGGCGAGCGGAACGAGGCGAAAAATATTTGGAGATTTTTTTAGGTAAAACTATTGAAATATTCTACTAAAGTGGTGAAATGTAGTTATCTCGAACTATTGTGTGGTAAAATTAGTGAGAAATTAAAGTTTCAAGCTGAAACCGTCTTAATCCACACCTGACAACAATCTACAGATAGACGGGCGAACAGACGGACGCAAAGTGAGACGAGACAGATCACAATTGATCAACTGACCAATATATTTTTCAAACGAAAATTTCGACTTTTTTCAGCGATTTTTAAATGTCCTTTCATACTATCTGTTCTTTAATTTTTTGATTTTCGAAGGTCATGCCAGACTGCACTGTGTTCGCCACAAACAACTAAAATCAGAATGAGATGCATTTACGCAGTTATATGTATTTTTTTGGGATCCCAAGCATACAGTAATACGGTACAGTATTCAGCTAAATATTTAGGTTGCAAGTGGAGATAAATAATATAGGCACAGAGAAACAAAATAATAAACTAACCTTTCGCTTGAAACAGTATTTCTATCTTTCATTACGGATATTATAAAAGAATCTCACTGTTTTCTTGACCGTGTCATGATGAAATTGAGAAAGTGAGTAAGGGATGTTTTGGAACTTTGATTATCAAACAAATTGATTATAAAAACCACAAATACAATGTAACATTGGTATTTACTTTAACTGCTAAAAACCTATTATATTTGTCATCAAACGCAGCTCCGCGTTTGATACTTTCCTTTGAAGTTATTTATAGAACTTTAATAAAGCGTTGGTCAGTTGATTCTGTTAAACTGACTGCTTTATATACTTTGAATGTTAAAAAAGATTGAATGGTCTCTTTTGATACTTAAATATGTTGAAGTCAACCCATGCTTTGCAAATTTTAGACGGCGCACGCCTGCCATGCCCCCGCCTAAATCTGCCCCCGATAATGTATGTAGCAGTTATACTTCTAGGAAGTCAGTCAAAAATTTTCAAAAAAGGTGTTGAATTAACGGGTGAAAAAGCAGCCAAAATATGGAACTTATTCTGTTTAAAGTTAGATTTTTTTTGTACAGAATTAGGGATATAAAAATATTGTGTGCTCATGAAAATATTATTAAATTGTGGTGAGGTATATATAGCAAAAAAATAGATATGGCTTACTCTTCATGTAACTGCTTCCATCTTGTAAGATGAATAACTTCCCTTCCAAATATTTATGTGACATTACAGATTTCTTGATGTCCCATATTCTTAGATTGTACTTTGTTTAAAACATCAGAGTTTTATTTAAAAGCTGACTTTAAACAGTTGTTTTTTCAGTTTATCTTCAATTCTTATCAAGATGTTCAATGAAGATAAACATTTGAGGGTACAATACCTGTATTATCACTGAACTTGTATATATTTTTTAAGGGGCCAGCTGAAGGACGCCTTCGGGTGCAGGAATTTCTCGCTACATTGAAGACCTGTTGGTGACCTTCTGCTGTTGTTTTTTATATGGTCGGCTTGTTGTCTCTTTGACATATTCCCCATTTCCATTTTCAATTTTATGTTGGTTTGATGTCACCATAGTCATGATAGTTAATTTAAACCAGATGCTCCGCAGGGCGTAGCTTTATACGACCGCAGAGGTTGAACACTGAACGGTTGGGGCAAGTATGGACACAACATTCAAGCTGGATTCAGCTCTAAATTTGGATTGTGATTAAATAGTTGACACAGCATAGGTTTCTGACACAGAATGAATGTGTTCTAATGAACTATAAATTTTTGTTTTCTCTTAGAGCAATTCACTATGCTGTTGAATATTAATCCTCTCAAAAAAATGTTTGAAGGAATTTTCTTTTTATTTATGAAATTTCAAATGAGAAAAATTGAACGCAACTTTTTTAATCACATCCCCCTTTCCCTTATTCAAAAACTAATCTCAATTAAAATTTCTAATGGAGTTTGCAACAATAACTACTCATTTAAATACATCATAAAATATTAAGATGTAAAAAAACTGCTTGTTATCACTGAATGGTAAAGATTATTTTAATTTATCAGATGGTAGTAAAAAGTGAATATTCATTGTATATTGTATATAACAAAGATTAAAGTTGATTCTGGACAAAGAAAGATAACTCCAATTAAAAAAAAATTCTTGCTATTGCACAATATTGTGAAATTAGATATTTCTTGCTTACTATTCTGGACAAAGAAAGATAACTCTAATTTAAAAAAAAAATTGCTATTTCACAATATTGTGCAATTAGATATTTCTTGCCATTGTGCAATACTGTGCAATTGAAAAGACTTGCTATTGCACAATACTTAATATAATAATTTAAGATCCTGATTTGGACCAACTTGAAAACTGGGCCCATAATCAAAAATCTAAGTACACATTTGGATTCAGCATATCAAAGAACCCCAAGATTTCAATTTTTGTTAAAATCAAACTAAGTTTAATTTTGGACCCTTTGGACTTTAATGTAGACCAATTTAAAAACAGGACCACAAATGAAGAATCTACATACAAAGTTAGATTTGGCATATCAAAGAACCCCATTTATTCAATTTTTGATGAAATCAAACAAAGTTTAATTTTGGACCCCGATTTGGACCAACTTGAAAACTGGGCCAATAATCAAGAATCTAAGTACATTTTTAGATTCAGCATATCAAAGAACCCAACCGATTAATTTTTTGTCAAAATCAAACTAAGTTTAATTTTGGACCCTTTGGACCTTAATGTAGACCAATTTAAAAATGGGACCAAAAGTTAAGAATCTACTTCCACAGTTAGATTCAGCATATCAAAGAACCCCAAATATTCAATTTTGATGAAATCAAACAAAGTTTAATTTTGGACCCTTTTGGCCCCTGGTTCCTAAACTGTTGGGACCAAAACTCCCAAAATCAATACAAACCTTCCTTTTATGGTCATAAACCTTGTGTTTAAATTTCATAGATTTCTATTTACTTACATGTATACTAATGTTATGGTGCAAAAACCAAGAAAAATGCTTATTTGGGTCCCTTTTTTGCCCCTTTTTCCTAAACTGTTGGGACCTTAACTCCCAAAATCCATACCAACCTCCCTTTTGTGGTCATAAACATTGTGTTAAAATTTCATTGATTTCTATTTACTTAAACTAAAGTAATTGTGCGAAAACCAAGAATAATGCTTATTTGGGCCCTTTTTTGGCCCCTTATTCCTAAACTGTTGTAACCAAAACTCCCAAAATCAATCCCAACCTTTCTTTTGTGGTCATAAACCTTGTGTTAAAATTTCATAGATTTCTATAACTTAAACTAAAGTTATAGTGCGAAAACCAAGAAAATGCTTTTTTGGGCCCTTTTTGGCCCCTAATTCCTCAAATGTTGGGACCAAAACTCCCAAAATCAATACCAACCTTCCTTTTGTGGTCATTAACCTTGTGTTAAAATTTCATAGATTTCTATTCACTTTTACTAAAGTAAGAGTGCGAAAACTAAAAGTATTCGGACGACGATGACAATGCAGACGACGACGCCAACGTGATAGCAATATACGACGAAAAAATTTTCAAATTTTGCGGTCGTATTAAAAGAAAAATATGTTATATATGTAGTTGCGTATGATCTATTAATACATATTGTAATATAGCTATTAAAAGTATTTTTCTCTAAGAAAAGACTTAATGTTCTTACTTGTGCCATGTCTGCTTGCATTGCAGCTGATTTCTGAACGACAATATTAACTTTGTCCTCGACCTCTGGTTCTGGTTTGGTACGGAGATAGTCTGGTACAACTTCATGGTTAAAACACTGTACTCTTCCTTCTGTTAGTTTCTACAAAGTAATTATAATAAATAAACATTTTTTGAAGGCTAGTTGGAGATCAATTAAATAATTACATACAAGTTTAGACAGATAAATATCTGCAATCATTTTCAATACTTTTTCTCCTCATTATCTTTAGGATGTTGGCTCCTCTTGTTTTTTAAGTTTTGTCAGATATTTGAAAATCTTGTATTAAAGTCCTAAGACCATGGACCCTTCATTTTTTCTGCTATATTACATCTATTATTATAAAAGTTTTATATAAAGCTTGTTATTAAGAAGCAGAGAAGCGAACATCTTTAAATATTTTTCTTGCCTATTTTCATGATTTTCATTGAAACAAATGAGATAAGCAAATTCCAAATGACCTTTTATATTGTGTCTTTCTGTGTTGTGATGTTACATTATTGTTTCAGATAAGGGTGAAGGTTTGGTACCATGTAAACAATTAAACCGCTGAAATTGTATGCACCTCATGAATCTGATGTTAATTAGTTGTTGTTTGTTAATTTGGTTCATAAGTGCTTCCAATTCTCGTTTCATGTTTTTTATATAGATTAGACTGTTGGTTTTCCTGTTTGAAAGGTTTCACACTCGAAATTTTCTTTAAAGACCTTTATTTGACCTATAATGGTTTACTTTTATAAATTGTGACTTGGATGGAGAGTTGTCTCATTGGCACTCATTAGACAGTCCACATCTTATTTCTATTAGATCATAAAATAATGTATGATTAATCTTTTCAGTACCTCAAGTTCAGCATCTCTATCAGGTCTCAATGCAAGCGGTAATAAGAGATGATTTCTAAGATGTGGTGATCTGTCATTTTTCAGGACTTTACCAAGACTATTTAGCTGACCAGATATCAGAGCAAAATTATCCAGCACAGATGGCCTGAAAACGATAAGTGGTATTTTTAAGACATTAAATACATGAACATGCTCTCCTATTAAAATGAAAAGCATATTCAATTTTAAATATTATCATGATAAAAGCAGATAGTAGCTTTTCAGGTAAGAATTTATACTTCAATAAAACTTGACAAAAAAGTACAATTCGTTATTTGCAAGTAACTTGCTTATAATAATTTTAGCTCATTTACAACAAGTACAATGTTTAACAGATCTACATGAACATTTAGATCAAAGTTATTTTTTTGTACACGTTTTTAATTTTATTCTGCCACACTGACATGTCTAATCATGTTTACATTTGCCAGATGGTAAACATGGTAATTGTACAAAACATTTGAAATTTTAATAAAATATTTGTCAACATATGCATGGTCAAAGAAAATGCATCTTATTTTAGGATTCCCTTGTCTTGTGATCTTTTTATGCTTGATTCTAATTGTCTCTTCTTTCATTGAACTACATGTACCCAGCTCCTTTGTAATTTCTCAGTTGTGTTAAGAATTGTATTATGCAGAACTCAGTGTTTAAAATTTATCAGTATGATCATGTGTCCACACTTTGTCTGTTGTCTGAAGGAGCATATTAACCATTAAAACATAATGTCCTACCAATTCAATGTTTGATATTCATTTTCAAGCTTAAAGAGAAACGATGCAATGGAATTTTTGATATCCTGAACTCTGTGGATCAAGGCATCTACAGTGGCTTCTAATTGCTTTTCTTCTTTCTGGAAAAAAATCAAATGATATATGTACATTGTAGTAGTAGTCTTGGTACATGTACATTTGTAGTTTGTAAAGCTATTAAAACCTGTCTTTTCAGAATATTCATACATGACATACATTGTATTCAGCCATGTACTGGTCTTAGCTGAACACTAATTTTAATTTCACAAAATTTATGTACTCTTATGATAAGTTAACCCTTTCATGCCAAATTTATCCTTTTGACATCCTTGTGTGCATGCCAAATGTATCCTTTTGACACACAGGTATAGATGCCAGATTTGAATGTATCCTTAAAATGATACATAAATTTCTATTTTTAAACTACATCATACATGTATCACAATCAAGAGTGTAACTTAGAATGGTTAGAACTAAAGTAAAAACATCTTTCATTTAAGGAATGATATAATTAAACTGTCAAAATAGTTTCAATAAGTGTAAAAGATTAACAGCCAAAGTGAAAAAAGTTAAGACCAAAACAAACAAGGCAGATGAAAAGAATGACAAAGTCAACTTTCTAGTTAATTTACTAATGAAAGCATTATAAATCAACAAAAATCATTACTTAACAAACTTCATAAAATGTTGAAGGTTATTCTTGCCAATTTTCAATCATAATGTGTCTGGCAATCCATGCAAAATAATGTTTTTATATCGCTTTTTTGATCGACTGAAAAGTAAATAAAAAAATAAGTTTCCAGCATCATCGTGTTATAGATTATTAGATTCCTATGATTCTTAAGATCATTTCATTTTTTTCCTTAGTGTTGTCATGTTCAGTTTTTATTTAAAGAGTGATAAATCAATGCTAAAAATAGAAAGCCAGAAATTGATCTTGTTGTGCATTAAGTCACAGTTCACAAGCTGGTTTACTGTCCCATGTTTACTTGCCTTGGGGTTATGTCAATAATGCCAAAAACAGACTACATCAGACAATGTAGAAACAGATAAAAAGCCTTTAAAAGGGAGTCATTACATCTAAAAGACATTGATCAGTTGATAGACGGGTTCCCAACCTGAGAAATATAATTATATGTGTACAATATAAGACCAATGTCGCATAATAAACTCTTTTGTATGATGCTTAGAACATAGACAAGATACTAATAGTATTTTGCTGTCACACACATGCACTTTGACTTTGTGTACATGATAAAAATAAAATGAACAACATAAACATGATAATAAAATTATTTTAAGTTTTCTTTTTAAATTTTTTTCAACTCCAAAATCCTTCAAGGATTACAATGCACCTCTTCCTAAAAGTGCATGCCTTTTTTATAACTGTTCCCTCTTAACCCACTCTGTAAAATTAATTTTTAACCTGCATTTTTGTTTTTCCTTATATTTCTTGATTTATAAACCGGAAATGCAATCCCGAATTCACGCATGCGCAATCGGAAGATTTTACCAAATCGCATATCAGCCATATTTTGAAAGATCTGAAAAGACAGAATTTTATTATATAAAATTTATATCAAGAATATTCGAGACTGAAAGGTAACTGTTTTGAAACACATATACTTCCAGGTTCTACATGAAGCTACTTTGAACCAATCCGCGCACCTTGTTTCATTGAATAATTCTTTGTTCTCATTGGTGGGTAGGTCAGTGTTGATTGGGTGTCGATTCCCGACCAATTTATTGGTCCACTCTTCGACCCAATCTCCAATGATAATTTACAAACATTTCCCTATATTAAAGAAGTAGCAATTTACAAATGAAATAAAATGTTTCTCCAAATATACTTTCTGTGATTAGCAGTCATGTGTTGACATATATCCCCTCACGGACAAG
The DNA here is from genome assembly GCF_036588685.1 of Mytilus trossulus. Taxonomy (NCBI): domain Eukaryota; kingdom Metazoa; phylum Mollusca; class Bivalvia; order Mytilida; family Mytilidae; genus Mytilus; species Mytilus trossulus. Next base: position 63,863,371 of record NC_086373.1, read on the forward strand.
ACAAAAATGGCTTCCTTTCACCTAGTGCTTTCTATTTTTAGAATGTCACTACAAAAACAAATTCTGAAAATGAATTTCCCATATTTTGTTAACCTTTGGTGTTATCTCAGTAAATATTGGAACTATGCAGAATGAGACTGATCAAAGTAAGACATTGATATACATATATTTATATTCAATTTTATTCATTTTTGTACAAGAACAACCCCTTTTCCCTCTTTTTCATGCATATATTTGTGATATATATTCTATTCTATTCTATTCTATTCTATAGAAAAATAGTTCTCTGAAATAAATAAATGTCACTCAATTTAGGCTATCATACTTCAGCGGTGGATCCAGGATTGACTTGCCCGCCAAATCTAGATCTAGACTAAAATATAAAAAAAATTAAACAGGTTTGCTTAAATTACAAAAATAATTCTTTATTTAATTATTAAATAATGTTCGGAAATTTTAAAAAAGAAAAAATACCTGTTTACTCTTTATATCTTTAGCTTAATCTTCGAGTCCTTAAATAAACTAACGGCTTCTAATAACCCCACATCTTCGAATGTCTTTCTGGTCTCATAATAATTGCATAATAATATATTTATATATATATTATCCTTATTAAAAGGTTAAAAAAAAATAGGGAATATGAAAAAGAAATATGAGTTGTCTCCCTGTTTTCCCCTCTAAAATTAAAATTGACATTTTAAATTTAAATCTCTGCATTTAAGTTTTAAATGGCAACAAAATTTTTATAAAATCATAATTTACAATTTTCTTGTCATATCGCTTTCATGTTTGACATTTGCATACCTCAAAATTTGAAGTAAGTAACAGCAATAAAATTTTATAAATACCTTTGAATAAAAGTATCAAAAAAGTGATAAAGTGTGCATTGAAAACACCTGTTTTTAATCTTCTTTTTTGAAACTACTTCTTTTTGGGCAATTAAACTACTAGTCAGTAGTTTTTAAATATAAGTGAATATCTAGTGTGTGAAATATTACAGATGATGGTCTTGGTAGAATGACATGACTGTTTGTTCTCTCCAGTATGTAAATTTTGACCTGTTACCAAATCTGTGGTAGGGCTTCTGGTACTGGGTCAAGTGATTACAAAGAGAAAAATCATGCTGACAATCACATGAATCTGTGCAAAATGTGAATTCTAATATGATGTTTAATTCAAATTGCAATAAAACTGGGCTACATGTGATTGACATGGGAATTAATTCAATTTAAGATCCCTCTAGTTTTTATAAATTTCTGATATGATATTGAGAAGTTATTGAACTTTATTCTTTGAAAATGCCACTGTTGTATCATGCGTCATGGGGCACAGCTGTTTATTAGTTTATTATTAAATATAAACATGTTGAATTGTTGGCTTTCTATAATGTTTTAGTAAATCATATCAATATACATGTAATAGGTCAAAATTGAAGTCATGGAAGTACAAAAGTTTTAAGGAGTAGGTCCAGTAATAGCCCTTTTTGGCCTCAAAATATAGCAGTTTTACAAAATTGATAAAATGTAAACTTTTAGTTTTTTATTGTCAACAGTAGAGTGCTTCTGCTACATAAATATGGGCTATTTTTGACTAATACAATGAACATATATCGAGTCTGAAATTACTGAATTCTTCACAATTCTAGCATTTTAGTTAAATTTTAGATGGTTTTCGTGTAAAATGAAAGTGGCCTCATTCGTGTTCATCCATAAAATTGAAATGTAAGTTGTATTTGATGATAATACATAACATATATATAAAGGTTGAGAATGAACACGGATGCGGCCATTTTCATTTTTGACAAAAAACATCCGAAAAGTGACATTTTTCGGCATACATTTTTGTATTTGGTTGATTTTTCATATTAAAGCTTGAATCATGGTCAAAATCATTTGTCAGATGAACCTGAAATTTGAGGCCAAAATCGGTCCTTACTGGACCTACTCCTTTGCCTATCAGAACATGCAGAATAGAAATAATTCTGTCATGCCATGCTCTAAACATGTATGCTGATTTTACCTTGGGTAGGTATTATTTTCATCTATATGTAATTATATAATTAACACTCAGTATAAAGATATTGACAAATATAATACATGTACACATGTACACATGTTAAAATTAACATTGAGCCTGGCATGAACAAATTGTATCTTAAAAGATAAGCTAATTGATAATGGCATGAACAAATTGTATCTTAAAAGATGAGCTAATTTATGATAATATAGACACATCAAAATGATAGAAAGGCAGTCAAATTTCTCCAAAAAATGTCAACAATTGTAAGCTTCTTTTCTTCTTTAAGGGGGTTCGCGGGTCTAAATCATTTATATAGGATTTTTCTATATTTTTCTGTAAATGAACTTTATCTTATAGTTAATAGAAAAATGAAATAAAAAAGTGGGGTCACCGTTCGATTGCGCTCACAATCTGCCTTCGGAAGAAGCATACATTTTTGTAAAGGTGGGGATTTTCTGTTGAAGTGATAGGAGAAATGAAAGGTAATATTGAAATAAAAAATGAAATTTATTACAGAAATCGCTCAAATTTTAAAATAATTTAGTTTAAGTACAGCTTATATGGAAATTATATTAAAAAATATAGGTCACCGATGAGTTAAAAAAGATATTTCAATTTTAAAGCAAAAAAATGGCATTTTTGCACCAAAGGGAGATAATTTGGAGCTTTTTCAATGATATATACATTTTAAAAGTCACCTGGGGCCAAAACGAATTGATTTTTTGGAATAATTTTTTAACCATATGATTAAGTAACAACTACTAAAGGCAATTAATGAAATTTGTAATGAAAAATAAATGTTTGATATTTTTCTGAAAATATTATACCCTCGAGCCTCCTTAACTGCTCTTACTGGAGTTTTTAACTGTTGGATATTGACTAAGTGCCTGAATATCCTAGCTTCCACAGAGCAGAGGGTTTTTTGCCCATTATTCTCTAGTCCCGATTCTAAGTCATACCCTCATGTGTCCTATTTTTACCAATTTTGAACAATTGCAATTCAATTTAAGGTACTGCACCTTGTTAAACTTGACTTCAGGAACTGTACTTTGTGTTAATCAAGCTAATCAGGACTTTTCCATAATAATTTTATTTCCTGAACTTGCAACAGGATATATGTTCTTGTAATGTAAAACACTTACACATATTATTTCCTATTCATGCTATTGACACAGATGTTTATCATGTTTTTCATCAAATTAGTACAACACATATACATGTACATGTATATTGAAATACTGTAGGGAACATTTGACCCAGGGATTATGCAAGAAGGATAAGATTTTTATGGTACAGTATGGTGGAACATAGTTATTTTACTCACATATGCTACAGTTAGGACAGTATATATCATGTATATGGAAAGTTTAAATCAATATAACAGTTCATTTGTCAAACAAACGCATACAATGTATATATCATGTATATGCATCATGTAAAAAAATAATGATTTTGATCACTATTTCTTCATACTTTTAAAGTTTTTCTACAAGGCAACTGGTCAACATTTTGGGGTTTACTCTATTTTTAATTGCATGACCAATGATATTAATTAGGTCTTTTCCCTTGACATAGACACATTTATCATTGCACTTTTAGATTTGTTAAATATAACATGTTTTTAGAACACAAACAAGGAAACGTCAAATAAAATCTATAGTGACATGATATTATTATATAATAGTAATTAGAGGGAAATTTTGAAATAGACAGCAATTTCACATTTGAAATCTATTTACAGAGAGTTTCCAAGATGGAGTACCCAACATCAGGACAGTCTCCTAATGCTGCAACAATAAGTGGTGAAGCTGCAGCCATGTTGAACACATTCTGGCCTGATGCAATGAAAGATATCAGAGACCTGAAAAATGTAGGTACTTTTGTATTAGCAAATTTGATAATCATGTTGATTGGTAAAATTTTAACTTGGCTCAATAAATCAACTTTAAGAGTGAAAAAGTGTTTCCATCAATACACCATAATCTTCTTTCTGAATGAAATTCACATTTTGTGTCCACTGTACTTTGCTGATATGAAAAGGTTCCATTCTGCTCTGTGTTCTTACATGTTTAAAGACTATCCTCTTGTTTTTCATTATAATAAGAAATTATATAAAACAATGCATTTATAACCTATGAAAGAAGATGAATTAATAAAATACTTATTATTTTCATGATACATTTGGTAATTAAATATACAAATTTGAGGGAAATCATGTGCTTAGGTATTAACAATGATTAAAATATCAACAATTTTGAGAAACTAATCTTGAGGGACATAGTTGAAATTGAACAGTAAACGTTACCCATGTTACCTATCTGTATATAACTGCCCTGATTAACCAAATAAAAATACTGAAGTTTTGGGCAAACATATACATACAAATTAGAATCCAATCTATCATGTAAAAAATCCCCTGGACATTTAACATGTTAAAAAATATCATGCAAAAAATAATTATCTTATAACATTTATGTTTTCACCATACCAAATGTGTAACATAATATATATATATTTTTTGATAAGAGGAAAAAACTTTCAAATTGCATGTGCATGTTTTTTTTCAAACAGGTTGATCAAGTAAACATTAAAAAAAATCACTACACCCAAGTGTTTTATTTATATATTAGTGGGAAAGACTTTGAAATTTCATTTGTATGTCTTTGAAAAACCGGAACATAATGTAGATGTACTAAATTCATATTTTGAGCAACAACTAAAATAAAAATGTTTCATATTATTCATTTTATAATTTGGTAGATATGCAGTTGACATGTGAACTGTCATAACCTGTAGTACATGTACAGCATAGGATTTTTTTCTTTTCAAATTTGAAGTAATGCAATATTTTGCAGAGTTGTCTCCCATTGTACAATAAAACTGATTTATTTGTTTTTTTAGGATGATTTCAAACAACAGATACTGCCTCTTGCCAGAATTAAAAAGATCATGAAACTAGATGAAGATGTAAAGGTAGGTTTTATTTTGAATATTCATATCAGGGGCATGCCCAATGTGAGACCCTGTTCAAATAGCATAATTTATAGGTAAAATTACAGCCAAACAAATAAAGAAACTTTAATTTTTATACAATTTCAAATTTGATTCCAAGGAAAAATTATTAAGATTTACATTAATATCATGCTCTTGCTGTGATGTAATCTGTTGTGATGACCTGGCCTCAAGCTAACAACAATTGATCAATATGTTGTACATTTAAATAAGCATGTGTTATTTAAGAAGTTTGTTAAATACAGATAGGTTTGTGAAATTATTTTGCTCAATAGAGTCTAAACTAATAATTTTTCTCCAACCTTTATAGATGATCAGTGCAGAAGCTCCAGTATTATTTGCCAAAGCTGCAGAAATATTTATCAGTGAGCTGTCACTAAGAGCCTGGATACATACTGAGGACAATAAAAGGAGAACATTACAGGTATGATATAAATTTTTAAAAAAGGATACTGATAAAAGGTATAAGTGGATCTGACATCAATCCAACAGTAAATTTTATGAGGAAAAAGAAAGTCGGGGTTTACATCAATAAGACTGCAGTCTTACAATGTGAACACAGAAAAAAACCATAGCAGAGTAAGAAATTATTACATCATATAATCAAGCCTGGAATTTCTTGGTTTAAATTATGTTCAACCTGTAGCTATTCTTGTATAATTGAAGAGAAGAATTATAAACACAGTAAATATAAACTTTGAAAAAATTATGAACATGTACACATAATGTAGTAAGATTTCTTTTTAAATCCTTTGTTTAGAAGTGGACCCTTCTTTTTTCATCATATAGTCAAATATACATGCAAGAACCTGTCTGCAATGAAAATACTCTGGTTTTCAAAAAAGTACCAGTAAGCTAGTACATCAGTTCTTCTGTCTGACATTCTGAACCGTCCTTGGAAAACAGAATGTGTAAAGGTCAACAAACTCAGTCTTGAGAGATTTTATTAACACCTTATTATTTAGTAGTTATTCAGGTTTGTATTATAGTATGAACTATGACTGTGCATATAAACTATTTGTTTGTTTTTCTTTAGAGAAATGATATTGCCATGGCTATTTCCAAGTTTGACCAGTTTGATTTCCTGATAGATATAGTACCTAGAGATGAACTTAAACCTACCAAACGAACTGTAAGTGGTTTGATGTAGTAACTCAAAGATCTTTAACTTATATTGCAGATTCATAATTATTTGTAGGATACAAATTTTCTTCTATTTCTTGGGGTGTATGTGAACTACAATTTAAATGATCAACAAAATACGAATTTTCGATTGACTTGCAATTGCATGCCTACTTTTTTAAAACCATGAAATCAAATGTCAACAAAAATGCAATTTTTCCTTAATCTACTTAATTAGTACTGAGTATAAATACTGTAGATGGATCCACATTAAGCAAAAATGTTAGTTTTTTTCAATTAAAAAAACAAAACTAAAAATATTTTTAGAAAGGGCTATTCCTGAGACTCAGTGATATTAATACTAATGAATATGTAATTATGATTGACTGTTTTGGAGATGTAAGTTTAAAAAAAAAAAATATTTGAAAAAATTGTAAAATACAACGAGATTGATAGACACTAATTATAACCCACAATGATTTTATTTCCAGGAAGACACGTCAAGAACTAACAACATGTTACCAGAACAAATACAGTATTATCTACAGCTAGCCCAACAGCAGGCACAGCAAGCACAACAAGCCCAACAACAGCAACAACAAACAACACAACCCACACAGCAAGTCACCACACAAGTGTCACAGCCAACACAAATACAACTGCCAGGTACACTAAAAATGTCATCATAGCAGCTAACTCCTTTATTTATTTATTTTGTTTGAGCTTCCAAATTAGGAACACCCCAATATTATGTAAAGAAAATAGTTTACATCAACATAATAGTCATAATTTTCTGATGCAAGTGGTTTATTTGAGCAATAGTCATGATAGTTACCACTACTATGTCACCAAACCAAAGTTAAAAAAGAACTTTTAAGATTACATTTGTCCTGTGTAGGACAACTTGGTATATTGTAACTATTTTTAACCGGATTTTTGTGACAAAAATGTCGGTTATTAAAATGGGGATGCGCGGCGGGCGGGTGGCAGGGTGGGCAGGCGGGCGGTCGGCAATCAAATGTTGTCCGTGCATTAACTCAAGATGCTTTAAACCAAAGCTTTAAAAATTTTAATAGTTGTTACTGACAACTAAATGAGGGTCAAGTTCAATAATGGCCATTTTGACTTTTACCGTTCAGGAGTTATGGTTCTTGAAAGATTGAAAAATGGCGTTTCCAGTCCTGTCTGTGCATTTACGCATGAACAGTTCTACCAAAGCATCCCAAATTTTAATATGTTGTTACTGGTGACAAAATGGAGGTCAAGTTCAATAATGACGATTTTGACTTTTACCGTTCAGGAGTTATGGTTCTTGAAAGATTGAAAAGTGGTGTTTCCAGTCATGTCCGTGCATTTTCTCATGAACCATTCAACCAAAGCTTTTCAAATTTTAATATGTTGTTACTGATGACAAAATATAGGTCAAGTTCAATAATGACAATTTTTACTTTTACCGTTCAGGATTTATGGTTCTTGAAAGATCGTAAAATGGTGTTTCCATTCACGTTGTTGCATTTACTCACAAACCATTCAATCTAAGCTTTTCAAATTTTAATATGTTGATACTGATGACAAAATAGAGGTCAAATTTGATATTGACAATTTTAACTTTCACCAATCATCAGTAATGGTTCTTGTGATATTGCCAGGACACAAATAAATGCTAATAAATCCGGTTTGCTGTCGTTGTGACAGCCTCTTGTAAACAAATGTTCAGGTTATATGTAGCAGATGTGTAAATACATTTTAAGACACAAGAGACAAAACATAATTAAACATGTTGCAGAGGATGCAAAACAGTGTAGAGAATATTAAAAGTTTTTTAATTTTATAGTTTCTTATTAAATACACCATTAGTTTCACTTACATAAAATTGTTGATGCATATTATTGTTTTTACAAAAAAGATTAATAAAAATTCTTAACAGAAAAAAATCAGTAAAAGTAGATATCAGGACCCAGGCCCATGTTGTTCAAAAGTGTAGTTCAATTTTGAAATTAAAAAAAAAAGATTTGAATATCTTTTCAGGTGGACAAATACAGAATGTCATACAGCAACCCTCCTACCAAATACAGTCAGCTTCTAATACTCTTGTAAGTATCTTTAAAATAATATTTGTATTTTTTCAAGTATTCAAAAGATAAGTTGTGAGGTTAAGTAATTTGATTCGATAATCTATCATAAGTTCATGAAGTTGAACTAATTCTACTAGATCATACCAGATTTGAAGGAGAAATTGACTTGAATAATGAAATCTGAGCTCATTATTATAAATAATATCAACATTCATTTCACCAACATCATAATAAAAAAAGTAGACTTTTTGATATATAATAGATTGCTCTGACGTCCAAAAATTGCTTGAAAATTGACAACCCTCATTCTACAAGGAACATGTTTGTCAAAGCTTTCTTGGTATTAGTGAAGAGGAATGATCAGTTACGCTCCAGGATACATATTTATACTTCAATCAATTGCATATAGCAACACAGGTTCAGACTCCTCATTGGTCTTGTCCAGAATTGCTCTTTTAGATAACTTTTCTTTTCTCTTATAGCAACAGCCACAGGTGATTCAGATCCAAGCTCCTTCTGTACCACAACAGCCACAGGTACAGACTGTGCCAAGTAACCAACAGATTCAGCAAGTCCAAGTTCAACAACAACAGCAGCAGCAACCCCAACAACAAACACAGGTCTATCAACAAGTCATAACAGCTAGTGGAGAAGTACAAAATGTTCCTGTAAGTTTTTTTAATATTTGTCATTATATATTTATTTGAAAGTCATATTTGATAAATAGTTCTTTAACAGAAATATTTGTTTTCCCATTGAAATATATATCTTAGTACTTTGGATTCATTATTATTCCTTGGATACCAGGTATTGTGGATTTCATGGGTACAGGTAAACCAAGAATTTAAACATTCAACTAGGTTTGTATGTGGACTTCGGCAAATCCATGAAAATAAATATCCTCTAACATTCAAGTTTTCCTTAATCTTCGAAAATTGGTACCCACTAAAATAATTGAATCGACAATCATGACAGTATTCTCTTTCTGTTTTATCATACCAATTGAACATTTGCTTGTAATATTATGATTTATTTTTCATACCATCATGGTATCAAGAAATTAATATAAGTCAACATATTTTAAATGATGTACCTACAGTTCCCAGGCATAGTTGTGTTGAATTTTATTGTATACACTTTTTACCTTCCAGATACAATTAACACCAGCACAGCTACAAGCAATACAGATGCAGTTACAAGGAAAACAAACCAATCAAAATGTTATTATTCAGCAAGGGGCACAACCAGCTGTTCAAACAGTGTCAGCAGATTCTCAATTTAATCAGGTAAATGATTGTTATTAATGTCTCCTCTATTTACAAAGGCTTTGATATTACTATTATTTGGTAAATACCAACAAAATTGTCACAATCGACAAAGATAAAATGTTTACAAAGTTACAATTAGTTTGGTCAATGATAAATGTAGAAAAGTTCTGAATTTTTTGTACTGACTTCCTTTAATTATTAGAAATAAAAACTTTTATTATATTGACATTTCCTGATAGTTGATTTTTAAAAATTGTGATTCTTATTTTCATTATGATCTGAAGGAAATAATTCAAACATGTTTTTTTTTTATTTTACAGCAAATGTTCCAAATTCAACAGCTTCCTGGACAAAGTGGACAGCAGATTTATATACAACAATCTGATGACCAAACAGACGGAGCGCAAGATGTGTCATAGCTTTAGTGAAAACATATTTTAATTATCAAATCATGGTACATTGTTAAAATGCCATATTGGTGCACATTTTCTACATTGACATTCAAACCATGTTTTAAGCCAAAGCTTTATTTATTTTGCATTGTTCAGTTCATAAAAAGTTTCATTATTTCCAGGAAGAAAATCTGAGATATGTATATATAAAAACACAAGTCTAGCTTAGAAATTTTCTTAAACTGCTAGCTGGAAGCAGTAATAAAGGGAAACATGATCTTTATGGCAAAAAATACATTTTAATGTTATTGAAATTGTGTTCAAGGCAAACTGAGTTGTATCAGTTTTAATATTTATATCTTCAGAAATTGATTTTTAAGATGAAAATTTTCATTTGCAATTACATAAAGAATAAAGTTTACATGAGACATTAATCATAAATATCATTATTAAAAGCTGTGGGTTCCAATAATTTTGTTCAATCAAATTTACTTTGGTTAAGAAGTCTCTACCCCAAAATGTACATAGAATGTTGTATAAGCAATTCTGTTTTTTTAATTAAAACCAGAAAATTTCAGCATTTGTTCTGAAAATGAAAATTGCCTGACTGGAAAATTGTACTGAGCCCAACTTGATAAAAGAATCTTCAATTGAGAAGATTTTACTGTAATTCTAATCATTTTCTTAAACACCGGGTATATTTCTGATTTTTTAAAGAATTAGAATAAATGAAATAAACTGCTGCCATTTTTTTATACCCCAACATTAAAATAAATTGTAATCACCTTATCCTTCCATTGTCATACTTATATTTTCATCAAACTTTTCCTAAAATTACTATTAACATTGATTGAGTCAGCAGCTTAAAAGAGAGTAGTTGTAAAATGTAGCTTTTTTTAATCTGTCAGATATATACTTCTTTTTTGTTCATACTTTGGACTGATGAATGAATTTAAAAACTTTTCATCATATATTACTCTGTTACTACGGACAAGATTCCCTTTGTATTGGGTCAGAAGCTAAACAGTGATTAGTTTTGTGTGTTTGTTAATTTTAGAACTGTCAGACACCATATTTCTGTTTTGTTTTACTTTGAATTACATATGAGATTATGATAACATGAAAACGTGTATAATATTCTTGTTGTTTCATTGAAATATTGTAATTGATTGTAGATCAAACAAGAGTAATATATCAATGCTTCTGCAATACCAAAAAAAAATAACGGAAAAACTACAATTATCTTTTTAACATTCTCCTTAAAACAGGCTATACATGTTTCTCGTTTCTCGTTTTGTTTATATAGATTAGACCGTTGGTTTTCCCGTTTGAATGGTTTTACACTAGTAATTTTGGGGCCCTTTATAGCTTGTTGTTCGGTGTGAGCCAAGGCTCCGTGTTGAAGGCCGTACTTTAACCTATAATGGTTTAATTTTTAAATTGTTATTTGGATGGAGAGTTGTCTCATTGGCACTCACACCACATCTTCCTATATCTATTTGAATCTATTATGAAAATATGATTTACTGTGGATTCATTTATTTTCGTGGGTACCAATTTTTATGGATTAAGGAAAACTTACATGTTCGTGGATATTTATTTTTGTGGTATTGCAGAAGACTTGCATACAAGCCAATGACAAATTTGTCATTCGTTGAACATTTGATTTTGTGGTTTACCTATACCCACGAAATCCACGAAAATGGGTATCCAACGAATAATGATGATTCCACAGTATCACTCTTGATCCAAAACAACCCTGTAGCTAAGAAACAGAATATATATTTATCAGTCAATCTGTTTTGCCTATTGTATATATATTGTATGTTAAATAACGATTCAAACAGTGCATCATCAGCCTATTTGGCTGGCTGAAGATTTATATTATGTATTTAATGTAACGATATACTTTATATTCAGGTTGCACTATAATAAACAATTTTTCTTCTTCTTCTTCTTCTCCTATATGAAATAAGGAAAGAAAAGGGAAAGAACTATATTTGTGTACTCCTGACAAATCAATTGAGCACACAACACTTAAAACATTGTTTAAATGAAAACAAAAAATGAATGTCCCTATATGTTGTAGAAATGGAGAGAACATTGGAATACAAATTAATTGTATAGAATATGAATTATTATTATAATGTTATACAAATCTTTGTTTTTGAATCTTTAACATTAACTTTTATTGTATAGTTACTGTATTGTGTTCTGTCATCTGTATCAATTTTGTAGAAAGTTTTACACATGTTGACTAATGTTATAAAAAAAAATGACTAGCAGATAATATGTTTAATGTAAAGTCCACATATTGACTTAGTTATCAACATACAATGACATATATTTTTTGGTCAAATAAAAGAGTTAGATTTTCTTGTTGGAGATTTTATAGTACCGGTAATGCTCCCCTAGAATTACTTTGTTTTTATCAAATTACATATTTGTGAGTAAATGAACAATGAAATAACAAAGATTTTACCAAATTGAAAAGCTTAATTAATTAAGTAGATAATAGTTTTTCAGTTTCTTAGAACCTGAAATCCAGCAACCTTATACTAATTCTTCTGCACACACCATTTATTACTTTCAGATCAATGAATGCTACCTTTTCTATATTTTTTTATTTCATTGAGTAAAAATATCTGCTTCATCTTATATATTGTCATTTTGTGAACTTGGTCCTCATCTATATCACAGTACACTTAAAAGTGGTATGTCATTTAATTCATTTTAATAAGCATGTTTATTATTATGTCTTGTTATTTTATTTATGTTGAAATAAATTTTTATTTCTTTTTTATGTATTAGTTTGTATCAATTCATGGCAGGGTCAATAACTTACACTAAGCTTTTCAAGGATACATCATTAAATATGATAATCTTTTGTCACATGAAATATGGTGGGAGTGTAGTAAAACTCTTTCACCTTTTCAAGTACGTAAGTGTTGGCTGTAGAATATACACAGATGTTAAAGACGTAAGAGGAATACTTTATACTGGGATGTTGTCAAGTCACACAGGTCATTTGTATACATTTCCTTATGTATAAGTTCACATAGACAACTTTTTGGCAGAATTAGTTTAGTGTCTCTGATTACTCCTTACTAACCAAAATTATGGAGAAAAAAAGTTAGAATAAATGCTCAACTTCAATATACATTCATTAACTCAAAATGAAATGGTGATTATCAACTAATATAAAAAAAAAAAAGAAGATGTGGTATGATTGCCAATGAGACAACTATCCACAAGAGATCAAAATGACACCAACATTAACAACTATAGGTCTCTGTGAGCAAAGCCCATACCGCATAGTCAGCTATAAAAGGCCCTGAAATGACAATGAAAAAAACAATTCAAACGAGAAAACTAACGACCTAATTAACAAAGAAATGGACAACTAATTTATACTCCTGGCATAATTGCTATAGGCAATTCAGAAGAATATGATGGGTTAAACAAGGTTTTATAGCTAGCCAAACCTCTAACTTATTTGACAGTAGTTTATAGTTTGGTTTTTTTGAAAGAAAAAAAAATTAAAAAAATGAGCAATCCAAACATTCATTATTGGTTAGCCTAACTATAATAATTAGGATCCAGGATCCAAAACTGAGTAAACACACATTACAGATATATTACAAAACAACAAAAATAGTACTCAAGTTAGATTTGATTTGAGACCAAATTTTACTCTAAAAAATGAACCAAAGAACAGTACTTTTATTGTTGTTGGTCATCATTGAAGGTCTTGAATGAAAATGCTAAGTATCTTAAAATCTGTAGAATATTTGAGCTAAATTTGTAAATAATCTTTACAAATGAAGTTTTATTTATCATTAATTTCCAGTGGCAGTCGAAATTTCAACCTTTTTTTCCCTCAACACTTACAATAGTGCTTATATAAATGAATTGTAAACTTGTGTCTTTCTGAAAAACAAGAAATATTTGCCACTGGACATTAAGAAATCGGAGACTCTATCACTCATCATAAGGAGTTAACAGTCTTTAATGCATGTTAATGTGTAACTTTTTTAAAGAACAGTACTACAATCAAAAGATGCTTCTTAAAATTCTTGTGTGCTAGGGCGAATAGGGCTTTAAATACTGTGGATTTACGAAAATGACTTCCTTGGAGATATGATTTCGTGATTTACCAAATTATTCGTACAAGCCTCAGAGGAAAGTTGTATTTCGATTAACATTTTGTTTCATGGTTTACCTTTACTCACTAAATCCACAAAAATTGGAATTCCAGGAAAAATAATGAGCTCACATTACATGGATATCTATAAGTTCCAGTTATATATTATACACAAATCAAGGAAACCTGTGTTGGGTAATTTCATGTGAAGAACAAAACACGTCACTGTCTACTGAGGAAAAGGAAGTGTGGGGGGAAAATCATTTTAGGACGAGAGGATGAAAGAGAGATTATTATATTGAGTGGTTGAAATGATGTTTTGTTAATAAAAGTTTTTGATAGCCACATTTAAAACATCAAGGGATTTTTGTTCAGTGTACTGATATGGATAGTAAACTGTCTGCACATTGCTAAAAAAAACAAAGAAATATTGCTGCCAACGTTTTTTAAAAAAATGTGGTCCAAAAAGACAGGCTTTAAAAACTTACCTTATTCTAAATGGTTACAAATGCGACGCTGTAATAAGATCTTTGAATATTGTATTTATTGGTATCAGTATTGATTTTATTACCAGTAAATAATAGCAAACTTAATAGTATTAATTATATACATATGCACATTTATGACTTTTTAATTTGTCGGTAATTGTGACATTGTAAATTGGCATTACACAAGATCATGGTTTTTTTTTCTCCGACTTAATGATATATAATTATTACAAAATCGTTGGATGTTGGATGTGAAATGATTGATACTTTAGTCCTACATGCATGATTTTTAGGATTAGTTGTTATTTGCTTTGAACTAGCTGTCAATAAATGCGAGTACACTCCAATCTGCACTTAGTTTCTTTTTGTTGCTTTAATGTGCATGTGCCCGTCTGGCCGCGTCGGTCGCATTCTGTGTTCAGTTTTGTTAGATGTTTTACTATGTATTCATCTGATGAGTGACTTTATATAAATAAGACTTCTTCAATTTTTTTTATAGTTTGTTCTTATATAATAAGTTATAACACCACTGTCCCAGATTATGGGATAGTTGCATGCCCTCTAACATGTCTTTCATCCCTACATTCTGCCCCAATCAATAAGTCTGTAATTCAGTTCAAGTTGTTGTCGTTAGTTGCTGCGCTACATATGAAAAGTATGTGTTTGTTTATTTTTGTTCATTACTTTGATCATAAATGATGCCTTTAGTTTTATCGTTTGAATTGTTTTACATTTGTCATTTTGGGACGTTTTCTAGCCGACTATTCGGTATAATTTTGTTTTTCTCGTTGGTGAAGGCCGTACGGTGAATCCAAAAGTTGTTTATAACTGTGTAATTTGGTCTATTGTGGAGAGTCAATCTAGTTGAAATTATGATCTCTGATTACGTTATACTAGATATGTAGTATGTATAAATTAATCAGAGATCAATATTTTAATTAGATTGGTGGAGAGTTGTCTCATTGGCATTCATACCATTTATTTATATATATATATAGGAAATAATAAAACAGACTTTTTTTTTAAAACATTGATCAACACAGTTTTAATCTTTGGTCGACTCCCTGTGTTTTACTTCTGTTAGATTGACATTCACCATTGACTAAAACATTAATTGTGTAAATCGTTTGCATAAGCATTGTTCGAACAATGTTAGCTTTCTCACTACTATATTAATGATTCTTTCATTTGGCAAGATATACTGAACATTATTAATTGCATAACAACTTAACAGACCTTTTTCATACCTGTGGATAATGGTATAAGTTTTCAATTTACTCTCAACTGAAACAAATTTCAAATGTACATCTGTATTTAAATATATACAATATTTCGGAGATAGTTCTTGCCTAGTCAGGTTAAACTATGTAGATGGAATTTGATGTATTTCCAACATTTGATACATTTATTTTAAATCCTACGTCAGAACATCACATACTAGTAATAGAAAAGTTGGAAATGGGGTGAAAATATTTTCTATGAGACTCAAAAAGATAAGTTGAAAGACAAAGATGGGAAAAGTTACAGGTCATCGTACAGCCATGAATAATGAGCAAAACCAATAAAGTACAGTTCGCTGTAATAGACTCAAATAGAGAGGGGCTTCAATGTAAACCAATTCAAAAGATGAAACCATGCAACTGAATATTTCAACTACAAATTGAGCAAAATAATAATTCTGACAGACGGCACATGCAATATGCATTACATACTCCTGTTTGGGACAGACACATAAAAAGGTTTATTCCATATTGATAAAATATTAGTAGGTTTTTCTATATGAATGGGATTTTGAATAAATAAGCATATTCACCTGCGGAAAAAGGATATTCACCGCGCAAAACGTCGCGTGCTTTTACGTGTATAATTTTGGTAAAAAAACGTTTGATGTGCACTGGTTTTGGTAAATATTTTCCATTACATAAAATTTCTCTCGGAATATGGAATAAAACATTTACTGTCTTTTGTTTCGGTAAATATGTGGTTTTATTGACTTTTGAAAAACTGATATTCACTTCGGCCGTTGGCCTCAGTGAATATCAGTTTTTCAAAAGTCAATAAAACCACACATTTACCTCACCAAAAGACAGTAATTGTATAATATTTATAAAAAAAAAATGTTGAATGAAGCAATTTGTTTAGTGGATCCTTCTCGTACTCCGAATACTTCAACGGCAGTCTGCCTCTGAGACATTTCTTATATATAGGAAGTAAATTTTACATCACGAATCATCGACTTTCAAATCACTATATATTTGATTATATTTTCCTTTGACTATTAAATGTAAATGATGACGAATGTACCTTTTACTGTAATAATGCATTATATACAAAATTGTATTACGTTTTATTGCAAAAAGTCTTTAGTGTATTCATGCATGCAAATAGATTGACTGCAATCAATGAAAAGTTAGGTAACTAAAAAGAAGGATAAAGTACACTTCAGTGTGAAAATGAAAAGAATAAGTCAAGTGAATGTATATAAATTAAACCACTGCTATTTTCATCAGAGACATTTAAATAAATGCATATATACGGTTCATTGGTCACTGTGTCAATTATTGGGAAGCCTGCATTGAAAACTAGATGATCATGTTGGAATAAATTGGCCTTATGGTATTTCGGAATTTCCCAATTCAAAAAAAAGAAAATCCAAGATTACAATGAAAAGTAAGCCTCGTCTCCAAAATGCATTGATGTATAACAACTATGAGTGGAATGTGAAAACTGATTATTGTTATGAGTCCGTATAGATGTCAACTTCACCACTAAGAACTCTTGTATGGTTTACAGCCAATTCCATTGAGTGTGTAGGCAAAGATAATATATTTGGTTACCTTGCTTGCTAGCTGGACCGTGAAGTCATTATAAGTTAGGTAACTGAACTGCCCTCCTTGAAGAGTAGAATAGTCCGACAGATAACCAACCAGGGCGAAATCATAGCTAGCTGACTATGCGGTATGGGCTTTGCTCATTGTTGAAGGCCGTACGGTGACCTAAAGTCGTTAATGTCTGTGTCATTTTGGTCTTTTGTGGATAGTTGTCTCATTGGCAATCATACCACATCTTCTTTTTTATATAGTATACCTTTCCTATAATAATGATTTCACGGTTAAGCTATATATATAGCTAGCAAGCAAGATAATCAAATATATAACCTTTGCCTACCCACTCAATGGAATCAGCTGTAATAGTTTCAGGCAGTGTAAGCAATGACCCTCTATCAAGGAAATTATGATAGGAAATACAAGCTCTGTAATATCTTATAATCTATGAGATACATGATTGTATGTGACATACATCATATGCAGGCACTACTGGAATGTTGCTACATAAAGATAGAAAGTGTACAATTGTGAAGCAACTTCCCGAAGAGCAAATTATTAAACAATAGGTCTAGCTCTAATACCCGGACAACAACGCAATCAAATTAAAGAAGCTTCAAGTCCAGATTAACATTTTTCTGAGACTAGGATGCTATAGTATACCCGATATGCATCAGTAAAACAATAAATAAGTCAGATATTACTATATCATGGTTACTTAGTAAATGAGAACTTAGTTCGATTCAATAAAATCGAATTAATGAAATGACGTTTTAAAACTTTCTAAAACCAGTTGGTAAACGAATTGAGTATCTCGTGTCATCTTTTTAGTCTCTCTGAGGCGTTTCTGAGGTTTTTAAGTTGTGAACATTGATGCAGATGGTACATGTTCACTAATGTTCCACTATAGTACAGATAGGTTTCAATATTCTTTCGCCAAATATCTACTAGTATTAGAGAAAATATTTCTTAAAGAGAAATTAAACCAGCAAAGCAAAATAATATCTTCCTTTCGTAATGGAATGAAAGTTTGTTTGGTAATCCGAAATAGAATATAAGCTATAGGACAATCTAGACTTTTGTGTTTGTGTATTTAAAGATAAAGATTAGTAGGCAGACAAAACTCGGTAATGTTGACTAACATTATATGCTGTAATGATTTTAAGTTTAAACATGACAGGCCTTATCGTAGATATTCCATCTGTAAAGAAGATTCTCTCAGCACAATAAACATGAACAAGTGTCTAAACAAATTTTCTTTTAAAGTCCACCGGTTTTATTCGAATCATCAATTTATCTTCAGGCCTCTCGAAATTTATTTGATGTTCTTCTGATTCGCAGTTTTTTTGTCTCTTTCTTTAACTGTTTTTACTACCATTTTCTATTCTATAAACCCGAAACACATGTCCGCAGAGTTCGGCAAATGCATACAACGTATTTCGAATGCATGATTATAGAACTATAACATGTATAAATAAATTCATAAAATAAGTGCGAGAAAACAAAATTAACGAGCGGGTCTGTACCCTTATTGCATATGGCTGCATGGATAGCAAAATAATAATTATCAAACGTCTGCGATTATATTTCAAATAGCGGATACATAGGATTTTTGACTGCTCTTCGTCTTACATTTAATTTGTGTTTATATATTACAATATTGGATATGGCTTGCAATATGCAGTATGAATTTTGTTCATTGTTGAAGGTAGTAAAGCTACCTATAGTTATTAGCTTCTACGTCACTTTGTCTCATATTTTCGCATACCACATACATTTTTTAAATCACTAGTTTATTATGCTTTTTTCATGATTTATAGAGGTTACAATGTGGAAATCCAGTTGTAACATTCTTTATTTACTCATTGCAGTTCAAGACAGCAGATTCCATTTCCTATATATATAAATTCCTTATCGTTCTTAATGTCAGATAAAAAATCTGATATAACATGAATTCCAGGCATGATGTCTTGTAGCATCAACACCAACACAGATATTCTGACATTCGTATAGTTAGTTATATCATTATATAATTAGAAGCTCGTTACTATAGCTGAGATGTATGGAATTGCCAAAATAAGCTTGTGAATCCCACACTGCCTTCCGTAAAATATTACTGTTTTCTTCAGTACAATAGTACTGTAATGTCATGTACATTTTTTTCATTACAAATTGATTACATGCACACAAAAAAAGAACCAATTCAACATTTAAATCACTTTGTTAGTTTTTACCCCCACCAATTATTAATTTTAACGAGCACAGGCAACTCAATTTTACCTAAACGTATCCAAAATGCTTAAGTTTATATATTAACATTTCACATTAGTAGCAGGGTAGGCTCCATAATGGAAATGTTAGTCTTTTCATGATTTGCTGCATACATGCATACCAACACGACCAAAACAATATTCCTTTTATTAGACAGATAAGAAAATAAAAGCTTATGTGGGATACATTTGGAAAGTCGTAATTTCTGTCTTCTGTACATATCAATACATGCTTCTGTACCCTTTTTTCAATTCATCATTAGTGTTCCTCTTTCGCCATATGGCTACAATCACATGTAACGTGACGTCTCAACGTTTAGTGATGTCCTGTGGTGTAGAAGAAAACCTAAACAATGCCTATTTACCATTTTAAATTAGTTTTGCCTACTGTTTCTAGAATAAACGTTTGTTAAGTGATCTTAAGTCAGCAGAAAGTTCCAGAAAGCTAGCAGATCAAAACTCACAGTTGTGGAACAAATGACAGAGTATGCAAGCAGACTTCACTAGTCATTATATTAAATTTCTAGACTACTATACTACAGCCTTGTTTCCTTCTGCCTGAGATTAGAGTTAAGGGTGACACAAGGGGCATAGCTTGCTAGATAACGATGGTGATGGATTTGTTTTATGTCAGGTGGGAAATATTACATGCCTATCAGGATGAGAACATGCTAATGAACCTTGATGTGTATTAAACCAACATGCTGAGTAGGTTTTTTATCATGCTCGTTTAAAATGCATGTCTGCAAAGAAGACTTCACCAAGAGCCAAATTCTGATTTTCAAGCGTTTGGTTTGACCAAAACTAGTGATTTAATCTACAAACTTCCATTCAAGACTTTTCAGAGGTGGATTTAGGTGGGGGGCAGGATACCACCCCCCTCTTTTTTTGGAAAAAAATTGGTTGCTTAAATAGGGAATCACTGATGCGTGACTGGAACGGCCCCCCTCTTATGAAAATTTCTAGATCCACCAGTGCTATATTGCTCTTTCTGTTGAAGAATTAACTATTGGTGCCCTTTGGCTGTTTTTTGCCCTATTGGATGAGTTGTCTCCAACATATTTTACAAATTCAACCTTTACTTAGTATAAACGAATCATTTAATATAAACGTCTATACTAAACACTATACATGTACTTGTTCTTTAACTTATGTATATACCTTCCATCAACACTTGAAAATGTCTGAATATTTCACAATGTAAATAAGGATTACACCTACATGACCTAGGCTTGTTTCGTATATATCATGTATAGTATCCAAATATTGTCCTTTACTCTTGGAAACAAATTGCTTAAAATGTTGAAGGCACAAAATTATGTGCATACAAAAAAAGAAACATGACATGTAGATGTACAAAACTTTATCTTTAAAATAAGATAGAAACTTGTACTTTCTAAGCTTCAGACAAAAGGTCTACCTGCAGGTACATGAAGTACATGTAGATAAAACATTCAACATGTTCCAAGATATTTTAAGAAATTAGAAAACAAAATCAGTCTGGCTATTTAACTGATTTTTTATCAATAGCTGCATTTATTAAAATAGCGACCAAACATCAGAAGCACAAATGTATCATTCATATACAAAATTTACAAATGTACATGTAAATGACATTGACACTTTCAAACATTTTTAAGGAATTCATTCAAATTTCTTTGTCTGGCACTTTAACTGGAATTTTTGGATCAATCTCTGTATCTATCATGTCCTAACTTCAGAAGCACAAAGGTATCACCATAATCACTCAGACACATAAGTACAGTACATCAAGGAGGTTATACCTCCTTGAGTACATATAGATGAAACAGTCAAAGATATTTTAAGGAATTGAATTATCATTGTGCTGGCATGCACTTTAACTGGAATTTTTGGATCAATCACAGCATTTAGCATGACTAACATCTCAAGCATTTTAAATGAAAGAAATACCATGTTAAATATATAATATTTTTATTAATGGATTGCAAATAGTATGAGCAATTTCACGCAGATGCATTTTTTCATTTTCCAAGTGCATACCTCAACCACACATATACACCAACTCATAAACAATAACATCATCGACTCCCTCGCCAATATTATTGGCAACATATACTACTAAACAATCATACACAAACATGTAACAACAAAACATTTGTAGATATCATCAATTATCCTTATATAAGCTGCTTAATTAAGCAACACAACAAATCTTGTGAACAATCCTTTTGTAAGGCCATCCCCAAAAAATGTTAAGTTTAACAGCAGCATGCCTTTTATCAATCCTATTATCATTAAAGGTTGAGAAAAGATTTTGGCTATTTTTACAGTTAATATATTTATAGTACTAGTGTACTTATCTTTTTTCAAGAAGTACATTTTATATATTTTTAACAAGAATGCAGAAAACGAAGACAGAAAATCTGTTTTGGGAAGAAAACAAAAGTATTTATGAATGATAGATTTGGTGCTTTATAAAAAGAACATCTATTTTAGTGTCTCTCAGAAATAATTCATCCTTCTTTATCCAAGGGAAGGTTAACCATAGACCAATATAAAACATAATAAACAATGTAGAATGGCCATTAACCAAATTTTAATCTAATTGTAGTACTTCGTTAAATTTTTCAGTCAGGTTGTGACTATTGCATGAATGGACATTTAAATTTTATTGTCTGACCTACCCAGGTTATGGACATAAGGAGCTTAAATTTTAAATAATTTGACAGTTTACATACTGAACAAAGGCAATGCTACTACAATGACCTACAGTTGACTAGTATTTAAACAGTTCCTTTACCATAATATTTTGTTAAGAGAGTATTACATACTACACTTTTAAATTTCAAAAGAAGACTTGTGATTTTCTAAAAATTAAATCAATAGTCTAAATAACAGTTTCATATAATAATACAAGTTTACGACCTTTAACATAGTTTACATGTCCTTACATGTATGAAAATTGAAGCACTGAATTGTGTGTATGGAATATTTGCCAATAAAACTGCTATTTGTTCTTGTTGCGGATCTAGAAATTTTAATAAGTGGGAGCCCACTGCCTGCCTAAGAGGGGGCCCACTACCGTCACGCTTCAGTGATTCCCTTTATAATCAACCAAATTTTGTTCTCAACAGGGGGGGGGGGGGACAAGCCCCCCTAAATCCGCCTCTGCAACAGAGAAGAAAGGACCTGGATGTAATCTACTGTAATAGGTCTCCTTAAACAACCTGCAACAATAAGCTAGACTCAAACTATACAATAGTAAGCTGCAGATGTAACTGTACATGTACTAAATGTATGTTTGCACTGGCAGGTCATTCATTTTTTTATATAAAGTTTACCCATGTTGCAAATTCAAAAAGTAAAATTGTACTTTAAAATCCTTTTTGCATTTTTATTATAAATATTACCAGACTGAATTGCATAACAATTAAATAATTCAAAAATTTAATAACAATGCAAGAAACTACCATAAAATCATGACAATGTTATCTGTTTTTGCCTGAGGGGAAAGAACAGCTTGAGACAAAATTTGTAGATCTGGTCACCACACAATAGATAATTTAAACTCCCAAAAAGAATTACTCCTTGTGTAAAAGAAATATATTACAATGGAAGATCATACAATACAATACAATATGAAATAAAATATTGAATTGGACAAAATAACCCCAAAGACCAACATTTTTTTAAAACTTGTACAGTTATACATGTTATAAATTTCAATAAGCACTTCAGACCATTCAATTGTATTCAAAAAGCAAAAAAATAAAGAAATAAGATGTATGTATTTATTTAACACATATTACATGACCCTATCCTGATTTTTTCCTGTATTTGCTACAGTTAACATGTACATCCTGATGTTTAAAGTAATAAATTAATCCTGCATTCATGTTAAACTTTCTTTTCATTACAGTCACAACTACAACTATGTCTATTTATAGCACAATTGGACTTCCCCCTACAAACCAGTTCATGATGTTCTAATTAATCATGGCTTCTTAACTTCTGATTCTTTTGTATAGGTACAAAGTATTAATGTAAATACATGCATGAATCATCGCACTACTTAACTGGCTGTGCTCCAAAGAACATGAAAAATACACCTACAAAACTTATCTTATCCCCTGTAGGCTTGTACATCTTGTCTAGATAAATAATCATAAACAATGATAACACTACAAACTTATATCTAGAATCATAGTTTTTTAAAGATGATAAAATTCTAGTAGAAGAAAATGAGAATGTTTTCAAGTTCATCAACACAATTTTCTCGAACAATGACTTGTTGATTTCACAGTTTCTCTAATTTATAACTTTAATTAAATAATTAATATTCTATGATCGTGGTAGACAGTCTGAAAGAATTTCTTTAGCACTTTGTGACAACTGACTAGGGAAAGTAACGTCAAATTCTATAATTAAGTCCCCTCTCCTTGAGGGTTGTTTAGGAAGTGGAAGTCCTTCTCCCTGAATTCTTTTGACAGAGTTTGGTTTTATCACTTCCGTTAAACGCAATGGTATCCTCCTACCATCAATGGTTGGTATCTGTAATGTGGCTCCACACAAGGACTGAAAGAAAATAAAACCACATTAATTTACAAGTAAAGAATAAGCAAGTACATGTACATTGACCTACAATGGTTTACTTTTAATAATTGTTATTTGGTTGGAGAGTTGTCGCATTGGCACTCATACCACATGTACATCTTCCTATATCTATGTACAATATTATAAGCATAAATGTATATAATTAATATAAGAGTTCAACTCATATTCCAATTTCTGTATACAACATGATACAAAGCAAGGGTTTTAATACCAGTCTCGACTTTTCCCGCTTAACCAAAATTAAAGTCCTATGGCATTTGCTTGTTATTCTTACTGTAAAATTCTTCCCTTCAAGCACTCAGAATCCAATTTTAATTCAAAACATTGATTGACAAGTTTTATCTTACAGTACCACCCCTATTTTATAACTAGAATGTTGACAGCAACACAGTTCCATGTATAATTATTTTGCTAGGCCTTAAATTGCTTAAGGAGACATGCACAGGAAATAAAAAGTATTTTTGGGGCAAACATGTAGGAATATTTTTGGCACAAATGTTGCTTACATAATGTGCATATGACTGCAAGGTTGAAGCATTGCATCTTACATATTTATCACAATGTCATCATTATGCATTTTCATGCATGTACAACAATGTCAATGAATGTAAAACATGTACATCAAAATATATACAATGTATTTCATTTTCATTATCAAGCATCATTACACATTTAATTCGGGATTTCAAATGCTGGATTGGTGGCACCCTGTTTATAAATTGGCAATTCATTTGGTTAACTACCAGGGGCAGATCCAGAAATTTCATAAGGGAGCCCACTGACTGCCTATGAGAGGACCTGCTCAAGTCATGCTTCAGTGATTCCTTATATAAACAACCAATTCCCCCCCCCCCCACAAAAAAAAAGGGAGAGCCCAGCCCTCTGAAAAACCCTTTGAAATCTGCTTCTGCATGTTCTGATTACATCATATATGCAAATTAAATCAGCTTAGTATTTTCAAGAAAAGTGCAAGTTAATCTACATTTTGTACCAAGCTTTTTACTTGTAATGCTAGTACTAGACCTACATGTACTACATGTATCTTAGTCTGTTTTTAAATGTGCTTGTTTACAAAGAAAGTCTGTCAATTTTTGTCACTTTATCCTGGATACAACATTGTACAATAACATTATTCCGTCTCTAGCCACCTCTTTGCTCTTAATTCATATATATATATAACCTAAATGCTGTTTTTGTTTATGGATAGGCAGAATAAAAATTTGCATGTCTTTGAGATTGGCACCAACATTTTATGGGTAGTATTATTTTTATGTTTGTAACAAAAGAACATGAAAGATCACTCAGCACTGACAGCAGTTTAATATTTATGAAAATCAAGTATGACATTGTTGAAAACCGCATGATCTATTGCAATTGATATGCATGTACATGACTTTACTATATATACATTGTTGTTGTTTGTAAGTCATCAATTCAATCATACATTGTAGACAGACATGCAAATGTTCAAGTGTTATTCTAAAATACATGTAGCGATGAGGATCATTTAACCCTCTTGCTGCCAACCGTTTTTCAAGGTTGCATTTCATATGCTGGAAAATACGACAGCTCAACGTCTGTGACGTAACATGCCAAACAACGACGTCATTCGATATATGACGTCACGACATAATGACCGGTACATTTGGGACCAATCAGAGAAAAACATAACATTGTTCAATCTTCGGTCTATTATTTGGAAGAGATACAGCATTGATGAGAAGCTAGCAAGAATTCAGCTATGGACATATGTCCCTCCGGCACTGCCGGTTTGGACATATGTGTCCCTCCGGCAGCAAGAGGGTTAAATGTACATGTAGCTTTGTTGTTGGGTTGTTGTCATACTGACAATTCAATTGGAATCTTATCAGATTTGTAAAATTAAGATAATCTGGTATGATAGCCACAGACACAAATTGACAGCTAAAGTTACGATTTCTGTTTCCTGAATTTTCCAGAAGATTCTGTAAACGACATGGTTCTTCCATGTACATGTACATGATTTACAAGTACCTAAAATTAAGTCAGAAATCCCAAAATAATATATTTCAACAATGAGTAAAAGTTAAACCCATACCATAATTCATTAAGAACATTATACTTATTTTCAATACACGTCTACATAAACTGCACATGTATATATATACTTACATCTCTTAGTGTAATCTTTGCTTTATACTTGATATCAGAACCATCTCTGGTAAAAGAAGAATGTGGTTTGTCTTTAATAATGAACACAACATCTGCTGGTATATTGTTTGGAGTCTGATCTCCTTCTTTAGGAAATGTCACTTTGGTGCCAGATTTCCATCCTGGCTTTATATCTATTGTCAATATTTTGTCTTCGTTTCTTGTCGATCGACCATCGGCATTGAGCACTTTTCTTGTAATTTTTAGTTTTTTTGTTGTCCCTTTACAGATATCTTCAAGCGCTATTGGAAGTTCTCTCACAACTGCTGAATCTTTCCTTTTCCTTCTGGGTAAACCAGCTTGTCCCCCTGACCCTGGGAACCCATGAAATCCACCACCGAAAGGATCATCGTCTATATCCATATTTTCATGATGACCACCACCACCTGGTCCAAAATGAAATACACGTGCCCCAGGTCCACCAGGCTGGCCTCCTCCGCCACCGAAAAAGCTGGCAAAAGGGTCATTGTCACCGAAAAACATTTTAAAGGTTTCTCTTGGGTCACCCTGGAACTCGTAGTGGTAAGTTCCACCAGGGCCTCCGGGTCCCCCACTTGGTGATGGTCCGTTTTTCAAACCTTCTTCACCGTACTTATCATATATTTCCTTTTTGTCTTTGTCACTCAATACATCATATGCCTCTGCAATCTCCTTGAATTTTTCCTCTGCACCTGGTGATTTATTTTTGTCTGGATGATATTTTAAAGCCATTTTACGATATCCTTTCTTGATTTCATCTTCTGTTGCCGTCTTGGCTAAACCAAGAACTTTGTAATAGTCCTTTCCCATCATTGATAATTTTTAACGAAAGAAGAAACTCAAATGTCACATAACAAACCTATTTTGCCAACTGTATTTGCCAGGTAAATCTGTCGTTATAACTGATTTTGTAAGCCAATCTGCGACTGCGCAAAATTAGTCTAGACGTTTCCGGTGTTTCCAGAAGATTCTGGAAATGACGTTGTTCTAAGCTAAAAATAAGTCCGAAATTCCATGTATACACAATAGAGAGCGGGAAATTCAAAAACTTATTGTTAAATGATCTTAAATATAAAGTGGGGTGCTCATTTTCGCCATATCTTTCCATGTTTTCTTCAGTTTTTGTTCAGGTCTTTATCTTTTTGAAGTGTACAGTAATGATATTTCTATATGAAGATAACTTCAATTGCAAATTATTTTTAGCTTGAAAACGTGTTCTTGAGAAAAATCATCTGAAAAGTGTGATTAAAGGGTGTTTGAAATTTCCAGATTTTTTGTTAACGGGGGACACATATTCGCCGTTTTTACACATCTATTTAAAACCAAATAACTGCAGCTTTCAACAATATTTATCAAATAAATTTCATTATAGATGAATAGCAGAAATGTTTGCACCTGTCCTAAGTCAGGAATCTGATGTACAGTAGTTGTCGTTTGTTTATGTAATATATACGTGTTTCTCGTTTCTCGTTTTGTTTATATAGATTAGACCGTTGGTTTTCCCGTTTGAATGGTTTTACACTAGTAATTTTGGGGCCCTTTATAGCTTGTTGTTCGGTGTGAGCCAAGGCTTCGTGTCGAAGGCCGTACTTTAACCTATAATGGTTTAATTTTTAAATTGTTATTTGGATGGAGAGTTGTCTCATTGGGACTCACACCACATCTTCCTATATCTATTTGAAAGGTGTAAAAAAAAATGAAATTTGGGGCAATCAGTCAAAGAATTACTAAAAATACTTCTTTGAATTTTTTTTTCATTCAGATAATTTTCTAAAAATCGTCCGTTTTTCGGTCCTTTGCGGTTAGTGCTGAAATTTTATCTCATTTTCAAAAATAACCATATTTGTTTTAAAAATATAATTTACTGGCATATTTCTTCCATTTCAACAGGGACGTATATATAAGTCCTTGGTTTCAACCATCCTTTGAAATTTTTACACCT
Source organism: Mytilus trossulus (assembly GCF_036588685.1). Taxonomy (NCBI): domain Eukaryota; kingdom Metazoa; phylum Mollusca; class Bivalvia; order Mytilida; family Mytilidae; genus Mytilus; species Mytilus trossulus. The sequence continues at coordinate 63,891,693 of NC_086373.1, forward strand.
CGAAATCATAAAACGGCGAAATTGTGTCCACGGCGAATATGAGCGCCCCACTCTTCTGTTCTCAGTATCAGGAAAGATCGACATACTCTGATTTTAGTCGCTTTTATCTTATTTTCTGTTTGCTGTTTTACACACACTTGAGTTTGTGTTCCATGAGAGTATGTAAACCTTCATTTCTATTTCTCTATTCAGAGGGTGGTAAAGGGTTATTTTCGTCATTTCACGTGCAGCCGTGAAAAAGGTTCGTTATTCGCCGTGTTTCATGTAATCCGTAAAAAGGTCAACGTGCAAGACGTTTTAAATTGTTCGTTCATCGAGAAATGGTAATGTTATTTCACGTTCTTCCGTGCAGATACCGGCTTTATTTTTTTTTATTTAAGCCAACATATTAAATTATCTTCCATGGTAATATTAATGGAATAATGCTAAATCATTACTTAAAAAAAGGATAAGTTAGAACCTCCAAAAACGGTAAAAAAAAAAACAAAAACCAACCACTATATTAATAAGATAGTTGTAAACGGAATTAATATAAAAAATACACAAGAAACTCCATACACGCAATATTATTATATATATATCGGCCTATATATATATATACATAGGTAAGTCTGAAAATAAATTCCAACAGTGTTAGAACTGACGAATTGTTTCCCTCAATGGGATTCGAACTAAAGCTTTTGATACACAATAGTCTATTATATTTTAGCCTGATGTGATATTCAGTTTTGTATGCGGGCGAATGCTGTTACCACTTTTCATGCTTTTTCAATTTAGATCAATGAGTTTATCATGCGCGGATGCCGTATCTGATTTTATGGGAGCCCGATCGCGAGAGATTAAACATTTCAAAAAAGATATCCCCCATCATTTTTAGGTACAGATGCGGGACACACACATCCTGAACCCAACGGCTTTTAAAACAGAAGTACATATTCGTTTTTTTTTAATAAGTTCCAGTGGTTAAAATGTAGGACACTTTTACAATGTACTTAATGCTTTAAGACTGAAACAATACTCGTTTCGATTCACGAAAGCTAAAACGTCTAATAAGGAGTACAAAAACGTTATCCTTTTCGCAGATAATTGGAAAGTTTATGTTTTTAACTGGTTGGTATTTATAAACATTATATCATTATCTGTTATTATGCTTTGTCATACGACAAAACCTAACTTCAGACAATTTAAATGCATTGTAAAACAATATATATTGCCTATATCTGAAGGCAATGGCAGTTTTCCGGTTCCTCAGTACAATAATGGTATACAAACAAGATTTCAACTCCACGATAGACAAAGGTGAACAAATCCTTAGGCTGTATGTCAATTTTCATCACGACTATGTAAAAGTACAAACTGACTTTTAAAAATAAACAATCAGATATATTTATAAGCTCAGGGCAACATAGAATAATGCATATATTTACATGCGCGGGAACGGGTCAAGTTGTCTTTTTTTGTGGATTTTAATTTTAGGATATTTTCCTGCGCTTGTAAACAAAGTGTCATTGGCGCTTTTTCTAGAGTCGACTTGTGTTTAATCAACATTGTATTTGTTTTATCATGGTGAAAGTTTGATACTAAGTAATCGTTTAATGTCTAAAACCGCAACAGCCCGTTCATATATTTATGTTGCGTCGGATAGAAATAGACCTTATGCAGGTGCACGTATACACGTGTATACATAAGACTTTGATAGGTTTTTGAATATTAACATTCGATAAAAAAAGATATATTTTAGTTTGTTTCATTGGGTTCTTATATTATATCAACTCAATTTCCAAACAGTTACAGACTTGCATAAATTTTTTCAACCTAAAATATGTTAAAAGATCGATGCATTGATAATGGCAGATAATAATTTAAATAAGGTCGATTTCCATTAAACGCTTTTTAAACAGCTTAAAGACTGAAAATTTGTCATTATCATTCTTGTGTCAGATGAAAACAACAGCGTTCAAGATGACAGGTGTAGTGCATTCTTGATAGTACGCATGATTCTTTCTTAAAAGAAAATGAGATTTGCTCAATTTGAAACAAGCTTTGTATGCTGTATGGATTTTGCTCATTTTTGAAGGCCGTACGATAATCTGTAGTTGTAAATTTCCGTCATTTTGGTCTCTTGTGGAGAGTCTCATTGAAATTATACCACATTTTATGTTTATGTTGGACGACTTATGATGATAGAGTTTACGTTACAGAATTATTCTTCAAATGGCAAACTCTGGAGCATGTTAAAGCCCACCGGCGGATCGATGGGGAGGAATTCAAGGGGTTGGAACCCCTTTTTTGACGATCAATGCATTTGAATGAGGACATATGGTTGGACCCCCCCCCCAAAAAAAAAAAAAACAACCCCAACCTTTTGTTCTGGTTTGGACCCACCATGATAAACGGCTGTATTCACCCCTGAAGCCAGCCTCATACAGTTTCTGATCTATGAAATTTACGAAGGGGTAATTTCAACTTCACCATTCGGGACTCTTGGTTTAATAGTTTCCTCATGTTCCTTGTGAGCAGCAACCCTCTATGAAGGAAATTATGATAGGAATTAAAGGCACGGTAATATCGTTTCAATTGGGAGATGCATACTCTGTATACAGGTGCTGCTGGATTGAGCTACATAGAAACGGAAAGTTCACAACTGGGAAGCTGAACTCATCTCTTTTATAATGAAGTTTTGTTCTCAACCGACCCTTGTTATCAATTTCTAGATGTATGGCAAGATATGAGACAGACTTAACTGTATCTGTAGTATCCTTTATCTTTAGTTTGATGGGATAAATGCGCTTTCAACATTGTTTTCAAATTTTGAATTATTCAATGAGAGAAAATCATCTGTATAGCCAAATGTAAAGTTAAAGGACATAGTTTACTTCTTTTCTTTCTTACTAAGAAGTTTCTGTATGATATTCAGCCTCATGAGAATAAAGAAACAAGTCGTCAAGAGAGGTACAATTGGTTCCCATGGGAATGCCGATAGTTTGTTGAAAAGCACGTCAAAAAATGTAACAAATATGATGTCAACAAGAAATCAAGCATCTTGATAAAATCAGGGTTCAAAGATTAAATAATATCGTCAATTTCACATACCATGTAAAGCGAGATAACTCTACCACACAATCGAATCATAAACTTTGATAAAAAAATCTTTAATATCATTTTAAATCATAGATGATTATGACACAATACGTGTTTCTAGAATCACCTTAATCGTGTCAGCGTGAGATCGATTGATTACAAGGTTAGAATATAAAATGCTAGCAGAGCATTCAGAACAATAAAGTCTTCAAAGCCAGAACGATCAAAGTCTTGAAATCGAGTAAAATCATACTTTCTTGATATATTTCTTTTTTAATGATAACATTTCAAGTAATGGTTATAGATATGTTGTTAATTAAAACAATTAGATAAAAGAATTTTTATGATTTTACATGATATTAAAAAAGCTAGTTGTCTCATCGGTAATTATACCACATCTTCTTTTTTATATTACCTATAAGTACATGATTTTATATGAGATAGAGTTATCTCGCTTTAAATGGTATGTGGGATATTGGTACTACTATGCTTGCATTTTGTGTAACACTGAGTTTCAACCGCTACTAGAATAATATCGATACCAGTCCCCAACGGTGCAATCCAAGAAAAATCCAATGCTTCCGTATAAGTACTTCAGTAGTTCCTAGATCTCCAAACAGGGCAAACACGAATAAGGTAATTTCCAAAACACCTATCAAGCTCACGAGGACGATTATCAAGTGTTTAATCCAAGAACTTAATTAAAAAAAAAGACAACATTTAAAACTCAGCATTATATATGTTCATGTTCAAAAAAGTTAAAACATCGTTCCTTTGTAATTGCTTGGGACTTTAAACATGAACTAAGTTAACTAAGGTTATGATTATAGTTTTGCTGGTCAACATTGTTTTTTTGTTGTATTAGTTTTGGATTATTACCGGTTCACCTTTTTACTATTTGTGAGTTGGAGTTTTATACACAAGTTGCATACGTTTACAAAAGAGATGATAGCTTCCTAATTGTGAATTTTCCATTTCTATGTAGCAACATACCAGCAGCGCCTGCATACGGAATATATATCTCTCAATTGATCATGTTGATACGATATTCCTGTGTTTGTATTTCCTATCATTATTTCCTTGATGGAGGGTTGCTGCCAAGAGTTCCAAATGGTGAAGTTGAAGTCGTCCCTTCGTAAATTTTATGGACGCCACAACGAGTTGGTTGACCGTTATGAAATAACCGTTTCATAGATGATATCGGATATGTATATGTTGCTTATGTAGGAACTACAATACCGTTCCCTTTTCACGAATGTGACCTACCGAATAAGACAATTTACCGGGGTTTGTAATAACATAAGCAACACGACGGGTCTCTCATTCAAAGCAGAATCTGCTTATACTTCCAGAGCACATGAGATCACCCTCAGATTTTGGTGGGGTTCATGTTGCTTAGTCTTTAGTTTTCTATGTTGTGGCTTGTGTACTATTATTTGTCTTTTTGTCTTTTTCTGTTTTTAGCCTTAGCATTGTCAGTTTATTTTTTATCTATGACGTTGACTGTTTTTTTAGTATCTTTCGCCCCTCTTTTGTACCCTTTTTCAATTTTGGGCTTATTTGGGAATATCCTCGCTATCAGAGACAGAATAACTTTTATCTTACCTCCTATACATATATAGGATTATGATTGGTTAATAGCGAACTAGTGGAGACCGTGTATATTCGATATTAGGTTAGTAGGGAGACGGGGCTTATTTCAATACACGGTTAGTAGTGGATTTACCACTTAGGCATTGTTTGATTATTAAAAAGTATTGAAAGATCTGTTTAATATTGTTATATAAAGGTTGTTGATAATAGATATTTATCGTTTACATTAGTTTTTTAGTGTCGACTACTTGAAGAAGGTTCTTTATTGAACATTGAACACTTTTTATACAGCAATAAGAAGATGTGTTATGATAGCAAATAAGACAACTTTAGTCTAAATTCCACAAATAAAGATAGTCGATAAGATAAATTCGTTACATAGTGTGCTAGTGACATAATGTAATATATACAGGGTCAGTAAATTCCATATGGGGTTCGAGCTTTTTTGCTGACCCTGTATATATCATATTAGGTCACTAACACACTATGTAACTAATACTATTTTGTGCAACGATGGTCTGAATGGATTTAAAGGCAATACTGATTTGTTGATGAAAACGATGAACAGATTTGAATTCGAATATACGAAGAGGAATACAAACGATATTAAAAGTCGTTTGGAATAAGGTAATTACAGTAATAACTTATATACTATATAGGAATTTCAGTGTTGTTTAAGAGGGATATTTATTACACATCTTTCAATTAGGATACATGACCATACATTTGTCAATGATGCTCTTATCTTAAAGTAATACATTTTACCCAACAAAACATTTGTTTTGATTTAGACTATAATAAACATTTGAAGGAAACACAAGTCTTTTAAAAAAAGACAAATATACGATGAAAAAGATTAATATTCATATTCAAAATTACATGTACTCCAAATTTTGTAGATAAAAGTAAGTAATAACATTTTTATGATTAAAACTAATAATTACATGACTTAACATATCCGTTTGACTGTGTGAAAAAAATGAATATCCGCCAACATAATGTAGTTTGATGATGTGCCAAGAAACGTAAGATGACTAAAAATAAAAAGAAACAGTAATATTTTACTTTGTATTACATGTATTACTAACAAACATACCTGCAAGTACTAATCTACAAAAGAAGAAAGCATAAAGTTATCATTATAAATGTGTTTTGATAGTCATGATCTGAAAATGAAGATTAATTATTTAACAAGGAAATAGAAACTTGACCGCTGATACACCATATACAAGTTAAAATCTTATTAAACAAACATGACAAAGTTTAAATAATACCTGTGATAGGGTGTTCTTTTAGTACTTGTTAGTACTTTTAGTGTTCATATAGTTTATGTATTTAATCAAGAACAGAACATCATTAGAAAATTTGTGGAACAAAATGGTCATAAATAAAAACAATATTAATATACCGCTGTTCAATATTCATAAATCGATTTAACAAACCAAAACTGAGGGAAACACATACAACTTTAAGAGGAAAACGATAATTGAAGAACAGAAACACTGAACTGCTACTAAAATAAACTGTCAAATGTCAATAAACCTAGACACGGACTACCATATTCCTGACTTGATACAGAACATTTTAAGAAAAAAAAGGTGGTTTAAACCTGGTTTTATGACTAGTCAAACCACCCGCGTATATAGTAATGTTCGAAATACCGCTAAAATGACAACATCAGGTGACAGGAATGCAGTACGAATAAATACAAAAACACTCAGAACAGAGAAATACATAAATACATAAATAACTTTGTCATACATTTTATGCTCGATTAAATTTTTTTTTTTAAATTTTAATACTTTATTAAATTTATTAAATTTATACTCGTTGTTGTAATTGAACTTTATTAGAATATACAACAGTTAATCAAATAAAACGCAACTAAATACAATTCAAAAATTCAAAACAAAAAGCTTCAAATAATATTTATATATTGTATATAGATCTGTTTTAAATATAGTTTTATTTTTAATTTCCTATTACATACCAGGTTATAGCTTTGTATTTTGTCAAGCTAGATATCTTTTTATTCTTCGATCGATAGAATACAATTTATTTATTTTTAAATTGTTCGTCATTTTCTAATGAATTACTACAGTTTTATTTCAGTGCGGTACAGCTTTGTTCCCTTGAAATTGCAAATGTCTTGCCTGTTCTAATATTAGCTGTCATCACTTATTTCGGGTAAAGTCCAAGTCAAAATGTACTTTACACACAAGCTTCTTCAAACATCGGAATGAGCTTACTGATAGTATGTTATCTAAATATCATATAGCTTGTTTAATTTTCTTGAGATATTTCCTCATTCAATCACTTTGGTGTTGCTATATTTGAAGGATTTAATCCAGTTCCGAGTACAATTTTATAAAATGCCAAAAAGTAGTTCTACAAAATTGTTATTTAAAAAGTACATTTTGTCAATTTATTTTGATTGTTTTAAGGACCTATTAAGAGCTCTTTATAATTTCCATAAGGACGTATATGTGTCTAAACAATTTAATAGTAAGTAGTAAGTCAAGGTTGGTTTAAAAAGAAAAGAAACAAAATTGCCCGTCACTTTATTATCTTTTTCTAATCCTTTTTTATGATCTGCTCAGTCGAGTAACCAACCTTACCTTAATCTAAATTCACTCGGCGTCAGTAGTCGCATAAGCCTCCATCCTGCCTTTTTACCCCTTTCTATCTTGTGCCGATGTTTAAGCCACGTTCCAACTGGTCCATCCTTGTTGGTTTCTTTATCTCTCTGTTGTTCTTCTCTATATAGTTTTTAGTCTTCCTATATTTCTTTTCTCTTCAGGTGACTATTGTAGTGCTGCATTTCTGGTGTTGTCTCTTTCACGCTTTGATATGTTTCTTATCCATGTCCACCGTCTCTTTCTGATTTCGTAACTGATGTTTCTGGTGTTAGCGATTTCGTTTAATGTTTTGCTTGATGTTTTACTATGCCATCTTATTTTTAGGATCTTTCTTAGACATTGGTGTTCTACAGTATTACATTTTTATTTCTTCAAGGTTTGTGAGTTTCCATGTTTCACATCCATACAATATTACAGGTCTAACTAATGATTTATACAGGTGTAGTGTTGTTATAAGGCCAATTCCACTTGCAAACCATATATGTCTTAGGAGATGGAATGCCCCTTTTGCTTTCTGTATTCTGTTTTTGATATCGTTACTCCCTCTTTCCTCTTTGTCCCTGACTGCTCCAAGATATGTAAACCTCTCTATACTTTGTACTTTCTCGTTGTATAGTGTTATATACTCTTTACTCTTTGAACTACAGAGTTTAATACTTTTTGGGGTTAATTTTCATTCCAACTCTTTAAGCTTCTGTTTTTAATTTCTGCGTTTTCCCATCCTGGTCGCTAAGTTTTGAGAAAAGAAGTGCTATGTTGTCAACAAAGTCAAGACCTTCTAGAACAGTATTATAATTCCATCTTATCCCACTGGCTTTGGCTGCAGTTGTGTTTTTGCATGATCCAGTGTAGGAGAAAAAGACATTATACAACCCTGTTTCACTCCTGATTTTATCTCAAACCATTCTGATGTTTCTCATTGATCGATGACAGTACACTTAAATCCATGTTGATATTCCTTTTATGGTTCTTACGATCTTGCTTGGTATTCCATAGCTCATTCCTTAATCTTTTCTCTATTCCTTCTTTTATTCTTTCTATCAGTATTCTGCAGAATACTTCACTGAGAACAGGTAAAAGATGTACTCCCTTCCTGTTGTAACAATCTGTTACATCGCCCTTCTATAAAGATTTGCAAATCAATCACTTTCTCCATTCTTATGGCCATTTTCCTTTCTCCCATGGGCGGTTAAATATTTCTACCATTTTCTCTGCTGTCTAGTAGATATCTGCCTTTATAAGATCTGGTGTTACACTGTCTTTTCCTGTTGACTCGATCCCATTTTGTGTCTCCTTCAAGGCTCTTTTGACTTCAGCTACTGTCCATTCTCATTATTCTATCTCGTCTATTATATTTGCAGCCAAACCTACATCTTTCTCGGAAATTGGAAGAAGAGGATATTGCCTATTTAAAATTCAATATAGTGTTCTACCCATCTATTCAGTATATCGCTTTTTCACTTTTCAGTTATTTTTCTTTACTTTAGCCGAATAACCAAACGATCCCAAAATTGTTGTAATTGAGCCTTGAATTATCATTTTTTTCTATTGGAAAAAGCAAATATTATGCCCAAAATTGTAATAAATTAAATCGCAAAGTAGTTAACGGATGTTCGAATATAAAACAATTCACAAGGAGAATGCAAATCAAGGTTTAACATTTTATATAGAATCAAAGGGACTCAAAAAGGATTGAAACTAAATTTAAAATATACCTTAAGTTCCTTAGTTCAGTTCTGAGTTACCTCCATTTAATTACAAATATTTGTAAAATGTGCAATGCATTTTCAAATTTTCACCCAGCAGCAATGAACTATGCTTGATAACAATCTGATTCATGGAAATCTAAACTATAATTGGATGCTTTTTTAAAAGATGACACGATCTCGAGAAAAGCAACGGATGATTGCACTTTTCTTTACATTGTATATACCAGTAAACAATTTCTACGTTGAGATTTGGATCGGAAATTAAGAATTATTAATTGGACCATTACAGAGAATAGAATGCTTAAAACATTTAGAATATATTGATTGATTGGTGTTTGACGCCACTTTCAGCACTATTGTGCTATTTTGGGGCCGTCAGTTTTTATTGGTGGAGAAAGGTAGCAATACACAGTTAGAAGTTTAGTTTCGCATTATGGCCCCTGTGAATTTTTTAAATATGAAAGTTTTTGTACAATAAAATTGATTTTTAGATAATTGAAGACTAATATAGCCTTCTTAGTGGGTTTATATGAACATTTTGATTGATTTGAACATGTTTTATAGGCCATTTCAATGATTGACATTCCGTATTTTCCTATCCGTACCGTTCATAGGTTCATAAATTATTGAATTGTTTATCAACAAAGATTTTGCGCTCGATCTTTTCAACTCAATTTTATGGAAAAACGAGCAGGAAGACATATGATTTTTTTTGGACCACTTGATAGATATAAACCTATGGATTCAGGAAAGGTATCACTGTAATTCATTGAAATTTTCCTTTAGACTAAATTTTGGAGACTTTTGTGACATGTTCACCCCCTTTTTTGCTATATTTTGTATCTAAGAAATGCAGATTGTTGCCATGGTTACACCCAAAAGGGATTATATTTCACCCTTATGACCATTAGAAATCAAATCTATGGAAGATTCTCTTTCTACAAGTACATACATGTATAACACACATATAAAGCCTTCTTTGTTAGACAGGAGGGGAAAGAGGGTGTTTAAAAATTATCAGTGTCAATTTTAAGTTTTTTTCCTAACTGTGTATTGCTACCAAAGGCTTTCCCGTTCTGAAACAACCATCGAACTTTTTTACGGAAAACTCCTTGTCAATTAAGATTGAGTCGAGTGCATTTGTCACGTGCGGGATTCAAACTGACAATATCCTTGTTGAGAGGACAGTGATACATTAGTTGGATTACTAAGACCATTCGACACCAATAATATAGAACTTATGACAAATATTAAAATATACAGAAATGAAGACCCATGACATTAAGATCCTCATATATGTAAAATCTCTAAATCGTATACAAGACCACTTATGATAAACGACGTATACATATCAAGGATAAATGTAACAAGATTAATTTAATTTGCATCCTTGATCATATCAAATAGAAGGTGCTAAGATACAAAACAAATCTATAATGTTACAAAGCTTGTATATGTACTTGTTTATTTGAGATTCAGGAAGGACGTAAACCAATAACAATACAAAGTTTCCTTCAGTCGCGGTCAATTTGATAGTAACACAGACCAAACGTGTGCCTAAGAACTTGTAATACAGTCTTTCGAATATAACACACAATATTTTGTTTAGGTTGTTTGATTGGTAGCTTTTTGGTTTTTTTTTGTTTTGTTTTGTTTTGCGAACTATATAAAAAGAAATGCACACACAACATGCACAAAGAGGCACATATTTTCGAGTTCAGCGTTAAACAAAATTAATAACATATTCGCAACAATAAGTAGACACACACCTTCTTTGTATAAACTCTGCTTTTAAAAATTTGTCATCCAAATACCAAATTAAATTGTCTTGATTTATTCCCGACTTAAAAAACTTTCAAAATAAGGATGCTTTTATCATAAAATGATCAAATGACTCAATGACTTTTCAACTTCGTACTATACTTTTTTGCCTTTTTAACTTTTTTTTTTAGATTCGAACTGAACTAGTAAGTATTAATAGTATTTGGATTCGTAGTTACGACACAACATACCTTTTACCAAGATCCTTATGTAAAGAGTATAGCAACATACGACAGTGAGTTAGAATTCTTAACAGTGTATGACCATGAATATGACTACCATCTAATTACTACAAAGAACTCAGTCTTCGTTAATGCTATTCAAATCATGTTGGTACATTTACTGTAAACGTAGAAAAATACAGCTATTCTTAACTGGAGACCTCAAAGCTCTGATTTTTGGTGGATGAAACTTTGGAATTTAGTATAACTGTTATATTTTGTAATCTAAATAATATCACGCTGCTTGAACTAAAGAGGCTCGCAAAGTCAGAGAATATTGTCATATTTGGTCATCGAGATACTAGTACACTGCTTAAAATACTGGACGGTGCATTATTTATCAAGCAGGGGGAACGGTGCAAATGGTAAGGGGACATGTACTTTTTTCAACGTGCAAAGTAGTGGGACCTGATGATTTTTCATTATCTTAATGCATGGGACATACCCTTTTTTTCAAATGCATAAGTAGTAAACATTTTATTTTAATTAATAGCCCAAAAATACACACAAGAAACATTCAAACAGAAACAGAATATGATAAATAATTTTAGTTTTGACTGGTGTAAATCAGCCCACCCAAGTAAATTAAATATTGATCTTACAAAATTCAAGCTTATTAGGTAGTTTGATTTATTGCTGTGAAATGAAAGAATTTAATTTCACAAAAGGTAAAAAATAAAAAGTATTATATAAATTCAGATAGGCATCTTTAATTTTTTTATAACTTTTTCAAATCAACTTGGATTTTCATCAAACTATGCAGCTATCTTAGATATATATTAAGCTTACTGAATCCTCGGTCATTTTGTTTTTTGTTGTATTGCTGTCAAATTTAACAATTAAATTAATCTAGGTATAAAAAGGTAGAATTTGCAGTTTGAACCAGGTTTTTCCTCTAAGTTCGGTATTTTTGTGATTTTACTTTTTAGTCTGTTCTGTTTGATATGTCAAACCTTCCGTCTCGATTTTTGTTGAAGTTTATTTCAAAATCACGCCTTTCGTTCTCTATTTTTATCATACTCTTATTCTATGGCAATTGTAATGTATTGTGAGGTTATCAGTTTTGTGGTCACTGAAATCTTTTAAAAATGCTTTTTCGTGTAATGTCTTCTTATATAAGTTGATGTGATTCTTATCATTTGGCATCTACCATGTCTACCTGGATCTATTTTTATCCTTTTCACTTTATTTTTAACATTGATAAATTTATGTTACAAGTACATGTTCTTAAATCACTATCGTCATATATTGACGTAGATAGGAAACGAGTTTATTTATATTAACAAATATGTTATTGGATGAACAAACCAGTAGGATTTTAAATGATGTCAAAAATGAGTGGAAAAAATCCGTTATTTTGTCCTGTGATGGGGTACACTTGGTATATATATGTTCCACAATCATCTCTAACAAAGGTGTTTTACTAACTTTTAACTATATGGTACTGTATTAAAAAGTAAGCTAAATAATTACCTGATATTACAACATTTGAAACTATTTAAAGGAAATATTATTTAACGCTGAATCAATAAACAAACACATAAAGTATTGATGACAGTAAACATTTACAACTGCATAAATACATGGTCCTCATTTCTGACAGACTAATAATGAATTCGGCGGGGTTAAACATGTTTCTGAGTACTGAAACATACCTTTACATGGAAAAGGTGTTTCTAACAGTATTCGCAAATACTGAAGTTAGTTGAAAGCCAATTACAACTAACAAATTGGTAATAATTTCGAAGACTGAAAACAAATGTAATATAAGTTCAAGTAGCTTCTTGACGATTTACCTTTTCTAAAACACAAGACATCTAGTGATGGAAATGCAAAAAAACACGAAGGAACTGTTGAAATAAGTTGCATAAGCATTGTCTCGTAAGATAGAAACAAAATGCAATTTACTTATAGAAGAACAACAGAAAGAACGGAACTATTTTAGCTCTCGCAGTTTCTGGAAGCCCATTACAATGAACATCTAAATCATAAATTATGTTAACTCAACAAAAAGATGCCAAAAACTTAGGTATCGACCATTAAGTTGATAGTTGTACAGCGATGATTGTAAATTTACAATATATAATTCATGTAAAATTGCAATTTGGAAAATTGTATAATAGATTTTTCTCTTTTTAGTAGAACGCAACAAATAAAGTCTGTCTTTTATAAGGGAAATCCACAAACATGTTTTTGGTGGAACAGTCTTCCGTATAAATTTTTGTCAAAATGTGTTTCGTATCTGATGACTTTTCATAGAAACAAAGTGGAAGGTTACAGTTGAAAACGTGGTTACATATAAAGCATGAATTATCTATTCCAATGAGGTTATTACAAAATCAATACATAATACAAGTATATTTTTTTACATGGTTTTTTTTTACATTACCATTTGTAGCAACTTACGGCAATCATAATTTTTCCTATTGAGCAAAAGGTCAAATCAAGCAAGTCCAAATGAGTAGGCAAATAACCTTTTTACTGTATTTTATGTCACACTTCCCGCGCCAGTTGTAATTTTGTATCCTTATATATCCGCATGTGAATAAAATATGAATTTATTTCAACAAAAAGGATGAATAAGTGTCAAGAAAGGCGTACAAAACGTGAAACAATTGCAATACAGAAAGCAAATAACAAAAAAATACCTTCTATATGGAAAAAGCAACAGATAGAAGCATTATGAAATAAACACTATATTTATTATTAACTTGTAAATGGAATTAATTATACATCGAACTAGCTACTCTTATACCAGTTCGTTTGCTTAAAACTCAAATACAATATGTTTTCTAATGAAGTTATAAATACGGATAAAACTCAAATACACTATGTTTTCTAATGAAGTTATAAATACGGATAGTTTTGGATTTGTCTGACTTTACGTTATGTTAATTTATTTGATCAATAACTGTAAAGCTATTTTGCTTTATTCAGATATATAAACCATTTTTTACTCTTTTAACTTTCTTCATGACTGGAATGGTACAACGTGGTTGCTAACAAGATATTTTCTCCCAACAGATCATAATGGTGTCTGCAATTCAAATTGCTACATAAAGCTTTGGCATTGAGTTGCATTAACAACTTGTAGACAGTTAATATTGTTTAATACTATTCTTGAATAAGTTGAATGAACACGCAACTTGGAACGAATTTGGTGGTACGAATCGGATTTGAAACGAATCGTCCAGATAACGCCAGAATCCCTGCTGGTTAATTCAAACTCTCGTGTGTATCAATACACCATCGTCATGCATTTACTTAGAGAAAACCTTGATTGTTACAACCAGTTATTTGATAGAATTACTAGTAGTGGGTCATATGGAAGTTTAAAAAGAATCGAACTTGAAATTGAAATGTCTTTTCTGAAATTTTTTCTACAGCTGAGGAAAGGGAAGATTAGAAAAACCTGGAAAAGGATGGAGGAAAAGTGGGCTTCAGCACCTTTGTACGTTACGTGTCTACATGAGAGTTTTATTTAACCTGTTTGTGTATCTGTTTTGACAGCTCAAAATATGTTTCTAGCCTAAACAATGAAATTGGATAACTTTTCCAAAGTGCTCATATGTTTGTTTTTGTTTGTTGCTAGGAGCTAGAATTGTAAAAAACTTTTGTTTAAAATTCGGAGTTTAAAGAAGGGGATAGGAGGGGTCCTGATCCCAAAATCCCGGACATAAAACACGAAATCCCGAAATCCCGGGCTTAAAAACACGAAATCCCGAGGTCTCGAAATTCGGAAGAACAGAATTCCCGGATCCCGAAAGGGTCAATCTAAAAATCCCGAGCTTAAAAGCCCGATCCGGATGTCCCGATGAAGGTCCTATCCCCCTCTTTAAATAACAAACGTTCTAACAGATTGATAACATTACTGATAAAAGAAAATCTTAGTAAGATCATTTTCTGAAAATAATTTCTCCTGACTTCCATTATTGTACTGTTTGTTGATTTATTCTGCCTCCACAGTATCCTACTTTAGTGATATTTTTGTTGTTGTATGGACTCAGAATAAAGTGAATTTACAAAACAATGAGTGGACATGAAAGAAACTATAAATGATATGGAGATCTGGATCTAGAAGAAACGGGTTATTTTTGCATAATCATGCAAACACGTTATAAATAATATTTTCCAAATAAAAATTATATATCTTGTTTTCAACGTGGTTTCTATTTTCTTTAACACTAATCATAATTTAGAAAGATATCAACTTTTTTTTTTATTTCATTGGACAGGGAGCAAGTTTTTCAATTTTGGCTTATACTTAGATGTAAAAGGATCGGTAATAAATTTAACATTGATTTCATTATGATGTTAAGATCTCTTTTTTCGACACAGAATTGGACACCAATCAACAGCTAGTGAACATTATGGCATTAATATATGTGTGTTGTAGATTTATATAAAACTAGAACACACCCGTGATATCGTGGGTCCGTGACTGAATTCAAGTATATAACTATGCGCAAGCCCTATTTTAGTATTAGTATTGTTATCTGATAAAGTCATGCCATTATAAGATACACATTTTTCTCTGCTTTCAAATCTTTCTGTTTGAACCCGCCGAACTGGAACTTATCAATTATTGGTAATATTACTTATTTGGAAAACAAAAGATCCTGGAATGGAGTATTTCTTAATCAACAGCATTGTCCTATATTAGTTATAAATAAAGTTGAATTATTTGATTCACTGTTTTACGTCATGCCCACTAACAAATTGAAAACTGTACCTTATAATACGCCTTATTTTTAGTCCAGATTTTTAGTATTTGTATTGTTATCTTAGAAAGTATTACTGATTAAAAAAACTACAATAGGTAACAATTTTACAATTAAATAGTGTCAACCCTGTGATTATGACCCGTGTAAATAGCATATTAATTCTGAATACACCGTTTGGTGGTGCGCCTGTCAGATGCGGAACGTACAGATAAGGTTATAGGTAACAGGTGAATATACTATTGGTATCGGTATCGGACTCGACCCAGAACTTCTTAATTATTGGCAATACTAATTTCGTGGAAAACAAAAGGGCCTGGAGTGGTGTAATTTTTAATCTACACCTGTGTACCATATTAGTTATATATAAAGTTGAATTCTTTGATTCATCGTTTTCACGTGATGACGGCTGACAAATTGGACCTCGTAATTTTAGTATTACAGATTGCAGTAAATGTTAATTGACGGGTTTGCAAAGTATTTGGATCCCACAGTTATCTTTAATTCACATGTTGATACCTCCTATGTTTCTATATTTAAAGTTCACTTAACAAAGTTTAATCAGTTTTCGATTTGAACTTGATTTTGATTTGAAATGATATTTGAAAAATAAATTAACGCAGAGAAAATCTGCCCTTGATTTGTGAAAAGAATTGGACAATTGAACTTCACACAATTACCATACAATCTACGAAGACGCTCATACCGATCATTTATTTCAATGATTTGTTCTTCCTTACTTTAATTCCCGGTAAGTTTTTAGTTCACAATGTTGTGAAGTTTTGTTGTAAAGTTACTTTAATAAGCGATAATCTGATTAGCAGATTTGAAAAGCCACCAGTCAGTTCAATGCAACCGTTATTTATTTTCATAGTACCAAGTTTTATAATCTTGACTAGATGTTTTCCATTGCTGCTTGCTAACTGAGTCTCTCTTTTTTAAATTTGGCTTTAAAGTTATTCTTTGCCAATGTTGAAAAAAGGAAAATGACAAAAATAACAAACTCCGAGAAAAATTCTTAACGGAAAATCCGTGATTAAACGACTAATCAATTCAATAAAATTTTAACGAAATCGATTAAAAAAATAATTACAATAGCAAAACTTATAAATGTCATCAACAAATGGTCAAGAGGTAAATATTAATTTGATTCTATAGAAAAACTCATCATAGATACCAGGATTACATTTTGTATTCACGCCAGACACGCATTTCGTCTACAAAAGACTCATCAGTGATGCTCGATTCCAAAAAAGTTAACAAATAAAGTAGAAGTTCAAGAGCATTGAGGGCCAAAGTTCCCAAACGTTTGGCCAAATACAGTTCTGGTAATCTATTCCTGAAGAAGAAAAGCCTTAGTATTTCTAAAATTCCAAAATTTATACTTAAGGCCAAATATGACCATATAAATGATCATGCATGTCTACTGGGCTGGTGATACCCTCGGGGAATTAAAAATCTTTAAGCAGTGACATCGAAATTCTTAATAGACTATGAGCATCTAGGACGAAATTACGTACAAAAAATCAATAGCTTGATAAAAATAATTTTGAAGATGAAGCTAACAAAAGTGGTAATTCTTAAATAATTATATATCCGCTTATGAATAAAATTTAAATACATTCTAAGAAAATGTTGTTTGGTTATATGAGGCACGGAAAGCGTACAAAAAAACTGAAAAATTGAAATACAGAGAGCTAATAACAAAAGCAAAACCAAGATATTACAAATATAAATTAAGTCAACTACAAGTAAGTCAAGACTAATCTTTACGGTGATCTACCATGGTTAATTCATTTGTCATTTAGGCTCTTTTGCAGAATTTTATCTTTAGCAATCATACAACATCTTCTCTTATTTATATATAACATAGCTTTGTCCATGCATTGTATTTACAACTGCAAGGTTGACGATAAAAGATGTAATTAATCCTGATGCTGGTGATTCGGTACGTACATGACAAAATATTATGTTGTGATTGTTAATATAAACTGAATTGCAACTCCCTCAGAGATATTGTTTCATTCAATGAGTAAGTCTGTTCTATTTATGTCATACTTTCCGTGTCGCTTTTTGTTGAAGGTTGTTTTAAAAAACATATCTCTTTCGTTCTCTTTTATTATCATACAATGATTTTATTGCAATTGTATTGTGTGCATATTAAGGTTCCAAAATGCTTCCTCGTGAAGTCTTCTTATTTACTAGTAAGTTTATTTGCTTCTTATCATATGACATCTACCATGTCTACCTGGGTCTATTTTTACCCTGTTCACTTTATTTTTAAAATTGATATATATATGTAACATGTCCTTAAATCACTATCGCCATATATTAACGTTGATAGGAAACGACTTTATTTTTATTAACAAATATGTCATTGAATGAAATATCCAGTAGTGGGCTGTCTGAAAGATTTTAAATGAAGTCAAATATGACTGACAAAATCCGTAATTTAATCACTAAAATAGTAAAAACAATCCGTAGGAGAGCGAACAACTGTGATCGGGTACACTTATATATATATATATGTTCCACAACCATCTACAACAAAGGTGTTCTACTGATGTGTAGCTATATGGTAATGTATATTAAACTATAAAATGACCAGACATTACAGCATTTGAAACTATTTAAAGGAAAAATTTAATGACCTGCTGAACGCTAAATCACTAAAACAAGTATTGCAGACAGTTTACATTTACAACCGCATAAATATATAATCCATTTTTTTGACAGAATAATAAAGAATGCGGAAGGGGGAAACATGTATCTGAGTACTTAAACATTCCGTTGACCTATAATGGTTTACTTTTATAAATTGTTACCTGAATGGAGAGTTGTATCATTGGCACTCATATCACATCTTCATATATCTCTTTATATGGAAATACCGATATAACAGTACTCACAGATGCTAGTTAATTAAAAGCCTATTAAAACTATCAAATTTTGTAGACTGAAAACAAATCCAATTGTTTCCTGGCTATTAACATTTTTGTTTAAACACAAGACAGTGCTGTAAGAGTAAGACAAACGAACATGGTATCTCGACCTCTTTCAATTCAAAGTTTATTTTTCTATTCATACTTCATCATTTTACCCATTCTCTGTTTACCATTTGTTTTCTGTTCGTCTAACATTGTTAAGTTTGAACTTTTTAATGCAAAGATTTGAGGTTTTACAATAAACCATTCTCATGCATTTATTTGGAAAGAAATCAGATATTTCAATTAAAAGAATTAGTAGGTTATATGCAATTTCTATAAAGAAATCAAATGTGAAAGTAATATACTGAAGTTGTGCTATACATGGGGGGAAGGGAAAAAAGAAGCAAAAAAGTGACAATTAGAAAACAGTCGAAAAGGAGGCGCGAAAATTTTGTTTCAGCACCTTTGTCTTTTTCTCCAAGTGCATTTGTATTGACAGCACAAACATGTGTTTCTAGCTTTCACAATACAATTTTTTATTATAGTTTCTTATTTTATGAAAAAAGTAAATTTCCCTGATCTATACTATTGTATTGTTTTCTGTATTATTCTGTCTCTACAGTTTCCGTCTCTAAGTTTTGCATAACATATAAAAGCGTTATAATTATCTTTTTCAACTACGAAAAAATAACATATTTGGTTTTGAACTGGGTTTTTGTTAAACTCTTATCAGCATTTAAAGATTTAAAGATATAAATTACTCCTAATGCAGTTCCATAATGGTAAAGGAAAGGAAGCAGGTATTTCTATTTTGGTTTGCACTTAAATATGTAAGAGGATAATTGTTTAGTAGTCCTCTTTAATTGCATATTTGTCCTTCCAAGAAAAAAATGTCTTACAAAATAATTATTCAAAGAGTACAAGTAGATGTAAGAAGATTTGGTATGAGTGCCAACTAGACCCCTCTCCATCCAAGTCATAAGCCTTTATAGGTCAACGTTTGGTCTTCAACACGGAGCCCTGACTCAAACAGAACATCAAAAGGACCACACAAAAACTAGTGTCAAACCATTCAAACGGTAAAAGCAACGGCCTAATCTATATAAAAAAACAAAATAATATGTTGCATCATGATTGCGAGGAGATATAGCCTCGTAATACTGTTTGTATCCGTGATGACGACACTGCATAACATCAAAGAAGTTAAAAAAAACCCATACGCTAGTTATATTTTGAAATTATCTCCTTTTTTTCATTAAATGAAGTTAAAATTGACAACTCAATCAAATAAATTATATCAACAACCAAATACAATTTATAAAACACAAACCACAAAATATCAACTAACAGATCAAGCAAACTAGTCCTCTTTCGTATTTCTAATGACCATTTTATTATAGAATCCAATTGTATTTACTTAAAATGAAGTTGACCGGTTTTAAAAATAGCTTTTGTTTAAAATATTATGATGTATCAATAATTTTATAGCTTTGTATTTTGTTAAGATATATATCTTTTTAATCTTCGCTAAGTTTACAATTTTAATTTAGAAAAAGTGTTCGTCATCTTCTTATGAATTACTACTGTGGTACAGCTTTGTGTCCTTGGAATTTTAAATGACTTGCCTATTTTGTTATTAGTTGTCATCCCTTATTCCTGGTAAAGTCCAAATGAACTTTACTCAAGAGGTTCTCGAAACATTTGATTGTGCCTACTGATATTACATTTTATGAATATAATATAGCTTGTTTTATTTTATTTATGTTTCAATGAGAGATTTACTTATTCAATTGATGTTTCTATATTGGAAACATTTAATCTAGTTCCGAGTACAAATTTACAAAGTGCAAAAAGTAATTTTTCTACAGGATTGTTATCTTAAGAATCCGCTGTGTCAATTTACGTCTAAGTTTTTTAAGGATCTATTAATGGCTCTCTTTAAGATTGATAAGGACGTATATGTGTCTAAACAAGTTACCTCAAAGGTTAATTAGAGTATCTGAAATATTTAAAAAGATAAAATAAAATAAAGTGGCATGTCACGTTAATTGCTAGATTTCAAGTAATTTATACACGACTTATTTCCAGTGAGATATCATAGCTGACAAACTTTGACGATGGCCTTGACTACATTTTAAGAAATACACATAAGAATTATATATTATACTCTGCGAGGGTTGTTCAAATAGTTTGG
Source organism: Mytilus trossulus (assembly GCF_036588685.1). Lineage (NCBI taxonomy): Eukaryota > Metazoa > Mollusca > Bivalvia > Mytilida > Mytilidae > Mytilus > Mytilus trossulus. The sequence goes on from NC_086373.1 coordinate 63,912,599, forward strand.
GCTAGTTATGATACCGCGCGTTTCATCTACAAAGGACGCATCAGGGAATTGCGAATAAAAATTTTGAAAAGCCAAATGAAGTACAAAATACAAGAGCAGTGATGTTCATAAATTCTATATAAAATTAAAATACAACTCCAGATCTTGCCTCGGTACTTGCTCGACTTTGAATAGATGGTACATTTGCTGTAAATATACAAGTGGGATCTTCAGTAAACTGTAAAGACAGTTTAAGCTCCATTTGCTCACAAAATGCATGTTACAAGCTAGAAATTTTACTGTGGTTTTTCGATCGTTAATTTTGTTGACAGTCTAACGTTTGATTTTGTGTCTTTTTATTCGGTCATTTTGTAATGTAAGCTACGCACTTTTTAGCTTTCAAAATATTTAATCTTGAAATCATGATTATGGTTATCTCAGAAACAATTGTAGAGTATTATATTATATTGTATTGTTTGTATTTTCCGTTTTTATATAAGTCTCCTCTTATCAAATTATTCAAGTTTTTGTTTCTAATCATACGACATCTACATGTTCCTCGTTCTATATTAACATTTGTTCACTGTATTTTTAATGTTGCTAAATATATTTTACATGTTATTAGTACACTATCGTCATACATTTACTTAGAAAGGAAACACAACTATTTTAAATACACATATGTCATTAAATAAAATAACCAGTGGTGGGTTGTATTAAAAACTTGGAAAAAGTTCAAATGTGACGGCAAAAAATACAGTTTTGTCTTGGAAATTGAGAACAAATAGACAAAGGAGAAAATTATTAATGTAACATTTGTATCTTGCAATCATCTTTAACAAAGAAATGGTTCCTGCCAATGTGAAACTGTATTTTAATCCTGATTACGTTCGTTAAGCATTAAGCCTACATCTTAAAATTTTCCGAATCCTTTTTTATGACCTGCTTAAGGGAATAACCAAACTATCCCAACAATTGTTGTAATTGAGCCTTGAATTATATGTCTTTTCTATTCGAAAAAACAAATATTATGGAATAAATTAAATTGCAAAGTAGTTTACCTATGTTCAAATATAAAACAATTCACCAGAAGAAAAATTAAGGGTTAACGTTTTGTACAGAATCGTACGGACTTAAAAAGGAGTGAAATAGATTATGTACAACTTTAAGAATGTATCTAATAACTCCTTAGTTCTGAATTACCTCCATTACAAATATTTGTAAAATGTGCAATGCATTTGTAAATTTTCATCTAACAGCATTGTGGTAGACTGGATAACAATTGGATTAATTGGAATCTAAACTATAATTGGATGTATTCAAAAGATGAAACACAACGGATGACCCTTTTATCATTATTTATAAACAATTTCTACATGCAGGAGATTTGGATAGGATTTTTAGAAACATAAATTGGACCATAACGAATAAAGTAGAAGAATAACAGGTTGCTTAAAACAGGGAGAATATATATTGATTTATTGTTTGTTTGATTGATTGAGTAGTTGGTGTTTAACGCCACTTTCAGCACTATTGTGCTATTTCGGGTCGGTCATATCTTATTGACGGAGGAAGCCGTTCCTGGAGACAACCACCGAACTCCGTGAGGAAAACTGACAATCCTAGTCAATCAAATTTGAAGTCGAGTGCATCTGTCAACGTCCTTGTTGAAAGGATAGTGAAACATTCGTTAAAATTGAGAATGGAAATGGGGAATGTGTCAAAGAGACAACAACCCGACCAAAATAAAAAAACAACAGCAGAAGGTCACCAACAGGTCTTCAATGTAGCGAGAAATTCCCGCACCCGGAGGCGTCCTTCAGCTGGCCCCTAAACAAATATATACTAGTTCAGTGATAATGAACGCCATACTAATTTCCAAATTGTACACAAGAAACTAATATAAAAATAATACAAGACTAACAAAGGCCAGAGGCTCCTGACTTGGGACAGGCGCAAAAATGCGGCGGGGTTAAACATGTTTGTGAGATCTCAACCCTCCCCCTATACCTCTAACCAATGTAGAAAAATAAACGCATAACAATACGCACATTAAAATTCAGTTCAAGAGAAGTCCGAGTCTGAAGTCAGAAGATGTAACCAAAGAAAATAAACAGAATGACAATAATACATAAATAACAACAGACTACTAGCAGTTAACTGACATGCCAGCTCCAGACTTCAATTAAACTGACTGAAAGATTATGATTTCATCATATGAACCTCAGGCACAATCCTTCCCGTTAGGGGTTTAGTATCATACCATCATAACATATATGAGAAGAACATAACCCGTGTCATGCCAACAACTGTTTTTAGAATAAATGTCTTTAGTTCCGACGCAAAGACCTTATCAGTGACTCAATATTAACGCCAAAATATGCAATCTTTAATGACTTGACAACAGTATCGTAATTATATCCCTTCTTAATCAGTCTATTTAAAGGTTTTGTAAGTTTCTGAGGTGAATACTGACCCCTTTGTGCTTTATAAAGAATATTTCCATAAAAAATTGGATGTGAAATACCTGAACGTATAAAAAGTCTGCATGTTGAGACATGTTTAGACTTCTAATGACAATTCGGCACTCAGAACATTGAGATAATGGTAAATATTGAAAAATACAGAAATGAAGTCCCAGGACATACAGATTCTCATATACATGGAAAATCTCTTAATCTTATGATAAACGACGTATACATATCAAGGATAAATGTAACAAGAATTATTTGCATCCTTGATCATATTAAAGATACTAAGATACATTACAAATGTATAATGTTACAAAGCTTGTATATGTACTTGTTTATTTGAGATTCAGGAAGGACGTAAACCAATAACTATACCAACTTTCCTTGAGTCGCGGTCAACTATGTAGTAAAACAGATAAAACATGTGCAAAAGAACTTGTACATGTTTTGTTTAGGTAATTTTAGTTTGATTGGTAGCGGGTTTTTTTGTTCTGCAAACTAATTAAAAAGACATGCACACTTTAAAAAGCATACATTTATGAGTTGAGTGTTACAAAAATTGTAAGAACAAAGTAATCGTTTCTTCTCGACAATAAATAGACACACATCATCTCTTGTTTTAACTATACTTTTTAAAATAGCAATCTCGATACAAAATTTTATTTTCCTGATATTTTTAAAACTTTTAAAACAAGGATGATCTTAACATAAAGTGGTAAAATCTCTCTTCCTTAATTCCGTAATATTATAAATATATAAAGTTTTGGAAGTTTTGTTTAACTTGATCTAAGGATAATTTAGTCGTTTGCATTGGACGAATTTGGTTGTTTAGATTAGGCGAATTTGGTCGTTTAGATTGGGCGAATTTGGTCGTTTAGATTAGGCGAGTTTGGTCGTTTTGATTAGAACCTATTAGTTTTAATAGCGTTCTAAACTTTTTTTTACATTATTTCCTTTTATATATATTGATCTCAATTTAAAGTGATAGACCATTTTCCGAAATCACCAAATCTTGACTGAGAGGATAACACAGTATTTATTATGCTTGTTTTCGGCACAGTTATGGCACATCATAACTAACACCAAGAACCTTATATAAAGAGTATAACAACATACGTCAGTTAGTTATAATTCCTAACAGTGTTTTTGATGATAGATAACATGGCAGTTAGTAAGAAACCGTGTATGACGATGGATAAAGAGTATCACAACACACGGCAGTTTATTAGAATTCTTAACAGTGACTGACGATGAATATGCCTACCATCTAAGTACTACCAGTCTCTACCAATGATGTTCAAATCGTGCTGGTTACTATTATGTTTATGGTAATCTTCCTGAATGCCTTTTAATAAAAGGTACACTTACTGCAAACGTAGAAAAATACAGCTGTTCTTAATTGGAGACTCCAAAGCTGTAAACTTTGATAGATACAACGTTGAAATTAAGTAGAATTGTCAATCTTAATACTAGTACGCTGCTTGAACTAAAAGAGTCTTGCAAAGCCAGAGCGTAGAATTGAGGCAAAAGCAGGTTACCGATGTTCAATCTAATAAATTCATCAAGAAGATACAAATAAAGCTGAAACTAAAACTGAGAGAATTCCAAAAGAAAGACCTGGTAAGTCAACATGTCAACTGTCTTCTGCTATTCATGCATCAATCGACTGCAATGCGAACAAACTACGTAGTCAAAATGTCACAACCTAGAATAGAATACATTTTATAATAAGTTAAGAATCGACAATACGCATGATACGTTCAATTTAGGATTGATTAAAGCTAGAAATTAAGTCAACTAAGCCAAGACCTTAATTGTAATATTACAAATCCGTACGGTGACATAAAGTTGTTAATTCCTTTGTCATTTCGGCTCTTATGAAGAATTTTATCATTGGCAATCATACCATATCCTTTTTTTCTTTTTTTCATATAATATAGCGCTTTGTACTTGTATTGTATTTATAACTTCAAGGTCGACGACCAAGGATGTAATTCACCCAGTAGCTGATGATTCGGTACGTACGAAGAAATATTATTTTGTGGTGGTATATTTACAATATATAAGCTACGTAAACGGATTTAAAATTAATTGCAACTCTCTCAGGGGAAGGGTTACCTATGATGAGTTAGGCCGTTATGTTCATGTCAAACATTTCATCTCGATCTTTTTTGAAGGTTACTTCAAAATCATGTCTCTTTTGTCTCTATTATTATCATACAATTATTTTATGGCAATTGTAGAGTATTGTGAGTTTATCAGTATTCTGTGCATTTAAAGCTTATAAAATGCTTCCTCGTGTAAAGTTTTCTTATTTAATTTATTGCTTCTTATCATATTGCATTAACCATGTGTACCTGGGTCTATTTTTATCCTTTTCACTATACTTTTGAAATTGATGAAATTTAATATTATATGTAACATGTCATTGGATGAAATAACCAGTAGGAAGCTGCCTAAAAGATTTGAAAGGAAGTCAAATATGACTGAAAAAAACGTTATTGTGTCCTTGAAACGAATAAAAACAATGCAAACGAGAGCAAAAACAGTGATGGGGTACACTTGGTATATATATGTTCCATAATAATCCCTTATAAAGGTGTTTTACTAATGTGTAACTCTGTGGCACTGTATAGTAAACTATAAAATTATCTGAAATTACAACATTTGAAAGTGTTTAAAGGAAACATTTAACGCTAAATCAATAAACAAAAACAAAAAAATATTGCATACAGTAAACATTTACAACTTCATAAATACAGGACCCTTATTTTTGACAAATAAATAAAGAATTCGGCGGGGTTAAACATGATTCTGAGTACTGAATCGTACCTTTACATGGGGAACCGATGTAACAGTACTCGCGATTACTGAAGTTGAAAGCCAACTGTAACTAATAAATTGGTCATAATTTCGTAGACTGAAAACAAATTTAATATAAGTTTCAATAGTTTCTTGGCTATTTACCTTTTCTAAAACACAAGACAGTGCTGTAAGAACAAGACATACGAACATGTGATATCTTCCTGTTTCAAGTTAAATTTTATTTAGATTTTGTTTATTTCTATTCATACTTCATCATTTTACCAATTCCTTGTTTACCATTTGTTTTCTGTTCGTTTAACATTGTTAAGTTTGAACTTTGTTTTTATGCTAAGATGCAAGGTTTTTACATTAAACCATCGTCATGCATTTATTTGGAAAGAAATCAATATTACTTTCATTAACAGATATTTCAATTAAAAAATTACCAGAAGGGAGTATATGAAAGTTCTAAAACAGAAATCAAATGTGAAAGTAATATACTGAAACTGTACTAAAAATGAGGAAACGGAAAAAAGAAGCATATAAGTGACAATTAGAAAACAGTCGAAAAGAAGGCGCGAACAGTGTGATTCAGCAACTTTGTCTTCTTCTCCCAGTGCATTTGTATTCACAGCTCAAACATTTGTTTCTAGCTTAAACAATAAAATGTATATATTATATTGTATCGTTTTTTTCCAAAGTATTCTCATCGTGATTTTTGTTGTTGTTGTATATAGGTTAAAGTTAAAACTGTAAAAGCATTATTCTAGTTCTGAGTTAAAAAAAAGCCAAATTTTCTTTAAGATTGATAATATTACAGTGAAAAAGTCCCATCAAGTATCTTTTTATTAAAACGGTAGATTTTCCTTATCTATATTTTTGTACTGATTGCTGTTTTATTCTGTCTCTACAGTATATCTCTCTAATTGATAATATTTGCATAACATGTAAAAACGTCATAATTATCTTTTTCAACAACGAAAAAATAACATATTTGGTTTTGCACTTGGTTTTGGTTACACTCTTACCAGCATTTAAATATTTTATGATATAAATTATTCTAATGTAGTTCCATAATGGTATAGGATAAGAAGCAGGTATTTCTATTTTGATTCGCACTTAGATATGTTAGAAGATAATTGTTTAGTAGTCATCTTTAACTGTATCTTTGTCCTTCGAAGACAACATGTCTTACAAAATAATTACTCAAAGAGTAGAAGTAGATGTAAGAAGGTTTGGTATAAGTGCCAATGAGACACCTCTCCATCCAAGTCACAGTTTGTAAAAGTAAACCATTACAGGTCAACGTATGGTCCTTAACACGGAGCCTTGACTCAAACAATCAGCCATATATAAAGGGCCATTCAAACGGTAAAAGCAACGGCCTAATCTATAAAAAAAAAACCCAAATAATATGTTGAGAGGAGATATAGTCCCGTTATTCTGTTTGTATCCGTGATAACGACACTGCATAACATTAAAGAAGTTAAAAAAAAACATATGCTAGTTAAATTTTGAAATTATCTTCTATTGTCATCAAATGAAGTTGAAATATGTTACAATTCATCAAATACATTATATCAAGAACCAAATACAATTTCCACTAGTAAAGATCTATTTTGATATTGAAATATGAAAAATCAGTTTAAAATGTTAGTTTCTATGGTTTTATGATGTATTTATATGAATTTAAAGCAAAGGTCAAAATCTAGAACGTCATATTAACCTATGAGCTTCACCTAAATTTTAAGTTCACAAACCAAGGACCTTAAATCAAAAGACCCTGGTCTTTAATATGTTTGGTTTATTAGTAATATCACTTGACGCGTAATTCTAAATGTAAGATTGGGAAAAACTCCCATTTATTGTCTGCGCACCCTTTCAACCAAAATATACAAGTAAGGACATGTCGCAACTAACAATTTATGAAAAATTATTTGTCGATATGTCATAAGGTATTTGAAAATAAGTGAAAATAAGCCAAAATCAAAATTTAGAATATGACCTTGACCTTAGACCTTGACCTCATTTTCATTTTTTTGGACCAAGGACCTCAAATCTGAGAACCCTAGGTCTCTATCACTTATGGTTTACTAGTTAGAAATGCATATCACTTGAATCAAATGAAAAAGGGGGAATTAATCTCATATGGAGTCTCTGTAAAGCTTCGGTCCAAATGAATACCCTAACCTTTAAGACGTAACGAGCAATTTGGTAAAATAAATTTGTCGTAATCCTTACGGTTGCAAAGGAGTAGTGGCCACAAGAAAAACAGTGTTTGGGGAGAAAACTCTTACAACGTAAAGTATTTTGTTATGTTGTTGTAAATTTTTAAAGCGTATAAACTATACGATATCATATTCCAAATATCTAACCGACATCTTTTGAAACATCAATACTACGCAAGAAAAACAATTTGGCGGAAAAAAAATAAATAAAATAATAATAATCAGAACAAATTCAATAGGTCTTTCCACGGAAAGGTGGAAAGACCTTCCGTGGAAAGACCTTATAAATAAAACACAAAATATCATCTAACAGATCAAGCAAATTAGTACTTTTTCGTATTTCTAATGAACATTTTATTAAAGAAACCAATTGTATTTACTGAAAATGGAGTTGAACGGTTTTAATAATAGCTTTTGTTTAAAATATAATGATGTATCAATAATTTTATAGCTTTGTATTTTGTTAAGATAGATATCTTTTTAATCTTCGTTAAGTTATAATTTTGATTTAGAAAAAGAGTTTGCCATCTTTTAAGGAATAACTACTGTGGCACAGTTTTGTTTCCTTGGAATTTTAAATGACTTGCCTATTCAGTTATTAATTGTCATCCCTTATTCCAAGTAAAGTCCAAATGAACTTTACTCAAGAGCTTCTCGTAACATTTGATTGTGGCTTCTGATACTATATTTTATGAATATAATATAGCTTGTTTTATTTTGTTTATGTTTCAATTTCCTTATTCAATTCAAATTTTTATATTGTAAACATTTAATCTAGTTCCGAGTACAAATTTACAAAGTGCCAAAAGTAACTTTTCTACAGGATTGTTATCTTAAGAATCCGCTGTGTCAATTTAATTTTTTTTTCATCATCTATTAGATAATCTATAAGGGGGTATTTGTGGATAAATAAGTTTCCTCATAGTTGTAATTTGAGATTGGTTATATTACAGTATCTGAAAAATAAAAAAAATAAAATAAAGTGGCACGTCATGTTAAATGCTAGATTTCAAAAAATGTCCACAAGACTTAATTCCAGTGAGATATATATATTAATAACTTACTGTTGTTGACAATGGCTTTGATTTTATTTTAAGAAATACCTTTGTATTATCATATGCGATGGTTGTTCAATTAGTTTTGGCTAGTTATGATACCACATTTATATTCTTAAAACGGAACAAACAAACTGATCTTTTGATGGTTTATAAATAAACTCATCATAGAAACAAGGATCCCACATTTGTACTGCATTTCAATAAGGAATTTCGAATATTTTTTTTAAAAGTCAAATAAAGTATGAAATTGGAGAGATTTGAGCCCTCAAAATTTTATATTAAATTAAAACACAACTCCAGATCTTCCTTCGGGACTTGATTGACTTTCAGTTGATGATATATTCACTTTAAATATATAAGTGGGAGGTTTAGCAAACTATAAATCCAGGTAAAGCTCCCATTTGCTCCAGAAAATGCATGTTACAAGTTAGGATGTTGACAGTTGTTTTCCATGCGTTCCCTTTGTTGACAGTTGAGAGTTTAATTTTTTCAGATGTTGTGTCTTTTCCTATTCAGTCATTTTGGTTTTTAAGCTACAATCTTTTAAGCTTTTAAAACTTTGAACTTGAAATCCTTATAAAATTGAGAATGGAAACGGGGAATGTGTCAATTAGACGACAACCCGACAAAAGAAAAAAACAACAGCAGCAGGTCACCAACAGGTCTTATAACGATTATATCAAAAACTATTGTACAGCATCATATTATATTCTATTGTTTGTATAGTCTGCCTCCTTTTTCTTAAATTAATCAAGTTTAAATTTGTTTCATATCATACGTCACCTACGTGTACCTCGTTCTATATTAACCCTTCTTCTCTGTATTTTTATTAATGTTTCTAAATATATTTTACATGTTATTTGTATACTATCGTCATACATTTACGTAGAAAGGAAACACAATTATTTTTAAATACACATATGTCATAAAATAAAATAACCAATGGTGGGTTGTATTAAATACTTTGGAAAAGTTAAAATGTAACAGCTTTGTCTTTGAAATAGAGAGTACAAAATAGATAAAGGATAAAATTTGTAATGAAACATCTGTATCTCTAGCAATCATCTTGAACAAACAAAGGGTTTATTCCAATGTGCAACTTTTTTAAAATCTCGATAATGTGGTTCAAGCATGAAGCCTCTCACTAATACTACATCTTAAAATTTTCCAAATCCTTTTTATGGTCTGCACAGCTCAATAACAAAACTATGATACAATCGTCGTAAGGGAGCATTGAATTATTAATCTTTTCTATTGGAAATAGAAAATAGTATGGCCAAATTCGAAATAAATCAAATTGCAAAGAAGTTAACCGATGTCCAAATATAAACAATTCACAAGAAGAATATAAATCAAATGTTTAACACTTTGTAGAGAATGGCCCCTAAGAATCATAAAGACTCAAAAAGGAGTGAAATAGATGATCAACAAAATCAAGAATGTATCTTATAATTACTTAGTTCTGAATTAACTAGATTACAAAAGTAAAATGTGCAATGCATTTTCAAATTTTCAACCAACAGCACTGTGCTAGGCTAGATAACAATTTGGTTAATGGAAATCTAAACTACTAATATCATTGGATGATTTTTAGAAGATGACACGAGAAAAAGCAACAGATGAATGCACGTTTCATTACATTATATATAAACAATTTCTGCATAGAAATTTGGATCGGATATTTAAAAGAATTATAAATTGGACCATAACAGCAGGTTGCTTAGAACATTAAGAATGTATTGATTGATTACTTGATTGGTGTTTTACGCCACTTTCAGCAAGGTAAGTTTTTATTAGTGGTGGAAGCCGTACCCGTTTCTGGAATTAATCACCGAACTTTGTCCTAGTCAATAAAGATTTGAGTGGATTGCGGGATTCGAACTAAAACATCCTTGTTGAGAATATAGTGATAGTTGTATTAGTTGGACTACTTAGACCATTCGACACTAGGAATATAGAAATCATGGCAAAGCTTGAAAAAGACATAAATGAAGACCCACGACATCAGATCCTCATTTATGTCAAATCTCTTAATGTTATACAAGACTACTTATGTTATGATACACGACGTATACATATCAAGTTTAATGTAACAAGATTAATTTGCATCCTGAACCATATTACATAGAAAATACTAAGATACATTTAAAAAAAATTATAATGTTACAAAACATGTATAAGTACTTGTTTACTTGAGATTCATGAAGGATGGAAACCATTAACTATACCAAATTTCCATGAGTCGCGATCAACTTGATAGTAAAATAGACCAAACATGAGCCAAAAAACTTGTAATGATGTAGTTTGAACAAGCCAAAAATGTTTTGTTTAAATAGTTTGATTGGTTGCAAGTTTTTTTGTTTGTAAAAAGAGTAAAAAGAAATGCACACGTTAAGAAGCATATATTGTAGAGTTGAGAGTTACAAAAATTGTAAAAAAAGAATAATTATTTCTTCGCACCAATTCATAAATAAACATCCTCTCTTGTATAAACTATACTTTTTAAAATAGTGATCTCAATACAAAATTAAATTATCTTGATTTTTTCCCGAAAACACCCAAACTTTCAGAATTCTAGCAGAATATGACGATGGATAAAGAGTATTCCAACATACGACAGTTAGTTAGAATTCATCATAGTGTCTGATGATGGGTATGACTATCATTTAGGTACTACCAAAATCTTTATCTTTACAAAAATTGTTCAAATCGTGATGGTTATCATGTGAAATGAAATATACCCTCCGTTAACAAAACAAGATAAAAAATATTGATGGTCACTTTTGTGTTTATATTTATCTTCCTGAATGCCTTTAAATAAATGGTGTATTTACTACAAACGTAGAAAAATACAGCTTTTCTTAATTGGAGACCACAAAGCTCTTAGTTTTGATGGATACAACCGTCAACATTTAGTCGGATTGTCATATTTGGTTATCTAAATACTAGTACGCTGCTTGAACTAAAAGAGTCTTGCAAAGTCAGAGAATAGAATCGAGACAATAATAGATTACCGATGTTCAAATCTTATAAGTACACCAAGAAGGTACAAATTAAGCTAAAAAACTTAAACTGATAGAATTCCAAAAGAAGGATCTGGTAAGGCAACATGTCAAGTGTCTTATACTATTGATGAATCAATTGATTTCAATACGAACAAACTGCTTAGTCAAAATTTCACAGCGAGAATAGAATAATAGTTTCAGAATCGACCAACGCATGATACGTTCACTTTAGCATTGATTGAACTTAGAAATTAAGTCAACCTAGTCCAGACTTTAATTGTAATATGGAAAATCATTAAGGTGACCTATAGTTGTTAATTCCTGTGTCATTTCGGCTCTTATACAGAATTTTATCAATGGCATTCATACCACATCTTTTTTTTTATATATCTCATATAGTTTTGTACTTGTATTGTAATCATAACTTCAAGGTCGACGACTAAGGATGTAATTCACCCTGAAGCTGGTGATTCGGTACGTATATGAAGAAATATTATTTTGTGATGGTAAATTTACAATATATAAATCATGTAAACGAATTTAAACTAAATTTCAACTTCCTCCGGGGAAAAGTAACCTTAGATGAGTTAGTCTGTTCTGTTTATGTCAAACATTTTATCTCGATCTTTGTTGAAGGTTACTTCAAAAACATGTCTCTTTCGTTCTCTATTATATTCATACAATTATTTTTATGGCAACTGTAAAGTATTGTGAGTTTATTAGTATTGTGTGCATTTATAGCTTGTAAAAGGCTTCCTCGTATAAAGTTTTTCTTATTTAATTTATTGCTTCTTATCATATTACATTTACCATGTGTACCTGGGTCTATTTTTACCCTTTTCATTATATTTTTAAAATGGATAAATATATGTTACATGTCCTTAAAAATCACTATCGTCATATATTGACGTTGATAGGAAACGAGTTTATTTCTATTAACAAATATGTCATTGAATGAAATAACCAGTAGTGGGCTGCCTTAAAGATTTGAAATGAAGTCAAATATGACTGAAAAAATTGCTTATTTTGTTATTGAAATAAATGAAAATAATTTAAAGAAGAGCAAAAACCTGTGATGGTGTACACTTGGTATATATATATGTTCCACAAACATGACTAATGTATAACTATATGGTAATGATTAGGAAGCTATAAAATGACCTGACATTTGAAACTATTTAAAGGAAACATTTGACGACCTGCTTAACTCTAGATCAATAAATAAAAACAAAAAAGTATTGCAGTAATTAAACATTTACAACCGCAAAAATACAGGATCCTTAATCTATTAATAAAGAATTCGGCGGGGTTAAACATGTTTCTGAGTACTGAAACATACCTCTTTATGGGAATCCGATGGATGTAACAGTCATCGCAAATACTGACGTAAATTGAAAACCCATTACAACTAACAAATTGGTCAAAATTTCGTAGCCTGAAAACAAATTTGATATACGTTCGAATAGTTTTTTGACGATTTACCTTTTCTAAAACACAAGACAGTGCTGTAAGAGCATGACAAACGAACACACTGTTAAAATCAGTCTCATAAGATAGAAAAAAAGTACAATTTACTGATAGAAGAAAGACACAAAGAAAGGAACACAGTTTCTAGAAGCCCATGACATTGAACAACTTATACTGAAATATAATTACCTTTATAAAAAGATGGCAAAACATAGGTATCGTCAATTAGAGGGCCATTAAGTGTTGATACCTGTACAGCGATGAATATTTGACTTAAAAGTTATTAGGTAAAAACTGGAAAATTATAAGTATAAAATATTAATAATTAAGAGTTGTTGAATATATATGCAAAGAAAGAAGCTTGGTTTTTGCTTTAATTATTACCAGATTTTCAGAAAGTTAACATTTGCTATTTTTTAACCAAATAATTAAAAATAATGTATTCAAAATAATATTAGGATACGGACCTCAACCTTCTTTCTCATGTTGGTGGAAGATGAATATGTGTGTCCAAATTATGTCAATAGTGGCCAAATTAAGTCATATTAGGACTATTGTGTTAAAATTGATCTCCAAACCCTTCGACGAATATCTAATTTTGTTTTAATATATTACAACACGTTCAGCACAATTGCAATTCAGTCTTCCATATCAATTTGAGTCAAAATTTGTTTCACATCTGATTACCTCTTCATTGAAACAGAGTTGAAGGTTACAGTTGAAAACGTGGTTGCAAAGTAATGAATCGTCTTTTCCAAAGAGGTTATTACAAAATGTGTTATTTTAAACTAGATTTTTTATACATGGCATGATTCATGTTACATAACCATTGAAGCATTTTCGACTATCTTCATTTGTCCTATTGAGCAAAAGGTCAACTCAAATCAAGTCCAAATGAGTTGGCAATTTAACCTTTCACTGTATTTTGTGTCACACAACCCACGCCAGTGGTAATTTTTTATCCTGATATATCCGCTTGCTAAGTTTGAATATCTTCCAAAAAATGTTGTTTGAATAAGTGTCAAGAAACGCGAACAAATAATGAAGCAATTGCAGTACAGGGAGTAAATAATAAGAGAACTTTCTGTAAAGGAATGGTACAAAGTGGTTGTTAAAAAGAGAAACGCGAACAAATAATGAAGCAATTGCAGTACAGAGAGTTAATAATAAAAGAACTTTCTGTAAAGGAATGGTACTAAGTGGTTGTTAAAAAGATATTTCGTCCAACAGATCATGATGGTGTCTGCAATTTAAATTGCTACATAAAGCTTTGACATTGAATTCTATAAAAACAACTAGCCAGTTAATATTGTTTCATATATATCACGAACTTGTTGGTACGAATCTGAGTTGATACGAATCATCCAGATACCACCAGAACTCCTGCTGGTTAATTAAACTCACAGGTGTATCATCCGTCCAATGGTCGGTAAATGGATACTTTAGTACATACATCAATGCTTTATAACTAAGGTTACAACTTACATGGTTTAGGTTGTATATATGAGACCTTTTCTGTCTATACGATCGGTATCTGGATGATTCGTTCCAACTCTGATTCGTCTCAACAAATTCGTCCCCAGTTGCTTGTTTAATTCGTTACAACTTTTTCAAAAACTGGTCAGTTCGTACCATCTTATTCTAGAACTGTATTAAACAATATTAACCCTTTAAAAAGCCTTATTTAAAAAAAATTTAATGTTGTACTTATTTAAAATATATATAAATACTTATTTTGAAAAAGATCTATGTTTGTTAACTGGGAATAGAGATATATTGGGCATGATATATTGATAATTATTAATTATTAAGGTAAGTATTTCATGACAATTTTAAAATATTTTAAATATAAATACAGTACAAACTAGTGATACTTTCAAAGAATTCGTTATCATTATAATTGATTATTGTATTTCAATGGTGTGCGCATAATAGAGGGGGCAATAGGGGGTCCGTTAACATGTTAACAACACCTCGATTTGGTCAGTAAATTACAAATTTAAAATGCTGATAACAGCTAACAGTAACCTTAATCTTGCCTTTTTTCCCAAATTAACCTTAAAATTGACTAGCTTTTAGAAGATCTTTAACATTTTTTCTTCCCGAACTTTGATATTGATCGAATCTGAGAAAGCTTATACTAGAAGTATTGCTGTTAGCGCAGTAAACAGTATTATATGTTCATGATATAAAAATTACACACCCAAGCGTACGGCCTTAAATAATGCACAAAAGCCAGCCACCATAACAAGTCTTTTATAACTTGCTATGCGTAATTGGTATTGCTCATAGTTAAAAGACGTTGCCATCTACGCATTATGGTCTTTGATTGAAAGTTATCTAATTGTCAATTAAACAACATTTTGGTATTCTTTACATGTATTTGTCTATTCCTCTTATGTTCCATCCAGGTCATATAGCTACTATCGTTTCTACGTATTCATAAATTTAAATATTATGAAGTGTTATTTTTTATTTATGAGTTACAATCCTTTATATAACAATCTTATCTTTTGTTTATTTTGTTTTTTTTGTTATTTATGTTGAAAATTTCCTTATGTGAGGTCTTCCTTTTTATATTATAAAATTAGTTAAATGTGATCGTTTCTTTTCATGCCCAATTTGGATTGTACCCCAGTCTCGTTTACCTTTTCTTCTGTTTTTCTTGTTTACTTTTCCATGTTTTATAATACAACATCGTCATGCATTTACTTTGAAGGAACTAAAATTGAAGTTTTTACAACCATTTATTTGATAGATGTACATGTACTAGTAGTGGGTCATATTAAAGTTTTAAAATCATCAAATTTGAAAATCAAATGCTAAAATTTGTTCTTTTAAGGTAGTACAATACAAAGATTTTATGGTTCCAGTTCCCCAGTTTTAAAATGCTGTAACTTTCTTTATAACGATTGAAAATTTATAAAAGTGGTATTTTTTGGATAGCTAAGGGATTACTCTTTCAAATCAATGCAAAGTTAGATTTATACAACAATTATGTAATCAATTATATCGTAACTGTGTCTACAAAGTTTTACAATACAATTCTATTTTCTATTGTAATTAGCGTCTTCATCGATACCCCGAGAAGGTTGATTTTATTATAGGTTGTTCCTACAGCCATGATCTTTAATAACATGTCTCAGATTTTAGATAGACTGTATAAATCAAATTTTACACCTAATTAAACATTATCTACTTTTATGTGGTAAGGAGTTTTTCCCTAATTACAGATTTATGAGTGAATGGAATACATACAATAGCGATAATTCGAGACACCTTTTTGTAGCTCTGCTGTGTTGATAAAGATTTCATTAAAATTTCCTGTATGGTTATAGAGTTCATAGAGCTAAATTTATTCAACTGAATTGGCCAAGATTTTGACATAAATTGCATATTAATTGATTATATAATGATTGCATAATAAAAATATTGCATTCATTTAAAAGATTAATCTTTTATCTAACTACATATACATCTTTTATTAATTTATACACAGTCTTAAGAAAGTAACAGCATTTTTACGGTTGGAGATTGGAAGTAACAAAATCTTTATATAATAAACATGGAAAAGGATCGAGGAAAAGTTAAATTTAGCACCTTTGTATGTTAGGTGTTTACACGGGATTTTTATTTATGTTTGTGTATCTTTAAAAGCAGCTCAAAGTGTGTTTTCTAGCCTAGACAATGCAAATAAATCGTTTTATTGGATAATTTTTTCCAAAGAGTTCTTCTGTTTATTTTTGATCGTTGCTTGAAGTTAGAATTGTAAAATCTTTAGTTTTAAATTCGGTGTTTTAAAAAAAGCAAATTTTGTACTAAACTGATTACATTACTGATATAAATAAAATTGTTCATATATCAAAATAAGGGAGAAAAAAAATCCCTTGGCTTCCATTATTGTATTGTTTAGTGAGTTTTTCAGTCTCCACAGTATCATATTCTAGTGGTAATGTTTTGTTGGATGGACTCAAAATAAAGGGAATTTACAAGACAGTGGGTGGACATGAAAGCCACTATAAATGATAAGGAGATCTAGATATAGAAGGAAAGGAACGGGATTTGTTTTGCATAATCATGTTAAAATGTCTAAATTATCTTTTCCAAATAAAAATTATATATCATTATCTGGTTTTAATACCACTTGATTACTATTTTCTTTAAAACTAATCAGAATTTAAAAAGATGTCAATTTTTGCCTGATTGCATTGGACAGGAAGCAAGTATTTCAATTTTGAATCACACTTAAATTTTAGAAAATCTATAATAAATTTAACATCGATTTGCAATGCATTGTTGTCCTTCGTGAAAATGCCTTAGTTTACACCGTGACATTATGGCATTAGTATATGTGCGGTAATGCAAATTGACTTCCGCAGCATAACGTGCGGGTTAGCATAGTATTTTAATACCGTAGTTATCTATAATTCACATGACGAAGCCTCTTATTTTTCTATAATATAAGTTTAATCAGTTAAAGATTCAAATTTGATTTCGATTTTAAATTTTAAAAACAAACGAAAGAAAACTTGCCTTTTATTGGTGAAAAGAATTGAACAACTGAATTGCACTCAATCTACAAAAAAACACAAACTGATCATATATTTAAATGATTTGTCTTTCTTTACATTAAATCCCGGTTAGTTTTTGTTTTGTTCACAGTATTGTGCATCCTTATTGTAAAGTTACTTTGACAAGCGATGGCCTTATTGACGGATTTGTAAAACCATCAATCAGTTCAATGCAACTGTTTTCTTTGCATTGTACCAAATTTTATAACTTGAAAATTCTAAACGAAGAGTTCGTCATCAAATGGCAAATGAAAAGCTCATACACACCAAATGAATTGATAACAAATGTGTCATTTCTGACTTAGTAAATGCCTATTTTTATTTCAACTGTTTGATGACGTAATCGATAATAACCTTAACATTCTGTTCTGTACAGTAAAACGTAGTAAATGATATGTTATTTTCTTCAATAGCATAACTGATAAATGTCATCAAAAACATGATGAATAAATAACAAATAACCAGACGAATAACGAATACCTTCTATATAGAAACAAGCAACAAAATAGATAACATTATGAACACTGAATTCAAATAGTCATAAAAAGTATAACGTAGCAACAAAATCTTTTCGCACTTTTTTTGATTTATGAACTAAAACATCGCCAAAGAAATAAAGAAAAAAGACAATGAGGTTTCATATTTTCCATCGTGACTGGAATGATACAATATGACTGTTAAAAAGAATAAAGTCAGCTATCGACAAATTCGTCAACCAACATATCATGATTAAACTGTAAAAGACAACATTTAGTCAGAAATGCTTCTGGTTCATTAACACTCCCTTGGGTATCATTCCGACATTCGTCTAAAAATTTGTGTTTAGGTACTTTAGCCCTAGTATATTCGTGTTAATGTTTTAAAATCAAACTTAAAACATTTTTCAACTGATTTTTATAGTTCGTTTTTATGTTGTACTGTTAACCCACTATCCATGGTTAGGGGGGATCCCGCTAACATATTTAACCCCGCCACATTCTGTATGCATGTGTCTGTCCTAAGTCAGGAGTCTGGTATTCAATGGTCTTCGTTTGTTTGTGTTACATATTTTTTTTTTCGTTCAATTTTTGTTTATAAGTTAGGGCGTTAGTTTTCTCGTTTGAATTGTATTACATTGTTATTTCGGGGCCTTTTATAACTGACTATACGATATGGACTTTGCTCATTGTTGAAGGCCATACTGTGATCTATAGTTGTTAATTCTTGAGTCAGTATGTCTCTTGTGGAGAGTTGTCTCTTTGGCAATAATACCACATATTCATTTTATATTAACGATTTAGCCTGAACAGTTTAGTCTTTTTTGGTTTATAAGATCCTTAATCTTTTCGTCAAAACTTTGATATCGATCTTACTTAATATGTTATATAAGAAACTTTTGAAGTAAGCACTGTAAACAGAGTATCACACCGTCATGTTTTGAATGATTCCAACTACCAAAGCTGAACTTATGGATTTCAACAATGAGCAAATCCTAGCCAATATCAGAAACCTTATGTAGTAACTATCGTCTGTTCATTTTGTGTACTGATAAAGGCTAAACAGTAACATATTTTAGTTGCCAACTTCTTCGTATTTTGGTCTCACAGTGTCTGTTTTTCTTTTATTTACTTTTCTTTAAACATGGTTAAGTTTTAACATAGTTTTCAACATCTAATACACTATGGTTATGCAGTTATTTGGAAAGAAATCAAGTTGATTTTTAAAACCAGATGTGTTACTTTATAGAATTACCAGTAATGGGTCATAATTCATTATCGTCATATTCTTACTTGGAAAGAAATCAACTTCCTTTTTAAAAACAAGAGTTGTTATTTAAAATAATTACAGGAAGTAGGTCTTATGAAAGTTTTAAGAGAAATCAAATGTGAAAATAAATTGATGAAATTTGTTCTAAAAGGGAAAGGTGGTAAAGAAAGCATAAAAATGACAATTAGAAAAATGCTATGCATGTATTGTATGTGTTCATGTTTCCGTCATCTTAAGGTGTATCCTTTGTTAGCTTAAAGTTAAAATTTAAAAAACGTAATTAGTATTGTACGTTTGAATTCTAATTGAATTTTTGTCAGATTAGTAAAATTACTGTTAAAACTTATACTTATTTTCTGAAATAGGTGATGTCCCAGACCTACATTTCTTCTTTTGCTTGCTTCATAATGTTGGCCATATTATAATGATTTGAAGGTTGGACACGGAAGTCGGTTATACAATGAATAGGATTCATAAGACAAGGAGTGGACACGAAAGAGAATATAAAGGATACCAAAAACCAGATGGTAAGTTGAAGGAAAATGTTTGCATATGTAACAGGTCATATACAATCCTTTCCAATTGCGATTAAAACTTCAATAACAATTAGTTTCTTAACAAAATTAACTCTTATAAGAATCTAGTCAAATTTCCTTTATAAAACTGAAATGCTGACTTCATGGCTAAACCTATGCATGAGTCTTGGTGCACAGTTTTCCAAGTACATATCACAGTGGTCCCTATCCTATCAAAACCCTTTATATCTCTCGTGTGACAGGGTTTATTCGAATTCGAACTTTATTTATTAGCAAAGTCAAGTGTTCCTGCCGAATTTATATGGTTATCTCCTGGCATTGCTGTTATGATAAGAACTGGTCGCTAGTCCATTAAACAATCAACATGATGTCATATGTATATATGTGAATTGTCTTTTAAATTCATGTGAAATTGCAATATATCATTAAAACTGACTTCCACAGCATTTTCAGTGAATTTTCTTGACTCCATAGAATATCTTCTATATACAAGTTTCTGTTTACTAGAAAAAAGTCATCTCTTTAAATTTGATTTGAAAGGGTACTACTAACAAATTTAAGGAAAATGTGTCATTGATTTATGAAATTTCCCTGGTACCCAAAAGATCAGCTCCTACGCAAGTCGCTGGCAGATGTGGGCCTATGGATGATTCCCGGGCCGAATAAGAAAAGGCCGTGATTAATATTTTTGTCATATACTTTCGACATATTGTTTTTGTATAAAGCAAATAACATGAATATTGGTTTGTTAAGCTGCGTACAAATAAAACTTATATTTCGAGTCAATTTTAGTTATTCCTTATATTATGCAAATCTAACATCACGAGTTGGTTGACCGTTATAGAATAACCGTTTTACAAATGATATCGGATATGTTCCGGATTTGGTAACACGACGGGTGCCACATGTGGAGCAGGATCTGCTTACCCTTCCGGAGCACCTGAGATCGACCCTCGTTTTTGGTAGGGTTCCTGTTGCTTATTCTTTATGATGTGTCATGTGTTCTATTGTTTGTCTTTTTTTCATTTTTAGCCAGGCGTTAGTTTAGTTTAAACATATTTATTTATAGTGGATTGGGAAACAAGTTTTGCAACTTATATTAATTCCTTTCCACTTTGCGGGTGCGAGTGCTGCCTTGTAGCGGCATTAGCCTACTCTTTTTCGAAATCTACAAGGGTGTCTTTAACGTGCAAGAGATATGACTCTTTCTTAACACGGGTCAGCCATTTATCGCCCCCTTCCGACGGACTATCATCGTTTCCTGAAGACCATACTCGCAGGTGTCAGGTGTTGTCAGTTTATTTCCGTTTTATGAGTTTGACTGTCCCTCTTTTACAGTTACAATTTTGGTTCTTAAACTTCCTCGGCTTTCCGGCTTTTAAAGATTTGGCCGACTCTTCAACTGTCTGGAGTCTTATAAATCCTCGGCTTTCAAATACGACTTTGACCGTTCCTGTTGAAGGTAAATTCTGAAAGTGGCTTCCGATGCATGACAATTTTTATGATTTGTTTTCATTTCTTACCACTGTCCACATTCATTTCATTTGGAGTAAAAACCATCATTTGTTAACTTGAAACGCACGAAACAAAATTCCGTAAACCTGTATACTGTATTGACGCAATGAATACACTCTACGTAAACGACAAAAATACAGGAAGTAACCTGCACGAGAGGCACTGTTGTAACGAGTTATTTGCAAAAAACAGTAAAATCACAAAAATACTGAACTTAGAGAAAAATCAACTCGGAAAGTCCATAATCACATGGCGAAATCAAATAGCAAAACACATCAAGAACTGTCATATTCCTGACTTGGTACAGGCATTTTCAAATGTAGAAAATGGTTGATTAAACCTGGTTCTATAGCGCTAACCCTCTCACTTTAATGACAGTAAGAGAGACCCTTGGTATGGGTTACCAGTCTGGATAATAATTTATGACTAAGTCACTTCCGGTAGTTACACATATGCGAAAACTATCAAAATAATTGATAATTAGTGAATAATAAATGAAATTGTAACCTAAAGCTAAGTGACACATTTTTAGTGTTTTGTGGACTCTTGATTTTTTGTCTACCTTTTTTTTTCTTTCCATGTACGTGATTAGGTACCCGTCCGTGCTATTTGATTTATTTGTGCTTTGAAAGATCTTGAGTACAGGATATTGCACAATTTCCCAAAGAACATTGACACTCACCATTAAACTTTTTAAGGATTAAAATACAACATAGCGTGTCAATGATTGTGTAATAATTTTTAATACTTTAATACAAGTATTCGGATGTAAATTTATTTTCTATGATTTTGTAATTAAAGTTTGATTTTTTTCCCTGAAGTGGCTGACCATATTTATCCTAAAACTATTGTGGTATGGATTTCATTCATTTATTTACTAAGTGGTTCGGTTCAAAGAAAAGACTTATGCAACAAATGATTTTGTAAATAAGTCAAGGTCGATGTACCATATATGGATAATTAGTCTTAAGATATATTTTTATGAATGACACCTTCATGCTGTTTAGAAGGTTTTCACTAGCTATCCTTAAGTATTCATTTTAAAAACAACACACATGAATAAAAACCAATTACGATTTTAAAAGCGTTTTCCTGCCTACGACAATACGAGGAAACAAATTAAAGTGTAGTAACTTGTGGTTTTTCATAGTAACACCAATAAAAACTTCCTTGTCAAAATAGAACAAGTGGTTTATGTTATTTATACCAGGAACATGTAATAAATACACGAGTGAAACGTACGTTAGGCATTTCCAGAAAGTAAACAGCTCAAACACAGATCATATAAATTTCTTTGCAAACAAAAACATAATCAATTGAAAAACCGAGAGGAACTTTCACTTACGTCTTTAAAGTTTATTAAGTAAACCTGTGTTGACAATGAAGATGGAACTTGTACTGAAATACCGCAGTAAAACGTGTCAATATTCTGGCATCGCCTTAAAGGATTTTTATATGCCAGTTGTGAACAACATCGAATCAGACTTTCAAATCGAACCTGCCATTTGGTTTAAAAGCCTGATTATAAAAACTATTCAGATAGACTGTGATTTGAGAAATGTGTTTTGGGAACGGAAAAGTCAACTTGGTGGTTCTGGTTCCCTTAGAGTTGTCTTTGAGGATGACCGTTTAGAAGAGTGCGAACTGTTTAATGCTGTTATTGATCTTATTCATAAACGTGATAAAAAGAATTGCAGTGTAGACGATGTGTCCAGGGAAATATTGCGCATATTACATTTACATGTTTTACCTCTGGTCCTTCTCAAAGATGAAGACCTTACTTGTCTAAAGGATGCACTAGACGATGTGGAACATAGAATCACATATATGAACAATTTGACAATTGATAAAGATAAACAATTAATGGAATCAGAAAAAAACCTTCGAGAATATAGAGAAAGTTTGTTACGAACTGAAAATTTTGAAAGTTATAGTAATGTTAAGCATTGCACTGACAAATTCCTAATGGAACTTCTCGATGATGTTAACCGAGAAATCAGAATATTGACAGATCGTCTGATTACATTCCAAAGTTGTGTCGACATGACCCGCAATAGTGTCGTAAACGAAAGTAAGATTCATTTAATAGAATGGAGGAAGAAAAGAGATGAAGTAAATTCTTCGATTCTTAAACTACAATGCATCCGTGAATCTATCAAAAATGTTACAACAAGAACAAAAAGGAGGAAAAAAGTTAAGATTATACATAACGAAAAACATGACACTTATGTAACACTAAAAGAAAATTTGCGAGCCGATAAATCAGCTATGCAAAGCATGTTTGAAGGAAAAGTGAAAATCACGTCCGTACGGGAAGCCATTATCCAAGCGTGTAATGATCTGAAGGCCTCCGGTGAAAGTACAGGCTATGATGTACCTAAATGTGGAGAACGCTTGTCAACCGATATCCTTGGAAATAGCCCAAAACCCAAGAAATGGTTAACGTTGAACGAAAGGATTCAAAACATATTAAGTGACAAATCAACTGAATCTGCACAAACATACACTGCTTTTTGTGCATCAACAGTGAAGAAAATCAGAAATTTTCTGAGTCAAAAAGCACTTATTGACAGGAAACGATCCGAAAATGTTCCATTTTTTATGGAAATGATTGATTTTTCACTTCCATCTCAACAAATGGAAAAGCAAAAAGCAATCGGTAATCCGTACGAAAATGTGAGTACAGAACTAAATACGGACTCACCCGAAAAAGGGTTTACAAATTTGATAAAAGAAGAAGTGATGCAACATATTTATGACCAATGTCAGTCATTGGTTCAATTGTTATCTAAACAGAAATCATTCAACAAGAAAGCCAATTGCACCAAAATCAACCTAAACAATGTATGGGTATTTTACGAACTACAACTTTATCAACATTTGATAGAGCCATTATCCGACCTCTTCGAAAACATCTATAAAGATGAAGCTACCGAAATGGCTTCTTTTGTAACATCGACATCTTTGAAAGAAATCGGTGTGCAAGAACAATGGCTTCTAGTTGATGATGAAGATGAATCCGTCTGTATGCAAAACTCATCGAACAAATGTTTTGAGAAAAACGTTGCCATAGTTGCATTACGAAATGGACGTACCCTAACGCTTAGTGAGTTGTGTGAAAGTGATGAGGAGTTAAACGATTTTTTCGGAAGTCCTACGGTAGATTGTGACTCCTACTTGTCACCTGACTTACATCAAAAAGATTTTAAATGCACAAAAG
This sequence comes from Mytilus trossulus, assembly GCF_036588685.1. NCBI lineage: Eukaryota > Metazoa > Mollusca > Bivalvia > Mytilida > Mytilidae > Mytilus > Mytilus trossulus. The sequence goes on from NC_086373.1 coordinate 63,937,200, forward strand.
CATGTGGACAACAAGCTTTTAAATATGTGTGTAATGAACTTGAACACATGACTCGATCAAAGAGCATTATGGGAAAGTTAAAAAGTATAACGAAAGCCAATCGAATGGTTAGTGAATGTGCATCATCTTTGAAATCGAAAGGTTGTAAACTAAGTGATGACAATGCATTAAGTGCTGACGATATGCTTGCAAGTACAACATGTGCTTTGAAAAAAGTAGACATGAAAGTATTTGAGAAACTGTATGCGCATGTACATTTGGTAAACGATTTCATTCCACCATTTATGATGGGAAGTCTTCAAGACTGGTCTTTAACAAATTTCTTCTGTGCATTTCAAAGCATATCATGTAATCTTGAATCCACACGATCACAAAATTAATTGTAATAAATATGGTATAAATGATTATCAGTTTCAATGTTTTTTTTAAAGAAAATATACACATACTGCTTCCGTTTGCCCAGTTAAACAGGTATTTTCGATTTCAGATTCTCACAAATTTTTAAACACACTAAAATTGAGAATGGAAATGGGGAATGTTTCAAAGAGACAACAACCCGACCAAATAAAAAAAACGTCAGCAGAAGGTCACCAACAGGTCTTCAATGTAGCGAGAAATTCCCGCACCCGGAGGCGTCCTTCAGCTGGCCCCTAAACAAATATATACTAGTTCAGTAATAATGAACGCCATACTAATTTCCAAATTGAACACAAGAAACTAAAAGTAAAATAATACAAGACTAACAAAGGCCAGAAGCTCCTGACTTGGGACAGGCGCAAACATGCGGCAGGTTTAACATGTTTGTGAGATCTCCCCCTCCCCCTATACCTCTAACCAATGTAGAAATACTAGTATACTAGTGAACTAAGTCAGGAATATGCAAGTAGTTTTCCATTTGTTTTTATTTGATTAACATTATCCAACGTTTAATTTTGTCATGTTTTGTATGGAAGTCATTTTGGGGTTCGTTATTGTTTGCTGTTCGGTATGAGTCAAGGCTCCGTATTGAATGTGGTACTTTAAACTTTAATTATTATCTTTTCGTACATTGTTGTTTCATTGGCACTCATATATCATCATCTAATTTGTATTCCCCCTTGAAGTGGAAAATAAACCCAATGAACCGTGTTTTGTAAATATCACTGTCTTCACAAGTTAAGCCATTTGAAAAAAATAAACGGCTAGGTAATGTCAGGAAAACGTGTTATCCTTATCCAATATACAATTCATTTTAAGTTAAGGTTGATTTTAACCAAAATCCAAATTCTTCAAACGGATTAGGTTTAATGAGCTTTTTTATGTCTTAAATAGGATTTCTCACTTTGCCACTAGATTAATCAAACAAAAACAATCTATGAGTCCTTTCAGACAGATAATATGTCCATCTGAAACCTTTAGTGAGAGCTGAGTTTTTTCCAGGCTGACTCTGGTAAGACAACCAACAATAAAAATGCCTTTTTTATTGCTTTTTCTTTTCTTTTGTGCGTAGCGATTTTGTGTCATGAATTGTTGAAACATTACCTTTCTTTTCCTTTTAGAACAGCTCTGCCAAGATGCAGTTGTGTTTTCATAAATATATGCACACAGCACAATTTAAAAGAAAAAAAACCAATACAAAAACGGACACACCTTATACACGGATATCATAAATGAATTTGGAAAAAGAGGAATAAAACTATTTAGATGAACAAAAATAATATGTCTTAGGTATATTGCTGTTCGTCTTATCAAACTTGTCATGATCTTAAACTACCATTATAAATCAAGATTATTTGAGAGCAACATTAGTTTTATTATGACATATGTATTCAACATAAGCCAATGGTATGAATCTATGTGTGAAGCTATAAAATCATCTAAATCTAGACAACCTATGAATAGATTTGACAGACTACAACAGATTCGACTCCCCATCTACACGATGTTCTTCAAATTAGTAGACGAAAATATCAGTAAGATAAAACTGACAACTACCACTAAAGAGATGATTCCTGTACATTTGCTTTCATTCAAAAACCTGAATTGCAAGTCAACATCACTTTAATTTAACGTATTATGGCTTCGTCATGCCAAAATAAAACTGGATATCTTATGAAGAGCAATGCAACAGACGTTTGAAATTTGAAAAAAAAAAAAAATGTCATGTAGGTTGTTATTTGTTATTTCTGTAAAGTTAAAACTTACATTTCATATTTCACAGCCTAGTTGGATCATTTTGGAATGAGACATCTGTGGCTTTTCGACAGGGAGTGGCATATTGCCTTAGCATCAGTCATACCCGAATTGTTTGATTTAGTATACGTTGCTCTATTTATACCATTTTTATGAAGTTTTTTGTAGAATGTTGTTTTGTTTTGTTTTTGTATTTCTTTGTCTTTTTCTCTTTTAGTCAAGGTTGTGTCTGCAATTTTTTAAGTATGATTCTTATCTCTTCTTTGGCATTTTCCATCTTCTTTCTATATGTATCGAAACACACAAAAACGTAACACATTGTATTGCTGGCACTCTGTTTTAATTACAGACTAACGTTATCATGATATGCGTCAAAATTGATACAATATGAGTTAGTCATCGTGTTTGTAGGTTCTATGCTCTAATTAATAATTTGCACTTCCTGAAATAAGCGTTTGTCGTTTTTTTCCCATGAAATGAGTTCGAAAATTATGTCAAATGCAATGCTTTAAATTGGTGTTATTTTTTCTTTGTTTACTATAAATAGTAAGTAAACGATAATACAGTTTGGCTCAGATTACAAAGTTTTTGGAGTCTCTCATTTATTAAAATAAGGTGATGAGACATTAAGAGACAAATAGTTATTTGGAACTTGGATAATTTTCAGATTCAGTAGATAAATGTTAAAAGTGGCAAACCTTCAAATCAATGTTATCTATTTTTTTTGATACAATTTGCATGATTCGTAAAATTACACAACCATTTGTAAAATAGCGCAATTGTTTGCTGAAACAAAACAGAGCAATAGGTAGATACACTATGATAAAGTAATAAGGGAGTGTTAGACGTGATTTTTATTTTTTTAATTGGACGCAATGTCACTTTTTTTTTATTCAAAAGAGGGACAACAGATACGCTGTAAAATTCAAAGTCATCAACTGGCAACGCCATGTCTAAAACGGAAAAAGACAATCTGACAAACAATAATAGGAACAAACGTATTTAATCTATTGTTATCATCAAGTACATTTTTTATAACTTTTTATTGTTGAATAGGAAACATTGTAGCACAAATCAGCATTTTGTTACAACATATCAGTATGAATTTAAAAGAAAAACACAATTGTAACTTATTAGCGTTTATGCAATGCATAACATTTACAGACCTAAGGAAAACAAACAAGTTAATTCAAATGAAATCAAAAAAATAATTGAACGCTTCAAATCAACGTCAATTTATATTTATTTACCAAAAGAAAAATCTCTTTAAGAGATAGATATCAGAATAATTTGATATTGATTGACATTGTAATTGTTTGTATTTTGGTTCCAATAAATCTTACATCAATCTAAGAGTAAATTTCCTCTAACGATTGTATCTGTGTATCATTTATACATTCCACATAACCAAATCGATCGCCTCACTTCCCTAATCAAAGTATATGTTAATAGTATGCCTAACGAGTATTGACACTTAATTGGTACAGTCACATTCTTTGTTAATGTTATTGCTGATAATCGTTTATTTGATCTGTTCGTTCTTATCTTTACACTTTCAAGTTACTCCTGCGATCTTGCTGATCGAGTTTCGATTGCCTTGAATTCTGAGAAAGGGGCGTTCATCAGATAATAAGAAATTCACTCATTTCGATCAATTAAAGATTTCTTTACACCAAATTGATTCATTTTGACTGGAAAAGTACGTCCAATTGTATTCTTTTTGAGAACAGCTTTTCCTTCATTCATATATTTTATTTCTGATAAGTCACTGTAGATTTTTCATTCTCCTGTCTATTAGGAGTTAACATTTTCTGGGAGTTTGTCAGTTCATTGATATGTTTGATCTTATAGTGAGAGTAAAACTTGCATTAAAAAGTATGCTACACTGTAATCATAGTATACCAAGGTTCGGTAAATATCAAAAAGTTCCTGTTAAAAATGTATGGGATTAACAATACATATGTAATGAGTACTAGACAATGTTTATCTTTAGTCTTAACCCATATGATACAAAACAACCTTGAAACATGTATACTATAAGTGTCCACTTAATCTGTTATATGGTAATATGATTTTATATTGGTTTTATCTAGTTTAAATAAGTTTTATACAAGCTTTAACTTATTATAAATACCCTTTCATCGGTACGTCGTGTCTTTAATTCATAAGCTAAATATCATTGATGAGACCTTTTGTTTTTGTAAGCCTTTTGTGCTTTGTATTGATCTAAAGAGTTAAACCCTTTCACAATGTGTTTACGTATTTTTCTTACGTTGTTGTATAATATTATTATTCTAGTAAATGAGTTTAAATATGTTTTCTCCGTCATATCATTCATTTGTATTTAAGACTTCCTAGATATTGTGGTTGGCGTTAACTGCTGTCTGCCATATGTTTTTGTATTGTGTTGTTTTTGGCGTAAATCACGTGGTTGATTTGGTGATTTTCTTTCTTTTTTTTATTGTATCACTTTCTTTTCATACTTTAGACGTTTATAGAAATGAGGCAAAAAATACAAAAGGGACCTTCAAATTCGTTAGTCGATTACTAACTAATAATGCCGAGGCAAAAAAATCAATACGACCGTAGACAAAACAAAAGAGCACAACATAAAAAAATGAACCCCACTTAAAAACGCGAGTGATCTCAAATCATCTAAAAGGATAAACAGGCCCATTTCCAATGTTCTATAGCTTGTCAACGATTTGCAATTGTTTAAATCCTTTTCAAACTGTCTCTAAAGATTTAGATAGATGACGCAATGAGAGTAATACTGAATCTCCTCATTTTTATAATAATAAAACAAATGAGCATGCTTACTGGTTCGTGAAAAGTGGCCTTTGTCAGTTTAACATGTGTACCTTACAAAGAGTTTTGTATACTATAGAATACGAAAACTATAAAACTTAAAATGTAACTTTTTGAATCACTGAAAAGGCAATGTGGCCATAGTCATGTAACAATGACAAAGATTTTAGACTAAGATGCTATAATAGTAATCATTTAAACAGGGGGGATGTGGTATAATTGCCTATGAAATAACTATGCACTAGAGATCAAATGACGTAAAGTAAATGAACGCGGATATTAATAAATGTTTACTAATGTAAAATGATCAATAAAACGAAAATTGGATGGTCTTAGTCAGATCTTTAGGTGCACTTATATCTAACACTTTTTTCACACATCAATAGAATTTTAATATCTGTCATGTACATTGTACATTTTCACGATAAAACAAGTGTCATACCGTATTGTCCCATATAAAATGTCCCTCCCCAAGATGATGAATGTGAAACAATGGAAAATGCAAAAAGAATCAACCCAGAGAAACCTACATGAAAGGTACCAATTATACTGCTTTTCGATAGTACCGAGGTTTTGGCTATTGGGCTGGTGTAAGTACCCTCGGTGACTAAGGGTCAATCAGAAGGGGTATCGACCCAATTGTAATACTGACATAAACGGTACCAATTGTGCAGCTACAATTGGACATTTCGACAATTAACTATCAGCCATAACTGCATCAGTAACATGCTCCTAACTTTAGATTGACAACGATGTGTGAACAAAACAAACAGACATAATATTAAACATGTCAAAAATAGGGGTGCACGTGTTAACATTGTGTTATAATCGTAATCACTTTAAAAACAAGCAAATATGTAAAAAGATAATAGTAACCAAAACGTTATATTATAGACAAAGCACCTTGGGAAAGAATACAAACTATTTACCATAGCACACTAACACAACGACAAATAGTTATACATTGTATATGTATATATTATTTAATGCTACAACCACCAATATTTCTTATAGCCTTTAAATGAACAAGGTAGGAACATTAACTATGGAATGTCTTAAAATTGGAATACTTTTCAGATCTTAATGGTATGAAATTATACAAAATTTTACAAATAAAGGTAGGGTCTTTTTGACATTTCTTGTGTCACTGACCAATTCGTAGTTTGAAAGTTGGTAAATCTTGTGGAATTTAAATGTTAAATAGTGAAATTGTTGTTAAAAACATATGTTATAGGACAAACAAATGTTAATATGTCTTTAAGACAAAAGTAGTTGAAAGGCATACACGACCACAAATGAAACCTTGACACGCATATAACCATAAGTATATACTTTTATATTTTGTCAAGTGGTCAATTCATTTCAAAACGTTTTATTTATCATGTGAATAATCTTAACATGAGCATTGTTTGCACAAGTTTATTGACTGATATTTTGAAATGAAAATCGTAAGTGTACTCTCTATTTTTTTATGGCTATATACTAATTATATACCTCATCTAAAAGTAGTATGAAATGAACAATGAATCCACCTTGAAGTCGTTAGAAATGAATAGAGACTTATCTGAAAGTCTTTGGAAATGAATAGTTTATTCATTTTAAAGTTGTTAGAAATGAATGGAGACTTCATTTGAATATAAACTCAATAATGATACCATAATTAAAATGTTGTACGCCAGACGCGTGTTTTATTACGCTCCAATGTAAAAGTTTAAAGAGACCAAATAAAGTTAAAGTACATTGGGAACCCAAATTTCCGAAAGGTTATTCCAAATACAGATAATGTAATCTATTCCTTGGGTAGAAAACCCGTTGGTTTAATTTGTTTGGATATAAAGTTTTAATTTGTAGAGTCGTTAGAATGAAAGGAGACAGCATCTGAAATTCCGTAAAAAATAAATAGACTTCATTAAAAATTATCTTCAGTTAAATAGGGACTTAACAAATCAATAGAAATGCACATTACATCACACCGTTGTTTTGGTACTTTGAACAAATTCAAAATGACAAATTCTTCCAAGTACATTTCCGAAATATTAATGACATTAATTGATCAGTGTTGACCAAGCGCATTCTATCAATTGTTTTATTCGTGTATGACGAGGACATTATTTTTATAAATGAGATATATAAACATACTACATAAAATCCTGATAAATAATCTATCTATTTTAACATTTTTGTTTTAGATATATTTTGCCAATACTATACGAAGATTTTTTTTATTGTTAATATAAAGTAGAGCTTGGAAATCAACTATTTTTAAAAACATACTTTTGTCACCAATGAAGTCGACATTTGAATGTTTCTGTTGCACAATATATATAACTGTCTTTTGTTTTTTTTTGTTTTTTTTTAACATTCATAAATTCTTTATTGCACTCTTTGCTGTTTTAACAAATTACTTAATGTACAGCATTCCATCAAGTATCCCTGTTACATACAATTATAACTGATATCCAGGGAGAATATACAGTAAAACTTATCTTATTTTATACATAGCCATTTAATACATTTCTATTTTCTATCATTACTTTATAAATATACATAATATCATATAAAATCTTATCGAAGTACTTAAAGATGTTACAGACCATGTGTCGTGAAATTTACGGAGAAAAATCCGTTATCGGTTCTTTTAATAGAATTTTGAACCATATGAAAATATGAATGAGATACAGCGTGGTTACTGTTTCTGTTAACTTTTGTTAATTCGTACCTTTGGATTTATACAATTCTTTGGAAGTGTTTGTTAATACTAAAAAATGGTAAGTAAAGTATTCTCTTTGTATGTTTCTTATAAGCTTTTGTCATGATTTTTGATTTTACAAATTTGACCCAAATTTTATTACCTGTGAACAGTCTGTGACCTGTCTGTGACCTTTATATTGTAAACATTAGAATTATCCTTATTATTCTTGTACATAATATGTTCATATAGTTTCACATAAAAAAAAAGAAAAACATCATTAAACATATGAAAATGTACATAATCTTTGTTGTACAGATATAATTATAACTGTCTTTTGTTATTGTGCTGCAGTAACTTTTGGTAATTTTGTCTTCTGTTTTGCTAATATTCCATGTCTATATGCCAATTTGGTTTTCTTTGTTGACATATTTGTTATTTAGTGATTGAGATGATAAAACAATGTTGACTGCTGTGCCCTTGCTTTTGATTTTCGTACCAATTTTGTTCACACATTGTTAATATAATTGTATTCCCTGAAACTGTCATACAAGAGAGAGAGATTAGGCTAGCCATAAAACCAGGTTCAATATATCATTTTCTACATAAGAAAATGCCTAAACCAATTCAGAAATGTGACAGTTGTTATCTATTCGTTTGATATATTTGTGTTTATGATTTTTCCATTTGATTAGGGAATTTCCGTTTTGAAATTTTCTCGGAGTTCGGAATTTTGTAATTTTCCAATTTTAATGAAGTCAATGTTTTGTTCGCCTTAGTAATTATTATTCTTTCAAAAGTCAATTGAAACACATTTTAACCGAAATAAAAGGCCAATTGTTTAATTCCGTATTCCGAGAGAAACAAAGTATTTTAATGATAATTATAATTAACCCAAACCAATTGTACATCAAACATTTTACCATAATTATACATGTAAATGCAGGTGTAGCGCAGTGCAATGGATATCATTTTTATTCATTACAAGTGAATATACTGTTTGAAATCCAATTGGTATGGAAAACATTAATTCTAAAATATTGCACAAGGGCGTAGCTAACGTTCGGCACTAAAGACACGTGCTAACACATAAAAAAAAATCACAAATATTTGTTTTAGTAAAGAATATAAAAAATAGCGTTATATATGTGTAAGCAGGTCAAACTATTTGATTATCAAATATCATTCGTACATTACACTAGTCTATCAACCTTTGTGAATAGACCAGTGAACGCGGACGTCTTTTATTACGGGGTGCATTAAACCTGTATCAAACTGTAGATCGATATGTATTATTATAGTTATAGCAACCAAAAGCCAAATTAATAAATGAAAACTAATATCATTGGTTTTCTTGTAAGGGTTCGGTCTCACTTGAGTTTCATTTGTACTCATTGTGTAATAAGTGAAAATTCACTAAATTTTCTTTCACTGAATGTAAATAGATTTACAAGGAAAGGAAGTAACATTTGTAGTAAACAGAATTGATCATATATTGCGATAGAGTCACGAACTCTTAGGGTCATACATTCTTATATTATTCCTAATCGTTACTCCGCATATTTTGTGTTTAAAAGTTTAACCAAATGCCTGTATTGTAACTGTGTGAACCGGTTATCATGTTGAGCTGACACATTCCGATATGTTGATTTTGTCATACATTTATGAGCATATAAGTCAAGAGCCTGCAATTCAGTATAGTTGTTTTTGGTTTCTGTCAATCATGTTCGTATTTGTTTATTGTTTTAGCATATATTAGGTCGATGTTTTTTTTCTTTTTAATCATTCTACTGTTATTGTGTCAAACTTTTTTTAAGCTAACTATACGTTGTGGGGTTTGTTCTGGTTGAATGCCGTGTGTTCATCTATAGATGCCTCTCTTTACAATGAAATCGCATCTCGTTATCATACTCCCGCTTAAAAAATTAGATCTTGGCCAATCTCTTCTTAACCAATTAATTAATTTCAACGAAACTTTCACATAATATTTAAAACGTCATGTGGTTGTGTCTATCCTAGTTTTATGTTTTGACCAGGATGCTTTCTGGGGATTCCCATACCAAAACATGAACTTTTCAACTTTATATTATATAGGTGAATATCACTAAGCGCAAATACTCTAAAATCACTGAATTGATTTATATCAAGCTTTAAACGGGTACTTCATCACACAATGCCATTGTGTTCCTCCTATTGTACTTTTCATCAGAATAATATTGGTAGTCCACAAAACAAATATTGAAAGTTGTCCTTTCCTATCGAATAGGTGGGTGTCTGCAAAACGCAACTCCCCTAAAGCCGAACTGACTTCAGAATAACAGCTTGATAATACGATTTATTTTGAACATTAATTTAAGACCATTTACTGGATTACAATCAAACCTTTACGGATTCTTCATGTCATAATAATCTTATTTTATTTTTTTGTTTTGGTCAAACGAATATGAGGTCCTCTCCCCCGAAGTTTGTTCTTCCTGTTTATATTATATGGGGTCAAATATGCCCCATCCGTATCTTCTGTACTTCCTAATGGATTTCTATGAATTTCTTGGATTCTTCATGACATAATTAAGGTGTGCACCTCCAGATATACTGCTTGATTCAAAAGATTTCTGTGATTTCTGAAAACAAATAATGGACTTTTCAATTTCATTCTTAAAGTGATGATTGTGTCCACTTCGCATCTCCTTCTTTTTGAACTAGTGAATGGATTTCCATCAAACTTTAGCGGACTGTTAAGTCGTAACTAAACTCATAAAAGATATTAGGAACAACGTTCTGCATTCTAGACACGCATGTTTCCTCTACACTAAAAGACTCACCAGAGACGCTGGAAAAAGATAAAAAGGCCAAATATAGTACGATGTTGATAAGCTCTAACCATCAATAACTCGAAAGGTTGCTAAGAGTAACGACTATTAGATATTCAGAGGGGATACAGATGTTTTTGCTAATTGAATTTAGTAATTTTTTTCAGTAGCACTCCGTGCTTATCCTTTGCCTGGTTTTGTCCCATGACTTTATTTGTACATAGTTATTTCCTGCATTTTATTTTGAATAATATTTATTTTCGTCCTGTGTTGGGAAAGATTATTTCTTCTCATTTCATTTCGGTCATGATTTTCATTTTCAATTTCTCCAACCTAATACATGAAAAGGGCTCGTCATGCCGGTGCGCTTCTCTTCTTACTTTCTGATCAGAATCGTTTCTTTTGTTCCTTTCGTACCATCTCCTATCGCAACTTCCTCTAAACCAGTTCTTGTAGTTTTTAAAACTTCAAAGTTAGATAATATGATGGTATTTGTGTTTGATCATTTATTTTAGAAATGAACTTATTACACTTCCGATATAAGCATCAAATATTACCGCCATTGAGTCATCATGACATACTTCCATACGACAGACAAATTCAAAGGATATACATAAAGTACACCAACATGAATTTATGATTAATTGTTTCCTGATATTGATGCTACAGAGATGTTGCTGATTTATTGACATCATTTATATATTGCTAAGTCAAAGCATCTAATATGGCTTTAACAAAATTAGTTAGCAATGCACGAAAGTTCTTTTAACTTATTTGTACAAATACTTTTAATAGGAGTGCACACGCTAAAATGTCTCGCCTTCTTTACTAATCATCGATATTATGTTGATCTAAGAAACAGACATGAAAATGAGGCCAAGGTCAGATGAAACTTGCCAGGCAGACATATAAAGCTTACAGTTCTTCCTTACAACAAATATAGTTGACATATTGCTCATAGTTTAAAACAAGAGTGCACACGTTGAAACGTCTCGCCTTCTTTACTAATCATTGATATTATGTTGATAGTTCTAAACATAAACCTTTATTAGACTGTCACATAAACTTAACATTAACCAAGAAAACTGAACCTTGTCCAATGAACCATGAAAATGATGTAAGGGCAGATGAACCATGCCAGGCAGACATGTACAGCTAACAATTCTTCCATACAACACATACAGTTGACCGTGAAAACTGTCTGACGGTCATGAGAACCTTGCAAGATACCCACATACAAAATATAGTTATCATATTACTTATAATAAGAAAGAAATTAACATTACAAAAAAATACTTTTTCTTTTTCATGTAGTCTCTGAACCATGAAAATGAGGACAAGGACAATGGACATTCAACAGACAGAAACGTTGGTAACATGGGGCATCTTTATTTAAAGTATGAAGCATCTAGGTTTTTAACCATACTAAATGATCTGAGCGTCACTGATGAAACGCGCGTCTGGCGTACTAAATTATAATCCTGGTACCTTTGATGACTATTTACACCACTGGGTCGACGCCACTGCTGGTGGACGTTTCGTCCCCGAGGGTATCACCAGCCTAGTAGTCAAGACTTCTGTGTTGACATGAATATCAATAATGTGGTCATTTTTATAAATTTCCTGTTTACAAAACTTTGAATTTTCGAAAAACTAAGGATTTTCTTATCCCAGGTAAAGATTACCTTAGCTGTATTTGGCACAACTTTTTGGAATTTTGGATTCTCAATGCTCTTCAACTTTGTACTTGTTTGGCTTTATAAATATTTTGATTTGAGCGTCACTGATGAGTCTTATGAAGACGAAACGCGCGTCTGGCGTACTAAATTATAATCCTGGTATCTTTGATAACTAATTAAGCTTTTAATGAGTTAGATAACAACACCGATATTGATTTATGCGCAAGTCATTGCCTTTGATCCGGAGACATGTTATACAATTGTTTTACTTCTCTTCTGTTTTCATTATGCTGCATGGTTTTATGATTTTGCTTGTGTGTATATATGCATATATAAATTATCTTGAGTCCTAAGAGCTCAGGTTAAATTTTGTTTTGAGTATATGTACTGATTAAAAAAATTACTCAGAGATTATTTACATTGTAAATATAGATGTTTTTCTTTTGACAAATATGCAATAAAACAACTAAAAGTTACCAATCTCAACAACAATTATTTAGGAATTGTAAGGAAGATTACTGTTAATTCACATTAAGATTAGATGTGTCACGGTACTTGTCTATCCTAAATTCATGTATGTGGTTTTGATGTTATATTTGTTATTCTCTTTGGATTTTGTCTGATTCTTGGTCCGTTTCTGTGTGTGTTACATTTTAGCATTGTGTCATTGTTCTCCTCTTATATTTATTGTGTTTCCCTCAGTTTTAGTTTGTTACCCTGATTTAGATTTTTGTCCATGGATTTATGAGTTTTGAAGAGCGGTATACTACTGTTGCCTTTATTTAGTTTTTGAAGAAATGTTCAGGTACAACCAAACATAATAATATTGAAATATGAACACATTAAACAACCTATCATTATTAATTTGCTGACCAAATATGAAGTGGTTTCATTTAGAAATACTGTAGAAAAGTGTGACAGAAATATTTGTCCAATGAAAAGTCAAAGAAGGGGAAAGTTATTGATTTACTTATGTTGCTTAACTGTAGTTATTTTTTCTGTGTTTTTTTTTTGGGGGGGGGGGGGGGGGGGGATTGACGTTTTTGTACTCAATTGGTATCTTGGCCATTATGGTCAAACAAACAAAAATAATTACATTAAAGCAATGGTTTATTATTAAGTATAAATATATTTAAAGTAGTAAAAAACATCTAAAAATTTGGGAACAAACTAAAATACATTCGTTAACTACCCAAGAACTCAAATGCAATCTGCTTTTTATTTCATAAAATATGTAACAATATATCATAATTAAGAGGTAGTAAAACAAAACAATTGTCTACATGCATCATCATTTTCACCTATTTAAAATCAACACCATTGAAAAAGCAGTAGGTACAAAAACCCTGTGAAAAAGATTTACCCTTTTTCCTATTTAATGCCATATTCACAGGATATTCCATTTAAAAAGATTAAATTAATGGCTTACAAAGATCAAACTAAAAAAAATTAACTTAAAAACACTATTGAATTATCTGCTTTGCATAAATTAAACACAATAACATGTTTTCGTATTCTTTTACTAGAAGAATGAAGAAAATTAATTTATTCATTTTTAGTTTAATCATATAATATACATGTATGAAGTATAAATATACAAAAAAAATATATTCAGTCTTTCAGAAAATTTACTTGTGTTTACTTTCCTATATTAATATTCAACAAAATTATGATCACTACAAAAGGAAAACTCAAGAAAAGAACCCTCAAGCAGCTCTCACAATTGAACCAATATCAAATTGCTCTTATGCCTAAATAATTAATAAATGAATATGAAGAATTTTCGTATCATTTTAGTATAGAATATCACTGAACAATCTTATAAGAATTTTAAGTCTCAGTACTTGCTCCTCATTATCGCTTTGTTGTTTACATGACATATAAACAAGCCAAAAAAAAATATTTGCATGTGCTAAGAACTTTTTTAAATTAAACTGCACAGTGATGGAATAACTAGAAATTTTATTCTCATGAACATCTTTGTATAGGACATTGTATAGCTTTAACTCTCTTTTTGAGGGCGACAATTATCACAACTTGATATTACTGACAAGGTCACAAAATGAGGTAATTTGTAGGTTGCAAGAATGCCTCAAGCAAATATGCAAGACAAAATAAAAAGATATGCAAAAATTGAAAAAGCTCTTAGTATGGATACTTTAATTCAATAGGTGAAAACATACATTTTGCAATGCAATTTATAAAACTTCAAAGTAAGTCAACTATTAAAATAAACATTGATAAATAAATAATATAAATAATTCTATATGTAAACAAGCAAAAATAATAAAGCAATAAATTATAAAACAAAAAGTAAGCTGTGCATTACAAACATATGTAACTTAAACACTATTTTTATTTAATTCATGCATTACATTCTAAGTGATATAGAATAAAGATAAGCATTAAAACAAAAACTAATAAAAAACCTAGAGAGCTGATTGATAAAAAGTAAAACTAAGCACTAAAACAAAAACAAATAAAAAACACAAGAAAGTTGATTGATATGAAATCAAATGCTTGTTTTCTTTTATTTTAAATTCAAAGGATATGAAACCTTTCCCCAGAATCAGTTGGTCTTGACCTTAATATTTGAATTTTCGCAAATTAAACAGTCCAATTGAATAAAAGCAAACTATATTGTTTTATATGGAGTTCTTTTAATGGGAACTTAACATTTCTCCTTAATATTTCACTTGGATGGTTGTGGTATACAGTTGCTGCTTTGTTAAATTATACCTCATATCGCCTTCAATTCATTTCTTACAATAAAAATTTGGCGGAATACCCAAAGAGATGGAGATTTTTGAATCAATAAAGTGATTCTCTGCTTAAACTCTTCACTTTCAAGCTCTAGATCCACCCTTTCAAATACTACTTTGGAATTATTTATAAAAGTGGTAACCAATATCATAGATTAAGAAAACCATATTTTTGGGGTAAATATTTGATATCTTAGAAATGTATCTAGAAAATTTATACTTTATTGAACATTTAAATCTGTGGTGTCCCTATACCCCACTGCTGTGTAACTATATTCCAGGAATTCTTACCCCATACAAATAATAATGAATCCAAGGTCAGCTAAATAATGTCAATGATCATGGAACATTTTTAGAAAGAAAGGTGATAAATAAAGAATATCCAATGAACAATATGTAAGTATTAATGTTGTCCTACAACGAATTATTCTCTACAGATTTGGTATTTATCATTTCCATTGTTGATGGATGAAAAATTAATGGATCATCCCTGCTGCAACTTAATTTACCTATTTCCTTTACCAATAAGATACTGTTATTCAAATTTAGTGAATTTTTTATCAAATTATTGAGAGAAAAAAACAGGATAATTTTCACAAAAAATCAACTCACATATTTCAAATTTTAAGTATGCATCATTTGATTGCATTAGTAGTATCACACATTTTCTGAAATGAAAATAATTAAAAATCACATTTTTTTTCATTCTTCAAAAATCACAAAAACAAATGCATGCTTACATTTCTAAATTTACAGTTACTGTTGAGGTAGACTAATTGATTGTGTTTTGTTTTTTAAATATTCAGCAGCAAATATTTCAATCCTATATAAGACAAAAACTATCATTATCAACAATTTTGGTATTGGTTATGTTGCTTTTATTACTGGTTGAGAAATTTAATAAAAAAAAATAACCATGTCAGTTTAATTTCAAGCACCTATACTACATTTTTTTCTATTTCGATGATGGTAGACAAAAAACTGAAAAAAATATGTTTGACAGCTTTATATGTTAAGGACGTATAAGTATTGTGTATAAATGTGACAGTAAACCGGGTTTAATGTATTGTTAAGGCACTTTCAGGCTTGTTTGACCTGCCACATTATGTGTCTAATTTTCGAATCTTATAATATATCAAAATTTGAAAAGCATTCGTTGAACGGTTCATTGAATTTTACGCAGAAATAACATGAAGTACAATTTTAAAATCTATTCAGGACCATACCTCCTGAACAATATAAAAGCTCATTCGTCATTATATAACTTGACCTAAATTTTGTCTTTATAATTGTTTTTAGTTAAAATCGTTGTGTTTTAAAAAGACAATTGTATTTTTTGTATGCTTATAAAAATAATATGAGTCATTGCTTTTGATGTAAAATTAAAAAAATCAAATTATGGCTTAAATCAGCTGTCAACAATGATTGGTTGGTTGATTCATTGTAGCAGTTGGTGTTAATTCCACCTTCAACAGGGGTCTCATTGGGGGGTTCCAATCCCAGATCCCCCTTACTGTTTTGTCAGATTCCCGTATCCTGCTTACACAATGTTATGTAAGCAATCCTTATTTTTTTGTCATTTCCCGGGTCCCTCAAGACCTCATTTCGCGTTTTCATGACACAATAATTTGACTTTCCCGTGTCACGCTTACAATTAATCGGCAATCCCCCATCATGCTTAGACCCCAATGACACCCACTTCAGCATTCACATTATCTCTAATAACAGGCAAGAACAGGAGTTTTAAAAATATGTTCTGATCACTTATCACCATTGATGTTTGTTTAGTGCCAAAAAAAAAAAAAAAATGTTATCTGCTATTAATAATGAACCTAGTTGTAGTCCAAATCGTTGTGTCATAGTTTATAAATATAAATCTTTCATCAGTCTGTAGTCTGGTCATTTCTATCCTAGACATTTCACTGTACAATACTTAAGAATTTTTCATAACAATAAAATAATGTGGAAAATTGAAACAAACATACATACAAATATTAAATATTAAAATAACAGACAATATCTTAACATGGAATGACAACAAATCAACAATACAAATATAATAAATTAAACAATAACAAATCAAAATCACACTTATTTATCATAATCTATATCATTATTTATCCAACCATTGTAGAATTAAACAAAATTGATGAGATATGCTGAAATTTTTTTTTAATAGATTTTTTCAAGTCTTTTTCAATAGATAATGTGCAATAAAATAAGGTGTTTTCCACATATTATAGCTCTGTTTGCTTTGGATTTTGTTAATATAAAATCAAAGTGCATTATAATATCTAAACAGCTATACGATTTCTGCTGTTTCCTTCATATGATTTCCACAGACTCAAGAATGCTTTATGTATATTTCACATCTATTTATATATCTATATTTAGATACATTTATAGTTAAATGCATAAAATTATTTCATTGTTTATAAATAAGGCAAGACAGGTTAACAATTTGACTAGTCTTTTGAGAATACTCTATATATAGCTAGCAAATTCCCTAGCCGAAAAATTCAAAATTCAATTTCTTTCAGAGACGATCTTGATAATACATATATAGCAAAACATTTTTCAGAGTTAATCAATTTTCTAATTTTAAGGTAAAAATACAACAAACAATTCATTGCACGTGTACATAATGAATGTAATACAATTTTAAATATAATCTTAAAAAAAATTTACAAACAAATAATTTGTAAAAGGAAAATCTTAATAATTTACATAACAATTATAATAATAAAACAGATTATTTGAAATAACAGCTTTGTACACTTGTATCTTCGTAAAATTTCTGTTGATGGTCAAGTTTCTTCAGGAGTTTGCCATTAAAATGCCCATATTATTAATATCATTTATCCAGTCAAATTTAGGATTTTTTCATAAATAGATGGCAAATCAGATGAAACTATAAGAGAGCAATCTACATTGCTTTATTGTCTAAAGCAGACCAAAAATTCTATGTATGCTTTTTGAGATATTGTTGAAATTCATCTATTTTGAAATAGATTCCATTCTATTGATTTTTTTTATTATTAATCCTTTATCTCAGCACTATTTTGAGCTATTGTTAGAATGTAAAGGATGCACATTTTTATATCTTCTAATAATTCATTTTCCAAATTCCTCTTACATGAAGTTGTTTTAGACCTTTACTAGACAATTGAAAAAAAACACCTTTACTAGACAATTGAAAAAAAACATGTCATAGAATATCAAGCTTAAAATCCTCAAATCCTTCTTGACATCTCAGCCAAAAAGAGTCATAAAACAAGAATGTGTCCAAAGTACACGGATGCCCCATTCGCACTATCCTTTTGCATGTTCCATGGACCGTGAAATTGGGTAATAATCTAATTTGGCATTTAAATTAGAAAGATTATACTATAGGAAACATATGTACTAAGTTTCAAGTTGATTGGACTTCAATTTCATCAAAAACTACCTTGACCAAAAACTTTAACCTGAAACTCCCACTTTCATTTTCTATGTTCAGTGGACCGTGAAATTGAAGTCAAAAGTCTAATTTGGCATTAAAATTAGAAAGATCATATCATAAGCAACAAGTGTACTAAGTTTCAAGTTGATTGGACTTCAGCTTCATTAAAAACTACCTCGACCAAAAACTTTAACCTGAAAGAACAGACGAACAGACGAACGAACGGAGCCACAGACCAGAAGACATAATGCCCCTCTACTATCGTAGGTGGGGCATAAAAAGGACTAACATTTAGTTTTTCTAAGCACTTCTATTCCTCATTGTTAAAAAATGTATCAATAATGGAATTATCCATTCTAAATTCTATTATGTTTTGACGAATTTACACACATGTCCATTTAAACTAAATGTGCATATTTGGCTGTTCCAACAAGTTAATACTTTTGACTAAAAATGCTGTTCATTGTGTTTAACATCTCTGATTCTACAGAATCTACGCAATCTACATGCTACATAATAATAATAAATATAACAAAACTACTCATAAAATTGAGATGTTGATCAATGAGGCTTGTTAATTGTGATAAACCAAAAAATCATATTTAACATGTGAGCATGGTTTTATCAACATAGATGTACTATACTTAACACGCAATACCTGTGAATAACATAAATACATTTCATGATATTGTTTGTAGAAGTAAAACAAGGGTGCTCAAGCATTTTTGGCTATTTTTCCTCACTTCCCCCTCCCCCATCTTTTTTTGTCTGAAGATCTCACTTTTTGTTACCCCTTTTATCCCATATCATGCCTTTTTAAAACCTTAATTCCAAAAGCATTTCATCCATGTCATACATGTCATATATAACATTTCTAATATTTCCTTATCTGCTTAAGGCCAAACAAAAAACATTTCATTTAAATTATGCAACCAATTCAGTTGAGCACCTTTTACAAATCACAAGTAGTTCCCTAATTATTTAAACAGGGTCCATTTTATGAAGATCAACACTGTTAGATCTTTTTCCTCGGAAAAACATACTGTTTGTTATAGGGGATTTCAGTTTGTCAAGGAAAGAAGTACCAGGACTGCGTGTAGAACTTGATGCATTGCTGTCATCTATTAGTGGAGAAGATTCGTCTGTTTTCTCTGCAATTGGTGCTGAAGTCACAGTTCCACAAGTATTATCACTTCCAATTCTCACTGGTCTGCGGTATCCCATACTTGACCTGTTTGGCGGACCATGATATGTGTCATGATAACGCTTTGAAAATGTTCGGGAAAAAACATCAACAGGTGTAAACAAATCATCAGAAAATTGCCGTGAAAATGCCTGAAACAAAATAACATCAGTGTTCATACATGGATTTTTGTTAGTGTTGTCAACGGTTAACCGGTTAATCGGTCGAACGACCGACTACCGAATACCAAAAACACTAACCGGTTAACAGGACTTTTTCACCTTTATGCCAATGTAATTTGGTTTGTTGAGAAATAAAGATATATATATATATTCAATTTTGATAGATTTGATTTACATTTGAATTGAAATCATTTAATAGTTATGTTTTATTTAAAAATTGTCATCGTGGTAATTAATTTGACAGATCAATAATTGTCCAGTATATTGATTGCTATTGTAAATCCTAAAAACATAAAACTAATTAGAGTTCGGGGAAAGATCTTAAAGAAATATAATTAGTATATATGTTTTTTTAACAGTAACTATAAATCAGCAATGAGGTTAAATTTAGTAATTACTTCATTATTTCGTTTATGATCAAATATTGTGTAAACCTACATCTAAATGTGCACCCTCCGTAGTGCAAGGGTTAGTCTTACTTTAAATTACGTTAAAAAAAATGTGAAATACAAACAAATGTGAATGTTCTCAATGTATACGTGTTAGTACGAGTAACATGCTAAAAGAAAAAAAGCAAACACAGTAAAGAAACAGGTCGTACGATGACCATATAGTTGTTAATTTTTGCATCATTTTGGTCTTTTGTAAAGAATTGTCTCATTGGCAATCATACCACATCTTCTTTTTTATAATTAATAATTTCAAATCGAAACACACCACATTATTTTTGGAGACAACAATGAAAAGTAAAGAATAATCGGTTTCAGACATATAACATATTCAATTCTACGAGATTAAGTTTTTTTTAATTTTTCAATCTGAAGTTGGTACAAACGCTCAATAGTTGATACGGTGTATTTGAGAGTCAAACTCCGCGAGGAATCCTCACGGACAAGCCTCATAATGTTTAAGGTAAAACTTCAATACTAAAAGCGTATTCATGACTTGGATGAAATGTTGTCAAATTGACACCCATACCACATCTTAAATCTATGAGAAGGTTTCTATTCATAAGGCTTTCAAACGCCAACTTAAACTACCGGTTAACCGGTTAATCGGTCGAACGATTATCCGAGTAACCGGTTAGGCAAAAGTGTACGATTTGACAACACTAATTTTTGTACCAAAAAAATATAAACAATGCTGAATCATTTTGAGTGTTTTCAAGTCATAATAAATATATTTTATGATTATATATATATATCCCCAACAAAGTAACCTTTGAAAGGTAAAAAAACAAAAATACTGAACACAGAGGTATTTCAAAACAGAAAATCCCTAATCAAGTGGCAAATTCAAAAGCTCAAACACATAAAACTATAGAATAACAACTGTCATATTCCTGACTCAGAATTTGTGGATTAAACCTGGTTTTATAGCTAGCTAAACCTCAAACTTATACAACAGTTGCGTAAAATTCCACCATTTAAACCAATGAGTGTAAGAACAAAATGGCACTTGTATTGACTGATTTATTTTTTAATATGGGTTTTATGGCTAGCTACACCTCTCACTTATTTCACTTATAAGACAGTTGTATATACAAACAAGAATGTATTTTTTATATAGATCAGACCGTTGGTTTTACCTTTAAAATGGTTTTACACTAGTAATTTTTTGGCCCTTTATCGTTTGCTGTTCAGTGTGTGTCTCGAGTGGAGAAATATCGTAATAAACTTGTTGCAGTTGTGGAATCTATATTTATCAAACTTACATTAGTTCTATTTGAGCCTGGAATGCGACTCTGTACAAATTGTACTCCACTATCTTGTTCTACATCCTAAAATAAAATACATTGTAAATCATTTGTACTTCTGTGTATACATGAGTTATCATTGATATGGTCATTGATACAAATAAACTGTTTACAAAACATAGAATTTTTGAAATACTTAGGCTTTTCTACCTATGGAATAATTTTAGTCTGCAACAGTCATTTTTATTTGAATAGCTGTTAAAAGACTGAATATTTTATCGTTAAGTCATTTTCAGCTGTTTAGTAAACTTTCAGACTGATCCAGTATCAAAGAAACTGGTAATTTCAGCAGGGTTCAGAAAATTCATCTATTTCCCATTGATTCAAAGTTTTATGTATGATAGATATGCACATCAGTATTTAGTGCCACACAGTATAATTTATATATAACTGGCTAATTTGACATGAAATAAGAATGTGTACTAAAGTAACTTTATCTGCAAAGTAAATCTCATATCCACTTTGATAAAAGGGTAGCATATAAAACCAGATGCTCCACAGGGCGCAGCTTTAGATGATAGCAGAGGTCAAACCCTGAACAGTTAGGGCAAGTATGGACACTACATTCAAGCTTGATACAGCTCTGACTTTGGATTGTTATTAAAAAGTTGAAACAGCATTGGTTTCTGACACAGAATAAATTTGGTCTAATGAACTTAACAATTTTTGTTTGCTTTTGAGCAATACACTATGCTGCTGAATATTTATTGCTCAAAACAAATATTTGAAGAAACTTTCTTTTTAATTTCTGAAATCTGAAATGAGAAAAATTGTATCCCCCCTTCAATTTTTTTCTCACCTACCCATTTCCCTTATTTCACAAAAATAATCTCAATTCAAATTTCTGATGGAGTTTGCAACAATAACTAATCATTTAAATACATAAAAAAATATTAAAATATAAAATGGCATACAGTCAACTCATGGTTAAAATTAATATTAATTAATTGTAACTTCTAACCAGATGCTACACAGGGTGCAGCTTTATACAACTGCAGAGATTAGCCCTGACACAGAATGAATGTGGTCTAATGAACTTAAATTTTTTTTTTTGCCTTTGAGCAATTCACTATGCTTTGAATATTAATCCTCTCCAAAAAATGTTTGAAGAAATTTTCATTTTATTAAATTGACCCATAACCCTTAAAATATATGCCAACCTTCTACTTATGGTATTAAACATAGTGGTACAATTTCAGAACAATTGAAATATTTGTAAACAACCCTTCCAGCCCCTAATTCCTAAACCTTAGGAACCATAACCCCCAAAATCAATCCCTAGCTTCCTTTTGTGGTTATAAACATTTATTTCTATTCACTTATACTTAAGTTATTATCCGGAAACCATTCGTCTTCAGACAACCCTGAGGACGACGACAACGCCACCGCCACGATACCAATATACGATTGCAAAAATTTTGAGGTCGTATAAAAATAAATTAACAGCAAATGATCTCAAGACAATCATAATTTCTTAATTATTAAATGTATTTAAATCACAGTATTTGATGTTTCTAGAGACAGTTTAAAAAATTACATACTAGAACTAGCAAAAAAAAAAGCAAAGAGTACCAACATAAAGAAACAAAAAGCTAAAGTAATTGTCCATTAACCAGAAAACCCTTGTTTCATCCTTTTTTGCCCCTAATTTCTAAACAGATTGTCATAAATTCAATCCTAACCAGCCTTTTGTGGTGTGGAAACTTGTGAAAAAAATGTACAAAAATGTGCAAAATCTGAACCAATATTGGGGGTAAATGATAGCGAGATCATGACTGGCATATCAAGAAAAAGATCAATGACATCACAAAAAACCTGCTTTACATTCTGGACATGCAGTTATATGTGTGAAAGGATACCAACCTCAATGATACTTCTAAGACGTTGAGCAGTTCCTTCACTTTCAACTCCTTGCTTCTTCTGAAAAAAAAAGCATTGTAGAATTTTTAAATGTTACTTGCTTATCTATGTGGTGTTACTTATTATCAAATCTTAAAATTTGAGTGAATTCTCTCTATTGAAGAAATTGTAGTGTACTTCCCTTGCCAGGGAGTAGTTCCCATTAAGAAGTTAATCAACCAGCTACTATAATGTCATTGAATAATTGTCCAATCAGACCCTGAAATTTAAGGAATGACAGTACTGAAGAGTTGCCTCTGTCAATTTAGAATTCCATGGTAGCAAATGCATTATACTTGCAATATAGAGCAGAGTCTGTAAAACAGTTATTTGCAACAGTTTAATCCTAAATTCTTAAAATATAGTACTGTTTTTCCTATTATGTCATTTTTTCCTATTTTGTCATTTTTTCCTATTCTGTCATTCAGTCACAGGAGTATGAATGAGGGGATAGAGTCTTATATTCAAATTTGAAAGGAGACATATAATTGCCATTTCCTCAGAAAACAAATCATCAATGGCCTATCTTAAAGCACTTTTCTTTGGAAATGACTTTTCAATGAACTCAAAATTAAGCTGTAAAGAACGTGACTTGAAACTAGTATCAAAATTTCAGTGTAGACAATAACTATTCCTACCCTCAATTCTTCTAGGAGTTTCTTTGCTTCAGCGCCAAAATTCAGAGACTGTTTCCCTTTCAGAGTCACATATGAATCTCTGGCAATCTAAAATATATATCATTTAAACAAATGTGTTTGTTTTTTTTATCAAAATTATTAATAATGTCAAACACAAATCTCCAAACATAACAAAATATCTGTCCAAATATATTTAAAATTGTTTGCAACTCTTTTGGTATTTCATATTTGGGACAGACAAAAATCCTCACACTTTTTTAAATTTTGATCTCATTCTTGTTAATGATATACTAAATTTGACAAATAAATCTGACTTCAATCTCAAAAGTCTGCAATTCTAATTGTCAAGTCTTGCTTAGTTTAATATAAATACTTTCTTCAAGTAAATACTGTGGTTTCATTATTATTAGCTGGATATTAATTTTCGTGGGTCTTATGAATACAGGTGAAACACAAATTACAAATTTTCTACT
This sequence comes from Mytilus trossulus, assembly GCF_036588685.1. Lineage (NCBI taxonomy): Eukaryota > Metazoa > Mollusca > Bivalvia > Mytilida > Mytilidae > Mytilus > Mytilus trossulus. The sequence continues at coordinate 63,961,693 of NC_086373.1, forward strand.
GGCTTTCTGTGCAGAGATTGGGAAAAGAAAGAAATTAAAATTGCAAGTTTTGTTCCATCCATGAAAATTGTTACCCACGAAAATAAACAAATCCACAAAACCCTACAACTGTGAATTAATTTATTTTTCTTATAACAAAATATCATTAATTGAGCAAAAGTAATTTGTTTGTTGTTTTTAGTTTTTTTGATTCACGGTTTTGCCAAAAGTCTGTATTCAATCCTTCATAAAATGTCTGCTTTGTTTAACAATCAAATTTGCTTTTAATTGTACCCTAGAAATCCACAAAACTTAGTATCCCACAAAATGTAAGGAATCTCTTCCATTCAGAAATGTATTTTGTGTGCAGTCATATGGAGCATCTATAAAATTTTATCAATTTAAAGCAATAACTGAATAAAAAGTACCTTGATGTCATCTTTCCAAAAACCCCTGGCTTCATCAGATACTGAAGTCTGGGGTGCCACTTCTTTTATCTGTAAAAATACAGTTAATTACGGTAATATAATTTTGTCTGATAAGTTTGAACTCTGTTGAAAGTAAAATGATCAAACTCACTTGACAGCACTGAATAAAAATACATTTGATTTGTTGTAGTTTTAATGTGACCAGTTTATCTAATTTAACACAAAATAAAGGTTAACAATTCTGAAAATATACAAAAGTACAAGATACCTTTTTAGTTCTATAAATATAAAGATTTTGCCTTTTTTTATTATTTCTTTTATAATTGGTCTATTCCCTTAATATTGGTGTTTCTTGATTATGTTTTTTTTATACATCTACAGTTTAGTACATTTAGATGTTCAAAGGGACATAACTCTCAAATTTTGATGCCTGAAGTTTGCTATTATTGCACCTGTCTAATTGTCTTCAATTATTCTGTATAAATGAATAATTACATTATAATTATGATACTTTATTCTGATTAGTTAACTGCACATCACATGTTGTTCCTTAAGCAATTGCATTACTCAATAAAACTTTTCATTCATGATAAGATTTAGTCCCACAATAAAGTGCATAGGTGAATAAAATAAAACAATTATAAAATTCGTGTTTTCATTATCATAACTAAACTAGAGGCTCTAAAGAGCCTGTGTCGCTCACCTTGGTCTATGTGCATATTAAACAAAGGACACAAATGGATTCATGACAAAATTGTATTTTGGTGATGGTGATGTGTTTGAAGTTCTTACTTTACTGAACGATTTTGCTTCTTACAATTATATCTATCATGAACTTTGCCCATTAGTAACAGAGAACTATATTTGGTAAAAATTTACATAAATTTACCAAATTAATGAAAATTGTTAAAAATTGACTATAAAGGGCAATAACTCCTTAAGGGGTCAATTGACCATTTAGGTCATGTTGACTTATTTGTAGATCTTACTTTGCTGAACATTATTGCTGTTTACAGTTTATCGCTATCTATAATAGTATCCTAGATAACCAAAAACGGCAAAATTTCTTTAAAAATTACCAATTGGAGGGCAGCAACCCAACAACCAGTTGTCCAATTCATCTGAAAAATTCAGGGCAGATAGATATTGACTTGATTAACAATTTAACTTCTTGTCAGATTTGCTCTAGATGCTTTGGTTTCATAGTTATAAGCAAAAAACTGCATTTTACCCCTATGTTCTATTTTTAGCCGTGGCGGCCATCTTGGTTGAATGGCCAGGTCATCGGACACATTTTTCAAACTAGATACTCCAAAGATGATTGTGGCCTAGTAGTTTCAGTGGAGATTTTGTAAAAGATTACTTAGATTTATGAAAAATGGTTAAAGATTGACTATAAAGGGCAATAACTCCTAAAGGGGTCAACTGACCATTTTGGTCATGTTGACTTATTTGTAGATCTTACTTTGCTGAACATTATTGCTGTTTACAATTTATCTCTATCTATAATAATATTCAAGATAATAACCAAAAACAGCAAAATTTCCTCAAAATTACCAATTCAGGGGCAGCAACCCAACAACCGATTGACCGATTCATCTGAAAATTTCAGGGCAGATAGTTCTTGACCTGATAAACATTTTTATCCCATGTCAGATTTCCTCAAAATGCTTTGGTTTTTGAGTTATAAGCCAAAAACTGCATTTTACCCCTATGTTCTATTTTTAGCGGTGGCGACCATCTTGGTTGGTTGACCAGGTCACACCACACATTTTTTAAACTAGATACCCCAAAGATGATTGTGGCCAAGTTTGGATTAATTTGGCCAAGTAGTTTCAGAGGAGAAGATTTTTGTAAAAGATAACTTTAATTTACGAAAAATGGTTAAAAATTGACTATAAAGGGCAATAACTCCTAAACGGGTCAACTGACCATTTTGGTCATGTTGACTTATTAGTAGATCTTACTTTGCTGAACATTATTGCTGTTTACAGTTTATCTCTATCTATAATAATATTCAAGATAATAACCAAAAACAGCAAAATTTCCTCAAAATTACCAATTCAGGGGCAGCAACCCAACAACCGATTGACCGATTCATCTGAAAATTTTAGAGCAGATAGATCTTGACCTGATAAACATTTTTATCCCTGTCAGATTTCCTCAAAATGCTTTGGTTTTTGAGTTATAAGCCAAAAACTGCATTTTACCCCTTTGTTCTATTTTTAGCCGTGGCGGCCATCTTGGTTGGTTGACCAGGTCACGCCACACATTTTTTAAACTAGGTACCCCAAAGATGATTGTGGCCAAGTTTGGATTAATTTGGCCAAGTAGTTTCAGAGGAGAAGATTTTTGTAAAAGATTACTTTAATTAACGAAAAATGGTTAAAAATTGACTATAAAGGGCAATAACTCCTAAACGGGTCAACTGACCATTTTGGTCATGTTGACTTATTTGTAGATGATACTTTGCTGAACATTATTGCTGTTTACAGTTTATCTCTAACTATAATAATATTCAAGATAATAACCAAAAACAGCAAAATTTCTTCAAAATTACCAATTCAGGGGCAGCAACCCAACAACCGATTGACCGATTCATCTGAAAATTGTAAGGCAGATAGATTTTGACCTGATAAACATTTTTACCCCATGTCAGATTTGCTCTAAATGCTTTGGTTTTTGAGTTATAAGCCAAAAACTGCATTTTACCCCTATGTTCTATTTTTAGCCGTGGCGGCCATCTTGGTTGGTTGACCGGGTCACGCCACACATTTTTTAAACTAGATACCCCAATGATGATTGTGGCCAAGTTTGGTTTGATTTGGCCCAGTAGTTTCAGAGGAGAAGATTTTTGTAAAAGTTAACGACGACGGACGACGACGGACGACGACGGACGACGCCGGACGCCGGACGCCAAGTGATGAGAAAAGCTCACTTGGCCCTTCGGGCCAGGTGAGCTAAAAATGTAATTATAAGTATTGAATGCTTCTTTTTGTAACTTTATTGTGTTGTAAAAGCGTTGACTGTGTGCACATTTTTAGAATGTATATACAAAATGTACTTCAGTGAACATTTTTACACCCCAATAAAGTTACAAAAAAAAAGCATTCAATTCTTAAATGAACTCCAAAATCCCTGAGAAATTGTAATCTTGAAATTTCACAATATTGAATATAGTAATGGTTTTGCTGAAGTAAAAACCAGGAATCTGTAAACCAATATTCTTGGAATCGCCTGATCTTCTCAGTTATAAAACAAGTATTTTTTTTAAATAATTGTAAGGTGATAAAATCAACAGCACATAGGTAAACTCGCTACATTCTAATTTGTACTTTTTACCTTTTATTCACATGAGTAATGCACATCAAAATTTGATATTTAAAAAAATTATAGCAAATTAAATACACCTGACAACTTTCAATAGAATTTGGTCAAAGATGAAGTGATAAAATTGATCAGAAATAAATTTGTCAATTTAGAAAATCATTTTGTAAATGGAAAATGTGACCAGCACAAGTAAAATCACTAACATACCTTGAGGAATATAATTCCTACAATAAAAATACAGAAGATATTAAGTATGGTCAGAGAGAGACTTATACATCCTAAGCAGATTGACTCAATCTCCATCTCACAGTAATAGACTGGTTCATATTTATTGTCGAGGTAGGCAGGACATATTAGAAAATCTGATGTTTTTACAGTCATATTAACAGTTGCATTCATGGATGTATTCTAAAATGAGAGAAAAAAAAGATTTTATTGAATGTATTAAATAGTAACTTCTACTTTTCAAAATGCAACAATCTCTCTAGCAAAAATCGTCAAAAATATAATACCTACTCATGTTAAAATTACAATAAAGTATAGCTTGCATCAATTATTTCTTAAATTTTAAAAAGAAAAGAATAATTATAAAACTTTACTATCTCATTTTGTTTATTAAAGTCTTACTTACCTGGTTTTCAATGAATATTTCAGGGACTAGTTTTAATGGTTTTATCACAGTTACAATGGAATGTGCCCACAACATACCCTGAAAGTATAAAATACACCTCTGCAAAACAAGTTTCCTGTTTGAATGGTTTAACACTAGTAATTTTAGGGCCCTGTATAGCTTTTTGTTCAGTGTGATCCAAAGCTCTGTGTTGAAGGACGTACATTGACCTATAATGGTTTGCTTTTATAAATTGTTATTTGGACGGAGAGTTGTCTCATTGGCACTCCCACCACATCTGCCTATATCTAATATATAAATCTGACTCTCATATTTAGAAAAGCCAGGGACAGGCTATGGCAATTTCAAATGAAGACTTGAAATTGTTGATTATAGATATTTCTTTCTTCAGAAACTTCTTCAATTCAACATGTCCATCACAAACTGCACAAGTTATGTTTTTACAAATCTTTTTACACAGAGATTTGAATTTTCTAATTAAGTTGTTGATAAGATTTGTAGAAATTTAGTCCTGATTCAACAAATAATATACCTACATGATACATGGACAAAGGACATCCACACTGCATTTTACAACAAACGTCAACCCTACATGATACATGTTATATACAACAAATATCAACCCTAAATAATACAACACCAATGAACCCTACATGATACATAAAAGATCATTCAAAAATGCTGCAACAAAGATCAACTCTTAATGATACAACAACTATCAACCCTACAGGATACAACAACTACCAACCCTACATGATACAACAACTACCAACCCTACATGATACAACAACTATCAACCCTACATGATACAACAACTACCAACCCTACAGGATACAACAACTACCAACCCTACATGATACAACAACTATCAACCCTACATGATACAACAACTATCAACCATACATGATACAACAACTACCAACCCTACATGATACAACAACTATCAACCCTACAGGATACAACAACTACCAACCCTACATGATACAACAACTATCAACCCTACATGATACAACAACTATCAACCATACATGATACAACAACTACCAACCCTACAGGATACAACAACTATCTACCCTACATGATACAACAACTACCAACCCTACATGATACAACTACCAACCCTACATGATAAAACAACTATCAACCCTACATGATACAACAACTATCAACCCTACATGATACAACAACTATCAACCCTACATGATACAACAACTACCAACCCTACATGATACAACAACTATCAAGCCTACATGATACAACAACTATCAACCCTACATGATACAACAACTATCAACCCTACATGATAAAACAACTATCAACCCTACATGATACAACAACTATCAACCCTACATGATACAACAACTATCAAGCCTACATGATACAACAACTATCAACCCTACATGATACAACAACTACCAACCCTACAGGATACAACAACTACCAACCCTACATGATACAACAACTATCAACCCTACATGATACAACAACTACCAACCCTACATGATAAAACAACTATCAACCCTACATGATACAACTACCAACCCTACATGATAAAACAACTATCAACCCTACATGATACAACAACTATCAACCCTACATGATACAACAACTATCAACCCTACATGATACAACAACTATCTACCCTACATGATACAACAACTATCAACCCTACATGATACAACAACTATCAACCCTACATGATACAACAACTATCAACCCTACATGATACAACAACTATCAACCCTACATGATAAAACAACTATCAACCCTACATGATACAACAACTATCAACCCTACATGATACAACAAAGATCAATCATAAATGATACAACTATCAACCCTACATGATACAACAACTATCAACCCTACATGATACAACAACTATCAACCCTACATGATACAACAACTATCAACCCTACATGATACAACAACTATCAACCCTACATGATACAACAACTATCAACCCTACATGATACAACAACTATCAACCCTACATGATACAACAACTATCAACCCTACATGATACAACAACTATCAACCCTACATGATACAACAACAACCAACCCTACATGATAAAACAACTATCAACCCTACATGATACAACAACTATCAACCCTACATGATACAACAACTATCAAACCTACATGATACAACAACTATCAAACCTACATGATACAACAACTATCAACCCTACATGATACAACAACTATCAACCCTACATGATACAACAACTATCAACCCTACATGATACAACAACTATCAACCCTACATGATACAACAACTATCAACCCTACATGATACAACAACTACCAACCCTACATGATACAACAACTATCAACCCTACATGATACAACTATCAACCCTACATGATACAACAACTATCAAACCTACATGATACAACAACTACCAACCCTACATGATACAACAACTATCAACCCTACATGATACAACAACTATCAACCCTACATGATACAACAACAACCAACCCTACATGATAAAACAACTATCAACCCTACATGATACAACAACTATCAACCCTACATGATACAACAACTATCAACCCTACATGATACAACAACTACTGTGGATTCATTTATTTTCGTGGGTACCAATTTTCGTGGTTTGAAGAAAACTTGAATATTTGTGGATATTTAATTTCGTGGTTTTGGCAAAGTCTGCATACATTCCTTTAGGAATTTTGTAATTCGTTGAACATTTAAATTCGTGGTTCCCCTGTCCCCACGAAATCCACGAAAATTGGTATCCAACGAATATTAATGAATCCACAGTATCAAACCTACATGATACAACAACTACCAACCATACATGATACAACAACTATCAACCCTACAGGATACAACAACTACCAACCCTACATGATACAACAACTATCAAACCTACATGATACAACAACTATCAACCCTACATGATACAACAACTATCAACCCTACATGATACAACAACTATCAACCCTACATGATACAACAACTATCAACCCTACATGATACAACAACTATCAACCCTACATGATACAACAACTATCAACCCTACATGATACAACAACTATCAACCCTACATGATACAACAACTATCAACCCTACATGATACAACAACTATCAACCCTAGAGGATACAACAACTATCAACCCTAGATGATACAACAACTATCAACCCTACATGATACAACAACTATCAACCCTACATGATACAACAACTATCAACCCTACATGATACAACAACTATCAACCCTACATGATACAACAACTATCAACCCTACATGATACAACAACTATCAACCCTACATGATACAACAACTATCAACCCTACATGATACAACAACTACCAACCCTACATGATACAACAACTATCAAACCTACATGATACAACAACTATCAACCCTACATGATACAACAAATATCAACCCTACAGGATACAACAAAGTTCAACCCTACATGATACAACAAAGTTCAACCATACATGATACAACAAATATCAACCCTACATGATACAACAACTATCAACCCTACATGATACAACAAAGATCAACCATACATGATACAACAACTATCAACCCTACATGATACAACAACTATCAACCCTACATGATACAACAACTATCAAACCTACATGATACAACAACTATCAACCCTACATGATACAACAAAGATCAACCCTACATGATACAACAAAGTTCAACCATACATGATACAACAAATATCAACCCTACATGATACAACAACTATCAACCCTACATGATACAACAAAGATCAACCATACATGATACAACAACTATCAACCCTACATGATACAACAACTATCAACCCTACATGATACAACAACTATCTACCCTACATGATACAACAACTATCAAACCTACATGATACAACAACTACCAACCCTACATGATACAACAACTACCAACCCTACATGATACAACAACTATCTACCCTACATGATACAACAACTATCAACCCTACATGATACAACAAAGATCAACCCTACATGATACAACAAAGTTCAACCATACATGATACAACAACTATCAACCCTACATGATACAACAACTACCAACCCTACATGATACAACAACTATCAACCCTACATGATACAACAAAGATCAACCCTACATGATACAACAAAGTTCAACCATACATGATACAACAAATATCAACCCTACATGATACAACAACTATCAACCCTACATGATACAACAAAGATCAACCATACATGATACAACAACTATCAACCCTACATGATACAACAACTAACAACCCTACATGATACAACAACTATCTACCCTACATGATACAACAACTATCAACCCTACATGATACAACAACTATCAACCCTACATGATACAACAACTATCAACCCTACATGATACAACAAAGTTCAACCATACATGATACAACAAATATCAACCCTACATGATACAACAACTATCAACCCTACATGATACAACAAAGATCAACCATACATGATACAACAACTAACAACCCTACATGATACAACAAAGATCAACCATACATGATACAACAACTAACAACCCTACATGATACAACAACTATCTACCCTACATGATACAACAACTATCAACCATACATGATACAACAACTATCAACCCTACATGATACAACAACTATCAACTCTACATGATACAACAATTATCAACCCTACATGATACAACAACTATCAACCATACATGATACAACAAAGATCAACCATAAATGATACAACAAATATCAACCCTACATGATACAACTATCAAACCTACATGATACAACAACTATCAACCCTACAGGATACAACAACTATCAACCCTACATGATACAACAAAGATCAACCATACATGATACAACAACTATCAACCCTACATGATACAACAACTATCAACCCTACATGATACAACAAAGATCAATCATAAATGATACAACAAAGATCCATCAAAAATGCTGCAACAACTATCAACCCTAGAGGATACAACAACTATCAACCCTACATGATACAACAACTATCAACCCTACATGATACATAAAAGACCCATCAAAAATGCTGCAACAACTATCAACCCTAGAGGATACAACAACTATCAACCCTACATGATACAACAACTATCAACCCTACATGATACATAAAAGACCCATCAAAAATGCTGCAACAACTATCAACCCTAGAGGATACAACAACTATCAACCCTACATGATACAACAACTATCAACCCTACATGATACAACAACTACCAACCCTACATGATAAAACAACTATCAACCCTACATGATACAACAATTATCAAACCTACATGATACATTAAAGATCCATCAAAAATGCTGCAACAACTATCAACCATACATGATACAACAACTATCAAACCTACATGATACAACAACTATCAAACCTACATGATACAACAACTATCAACCCTACATGATACAACAACTATCAACCCTACATGATACAACAACTATCAAGCCTACATGATACAACAACTATCAACCCTACATGATACAACAACTATCAACCCTACATGATACAACAACTATCAAACCTACATGATACAACAACTATCAACCCTACATGATACAACAACTATCAACCCTACATGATACAACAACTATCAACCCTACATGATACAACAACTATCAACCCTACATGATACAACAACTATCAACCCTACATGATACAACAACTACCAACCCTACATGATACAACAACTATCAACCCTACATGATACAACAACTATCAAACCTACATGATACAACAACTATCAACCCTACATGATACAACAACTATCAACCCTACATGATACAACAACTATCAACCCTACATGATACAACAACTATCAACCCTCCAGGATACAACAACTATCAAACCTACATGATACAACAACTATCAACCCTACATGATACAACAACTATCAACCCTACATGATACATAAATGATCCATCAAAAATGCTGCAACAACTACCAACCCTACATGATACAACAATTATCAAACCTACATGATACATTAAAGATCCATCAAAAATGCTGCAACAACTATCAACCCTAGAGGATACAACAACTATCAACCCTACAAGATACAACAACTATCAACCCTACATGATACAACAACTATCAACCCTACATGATACATAAAAGATCCATCAAAAATGCTGCAACAACTATCAAACCTACATGATACAACAATTATCAAACCTACATGATACAACAACTATCAACCCTACATGATACAACAACTATCAACCCTACATGATACAACAACTATCAACCCTACATGATACAACAAAGACCCATAAAAAATGCTGCAACAACTATCAAACCTACATGATACAACAACTATCAACCCTACATGATACAACAACTATCAACCATACATGATACAACAACTATCAACCCTACATGATACAACAACTATCAACCCTAGAGGATACAACAACTATCAACCCTACATGATACAACAACTATCAACCCTACATGATACAACAATTATCAACCCTACATGATACAACAACTATCAACCCTACATGATACAACAACTACCAACCCTACATGATACAACAACTATCAACCCTACATGATACAACAACTATCAACCCTACATGATACAACAACTATCAACCCTACATGATACAACAACTATCAACCCTACATGATACAACAACTATCAAACCTACATGATACAACAACTATCAACCTTACATGATACAACAATTATCAACCCTACATGATACAACAACTATCAACCCTACATGATACAACAACTATCAACCCTACATGATACAACAAAGATCAACCCTACAGGATACAACAACTATCAAACCTACAGGATACAACAACTACCAACCCTACATGATACAACAACTATCAACCCTACATGATACAACAACTACCAACCCTACAGGATACAACAACTATCAACCCTACATGATACAACAACTATCAACCCTACATGATACAACAACTATCAACCCTACATGATACAACAACTATCAACCCTACATGATACAACAACTATCAACCCTACATGATACAACAACTATCAACCCTACATGATACAACAACTATCAACCCTAGAGGATACAACAACTATCAACCCTACATGATACAACAACTATCAACCCTACATGATACAACAATTATCAACCCTACATGATACAACAACTATCAACCCTACATGATACAACAACTATCAACCCTACATGATACAACAACTATCAACCCTACATGATACAACAACTATCAACCCTACATGATACAACAACTATCAACCCTACATGATACAACAACTATCAACCCTACATGATACAACAACTATCAACCCTACATGATACAACAACTATCAACCCTACATGATACAACAACTATCAACCCTACATGATACAACAACTATCAACCCTACATGATACAACAACTATCAACCCTAGAGGATACAACAACTATCAACCCTACATGATACAACAATTATCAACCCTACATGATACAACAACTATCAACCCTACATGATACAACAACTATCAACCCTACAGGATACAACAACTATCAACCCTACATGATACAACAACTATCAACCCTACATGATACAACAACTATCAACCCTACATGATACAACAACTATCAACCCTACATGATACATAAAAGATCCATCAAAAATGCTGCAACAACTATCAAACCTACATGATACAACAACTATCAACCCTACATGATACAACAACTATCAACCCTACATGATACAACAACTATCAACCTTACATGATACAACAACTATCAAACCTACATGATACAACAACTATCAACCCTAGAGGATACAACAACTATCAAACCTACATGATACAACAACTATCAACCCTACAGGATACAACAACTATCAACCCTACATGATACAACAAAGATCAACCATACATGATACAACAACTATCAACCCTACATGATACAACAACTATCAACCCTACATGATACAACAAAGATCAATCATAAATGATACAACAACTATCAACCCTACATGATACAACAACTATCAACCCTACATGATACAACAAAGATCCATCAAAAATGCTGCAACAACTATCAACCCTAGAGGATACAACAACTATCAACCCTACATGATACAACAACTATCAACCCTACATGATACATAAAAGACCCATCAAAAATGCTGCAACAACTATCAACCCTAGAGGATACAACAACTATCAACCCTACATGATACAACAACTATCAACCCTACATGATACATAAAAGATCCATCAAAAATGCTGCAACAACTACCAACCCTACATGATACAACAATTATCAAACATACATGATACATTAAAGATCCATCAAAAATGCTGCAACAACTATCAACCCTACATGATACAACAACTATCAACCCTACATGATACAACAACTATCAACCCTACATGATACAACAACTATCAAACCTACATGATACAACAACTATCAACCCTACATGATACAACAACTATCAACCCTACACGATACAACAACTATCAACCCTACATGATACAACAACTATCAACCCTACATGATACAACAACTATCAACCCTACATGATACAACAACTATCAACCCTACATGATACAACAAAGATCAATCATAAATGATACAACAACTATCAACCCTACATGATACAACAACTATCAACCCTACATGATACAACAACTACCAACCCTACAGGATACAACAACTACCAACCCTACATGATACAACAACTATCAACCCTACATGATACAACAACTACCAACCCTACATGATACAACAATTATCAACCCTACATGATACAACAACTATCAACCCTACATGATACAACAACTATCAAACCTACATGATACAACAACTACCAACCCTACAGGATACAACAACTACCAACCCTACATGATACAACAACTATCAACCCTACATGATACAACAACTATCAACCCTACATGATACAACAACTATCAACCCTACATGATACAACAACTATCAACCCTACATGATACAACAACTACCAACCCTACATGATACAACAACTATCAAACCTACATGATACAACAACTATCAACCCTACATGATACAACAAAGATCAACCCTACATGATACAACAAAGTTCAACCATACATGATACAACAACTATCAACCCTACATGATACAACAACTATCAAGCCTACATGATACAACAACTATCAACCCTACATGATACAACAACTATCAACCCTACATGAAACAACAACTATCAAACCTACATGATACAACAACTATCAACCCTACATGATACAACAACTATCAACCCTACATGATACAACAACTATCAACCCTACATGATACAACAACTATCAACCCTACATGATACAACAACTATCAAACCTACATGATACAACAACTATCAACCCTACATGATACAACAACTATCAACCCTACATGATACATAAATGATCCATCAAAAATGCTGCAACAACTACCAACCCTACATGATACAACAATTATCAAACCTACATGATACATTAAAGATCCATCAAAAATGCTGCAACAACTATCAACCCTAGAGGATACAACAACTATCAACCCTACAAGATACAACAACTATCAACCCTACATGATACAACAACTATCAACCCTACATGATACATAAAAGATCCATCAAAAATGCTGCAACAACTATCAAACCTACATGATACAACAATTATCAAACCTACATGATACAACAACTATCAACCCTACATGATACAACAACTATCAACCCTACATGATACAACAACTATCAACCCTACATGATACAACAACTATCAACCCTAGAGGATACAACAACTATCAACCCTACATGATACAACAAAGACACATCAAAAATGCTGCAACAACTATCAAACCTACATGATACAACAACTATCAACCCTACATGATACAACAACTATCAACCCTAGAGGATACAACAACTATCAACCCTAGAGGATACAACAACTATCAACCCTACATGATACAACAACTATCAACCCTACATGATACAACAACTATCAACCCTACATGATACAACAACTATCAACCCTACATGATACAACAACTATCAACCCTACATGATACAACAACTATCAACCCTACATGATACAACAACTATCAACCCTACATGATACAACAACTATCAACCCTACATGATACAACAACTATCAAACCTACATGATACAACAACTATCAAACCTACATGATACAACAAAGATCAACCCTACATGATACAACAAAGATCAACCCTACATGATACAACAACTATCAACCCTACATGATACAACAACTATCAACCCTACATTATACAACAACTACCAACCCTACATGATACAACAACTATCAACCCTACATGATACAACAACTATCAACCCTACATGATACAACAACTATCAACCTTACATGATACAACAATTATCAACCCTACATGATACAACAACTATCAACCCTACATGATACAACAAAGATCAACCCTACATGATACAACAAAGATCAACCCTACATGATACAACAACTATCAACCCTACATGATACAACAACTATCAAACCTACATGATACAACAACTATCAACCCTACATGATACAACAACTATCAACCCTACATGATACAACAACTATCAACCCTACATGATACAACAACTATCAACCCTACATGATACAACAACTATCAACCCTACATGATACAACAACTATCAACCCTACTGGATACAACAACTATCAACCCTACATGATACAACAACTATCAACCCTACAGGATACAACAACTATCAACCCTACAGGATACAACAACTATCAACCCTACAGGATACAACAACTATCAACCCTACATGTTACAACAACTATCAACCATACATGATACAACAACTATCAACCCTACATGATACAACAACTATCAACCCTACATGATACAACAAAGATCAATCATAAATGATACAACAACTATCAACCCTACAGGATGCAACAAAGATCAACCATACATGATACAACAACTATCAAGCCTACATGATACAACAACTATCAACCCTACATGTTACAACAACTATCAACCCTACAGGATACAACAACTATCAACCCTACATGTTACAACAACTATCAACCATACATGATACAACAACTATCAACCCTACATGATACAACAACTATCAACCCTACATGATACAACAAAGATCAATCATAAATGATACAACAACTATCAACCCTACAGGATGCAACAAAGATCAACCATACATGATACAACAACTATCAACCCTACATGATACAACAACTATCAACCCTACATGATACAACAACTATCAACCCTACATGATACAACAACTATCAACCCTACATGATACAACAACTATCAACCATACATGATACAACAACTATCAACCCTACATGATACAACAACTATCAACCCTACATGATACAACAACTATCAACCCTACATGATACAACAACTATCAACCCTACATGATACAACAACTATCAACCCTACATGATACAACAACTATCAACCCTAGAGGATACAACAACTATCAACCCTACATGATACAACAACTATCAACCCTACAGGATACAACAACTATCAACCCTACATGATACAACAACTATCTACCCTACATGATACAACAACTATCAACCCTACATGATACAACAACTATCAACCCTACATGATACAACAACTATCAACCCTAGAGGATACAACAACTATCAACCCTACATGATACAACAACTATCAACCCTACATGATACAACAACTATCAACCCTACATGATACAACAACTATCAACCCTAGAGGATACAACAACTATCAACCCTACATGATACAACAACTATCAACCCTACAGGATACAACAACTATCAACCCTACATGATACAACAACTATCTACCCTACATGATACAACAACTATCAACCCTACATGATACAACAACTATCAACCCTACATGATACAACAACTATCAACCCTAGAGGATACAACAACTATCAACCCTACATGATACAACAACTATCAACCCTACATGATACAACAACTATCAACCCTACATGATACAACAACTATCAACCCTACATGATACAACAACTATCAACCCTAGAGGATACAACAACTATCAACCCTACATGATACAACAACTATCAACCCTACAGGATACAACAACTATCAACCCTACATGATACAACAACTATCTACCCTACATGATACAACAACTACCAACCCTACATGATACAACAACTACCAACCCTACATGATACAACAACTACCAACCCTACATGATACAACAACTATCAACCCTACATGATACAACAACTATCAACCCTACATGATACAACAACTATCAACCCTACATGATACAACAACTATCAACCCTACATGATACAACAAAGATCAACCATAAATGATACAACAACTATCAACCCTACATGATACAACAACTATCAACCCTACATGATACAACAACTATCAACCCTACATGATACAACAACTATCAACCCTACATGATACAACAACTATCAACCCTACATGATACAACAACTATCAACCCTAGAGGATACAACAACTATCAACCCTACATGATACAACAACTATCAACCCTACAGGATACAACAACTATCAACCCTACATGATACAACAACTATCTACCCTACATGATACAACAACTATCAACCCTACATGATACAACAACTATCAACCCTACATGATACAACAACTATCAACCCTAGAGGATACAACAACTATCAACCCTACATGATACAACAACTATCAACCCTACATGATACAACAACTATCAACCCTACATGATACAACAACTATCAACCCTACATGATACAACAACTATCAACCCTAGAGGATACAACAACTATCAACCCTACATGATACAACAACTATCAACCCTACAGGATACAACAACTATCAACCCTACATGATACAACAACTATCTACCCTACATGATACAACAACTACCAACCCTACATGATACAACAACTACCAACCCTACATGATACAACAACTACCAACCCTACATGATACAACAACTATCAACCCTACATGATACAACAACTATCAACCCTACATGATACAACAACTATCAACCCTACATGATACAACAACTATCAACCCTACATGATACAACAAAGATCAACCATAAATGATACAACAACTATCAACCCTACATGATACAACAACTATCAACCCTACATGATACAACAACTATCAACCCTACATGATACAACAACTATCAACCCTACATGATACAACAACTATCAACCCTACATGATACAACAACTATCAACCCTACTGGATACAACAACTATCAACCCTACATGATACAACAACTATCAACCCTACATGATACAACAACTATCAACCCTACAGGATACAACAACTATCAACCCTACATGATACAACAACTATCAACCCTACATGTTACAACAACTATCAACCATACATGATACAACAACTATCAACCCTACATGATACAACAACTATCAACCCTACATGATACAACAAAGATCAATCATAAATGATACAACAACTATCAACCCTACAGGATGCAACAAAGATCAACCATACATGATACAACAACTATCAAGCCTACATGATACAACAACTATCAACCCTACATGTTACAACAACTATCAACCCTACAGGATACAACAACTATCAACCCTACATGTTACAACAACTATCAACCATACATGATACAACAACTATCAACCCTACATGATACAACAACTATCAACCCTACATGATACAACAAAGATCAATCATAAATGATACAACAACTATCAACCCTACAGGATGCAACAAAGATCAACCATACATGATACAACAACTATCAACCCTACATGATACAACAAAGATCAACCCTACAGGATACAACAACTATCTAACCTTCATGATACAACAACTATCAACCCTACATGATACAACAACTATCAACCCTACATGATACAACAACTATCAACCCTACATGTTACAACAACTACCAACCCTACATGTTACAACAACTATCAACCCTACATGATACAACAACTATCAACCCTACATGATACAACAACTATCAAACCTACATGATACAACAACTACCAACCCTACATGTTACAACAACTATCAACCCTACATGATACAACAACTATCAACCCTACATGATACAACAACTATCAACCCTACATGATACAACAACTATCAACCATACATGATACAACAACTATCAACCCTACATGATACAACAACTATCAACCCTACATGATACAACAACTATCAACCATACATGATACAACAACTATCTACCCTACATGATACAACAACTATCAACCCTACATGATACAACAACTATCAACCCTACATGATACAACAACTATCAACCCTACATGATACAACAACTATCAACCCTACATGATACAACAACTACCAACCCTACAGGATACAACAACTATCAACCCTACATGATACAACAACTATCAACCCTACATGATACAACAACTATCAACCCTACATGATACAACAATTATCAACCCTACATGATACAACAACTATCAACCATACATGATACAACAACTACCAACCCTACATGATACAACAAAGATCAACCCTACAGGATGCAACAACTATCAACCCTACAGGATACAACAACTATCAACCCTACATGATACAACAACTACCAACCCTACATGATACAACAACTACCAACCCTACATGATACAACAAAGATCAATCATAAATGATACAACAAAGATACACCCTTAATGACACAACAACTATCAACCATACATGAAACAACAACTATCAACCCTACATGATACAACAAAGATCAATCATAAATGATACAACAAAGATCCACCCTTAATGACACAACAACTATCAACCATTATTGATACAACATCTATCAACCATAAATGATACAACAAATATCTACCCTTAATGATACAACAACTATCAACCCTTCTTTACTGTGATTGGTTCGTGCAGGTAAACAAATCTGGCCTACAAAATTAAGTTTGTTTACATGGGATCACTAACATTTGACCAATAGCCCAAAAAATCTTCAAATCAAAGCAATATTTTAATAGAAAATTTTGACTTCATAGATGTGAATGTCATGAAACTAGATATCTTTATGTGTAATTTTTTACTAATATTAGTGTCATAAAATATTAAACATTTTGATTGAATAATACGTTAAAGGACTGCATAAAACTTGCATTTATGATATATTCAACTTTTTAGATTTCAGTTATATTTGACATTATTCAGACTTATGAGAAAATTTTAGTCTCTGTTAGAACAGATTTGAAGAAATGTCATTGAAACCACTCCTGCATTAATACTGACCATAACTTCTTATCAGATAGGGACATTTTAGTCTATTTGGAAAACCCACTCATGCATTTCAAAAGGTCAGTTTCTACATTATTTTCCACATCTATGGGACAATTATTATTATTTTCGTTGACATATTTGTACATTGAAACTGATTGAATGCAGACATTTTAAGAATGTATGAGCTAAGGAAAATGAGAATACCACAATAATCAGAGATCCAAACATTACTGAGCTTAAGATTTATGTAGCCAAATGCAATGTATAAACTAGGACCAGACTTAGCTGAAGTTTATATTTGATAAAAGAAATCCCAACTCACACATAACTTGGAAGCTCAAGTAGTTGAACATCTTCCAACATTTACAGCTGAAGACAGCTGGAGGGAGGAGTGAAGCTGAGATGGCTCCATCCACCAATGAATCAGAAGTGACAAGTCCATATACTTACAGCATTTACAGCTGGAGGGAGGAGTGAAGCTGAGATGGCCAAACCCACCAATGAAAAGTCCAAATACTTACAGCATTTACAGTTTGGGGAGGAGTGAAGCTGAGATGGCTACACCCACCAATGACAAGTCAAAATACTTACAGCATTTACATCGGGAGGGAGGAGTGAACCTGAGATGGCCACACCCACCAATGACAAGTCAGAATACTTACAGCATTTACATCGGGAGGGAGGAGTGAAGCTAAGATGGCCACACCCACCAATGACAAGTCAAAATACTTACAGCATTTACAGCTGGAGGGAGGAGTGAAGCTGAGATGGCCACACCCACCAAAGACCCAGCGTTACCTCCTAAAACAGACAAGGCTACCCCTATACCAGAGGCTAAGGCAATCATTAAACCTGGAACAAGACCTCTCACCACTCCCCTGTAATAAAAACAAAGCATAAAATAAGACATCAAAAACTAAACCAAAAGGAAGACTGCTTTATTTTTGGTATTCAATGAAAAATTCAGTTTTATTGGCTATTTTTAAATGGATGGAGAAGACCAAGTGGGAGAAAAGAAGAGCCGTCTACCTTTAGTTTTTAGCATGGGTACCTAAATATGCTTGATTCCATTACATTCTGACTTTTGGATAATTGTCTCATTGGTAATCAAAACACATTTCTTAATCTAATAAACATTGTTAGAGTTAATCTTTTTCATCCAACTCATTTTTCTTTCTGTACATTGTACATTGGAAGAAAAAATTATAACATGAGGAATCAGAAAACTCTTTCAATTTTCAGTGTAATATTATAAAAAATTAATTGCTTCACCAAGCACAGCTGGATACAACTGCAGAGGTCCAACCCTGAACTATTGGGCAAAATGGACACAATATTTGCCACTGATACAGGTTTGAATTTGGATTATAATTAAATGTTTTACACATTATAGGTTTCTGACACACAATAACTGTAGTCAAAGAACTTAGAATTGGTTAAATGATTTGAATTTATTTTTCAGTTTTTTGCTATTGTTCAATACACCAAGCTGTGAAGAATTGACACCCCACCCAAATTTTCTTTAAATTTGTTTATCCCCCCCCCCCCCTTTCTTTTGATTTGTGCAATATACCAAACTGTTGAGAATTGCCCCCCCCCCCCCCAAAAAAAAAAAAATTATAAAAAAATACCCCCAACCCTCTTTTTTGTCCCCCCCCACACAATTTCTTTTTACCCTCCTCCCCCCTTTTCCAAAAAAACCCCAATTCTTTCCCTCAAGATATGGTCAAAATCAAAATTCAAATATTTCCAATGGAATTTGCAATCATAATTACTCATTTAATAATTTAAAGCAGTGTTAGAGGAGGTAATCCAAATTTTACTTAAAAGTAATTGTCCATTAACCAGGACACCCTTGATTTCCCCCTTTTTTGCCCCTAATTCCTAAACAGATTGACCCATAACCCTCCAAAGCCAATCACAACCATCCCTTTCTGGTATGGAACTTTGTGGTATAATTTCAGAGAGATCCATACAATGTTCCATAAAATATTGTCTGGAAACTGGAAAAATGCTTATTTGGGCCCCATTTTGGCCACTAACTCCTAAACTGTTAGGACCACAAGCCTAAAAAATCAATCCCAACCTTCCGTTTATGGTTATAAACCTTGCGTTTAAATTTCGCAGATTTCCATTCACTTATACTTAAGTTATTGTTCAGATAACCAAGTGTCTTCGTACGACATTGACGATGGTTGTATAAAAACGTGAACGACAGAGAAATAATACTTGCATCCTAGGCTATGTAAAAAAAATCTAAATTTCTGTTATAAATTCTACCTGATTTTCATTTCATCTGTCGGCCATGATTCTGTTCCTCCCAGTGTTCCATAATTGACAGCAATACCAGATGCAATTAACCCTACTATGAACCCTTCAATAAAAAAAATCAAAACTCACACATGGTAAACAAAAATTGGACAAAACTATCATTAAACTTAAAAACATCAAATATTCTCAAAGAGGTAGATGTATAATCACAATTTAAATTACTATTTACTCTGAAAATATTTACCATACAAATCAGCAATTCCTCATTGATATGCTTCCATTCTATTGACATGTTTTACGATCTAAGTTGTTCTAGCTTGGAAAAACTAGCCCACATCAACCAGATACTTATAAAATCAATGTTAGTCTTAGCATTGTCAAACTACCACTCCTCATTCTAAAGTTCGTAAAATCTACATTAAGTCTATTAGTTTTAAGGTAGCAAAACTTCTACAAAAGCTTGTAAAATGTTCTTTACTTTAGCAGTGTGAAAGTTTGCATACCTCATCTAAACACTTGCAGCCTCTGCTTTCAGATCAAATTTGTAATTCAGGAAAAATAACACAACATCAATTTTCCTTATCTAAAAATACAAAAGTCTTCCTTTTGATTTTTTGTTTGTTTGTGTGTTTGACAAAATAAAAACTGCCAAATGACAATGTTTAAATTAATACTTATTTCAATATAATATATAACTAACAATTGCTTTAAAGGCAAACTTCAATAGGAACTATGGTAAAACATTTTGGTCAGAAATCAACTTTTTATGATTATATCAGTGTTTATAACAGATTGCAGAGTACACAGAAGCTATTGTTATATTACAATGGGACAATGGAACTGACAAAAGTTTAAATACTGTGACCAGGAGGAAATTATTTTATGGAAAAGTTATATTTGACTCGCAATACCAAAAGGTGTCATTAGATATCAGTTAAGTTCATTAAATAAAAATCTTATTTTGTCATTACATTAAGAACAGTCATCTTCCTATATCTATATAGGACAAAAGTGAGTTCTCACTCAAAAAATGTCTTATCATTTCAACTAAAATCAATATTAAAAAAAAAAATTATAACCAAGTAAGTTTATGAGCGATTTTAATAGAATTGACACCAAAAGATGCAGAAATGTCTGAAGTTTTATTGTTTATTTGGCCATAATTTTGGCGAGGTTCGTTTTCTTTACCTAAGGGGTAAAACACAAATGCAAATTTTCACAATTTTAATTTGGTTAGATTACATAGCAAACTTTTCAATATTTTTCTTTGTGTTCCCCTGGTGGGAAAACTAAAATTAGAATGGATAATTTAAAGGCCAAACAAACAATAAAACTTCAGATATTTCTGCATCTTAGGGAGTCTTTTTTATAAAATTCGCTCAGATATTAACTGGGTAATAATTTTTTTGAAAAATATTGATTTTAGTTAAAATGATAGGACATATTTTGACTTTCAAATAAGTACCTTGTTTATTTTAATGTCATGTATATGTTGGGTACAGTTATAATTTGTACAGGTTTTTCGTTCAAGTCATAAACTTTTTGACACATACCTTCTTGCACCAGCTGATAAAAGTTTATTTTCTTAAATGTATTAGTTGAATGTCTTATATTCAAATTTATATACTTCAACCTAACATAAAGTGCTATTCTCATTGTCATAAAACCAAATATAAGGACACCTGAATGGTTTAAAATCAATTTAATTTTCTCTTATACCAAAATCATACACATGAAATATCTTTGCGTGTCATTATAATGTTTCTTGTATCAATGGTCAGTATTAGGCTTTATCATACAGTTGTGGAAATATGATAGAAATATGTGAAAACAAGAATGTGTCCAAAGTACACGGATGCCCCACTTGCACTATCATTTTGCATATTCAATGGACCGTGAAATTTGGTAAAAAATCTAATTTGGCATTAAAATTAAAAAGATCATACCATAGGGGACATGTGTACTAAGTTTCAAGTTGTTTAGTCTTCAACTTCATCAAAAACTACCTTGACCAAAAACTTTAACCTGAAACTCCCACTTTCAATTTCTATGTTCAGTAGACCGTGGAATTGGGGTCAAAAGCCTAATTTGGCTTTAAAATTAGAAAGATCATATCATAGGCAACAAGTGTACTAAGTTTCAAGTTGATTGGACTTCAGCTTCATCAAAAACTACCTTGACCAAAAACTTTAACCTGATGTGGGACGAACGAATGGACAAACGAAAAAACGGAGGCACAAACCAGAAAACATAATGCCCCTCTTCTATCGTAGATGACATAAAAAGACTGTGTATTTGCATCATCAATTTGTGTTAAGCGGATCATAAAACACTGATAACTTGTACAAAAAATCTGTGCAAATTATAATTTGAACAACAGTACAACATTTACTCAACATATATAAGGCTAAGCTGTAATTATTAGAAAATAATCCATATTGTCTGCATTGAGGGAAAAACCTTACCACATAGAACACATATTGCTAAGCCCTTCAGTTCAGAAGCTATTCCTAAATTCCTCAATGAGTAGTTTTTTATAACAAATCCAAAAGTTCCTGCTAGAATTGGTCCCTGAAAAGATATGAAGAAATAATAAAACCTAATTTTCTGAAGAAATTGTAGTAATATGATGTTAAATAATATTACAAGTCTTTTAATACATGTAATAGTCAAGCAATTATTCATTGTTTGTGGATCAATTTTTTTTCTTTTAAAACATACAACTTTTGTCTGTATTTCCTGGTTATGGGCTTTAAGCATTACTGGAATATAGTTTTCATTCTGATTTCACAACCTATTTTTAGGTACATTTAGCATTTCTTATTAACATAAGATCATCATTTTTAAAATACAAGAAGGAATATTTTAAATAGACTGATTGTGTAGGCAATATTTTAAAAAACATACTCAAAATAAGTTGAGATAAAATTTATGTAAAAAACTGTTTTGCACTAAATAAAATAATGAGTTAGATTTTCTACATGCTAGCTCAGAAAACATTTCCTTCATATCACCAGCTAGTAATTCTCTTTAGTGTGGCTTGGTACTTATACATCCCATCATTATGATTGTGTTATGGTCAATTTTTGTATTCTTGTCTTTTATTGATTTTAAGTGATTTAACGCTACCTTTTAGCGCTACCGTTACCCTATATAAAGGTGGTTTTAATTAACAGGGTGGAGGAAGCCGAAGTGCACGGGGGAAATTGCTGACCTTCGATAGGAAAACTGACAATCCTAGTCAATTAAAATGTCTGATTGGCAATCATACCACATCTTCTTTTTAAAACTTAACAGATGGATGCACATACCAGAAAACATAATGCCAATCAACTATTAGAGTTGGCGAGGCAGACATAAATAGAAAATTTTAAAAGTCCAACAATTATTCCACTCACCATTAGAGGAGAAACCAGCATACTTGCTACCAGTATTACAGAACTATCCTCTATTAATCCTAATGCTGCAATTATACTGAAAAATACCAAAATAACACTTTACATATAGGAAGATGTGGTGTGAGTGCCAATGAGACAACTCTCCATCCAAATAACAATTTAAAAAAAAAAATATATATATAAATTTTTATGATTAAACTCAAAAGAAGCAACATGCAATTTACAAATTGAAGCTTTTTTGAAAGAGATTGACTTGTGTGAGTCAACAAAATCTTTTTAAGGAAAACAGACTAACTTGGTAAACAGAAATAAATTTGCCACAAAGGTTTCCTGAATTGTAATTGTATGGTTATGTCAGGATTGTATGTTAATGTGCTTAATTTAATGGATTCAAGACTCATTTCTTGTACTCATTTATAAGTTAAAAACTCAATTGCAAAATATGTATACCACAAGAATGTGTCCATAGTGTACTAAGTTACAATTTGATTGGACTTCAACTTCATTAAAAACTACCTTGACCAAAAACTTTAACCTGAAGTGGGACAAACAGACCCAGGCACTAGCGAATGGACGAACGAAGGGACGGACGGACAGATGGAGGTACAGACCAGAAAACATACTGCCCCTCTACCTATTGAAGGCTTTAAATATTTTATATACTAAACTACCATTACAACTGCATTTTAAATACTTATAATAAAAGAGAAACAATCAAAAATCCACTTAATTGGCATGGTCAAATTGACATTTGATGATCAAGAGGTTTTGCTGGCTTCCACTGATAATGAGTGGTAATCAAGACCATCTGAACTAAGTTGTACTTAATTAACCCCGTTTTAATTTGAGTTGAACAATTAATAGTTTTTTCTAAAATTCCTTTAGATGAAATAGAATAGATTTCTTATAAACAAACCAATTAACATTTACCTGTACGATTCTTAGTTTCTGTGTCATTTTGGTCTCTTGTAGATGGCTGTCACATTGGCAATCATACCACATCTTATTTTCTTATATAGCTTTACTGGGTGGACTGAGATATATCAACTTTGATTGCTCCATGTAGCTATTCTCTAATTCCCTTAAAATGTTGTGTTTTATTTGACAAAAACTAGAAAATATATTCAATTTCACTATTACAGTAAATTGTTGTCATGAGACAATTATGAGATAACTGTATTTGAATACTTGCAGACATCAATTGTTAATTTGATGGTAACAAATTAACTACACTGTAGCAAAGCCAGTAAAGGGATATTTGTATTCTTCAAATCAAAACTTGAAGGCTTCAAATCCTCAAATAGAATATTATTATCTCCATTCAAATGCAACTTAAAAGAGACACTGTTATATCATACATTTCAAAATTCAGTCACCCAACATCTGCTTATGCAAGCACATTTTTTTAAATAAAGACCATAAATCATGGAGTTGATGCAATGAAAAATCATGTTGTCTGATTGAAATGAATCTATGTTTGCATTTGCCCCGATCTTCATATTAATTTGCACTAAATTTTTTATTGGTGAAGGTTATTTTTCATTTCCTCTTCCATTGTACAAATGTTAAGAATTGTCACACGCTGAAATGTCTTGCCTTCTTTACTAATCATTGATATTATGTTGATAGTCCTAAATATAAAGCTTTATTATAACTGTCACATAAACTTAACATTAACCAAGAAAATTAAAAATTGACCACTAAACTATAATATAGAGGTCAAGTTCAATGAACCATGCAAGACAGACAAGTACAGCTAACAATTCTTCCATACAACAAATATAGTTGACCTATTGCTTATAGTTTAAGAAAAACAGATCAAAACACAAACTAACACTGAGCACTTAACACTGAAAATTAGGTCAAGGTCAAATAAAACCTGCGCAACTGCCATATAGATCATGGAATATTTTCATACATCAAATATAGTTGACCTATTGCATATAGTATTAGAAAAAAAAGACCAAAACTCAAAAACCTAACTTTGACCACTGAACCATGAAAATGAGGTCAAGGTCAGATGACACCTGCCAGTTGGACATGTACACCTTACAATCCTTCTATACACTGAATATATTAGACCTATTGCTTATAGTATCTGAGATATGAACTTTACCACCAAAACTTAACCTTGTTCACTGATCCATGAAATGATTTCGAGGTCAAAGGAAAACTGTCTGATGGGCATGGTACTCACATACAAAATACAGTTATCCTATTACTTATAATAAGAGAAAAGTTAACATTACAAAAGATAACTTTTTTTTCAAGTAGTCACTGAACCATGAAAATACCGGTAAGGTCAAGGACATTGGACATCTTTGTAAAATGAGGCATCTATATATACTATATAAGTATGAAGCATCCAGATCTTTCACCTTCTAAAATATAAAGCTTTTAAGAAGTTAGCTAACGCCTACTGACAGGATCATTGGATACTAATTTTTATGCTTTTCAGGCTCTGATGAAGGTCCCATTTGGACCGAAACCGGCCAGGCAATGAAACATCACCAGGCACTGTTAATTATATGTACTTGCATATACTATATTTTTAAGCAAAAAAGATTCTATTCTGTTTGGCCTTACCTTGCTGTAATTATAAGCATTAGATAGTCAAACTTAAATTCTGCATTACCCTGCACAGAACTCACCACCTGAAAGAAAACATCTAATCTTATATGACATGCCAAGTACCTGTCAAAAAAGGTTAAAATTTTTGCAACTTATTTCCCACAATACATATCAATTAAGTCATAACAGTACTGTAGATGAAGAGTTACTGTCGTCAATTGGTGATTTGATTGTTTCAAATTTGGCTTTACTAGCAACACATACAGAAGCCAATAAAACATCTATAAAAAAGGCTGACACATACCAATTGACGGGTAGCTACTCTAGCTATTCCTATTCTAATTCTAAACACAAAAGAAATTGGACATAAGTTAGATACAAGAAGATGTGGTATGAGTGCCAATGAATCAACACTCAAACCAGGTCACAATTTGCAAAGGAGTAGGTCCGGTAAGACCTCTTTTTGGCCCCAAAATATAGCAGTTTTACAAAATTGTTAAAATGTAAACTTATATTTATTTATTGTACAGTTGAATGCTTCTGCTACATAAATATGGGCTGTTTTAGACAATACAATGCACATATATCAGGTTGTAGCACCATTAAGTCATGCTAAATTACTGAAATCTTCAAAATTCTATCATTTTATTTAGTTAAATTTTAAACGGTTTCCGTGTAAAACGAAAGTGGCCGCATTCGTGTTCATCCTTAATATTGAAATGTAAGTTGTATTTTATGATAATACATAACATATATAAAGGTTGTGGATGAACACGGATGCGGCCACTTTCATTTTTGACAAAAAACATCTGAAAAGTGATGTTTTTTGGCATATTTGAGAGATTTTTCATATTTGATCTTGAGTCGGATCGTTTTTAATGACAAAATCAGTTAAAATATTTCACATACACTAATTGAATCAAGTGAAATAGGCACTTAAGTGTTCAAAAAGTGGTCAAAATCTTTCGTCAGATGAAACTGAAATTTGAGGCCAAAATGAGTCCTTACCAGACCTACTCCTTTAGAGCTTGTCATTATAGAAATGAATAAATTTAAGATAAAATGAAAATCTGTGAAACTTCATGAATGATTTTGTAGCACATACATCATGGCAAATCATGACTTCTCATGAAAAAATATTTCATACCAATGTTTTCTTTGTTTCTTGTACAATTCAAATTTGGATTTTTAATAATATGTCATTGTAATGAAATTTTTTAGGTAGGTTTTGTGTTTTTCCATTAAACTGTATTAATTGAACATTTATAATTTGGTTGTATTTCGAACCTTTTCCTTGATATTGTTCACAATAATTAGTAAGACCTAAAGTACCTGTGACACTAAGAGTCTTGCTTTGATGGATTTCCTAAATTCTCCCTCATATATTGATCTGTAAAATAAAATTTAATCCATTGTTGATTATTAACCTATTCATAAAATATTAAACAACATTCTTATACAAAGATGTTCACTAATAAATAACAACAGTTCAATTTCAAGTAAAGTAATACTTACCAGAATACAGAAAAATAATAATGACATATATGTAATATTTGTATTTTATAGCATTAGATGAAAAACAAGTTTTTCTTGTCGCATATAACTCTTAAACACTGCAAAATAAAATAAACAGCATGTGTACAGCAGTTATTCCCCTTTTGAATTTACCATTTCTTTTGTTTAGTATATATTAGACACAATTTGTAAACACAAAATTAAAATATTGTTTCATAAAAAGAAAGCATATACTTTCCTGTATAATTAATCTTATATATGATGTTTTCAACTATACCCCAAATTCTAATATGACGTCCTTATTACGCTTTCTAATGAGCACAAAAAATATGTTAAAATTCTGTATATGATCTTAAAGATCTCAACAACCTCCAGTTTTAATTGAGATCTTAGCCCAAATCTTTAGAAAGCTGTTTAATACATATAACATGTATAATGGATATTATCGCTATTTTGTGCATTTTTCCTTTGATCTTTTTTGTGATACTTTTCATATCATCCTACCACTTGAGATGGAAAAATTATCGCTAGAAACTAAGGAGGCCATGTGACATTGCTAACGAAATTGACATGAAATTGACAACGTCGTCATAGGTAAAATAGCGATAAACAGATTATCATTGGTCATCTCAACTCGATTGCTTTTCTCACTTTCGCTGTACCAGCTCAAGCGAAAAAATCAATCTCGTTGAGATGATCAACGATAATCTATAAACATATAACAGGATTGAAAAATTAATATTTAAAGAATCAGCATGACTTGCAATAAATTCAATCATAACATGAATTATGGGTAAAATATCAGATTCTGAATAATATGCAATAACCACATTAATATTATAGCCATAGCTATATCAATTTACTAAGCAAATAACCAGTTATCAAGCATTGTGTTAAGATGTCACAGTAACTTGAAGAGTTACCATTAACAGCAACTAACTCGTATTTCAACATATGTCATTAAATATATAATGTATTGACATTGTTGTTCAATAAATTTAAGGATATAGGTATTTTGTAATTGGACCAACTGTATTTGTTTACAGTAATTCATATTTTTCAAGCACTCAAAAGCTGGTCATTATTGTGAAATCTGATTGTAATGAAAAATCTGTGAAAAATCTGATTGTAATGAAAAATCTGATTGCAATGAAAAATCTGATTGTAAATCTGATTGTAATGAAAAATCTGATTGTAATGAAATTACATAAATACATTACTAATAATAGCTTGTCACTTGTTAAATCTGTCCTTGTGAAACCATATAGATACAACCCTTATTCAAAATTTGTAGCCATGAATGATACCTGGGTTAATATAAGGTTTTTAGACCACATGCTATTGATGCTTATGAATGTAATATGAATGTATACTTTTCAGTTGCTTGTTATGCTGGTTTTTGCTTAATAAAACAAATCTGATGTACAGTAGTTGTAGTTTGTTTTTTTGTAGTTTAGACATGATTCTACTTTTTTTATATAGATTAGACTGTTGGCTTTCCAGTTTGAATGGTTTTACACTTGTAATTTTTTTGGGCCCTTTATAGCTTGTTATTCGGTGTGAGCCAAGGCTCTGTGTGTGTTGAAGTTCGTACCTTGACCTATAATGGTTTACTTTTATAAATTGTTATTTGGATGGAGAGTTTTCTCATTGGCACTCATGTCACATCTTCCTATACCTAAAGATGAAAGTATGATATTGGTACAAGCCATATTTGATCCCTGAGATAGCTAAGAAATATAATCAAAGCACAATTAATGCAGTTAGACAGTCAACCAGACTTGAACAAGATTTTGCAGATACAGTTGATGGCTAAAAGTAATTGCACACTTCAATATTCTGCAATCTGCAAACAATCCTTAATAGAAGGCATACATTTACAGAGATAAGTGACATGAAAGATAATGACAATGAGTGTTTTAAATGTGAGTAGTGAGTACTTAAAATTAAAATTAAATGATCGAGAAAAGACAACAATTATTGTAGTTAAAAGTTTCATATTGATTAGAATAGATATGGCCAGACTACTTCAGGTGACATTCTTTTTTAGTTCTAATAGTTTATAATTATATATTGTTAAATAATCAAGTTTAGTCCAATACCTTTGTTAATAATCTACTGTAAATTAGGAAATTAATGTGAACTGTTGCAAATGCAAATAAGCAAAATGTTTCTGAAATGTGAAATCTATTTGGAAGGTAGATCTATTATGTATTAAAAGTTACATAACTCTTGAAAATCATTAGTGTGTTTGTTTCACCTTTTTCAAAAACATATTCTAAGCTTCTATATATATATATAGAGAGACAAAAGATTATCTATTCTGTCTTATTTGAAATCTTACAAATCATTGACAAAACAAACTACCGGTACACTAAATACAGTGTTGATTTACGGCGTTACTTCCCTTAAGCAATGTCTACCTCTTAAACATAATTAAGATTTTTCACATTTATGAAATTTGTAAAATATGTATATTTATTTCTGAATTTACAGTATATTGGTAACTTTTTACCTATCAATAATGTCACTTTATTGTGACAAAAGTGAGTCCATAAATCAATGAGCATTGCCTGAAATATTTCAACATCTATCCAATATATTCATTTTCTCACTTTACTCTTGTGCATCAATCATGCATTAGATGTAGTGAAAATTTCAACCCTATCCATACAAGAATTAAAAGTGAATATTGATTCAACAAAAACTTACCTGTTAAAAGTATGTTTTCAAACAATCAATTTAAGATAAACTATCTATCCAATCCCAGAAGACTATGGTAACTAAATTAAAATGTGTTTTTTATATACTAAGATTGATCAGCTAAGATAAGTACAGTCAAACCTGTAGTATACTAAATAAAGCTGAACATCAAGACCTGAGAAAATTGACTTTATATCAGAGTTGACCTTTGGAAACAGGTTTTAATAGACAACTTTCAAGTTCTATGCATTTCCGTCAAAAACTCTGGTTTAAGTGAACATCATTTGTGCGTGTAGGGGCATCGTCACTTCTATTCCAATATAGAGCGAGTGGTTGGAAAATTATAATACTATATTGCACAATTCTCATAATTGACAATTAGCACTGCTGTCATTAGGGAATTGTTAAGTACTTACAAAACATAAATTATTTCTAGTTTATCCTGCACAATGACGATCACTAAGACCCTTGATGAACCTTAATTAATAGTGCAGGGATACAGGCGACCCCCTCTATTGGGTTAATGACGTCACAAAGGCACGCCTAATTGACGAGTTTTTTCTGATGACGGATGAACTTGAAAGTGGTCTATTGCAAAGATATGACTGTAGAGAGAAAAGAAAAGGGTGGCTGATAAGAAAGGTGTATGGTTAATAGAAGTGAGCTTTCATCATGTTCATTCAGATTTGACTGTACTAAAATTAGGTCAGACAGATTTCGCTGTGCATAGGGTGCTAATTGGTTCAATGGACAATAATTCTGTAGAGGTCCAAAAGATTTTTTCACTGGACAATCACAAATTATTTATCTAAAAAGTCCAAACAAACAAAACTAAGTGGACAAATTTTTCTATTAAAAATATAATTTTCCTTTACAGACAAGCATTTTACTGATTTTGAGCATTGAACCACTGTCCTTCCCTAACTCTGTGCTTAAATATATTGAAAATTTCACCAGTACCTTTTGGTTATATGACCCACACCACCAATCTAATATATTTTTTTCTACTGAAAATATCATTTTAAAAATTTTATCAAAACATATTCATGTTTTAATTTCTCTAAGCTATTACAATTTTGAGTGTGTATTTTTCTCTATACAGCAAAATCAAAATTTTAAATAAAACAGATTTAACTAAGAGTTGAGAAATCCAAATATTGAGTTGTATGTTTGTCTTAATTGTAAAAAAAGGGAGAACATTTAGTAACTTATTTCCTTTTTTTTGTGCAACTAACATGACATTTTAGTTCAAACAACATGGTTTTTTTTCTTCTATAGATTGAGATATTTTCAATGTTTTTTCTTCATGCTAAAGTCATCTTCGACCACTTTATTTGACCTATAACATACTTGAAACAAAGTGGAATACAATATTTATTTATATACAAACAATACACAAGAGGAGGAACTATATTAATAAAATACAATAACTAATACAAAATATATATTTGTATCTACTACTATTATTGTTTCTACACCAACATGCTGAATCCAAGAAAACTTACCTAAGATCATTCCTTTAAATAAAACCAGGAAAAATGCAAACAATAAATATACGAAACTAGCTCACTGTGCAAAAGCTTTAATTCAACCAAGCTTAATTAGCTTAAAGCTTAAACTCACCAAGCAAAAAGCTACCTTTGGAAAAGTTTAGGAATAATGCAAACTTCACATATCATAATTGTCACCATGTCATGCATATTTACAGAAAATGTAGATTGAAAACTATTTTGAACCCTAAAAAACGTTTAAGGCGGTACCCAACACTTTAACTTAAATTAATTTGGCTCGTTTAATTTTCTTAAAATTTCGACAAA
This sequence comes from Mytilus trossulus, assembly GCF_036588685.1. NCBI lineage: Eukaryota > Metazoa > Mollusca > Bivalvia > Mytilida > Mytilidae > Mytilus > Mytilus trossulus. The sequence goes on from NC_086373.1 coordinate 63,995,608, forward strand.
GTGTTTACTTTGACCCTTTGACAAAAATACAAAAGTTTCAAAAAATTTGAACCAACTGTTTTATCAGAAAAATTACACTGGTTATATAGCACTTTGACAACCACTTATTTTGATCATTGAGAAGCTTCATATTCCCTTAACAACACAACGTAATCAAAACGTGTAGCTGATTTTACAAAGTTATCTCCCTGTAGTGTTAAGTACAACCTTAATTAAGGGGAGATAACATTTTTTTTTATTAAAAAAGTGAATGAAGTTTTTCTGTCCTGACTAAATTTCTTTAAACTCAATCTAATTAAAATTAAATTTCTCACTCACTCATTTTGAGCGAGTGAGAGATTTAATTTTAATTAGATTGCTTTAATTTTTGCTCAGTCCAGAAATCATGCATGCTATATGGCGATACCATCATCATAGTGACAACATGAAAATGTCATTCCCACATCCTTATTGATGATATAAACACCATGCTAAACATTGAATGTTGTATACTAGGAATAATTGTTATAAATTTTCATTCTAATAATTATAATTATCATGATAATTCTTTCATTACTTTTTTATTGTTTTTTCATTAACTTTGCAAAAATATTGAGCTAACATTACGTGATTTGTCATGCCACCATAATGTTAACTGTTCATTTATACCCTTCTTAGTAAAATTTAACACTCTGTGTTTTATCCTGCCACCAAAATGTTTATTGTTAAGTCATACCAGTGTAAGTAAAAGTTTACACTTTGATGTTACTGATCAAAGTAAAAATAAAAACTGTGATTTATCCTGCCCCAAAAAGTTAACAATTCATAGTCACAGAGTAAAAGTTAAAACTCTGAGATTTGTCCTGCCACCAAAATGTTTACTGCTCATATATAAAACTTCATTGTAACTGATCATAGTGACTATTATCACTGTGATTTATCCTGCCGCAAAAATGTTAACTGTTCATTGTTACAGATCCAAGTTAAAGTTAACACTCTGTGATATATCATGCGACCAAAATGTTAACCATTATTTTTTACATAGTAAAAGCCAACACTGTGATTTATCATGCCACCAAAATTTTAAACATAACCACAAGTTTAAGAAAACAATTCAACACATTAACACAAAACTTGAACACATTGAAAGAAACAATAATTTACCTTTTAACACCTAGTATATTTCTGTTAAGCAAGACATTTCAAAAAGTTAATTCTGTTAAGCAGTTTTATTACATGTAAGTAGAAATGCATAAAATTTTCTGTTAATTCAGAACTTATCTTTAAAAAAAGACACAAAATTTATAAAGTGTTATTTCCCTTTAATCCCTGTATTGTTTATTGTAAATCTTCCAGAAACTAGCAGCAATGAGTGACCATTTGATGAAATAGATAAGTTTCAATATGACATAATCTAAGTAAGAGTTATTTCCCTTGGTCACCAATTTTTTAAGGTGGAAATGATTGATTTTCTCTATATCTAATTAACACAAGAGTGCACACATTGAAATGTCTCGCCTTCTTTACTAATCATTGATATTATGTTGATAGACTTAAGTATTTCAACTGTCACATAAACTTAACATTAACCAAGATAGCTAAACAAAGACCAATGAACCATGAAAATGAGGTCATGGTCAAATGAACCATGCCAGGCAGACATGTACAGCTAACAATTCTTCAATACACAAATAAAGTTGACTTATTGCTAATAAATTAAGAAACAGACCAAAACACAAACACGTAACACTTAGCAATGGACCATGAAAATCAGGTCAAGGTCAAATAAAACCTGCGTAACAGATATAGGTCATAAAATATTTCCATAAACCAAATATAGTTGACCTTATGCATAAAGTATTAGAAAAATAGACAAAAACTCAAAAACTTAACTTTTACCACTGGACCATAAAAATGAGGTCAAGGTCAGATGACACATGTCAGCTAGACATGTACACCTAAAAATCATTCCATACACCAAATATAGTACACCTATTGAATATAGTATAAGAAAAACAGACCAAAACATTAAAACTTAACTATAACCACTCAACCATGAAAATGAGGTCAAGGTCAGATGACACCTGCCAGTTGGACATGTACACCTTACAGTCCTTCCATACACCGAATATACTAGACCTATTGCTTATAGTATCTGAGATATGGACTTGACCACCAAAACTTAACCTTGTTCACTGATCCATGAAATGAGGTCGAGGTCAAGTGAAAACTGTCTGACGTGCATAAGGACCTTGCAAGGTATGCACATACCAAATATAGTTTAAAATCCAATTACTAATAATAAGAGAGAATTTAACATTACAAAAAATCTTTTTTTCAAGTAGTCACTGAACCATGAAAATGAGGTCAAGGACATTGGCCATGTGACTGACGGAAACTTCGTAACATGAGGCATCTATATACAAAGTATGAAGCATCCAGGTCTTCTACCTTCTAAAATATAAAGCTTTCAAGAAGTGAGCTAACACCGCCGCCGCCGGATCACTATCCCTGTGTCGAGCTTTCTGCAACAAAAGTTGCAGGCTCGACAAAAATTAGTCAGCAATAAAATCAAAAATGCCTTGAAATGACAAATGTAAACAATTCAAATGAGAAGACTAACAGACTGATTTATGAATAAAATAATGATAAAAAAAAATGATATACAGCAACATCTATTTATCTATATTAAGAGCAAGTCAAATTGAATAAATCTAAAAATATATGCTTTTAATATTTTTTTTATAATTTTCACATGACCATATTTCAGTACTGTACATACCCTTCACTGTCAAGATCACCCTCGTCACTGTTATCTACTACTGTTGCTGCACCTTTAAATATGCTCGATGGATAAATTCTGAAGAAGAAAATTATACTTCTACACTTTACTGTGGATTCAATATTATTCATGGGATACACATTTTCATGTTTTTTTGTGAGTACAGGTTAACCACAAGATAAATATGTTAAATGTTCAATGGGGTACAAATTTGCTATAGCCTTGTTTTGCGATTTTGGCAAAACCATGATTTCATGTTTGAAAATTAAATTTTCCTTAATCCACATAATTGGTCTCATAAAAAAAAAAATTCACAGCAGATTGACTTAAAGGCTTTACAGTGACTTTTAGTTGTTTTAACTTTAATATAAAGTTCTAGATGCCATTTGGTCTCATTGGCAATCAAACCACATCTTTGTTAGTTTTATAAGGACTGTCATTCAAGAAAATAATTTAACCAAAATAGACATCAATAGCTAGTACTCAAAACTATTTTCCAACAGATTATAATAGCTTCACGATCGAATTGTTTGCCATTTCCAGTATTTTCTAGACCTCGTAAGGTAGCATAGCTCTACTGAGAAAACAAAATTGAAATGTCCACTATTGCTCCATTATTGTACTCCCACTCCAAGTTTTAAGTGTTAGTCTTTATAATCAGGCAATTTAAAAGATTTCAAAACAATGCTAAAAAAAACCATGCCAAACTTACAATTCCTATTTTTAAGTCTCCTTCATCCAAAGTAAGAAATAGTAAGTGTTCTCCTGAAGACTTACCCTACAGAAGTACTTTCCATTTCTCCTGAAGACTTACCCTACAGAAGTATTATCTATTTTCCCTGAAGACTTACCCCACAGAAGTACTTCCCATTTCTCCTGAAGACTTACCCTACAGAAGTATTATCCATTTTCCCAATACCTTGATCTACCAATTTATTTAGTATCATTTCACACTTTTCTCCTCCTTCATCTATAAATAGTATCTACAAGCAATGACAAGGAAGTATAAATAAATAATTCCAATTAAACATTGGTCAAACACTTAAACTTCTGTACAGTAAAGGAAATACTTTCTCAAATATCTTAAATGCACACTTAACATGCTTTAGAATTGCATATTTATACAATTTAAATAATGGATATAGAGTTATCATGTTTTTTTTCATAACATTGCTAATGAAAAGCATCCCAAATTCCTGTAGAAATCACTAACATCATCAAATAGTTTTCTTGAATTTGATTGTAAGTATTTTACACCACTTTCAGCATGCTTGGTTTTGTTGTAATACTGATTGCTGTATAAATTTAATCTCAGGAATTTTTGTAATTTGTTTAACATTGAAATTCATGCATGGTTCATCTGTATCCAAAAATTTCAGGAAAATGAATGTCTAACAAATAATTATCAATCCAGAGTATAACAGAATTTCAAGAAAAGAATCAACAGTACTTTTTGTCTGTATGCTTATACAGGTATATATGTACATTGTAGTGGCAAGACAATTGTGTATAGATTTTTATAAACAATAATTTTATGATTTAACAATTTTTTTATATCATTCAATCTTTTTTGTACAGACTTATATGTCATATACCAATAAATTAAGTAACACTTTGCAAAAAACCAGGTTGAAAGTTTCTATTTCTTTTTGAAATTTTTTCTTCAGAAAAGTTTGGAAAAATGTGTTTAATGAAAAAGAAAAACTGAAATTTCTAGATTCTTGAAGGTATATTTTTCTTTGCATACATCAACTGTACAGATCAAATTGATTTAAAGTCAAAATTTCAAAGTAAAATCAAAACAAGATCTTTTGTGTTTCACATGACCATAAGTTTTTGTGACCAAATTTCTGCTAAGTGCTGTAGATAAATCTTTGGCATGAAGAACAGGTACCTGATAAAATTTTCCAGTAGCTGTTTTTGACACAACATAATTCTCAATTCCAAAATCATCTAATATAGCTTCTGTATCCTAGAAAGATAGTTAAAAAATGTTTGAATACAATTTCCCTAAGAACAAGCATAATTTGCGTTAAATAATTCTTTTAAGACTTTTAAAATTAGATCAACAAACACAAAAACCAATAATTACAGAAAAATTAACATAGTTGGAAGTAACATTGTCATTTCGAGGTCTTTTGTAGCTGACTATGCGGGATGAGCTTTGCTCATTGTTGAAGGACGTATGGTGACCTATAGTTGTTTATTTCTATATCATTTTGGTCTCTTGTGGAGAGTTGTCTCATTGGCAATCATACCATATCTTTTCTATAGTTAGTGTCAGTCATGTCAGTTCTGTCTTTTTGAATTTTTGACACAAGATTCAGTCACCTTAACAAATATCTCCCTTGTTCAAAAAAGGCTAAAAAGCATCACTAGAATTAATTATTTATAGAAACCTAAGTCTTATACAAAAGGGGCTGTTAACATTTTTTTGTCAGAATGAAACTTGATTGACCAATCATTCCACATCTTCTTTTTTATGTTTGGTGCAATTTTCATTCCAAGAAAAAATAAAGAATTGAAATATTATACCTCTAGAATAGTTGTTGGTTCAATGAATGGATGAAGATCTTCTTCATCAGTAGCTGAAACTTGTGACAAAAACTGAACCTTTTTATGTAAGTTTTCAATATTTCCAAGACTTATTGTTGCTCCTTTATTTGGAAGACTTGCAGTCGAGTTTTCTTCTTGTAGACTGGCTGATGATTTACTTTCTGGTATACCAAGCAAGAGTGAAGATTTAATCTCTGGTAGACTGATTGTATTCTTTTTGTCTGTTGATACATAGAAATTCTCTGTTGGAATTGGTTCTTTTTCTTTGCTTTCAGTTTCCGGCTTTGGAGCTTCAACTGCTGTAACGGCAAATGATTTTTTAGGAGATTCTTTTGGATCCCCTGATTTTTCACTCTCTTCCAAAAAAGGTTTCATTTCTGATTTTTTACTCTCTTCCAATAAAGGTAATAAATTTTCTATTTCACTCTCGTCCAATTTTGGTATTATTTCTTTTTTTTCATCAACTGGCTCAACTTCAAAAAATCTTGGCTCAGAATCTTTTCTATCTACAACTAATTTTTCTGATGTTTCGCAACTTTCCACCAATAAGTTAGATTTTTCATCGACAATACTACCTTCTTCTGAAAAAGAATCATCCTTTTTTGGAATTACCATGTCTTTAATCGCAGAATAAGCTCCTTTTATTTGTTCAAAAAACAATGGAGACTTTTTATCTGGGTCAATAAGTTTATTTTCTTCTTTTTCGTTAGGGACCTCATCTGTGCCAATAGGTTTATTTTCTTCTTTATTGATAGGGACTTCATCTGCTGTCTCACAGTCTTTTACAGGATCATCTTCACCAAAATCCCATTCATCCAATGTTGTTGCTGATGACTGCTGCACAACCTCTTTTTCAGTCTTGTTCGGTTCATTTTTATCATCAGAAGTTTTATTTGTATTTTTTGTTTCATCTATGGCATCTGAGGTAATTTTATCCTCTTTTTGATCAGAAGTTTCTTTATCTTCGGTCTCTTCCGTCTCATTTGTGACTTCATCATTCTTAAGATCATCGGTTAGCACTTCATCCTTCTTTAAATCATCAGTTAGCACTCCATCCCTCTTTATATCACCATTTTGTACTGCATCTTTCTTTTGATCGTCAGTTTGAACTTCTTTCTTACCTGTAATAAATAGTATTATAGTCATGAATTTGATGGATGGACCAAAAATGAATGAATTGCTGTTTAACTTTCAGGAGTAATATCACCATTGATTTAATTTTCCCCTATTAGTCTTTGTAAAATTTGCATGTTTCAAAAATTGTGCAGAATTTATCATTGTTTCAATTAAAGAAATACTTTACGTTCATGAGCAACATGAGTAAAGCTTTATCCTGTCCATTACCATTATATAAAGAAAATTTAGACATCAATAACTTTTTAAAGTCTTCTTTGATATTGATGATAAAGAAACTTGGACATTAGCTTTTTATGATCAACTGGTAGAAGTATCAGGAGAAGAATTTGAAAACATTTTTAGTCTTTTCCATATTTTAGTAATAAAGGAACTTATTTTTTTTTGTAGCCTGGTACATTGTAGTTAACATTAGCAAGGATCATGATTAGGTTTAAAAAGGTTAAAGTTTTTCGGGTATCATTCACTTTGTCAAACCTTCATCATGTTAATATTATTAAATTAAATTTGAACTCCCACAAGAGGCATACATGTATCATTCAAATATCAAATGTATGTGGACAGGCTTGTACATTGTGTAGCTGGGGTGAACATGTTTCCAGGCTGATTGGTCTACTATTTATTACCCGATACCACACAATAACTACTGCTAAAGGTCGGAAGAATAGGTTGTCAGATTTTGGGGTTGTCAGACTTATGGTTTTCAAACTTATGGGTTGTCGGACCAAAGGGCCTAAACTAAATGCTGATCATTTTTGCTGGAAATTTTATAGGTATGAATAGTTTGTGGTATATTTTGCATGTTTTGAGTGTTCTGTGGTATTTTGCAGTGTTCTGTGGTATTCTGTAGTGTTCTGAAGTAAAAAGACGCTTCTGACCAAACTAACAGATTAGGAATAACCACCAATTGGTGGATTATATCTCAATTGACGTTTAATCAACATAAAATGTTTTGACATATAATGCAAGTTTTTTTGTAATAAAATGCTAGTGTGAGTTAGGAACATTTTGGCAATTTACAACCTCTTTTATGACTATTATTGAGTCCTCCAAAAGTTTCAGTTTTGTCAAAGCCATGAAAGCCTGCTGCATCTCTTGACTATGCAGGTGTTCAACAATTATTTTGTTAAAATATCTGTACTATTGCATTGACCATGATTGACTTTTAATAATGAAAATCAGTATGAAAGAGCTCATTCACTTGTGGAGTTGTAATTATAATCACATGACTGGAGACAGCATTGATGTCTATTGACAGACAAAACAATACAAGAAACTGCAAATACAATTATTGATTAAATGCAATATGTTATGTCACTATACTAAACTAGGAATGTTTAACATGTTTACATACATGTACCATAATATGGTTTTAAGAAAACAATGCTCCATTTTGGTAGAATAATTTGCTTTGAAAAATAAAGAATAATATGTCAATTTGATGGATAATACGTCAATTGAGTTCATGGAGGTATAATCCACCAATTGGTGGTTATTCCTGACCTGATTAACTGTGTAGTGCCCTATCATAAATATATCTGGACTAGGTTAGTCCAAATAATGCGTCTTGCAAAGCTATTTTTTTCTGAGACGCCTGTGGAAAGGCATTCCAGAAAACAAATTAAAATAGATGGTATTACAGATAAATGTAATATCCCCCAGAGAGTAACACCTTCACTGATTTTAACATGTTAAAATATTAATTAAAAACTGATAAAAAAAAAGTTTCATTGCCGTTCCCTCTTAACAATGGAATTTCTTTAAATAATTGTTATCATGTTTTATGTATACAAACCCTTGAAAGTTAATAACGTGAAAATGTCAAAATAGTTGGATTTATTGCATCTATCTGACACTGGCATCACTGATCAGTGTAAATACTACATCAGAATAAATAGAATTTAATTGGTTTGACAAACAATTGATGCATTTACGACTGTGGTCTAACCGGATCAAAAATAAATGGACATCTGATTAGTTTCAGATACCTATGATATAATAGAGCAAGTGATAATTTTGATATATTTAATTTGAATTTTAAGTTGATATATTTAATTTGAATTCCGCACCCTTTTCATAAATCATAGACATGGGGGGGATACGAGGGGTCCTGATCCTGAAATCCCAGACTTTGCAAAAGGAAATCCTGAGGTTCCGATTTAAATAAAGTAAATCCTGACGTCCCAAAATCCGAAAAATGGATTCCTGGATCCCGAAATCCTGAGCTTAAAAACACCCGATCCCGGAGTCCTGATAAAGGTCCTATCCCCCATCAGACATAGAGCATGAAAAAGTGACCTATCGATATTCCAGCTGCTCATCCCTACCCCTTATTATATAGCAAGTGCCCCCCTCCCCCTGCCAGATTGTTATATAGATCTGCCTATATGAGCTCGACCGGGTTATAAAAAATGTCTTCCATGTTATTTTTCTGATTTGCCATTGGTTTCATATATACATATAGCGATAGATAGAACCTTTCTTTTCGGTCTCCTTGGATTTGTGCTTCGCCTCCTCGACAGGGACCTTTATAATGAAAAGGAACGAAGTCATAGCTTTATGGAGGGTTTTTAAGCAAGCCAATTCTCCCCTTTGTCAGTGTGTTTCATTGTTTGGAAGTTCAAGTTGTCAAAACTTCTGTGGACTGCGGGCTCAGTACTGCTCGCACAAGGATAATAGTTACGCTGAACGGTGCCCACTGGTCACCTGAACAGAAACGGTTAAAATTGAGTCTATACGCGACAAAAAATAGTACATGATTTCCGGTTAAAAGTGAAAGTACGTTACTAAGGGGATACAAAGTTTATAATTGCTGCTATGTAATACGGATATTAGCTTAATGCAAAGTTACGGAATTACCATATTTCAAAGGATACTGTTGAGAGACTTACAGAAAGTAAAGAAAATACACAAATAATCAATTATCATAATGATTCACTCAAACAAAACAATTAAAAATGAATAGAAGAGTCACCCTTTACTCTATTAATATCTTAAAGCGAGTGACATGGCTTATTTTTTAGAAAAAAAAATAACCTAATGGCCTATATTGCACTCTCATGACATATAACTAAAAAGATGGTATGCCTCGCACTCAGGCTACTTTAAACTGCCATTGGTTACCTCTGGTCACCCTACACAGAAACTAATTGTGCTTACAGTTACACTGGTCATTTGATACAAATACATAGTTACTTTATTAACCTTACTCCCTTTGCAGATAAATTTATAGTGGTTCTTCCAATTACCTGACACAAATATAGATATTGAATGCCCCCCTACACAGATATTGAATTTCGTTACATCTTGTCACCTTTTACATAATTAATTGTGGTGACCACCTCTGGTCACCCTACACATATATTGAATTTGGTAACCTCTGGTCACCCTTCACTTATATTGAATTTACCTACAAATTATAAGATACTGAATTTGGTAACCATTGGTCAACCTCGCCACCCTAAACATATATTGAATTTTGTTACATCCTGTCACGTTTTAGATAATTATATGTGGTGACTTCTGGTCACCCTACACATATATTGAATTTGGTTAACTGTGGTCACCCAACACATGTATTGAATTCGCTTAAAAATTATGAGATATTGAATTTGGTTACCTCTGGTCACCCCAGCAACCTTTCACAGATATTGAATTTCGTTACATCTTGTCACCTTTTTTATTATTAATTGTGATGACCTCTGGTCACCCCACACATATATTGAATTTGGTAACCTCTGATAATCCTTTACATATATTGAATTTACCTACAAATAATAAGATACTGAATTGATAACCTCTGGTCACCCTTCACATATATTGAATTTATCGACAAATTATAAGATAAAATTTAGATGGGAAATGGGGAATGTGTCAAAGAGACAACAACCCGACCACATAAAAAAAACAAAAGGAGAAGGTCACCAACAGGTCTTCAATGTAGCGAGAAATTCCCGCACCCGGAGGCGTCCTTCAGCTGGCCCCTAAACAAATATATACTAGTTCAGTGATAATGAACGCCCTACTAAATTTCCAAATTGTACACAAGGAACTAAAATTAAAATAATACAAGACTAACAAAGGCCAGAGGCTCCTGACTTGGGACAGGCGCAAAAATGCGGCGGGGTTAAACATGTTTGTGAGATCTCAACCCTCCCCCTATACCTCTAACCAATGTAGAAAAGTAAACGCATAACAATACGCACATTAAAATTCAGTTCAAGAGAAGTCCGAGTCAAATGTCAGAAGATGTAACCAAAGAAAATAAACAAAATGACAATAATACATAAATAACAACAGACTTCTAGCAGTTAACTGACATGCCAGCTCCAGACTTCAATTAAACTGACTGAAATATTATGATGTCAGGCACAATCCTTCCCGTTAGGGGTTTAGTATCATACCATCATAACATGTATGATACTGAATTTGGTAACCACTGGTCAACCTTGCCACCCTAAACAGATATTGAATTTTGTTTCATCCTGTCACGTTCTACATAATGAACTCTGGTGACATATATTGAATATGGAAACCTCTGGTCACCCTACACAGATTTTTGAATAAGTTATAAACTTGCCATCCTTCACAGATAATGATCACGGTTATTAATATCTAGACACCTTTCACATACTAAAGTACTTTTAATTGAGTAACTTTCGGTAAAAAAAACGTATAAACTGGCTTTTACTACCGTGTGTCACCCTAAATAGGTCTTGATTTTGGTAATCTATGGTCCCCCTACTAAGACAAAAACAATAAAAACCAAGGAGTAAACAGATATACCAGAAGACATTTACAACATTAAAAAAGTAAGGAACAGCAGGAATCTTCTTAATCATGTGAATGATGTTAGATGCCTTGAACGCTCCCATCGTGTGAGTTCTTTCGTAAGTCCCGTAATAACGAAAGTGTACTGATGACTGTGGAGTTTTTATATAATTAATTATACATGTTTTACTAAAATATTAAATTTGGTGACCTTTGGTCACCTTATACATATATGAATTTTAAATACCTCAAGTGACCATACACATATATTGAATGGGGTTACAGTACCTCTGGTCACCCTTCACATATTTTGAATGTGATAACCTCTTTTCATACACAAATATAAAATTTGGTTACCTCTAGTCACCGTGCATCAATATTGAATTTGGTTACGTATATTTAGCCTACTTATATTTAATTTTGTAAACTTCGGTCACCCAACTCATAGATTGAACGTTGTAACCTCTGATCAACCTTCACACACATTGGAAACGGTAACCTCTGGTAAACCATTACAGATATCGAATGTGATTACCTCTGGTCATCCTTTACATATATTGACTATGGTCACCCTACAAAGATATTGAATATGGTGACCTCTGGTCACCCAACCAACATTTTGAATATGGTTACCTCTGGTCACCCTACACAGATATTGAATGAGGTTACCTCTGGTCACCTTACAAAGATATTGCATATGTTTATCTTTGGTCTCCTAAAAAGATATTGAATGTGGTTACCTCTGGTCACCCTACACATATATTGACAATGGTTACCGCTGGTCACCCTACACATATTTTGAAAATGGTTACCTCTTGTTACCCACACATATATTGGCTATGGTTACCTCTCGTCATCCTTCAAAGATATTGAAAATGGTTACCTTTGGTCAACCTTCAATAAATTGGCTTATGTTACCCTTGATTACAATTTACAAAAAATGAATTTGTTTAGCATCGGTTATCTCGATTCACACTTTTTGCGCTACTTTTATAATAAATATATTTATCTAGTAACTTCTGGTCGCTGTACACATATATTTAATTATGTTGCCGTTGTCAACAAATATATATAGCAATTGGCTTTTTTGGAATGTGGTTAGCTTGGATCACCATACACAGATAAAAAATAATTGCTTTAGACACCATGAATAAATATTGAATTTAGGTACCTTTATTTACCCTACTTAGATGTTTAATTTGGTAATCTCTGGTCCCACTACCAAGATGTTGAATGTGGTTAGCTCTTGTCACCCTACAAAGATATTGAATATTGTTACCTCTGGTCACCCTACACATATATTGACTATGATGTCCTCTGGCCACCCTACCAAAATTGTGAATATGGTTACCTCTGGTCACCCTACACAGATATTGAATAAGGTTATCTATGGTCACCTTACACAGATATTGAATAAGGCTACATCGTGTCACCTTACAAAGATATTGAATATGATTACCTCTGGTCACCCTAAACAGATATTGACTATGGTTACCTCTGGTCGCCCTACATATATTTTAAACATGGTAACCTCTGGTCACCCACACAGAAATTGGCTTTGGTTACCTCTGGTCATCCTACACATATATTGAAAATGGTTACTTTTGTTCACCCTACAATAAATTGGCTTATGGTTATAAAGATGCCAAGAAGACGATTGCCTTTGTAGCCATTATAGATCCAATGTTCGTAAAATCTGAACAATTGAATTCCCCTCAAACACTTACTTAGTTTTTTCAATGTCACCCTTTTTGGGGGCAGATATCACTTTCATTTTTCGGCATACAGCCTTTTTGGTTGATTCTTTATCGACAAGAGTCTCGGTTAAAGTATTTAACATGTTTAACTTGATAGTCAACTTCACCTGAAAATGAAGTGAAATACAGTTGTGATCTTTTCTTGCAGTCAAGCTAAAACAATACATGTAATAAGACATATTAAGCATCGTTATGAATATTCTTACAACTTAAAAAAATGTTTTACAGATTGGCAAAGCGACATGTATATGATTCACAGTAGACATATGATTTCTAATGATACAGTAATATACCAAGGGATCCTAAAATCAAGCATGAAAAACATTATGGGCACCGCATAATGAGCTGGATTTGCTAACCATTCTAGGTAACATGAGACCGCCCTGGTTTTTGGTGAGGTTTATGTTCCTCAGTTTAATTTTTCTATTTTGAATTATAATGATTGCAATTTGAATTTCAATCTTTTTTTTTTTTTTGCCCAGCTTTGTCAGTTTGTTCTCCAAATTTCAGTTTGATTGTTCCTTTCGACCCATTCACCATTCCTTACCTACTACTCTATAAATGATTTTTTTAAAAACACGATATCACCAATTTATGTATTTTAAACAACTTACACTGTTTTCTTTGAGAATCAAGTGTATTCACTTATATACAATAAAGTTTAGTCTTGCTGAACCAGAAATGTATATCAAACCTGTTCTTGTTCTTTTTTCCTGCTCTTCGATTGTCTTACATTTCCTACAAATGATAAAAAAAACATTACCTGACTTATGTTTTTATGACCAGAGGTAACCAAATCTTAAATCAGCATAACGTGACCAGAGGTAACCAAATCCAATATTAACATAATGTGGTAAAAGTTCACCAAATCTAATAACATAAGATAACCAGATGTCACCAAATCCAATATATGAATTTGGTGACCAGAAGTTACCCCATTCTGGCATGTTAAGGCCACCACAGGTTAACACATCCCATTTCTGATTTAGATGTAATCAAATTAAATATTTATGTAAGGTAATCAAGAAACAAACAATGATTTGTTTTATCAAGCCTAAGTGGCCATTTTACCAGAAACGATTGCAAGATTTAAGTTCAAAAAGAATTATATTTGCAGCATTATATAAGCATAGTGCATTTTTCCATCATATTAAAGGTTTGTCACCATAAATTAAATGCATGCATACCGCTCTCGTCTACATTTTCTGAGGACTTCTGAAAAAAGAAGATAAGTATATGATAAATGTATTAGTAAATTCAATTTTATTTATCCGGAAGTATCTTATGAGGATCAGTATTATTTTACTTAATTATCAACTGTCAATGATCTTGACAATCTTTGCAAGGTCAAGGATTTTCCTAAGATTTGTTTGCAGATGATCATGAAAGATAATGTTCATTGTGTAAAGTTTTTTCGGCATATCAAACTTAATGTAATAATTTTATATATTCTTGTTGAACCCAAAATGTATATTAAACCTGTTCTTCTTCTTTTTTTTCTCTTTCTTTGATTGTCTCAAACTTTCTACAAATGATATAAAAACATCAACTAGTTGTATGTAAATGTTAATTACCAGAGATAACCAACTCTGAAATTTGCATAAGGTGACCAGAGGTAACCCTAATCCAATATTAACATAAGGTGACCAGAGGTAACCTTCATCCAATATTAACATAAGGTGACCAGAGGTTACCTAATCCAATATTAACATAAGGTGACCAGAGGTTAACAAATCTAACATTAACATAAGGTGACCAGACGTAACCAAATCCAATAATAACATTAGGTGACCAGAGGTAAACAAATCTAATATAAGCATAAGGTAACCAGAGGTAACCAAATCCAATATAAACATAAGGTGACCAGAGGTAACCAAAATCAATATTAACATAAGGTGACAAGAGATAACCAAATCCAATATAAACATAAGGTGACCAGAAATAACCAAATTTAATATAGCATAAGATGACCAGAGGTAACCAATCCAATATAAATATTAGGTGACCAGAAATAACCAAATCTAATATTAACATAAGGTGACAAGAGATAACCAAATCCAATATAAACATAAGGTGACCAGAAATAACCAAATTTAATATAGCATAAGATGACCAGAGGTAACCAATCCAATATAAATATTAGGTGACCAGAAATAACCAAATCTAATATAAACATAAGGTAACCTGAGGTAACCAATTCAATATAAACATAAGGTGACCAGAAATAACCAAATTTAATATAGCATAAAATGACCAGAGGTAACCAATTCCAATATAAACATAAGGTGACCAGAGATAACCAAATCCAATGTAAACATAAGGAGACCAGAGATAACCAAATCCAATATTAACATAAGGTGACCATAAGTCGTCACCAAATCTAATATTAACCTAAGGTGACCAGAGGTAACCAAATCTAATATTAACAAAAGGTGACCAGAGGTAACCAAATCCAATATAAACATAAGGTGACCAGAGGTAACCAAATCCAATATTAACATAAGGTGACCAGAGGTGACCAGAGGTGACCAGAGGTCACCTTATCTAATAGTAACATAAGGTGACCAGAGATAAGCAAATCCAATATTAACATAAGTTGACCAAAGGTAACAAAATCTAATATAAACATAAGGTGCCCAGAGGTAACCAAATCTAATATAGACATAAGGTGACCAGAGGTAACCAAATCCAATATAAACAAGTAGGTGCCCAGAGGTAACCACATCTAATATAGACATAAGGTGACCAGAGGTAACCAAATCCAATATCAACATAAGGTGACAAAAGATAACAAAATCCAAAATAAACATAAAGTGACCAGAAATAACTAAATCTAATATAAACATAAGGAGAACAGAGGTAACCAATCCAATATAAACATAAGGTGACCAGAAGTAACCAAATCTAATATTAACATAAGGTGACCAGAGGTCACCAAATCTAATATTTACATAAGGTGACCAGAGGTAACCAAATCTAATATTACCATAAGGTGACCAGAGGTAACCAAATCCAATATAAACAAGTAGGTGACCACAGATAACCAAATTCAATATAAACATAAGATGACCAGAGATAACCAAATCCAATATAAACATAAGGTGACCAGAGATAACGAAATCTAACATATGAATAAGGTGACCAGAGGTAACCAAATCAAAAATAAACATAAGGTGACCAGAGGTCATCAAATCTTATATTTGAATAAGGTGACCAGAGGTAACCAAATCCAATATTGACATAAGGTAACCAGAGGTCACAAAAAATCCAATATATGATAAGGGTGACCAGAAGTTACTAGCATGCTAAGGCCACTAGAGGTTATCAATTTCCATTTCTGGTTAATATGACCACATGTAATTAAATTAAATATTTTTGTAAGGTAATCAATAAACAAAAAATGAATTGTTCAATCAAACCTAAGTGGCCATTTTACAGGAAATATTTACAATTATTAAGTTCAAAAAGAATAATAGTTGCAGCATTATATAAACATTGTGTATGTTTCCATCATATTAAAAGTTTAATTCTGAAAAAAGAAGATAAACATATAATAACTGTAATATGAGGAAGGCGCTACCTTAAATGCCAGCTTTATAATGTCCTAGATATTGATTGGTTGTTGGTTGTTAAACGTTCAGTGGCAAATATTTCATGCATGTTCTGTCTGTTCAGAACGAATGTCCAAGGCTACAATAACGTTTTGTTTATATATATGTCTAAAATAAAATTATAAGTTCAGATGTAAAATGCTATTTTTCTTGAAAAAAATATTCTGATTCCCAAATTGATGAATAAATAAGCATAGGACAAAAAAATATTTTGAATCCAGATCTTTG
Organism: Mytilus trossulus; assembly: GCF_036588685.1. Lineage (NCBI taxonomy): Eukaryota > Metazoa > Mollusca > Bivalvia > Mytilida > Mytilidae > Mytilus > Mytilus trossulus. The sequence continues at coordinate 64,012,425 of NC_086373.1, forward strand.
CCAAAAATGATTTTATCTTTCAGATATGCTAAATAAAAACTTTTATATCTAAAAACATAAAAACTTCCCAAACCGCACATGTCAGTCTGTACACAGTATTTTTTAGGTGATAATAAGACTGTATTTGCCAATTTGTTATGATAAACCTTAATATTAGTGTTAAATTTTGACTAAATAATTTTAAATGATAGCGCTGAAGGGCTTCGGTAAAAAAAATCTGACTCGAATAAAAAAAACATTTGTATTTCTGATCATCTTCAGTTTGTGAGTTCTACATCAATATCATGTACTATTAAATTCAGAGTCGGTTTTATGTCATTTCTTGCATATATTTTTTTTGTTACATGTACATAATGTAGCTTACTTTTCAAGTTCTTATATGACAGCAAAAAAAAATTGAGAATGGAAATGGGAAATACAAGCATGTTAAAAAAACCACATTTGGTTTCAGACAATAACTTGAGTTAAGTAAATGGCTTTCCATGAAATTTTACCAGAAGGTTCATACACAAAACTCAAAAGGAAGATAAGAATTGATTTTGGGGTTATAGTACATTATTGGGGGTATTTTAATTTTTTAATTTTGGGTTTTTTTCCAAAAATTACCTTATTTACATCAATTATACTCATCTAGTACAGATTTGGCAGGAGATGCACTCAAAATAGGGTGTTTTAAACATTTTATCTGTAGTCTGTGCATTTTTCCTATGATGTACATGTACTTCTTGATAATGTTGATGTGAGTATCATGATAAAGAAAATATATTTGGTAACCGTAAGTATATATTCACAATTGACATGCACCACAGCGAGAAAAGGATCTTCTTTCCCTTTAATTCCAAAAATTGCCTCACAATAAATTCACAAGGACATAAAACTAACATATTGTCCATGCTATTCTGATCTGAGTTTTATACATACATATACTGGCATGGCTGTGCTGTTGTCTTCTTTTTTTGATTTCTTGAGAAGTATTTGTTTAACCTATTCAGTCACTATAAAGTGTTACAATTCTTATTTAGACGCAACACATAAATAGTGACCAAAAAGGTACTGCTTTCACATGAGAGAAACTAGAAGAAAAAAAAAATGTAAACATTATCAATGTTTTTATAGGACTTGCTATCATTTGAAATTAAAGAGATTTGTAGTTAGAAACTTTTGCTGAATAGAAATATGAGGGTCTTCCTGCTACCTGTTTTCAAATTAGTCCATATTGAAGTTTAAAGGATCCAAAATTAAAATATGTTTGATTTCAACTGACAAAAAAAATTGTGTTATTTATATGCTCAATATACATCTGCGGTCGTAACAGGCTGTGCATGGCAAAGCATTTTATTGCCTTCAGGTTTGTACTTTTTTGGGGGTTTTGGTCATGAAAATGAATTTGTAAGTCTGTTGTGAAGTTGCTAACATGAGAATACCCTACTTTTATCAAAATTGTCTGATTTTTTTACCCAACTTTTTTATGTACCAGACAAAAGTTTATTCTGTGCTTATTTTGTAGACTTTCCTTGTTTACAATAGAGTTACACCAATTTAATTTTGAGTCCATGTAGAGTCATTGAAAAATGAGTTTGAAATTACATCCAAACAATCCATGATCCTGTAATGAGGCCAGTACCCAAATGTATGGTTAATTTCAAATCCTTTAAACTGGGATATAAACAGAGATTTTGTTTTATTTCATGCTGTAACTATTATTTTTGGAAGAAAAGGATGTTCATGGTAACACATTTAATTTGCTCATTTTATTGGAACCCAATTGAACCTTTCCATAGATTCACCTGATAGTTACCTGTCCATTTAAACTTTTTGCAGTTCTATTGTCCCATTGAACAAATACAACAGGCATTGTTCTCTGTATATTTTATAGTCACTCAGACCTTTAAATTTCTTCTAAGAGAAATCTATCACTCATCAATTAATCTAAAATTGAGAATGGAAATGGGGAATCTACCAGAGTAAAAGGTGATAATACGATAATTTCACATGGTGAAACAAAACTTGTAAGATTTTTGCAGGTATTTTTTGTTGAATAGGTGCAATTTGGTTACTGAGTACAATTTTGGTACTTTGATGTTATATCATAAGTGTGTATTGCTAAATAGGTTGAAATATGAACCTGATAGTGATATAGTGATAAAGTACTTGGTAGAGTGAAAATGTTTTGAACAGGGATAAACTGATGCATAAAATATGCAGGCGACTGCTGCAGCTTGAATTTTAAAGGATGTAGCCCACATTCTTCCAAGTAACATGCCCTGTATATACCTATCATGGTTTATTCTCTGACATGGGTTATCATAATAACTCCATCTTCCCATAAAATCCAATTTTGGACAATATTGAAGCATACAATATATACAGTAGTCTGACAGTGTTCTCCCCAGAAATTGCATTTAGCATCATGGTTAACAGGGAAATTAGAAATACCATCTTGCTTCTAAAAATTATAGCATCACATCCATAACATACATGTAATCTATAAGAAAATCACTTTAGATAGCATCAAATTCAAAAATATAGCATCACATTACCCTGATGCTAAAAGGCCCTGGGGAGAACACTGAGTCAGTTCTAAATGTACTATTCAGACTCAAGTCTCCTTTTATGATTTAACTTAGAGAGAAAACAAAACAGTTTCCATTTCCTTAGACTGTATAAGGTGTGACATAATCAATGAATGGAAATTTGAAAAGATGTCTTGAGAGTTTGCCATTTAGGAAGTACAGAATTAGAAGATTGTGAATTATTTGAATGTTTAACTTTTGTTAAGTTTTGAATGAGTCTATGTGCTACCATAGGATCCAGAGGGAGACCCTTTTCTTGAGAAAAAAAAATGATGATTATATAGGGAATAACTGAAGCATGACTGGAGCGCCCCGTCAGCCCCCCCTTTTTTTTTTATGAAAAATGCTAGATTCGCCATTGACTACATGAATAACCGTGATCACATTCAACTGTATAATTATCACTGTTCCTTGGTTTGGGGAATAATGATATGTGGCAGATGAACATAAGGAGTCATGGTCAACCAGTGCACCGGAGTTTACCCCGCATGCCCGGCATGGCCAATTTTCTTTATTCTATATTTTGTCATTTGCATATCATTAAGAATTAATAATAATCATTGTAACAAATTGCTTGTAATTATACTGCTCTTTTAGGGCGTCTTTGATTGACAATAAAAATATTGTAAAAAGGAATGCGAAATGTATTGCTTGCAGAGTTTTTTCTGTGTTTCCATGTCTGGGCGGAACTTTTACGCTAAATTTGTTTTCGTTAACTATGATTTTGTGACTTTTGAATGAAGTACCTGTGATTATTTAGGACATTTGTTTTGACCTCACTGATAATGGAATGTGTCTTAGTCTTTAGAAGTGTCAACTTGACACTATAATCTCTCTGTAATTTGAATCACACTGGTAAATTTACGTCACTTTTGTATACAACTCATTGGTACATTTGTATTTATGATGTGGCACTGCAGAAAAAAATATGTAACTAAATAAATAATTAAATAATTAATTACCCAAAAAAATTAAATTAAAATTGAATAAATAATTAACCCTTATAAAACCTTAACTATCTATTTTGTGAACCTTCCAGTATCTTTAATAAAGACCCCTAACAAATGTTGAATATCTTCTATGTGATGTTTGTAAATATCATTTTCTGTTGTTGCTAACAATACTTCAGATTCAAGTGTTAGTTTTGCTGTTATGAAGTAGAGTGCTGAGCGGAGTTTTTCTCTAGCCTCCTCATAATTTTCACAATCCAGTAGGTAATGGTCAACTGTTTCTACTTGTCCACAGCTGCATTTGTCGATGAGTGCTGGGCATATTGTTGATTTGTAAAAGTTTAAATTGCAATATCCTGTTCTTAGACTAGTAGTTATTCTATATATTTCAGTTGACGGCTTGTCTTTTGGAAGTGTATTTTTTACATTTTGTTGAAAGGCATAATATCTTCTTCCTTTATCACTGGTGTCCCATCGGTTTTGCCATTTTACCATAACACTGTCTTTTGCTCCTTTTTGTATATCTTGTTTTGTAAATATTGGAATGCTTTGTATTTTTTCTGCCTCCTGTGCTGCTTTTTTAGCTAGTTGGTCTGCTAGTTCATTACCTTGTATGTCAGCGTGTCCATGGGTCCATTCAATGGAAACAATGATTCCTTCAGATTTAAGTGCCAATATACCAATTTTAATATCATGAATAATTTTGCCATAATTATCTGATTTCCAATTTAAAGTTAAAATTCCAATTGCTGATTGGCTGTCTGAGAAAATTTGGATGGATTCAGTGTTTTTTCTGTTGTTTGGAATTATAAGAAAATCTATTACTAGCTTGATAGCTACTAATTCCCCTAATAAAATAGATCCTCTATTGGAAACTGGCTGGGTTAACTCCACATGTTCTGTGCTGTTTGATATTAAAATAGCTGCCCCAGCACCACATGGACCTGGATTTCCTTTGCAGGAGCCATCAGTGAAAGCTAATGTTGTATTATTTTTAAGTTGATGTATTTTTTCCAAAATAATATTTTTTCCCTGAAATGCTTGTTCCTCTGATCTAGACTTTGAACTTCCGAGATTTTTCCAATACTCTGGTGGTGATTTTGAGGCTGCTAACCCTCGGAATTCAAATTGAGACTCTATACAGTCAGAATCAATCTCTGTTGAATAATGGAATGTTGAAGCAGACGAAACCTGTTACCTGTTAACTAGTCTCAATCTTCCTCCTCTAGCAGGAGCTTCGCTTCTATAGCGTAATTCCAATTTGCACCCTTTTTTGCACCCTAACCCTTACACACGGGGCACTCATAAAATCAATATACGTAGGTAGTTATTATAATAATTTATATAACAGTAACATATATACAGCATGCGGACTAATCCATCACCATGTAAACGTAGTTAACTATATATATTACACAGTCCAATCGTTCATAGCCGGATCACTATTATATCTCCATATAACATAGTGTTATAGACTATAATTAAAACACTCCTGCCCTCGCAATAGCATTTACTGTTCAAAACACTGTCCTTGGTATCTTTAAAATCTAAAAAACGTTTCACTGTTCATTTGGTAAGCAATTATTCCATATAAAACACGCTAATAAAATATTTAAAATCTAAAACCACTTGATATTTTACAAGCCTTGGATACGAGTTTTCAGTTCAAACACTATCCATCTCTCAATATTGCAGAATAAATCCTGACACAATCCAGTAAATGCGAATCAAATTTACTCAGACATTAAAAGTAAACGTTTGTGATATAGTTTGTAACAGAGACCTCTGGTTAATGTCTCTATACGGACCTGTTCCTTGTAGGTAAGAAAATGATATGATGTACAGTCTATAATTAGATGTAAAAGATTCTCCTTGTCATCAAATAGTTCTTGAATTAGCAAAGGTGGCTTATTACAATCTACGAGAAGAGATTTCAACTCTTGCATAAAACGATTTCTTATGCTTGACAGTTTTTCACATTTAAGTATAAAGTGAGTCACATCTTCTGGTTCAATGTTACATAATGGACAGATTGCTGAGATACAGTTTTTTGAAAATCTAGACCTCTGATACTGAAGAATCATTATTCCGGTGGCAATTTTAACTTTAATTGCAGCCATATTAACAGAGTACGGGTCAGTCCCACTGCTTTTCCAAATATTATGCACAGTTCCTATGTTGGAATCATTAATATTAATATATTTCAAGGATGACTTTTCTTTAGCTTCCTTCTTTAAATTTTGTAAAAAATGATTATTTATACAGTTATTCACAAGTCTATTCCAGCTTATTTTTGAAGGTGGATTCTCAATGATATCATAAGGCGATGGCAATCCATAAATTACAGTTAAATTGTGTAGTTTTGTAAACCAGCTTTCAGATTTTTCATCTTTCATAGCCAATTGTCTAAAAGCAATTTCTCTTTCAACAGACTTATCATTTCTAATTATGTTTCCAAATGTTTTCAGACTTTTCTTATGAATTTCTCCCTCTATAGGAATACGCCCTAATAATAGTAAAGTTGCAGCTATTGATGTGCGTTTAGGCAGGTGCTGAATTTGCTTTAATAATTGTCTAAAGAATAGTTCCATCTTTTGTATATCTGTATTTGAGAGCGATATGACATCTAAACCATATAGTAGTCTAGGTATAACATATATTTGAATCAAGTGTACAGAAACTTTTGGATTTACTCCATTCAAACCGTGTAACCCAGCACCCATAAGAGAGTATACAGTTTTCCTTGCCGTAGTAATACGCTTGTTCACAACTTCTTTAACCCCTGCATTTTTAGTTATATTTCTATCTATTCCAAGGTGAACTGCAGATTCAGAAAGTGTTACTGATTTTCCATTCAAAAACCAAGATTTTGGCAATTTATCGTTATATACTAATATAGTAGATTTTTGCTCACTGAGTAGATATCTCAATTTGTTTGCATGATCTGCCTGTACATTTAACATTGTTTGTAATTCATATGGATCTGTTGAGATTAAAGCAACATCGTCAGCTACTGTTGGGATACCACAATAAATGGGTCCAATACATGCTCCTAATTGATTTCTTTCAAAAGTTTGTAAAAGTGAATTTATAAATATTTTATAGGCTGTCGGTGACCAGATACCGCCTTGTCGTACACCTTGTTGTTCCTCTATTGAGTTTGAAAGCAACCCTTTCCATTTAATTTTTGATTTAAGATTTTCATACCATCTTTTAAAGAATAACCAATTGTCCCCCGTTAATCCAAACTTGTGCATTTCTCTCATCAGGCCAAGATGCCACACAATGTCAAAAGCTTTCCTTGCATCCATTAAAGCCACATAAAGTGGTGATTTTGTCTTAATTGCTTGAATTATAAGTTCAGTTAAAATTAAAGCAGCAATAATAGGCATTTCTCCAGAGGTAAATCCTTTTTGTAATTTTTTTGGTTTTTAATTACAGAGTTTTTATTTTGAGATAAATGAGCTTTCTCAACAACTTTTCCTACTGTACTTGTTATAGTTATTTTCCGATATGAGTTCGGATCAATTTTTGGTTTTCCATTTTTCAAAACAGGACAGGCTATCCCACCTTTTAATAAAGTTGGAATATGTAAATGTTTAAAAATAGCATTTATAAGAAAAGTCATTATAGTTATCATAATAGGTCCACCATATTTCAAATGTTCAGCTGCTATGTTTTCTTCATCAGCAGATTTATTATTTTTCATAGATGCTAAAATACTTTTCATTTCAACTTCTGTTACAGGTGAAATATTTTCTATCTTATTTTCAGTAAAAGTTTTATTTAAATGTTTTATATCATTTTCAACTAGACTAAAATGTTCTTTATCAAAATTTTCAGAATCCATAGGAGATGCCAAATCTTGAAAGTAATCCATCCATGCATCACGAATCAAGTTATCGCTATTTAAAGAGATATCATTAAAAGTAAGCGAAGAAGTTGTGGTATTTGCTGGATTTCTTTGTTTCCTTACTAAAGAATAAAAACCAGCATCATTTCCCTCGTGAAGTTCCATAATTTTCTGATATTTGTTAATTCTTAAACTTGCCTCAAGTTGCCTTTGCATTGATCTAAGCTTCTTTTTGTAAAACTGAATATTTTGGAATAAAATGTTACTTTTATCAGTAGGTCGGCCAGCGGCTTTCCACTTTGCAAAATGATCTCTATTTATCTTAGCCATATTTTCCAATTCTGGAGTCCAGGGCTTTTTCTTTAACTTTTTACATTTTGAGCGTTTAGAACGGCTACATTTAGAAGCTGACGCTGCCATGATTGTACAAAGTTCATTTATCTTATCTGGTATATTATCAAATGTCAAATTAAGGTTTATTTCATCAGTCCATGTTGACAGTTTATTCTCAATCTCTTCCTGATAAGCAGTTTTATCAACCTTATTCCAATTTATTCTTTTGTTCTCAATTAATGAATTAATTTCCTCATTCGCTTGTATATTACATGGAATAGTAGTCAGTATTGGATCATGAGTAGAGGTATTTGTAGACTCATGTATAAAAGTCAAATAATTGCTAATGACACTTTTGCTTTCTAAAAAATAATCTATCTGGGAGGTATCTCTTCCATTATAATGATAAAAGGTAAAAGTCTTTCCGCAAGACGGTGGTATTAAAAGATTGTTTTCCTTTATAAAATCTCTAAAAACTTTATCTTGTTTAGAATCTCTATAAATAGATGCATTCATGTCCCCACCTATCACAATTCTGAATACATTGCTATATTTTATGTAAATTTCTGATAGTTCATCAAGGATTTCCTGATAATTGTTTATGCTATTTGCATTGCCACGACACGGGAGATATGTAGATAAAAATATAAATGGCTGTGTAGTATTAAACTTGATACCTATAATTCTGTTGCCCCCGTCTGGTAAAAGTTCAACAAATTTTTCAAATTTCTTGTGAATACATATTGCCACTCCAGCATGGCCCCTACGGCGCTCATATGCATCAGAAAGTGAATTATCATCAAAACATTTTGCATAGCATATAAAGTCTTGTAAAAATTCATCAAGCTTATGTTTTTCATAACTGTGGAGCCAATGTTCTTGTAATAACAAAATATCGGAACGCTTTGAAAGAGTCTCAAGATATAACTTATTGCTATTGAATCCCTCAATATTAAATGTTAATAAATTTAAGGACGAAAGTACTGAAGACGGAGTCGGTTCTGTCTCAATAGGGTTATCTATAGGCGAGTCTGTTGACTTTGGATATGCCGAGTAGGTTTCCCCTTCTCCAGATGAAGTCTGGTGATTGGTTGAATAAAATGGAGGTTTTGGTGATTTTGGTGTTGTTGGTTGAAGACCGACGCTCTTTGTGGGTAAGATGGTGGGCTTAGACATTGTGAAGTTTTCGTCATGTTCGTAGAGACATGTTTCGGACGAAAATTTTTCAGTCTTACTTTCGTCGGAGAGTGAGCACCTAAAAAATCAGAATTCTCATCATAGGACTTCATAGAAATTGTTTCATCACTTCTTGTGTTCAAAAGAAAGTCATCCATTTGGTGACATATGTTATGTAAACTTGCTGATTGAGCATGCGTTTTATTATTATCATTTTGCATATATGGCTTTCGACGTGTCTTTCCACGAGAAGTTTTTACATGAGGCACATGCGAGTTTCTTATGAAAGATAATTCAGTGTTATTTTTATGCACATCAAGTTCTAATTGCCTAACCTTTTGCTCTAAAAACCAAATTTTCATTTCTCCTATTTCAGACTGTGGTGTACTCTGTACATTTTGTGTACAAGAATGTGAATTAGTAGAACCTTGTGTTGGATAATTTTCTAACTGTTCAACTCTCTGGTTAATAATTAGTAAAGAATGTTGAAGGTCTTTATTCTTATCTTCCAAAGTTATAGAATATGCACGATTGGTAGCTAACTGCTTTTTAAGTTGATCAATTTCAGACTCATATTTCAGAATTTTACTGTCTTTAACTTTCAATAATTTATCTCTTTTTTCAATTTGAGTTTGGAGATGAGCAATCTCTGCTTTATGTAATTCAGTGTTATCAGGTGAATTAGCCATATTCGGACCAGATGGTAAGGTATTTACTTGATCTAGCAAACTTTCAGTTATAGCAGTTGGCTGACAGTTCTCTTTTAATTCAAAAGTTCTAGTCGAGGGTGTTTGACCTACACTTTCTGTGTTGCTATTAAGATTTGCCTGGCGAACACAAGAATTAACAGCAATGTCCATGTTTACAGTACCCCGCTGACTGGTACACATCCTACATATATATAAATCGTCTTTAAGCTCATCTCTAATACATTTTCTGGTGTTAAACCCTCACATTTGAAGTGTATCCACTGATAACAAATGTCACAGGCTACAGATGTGGGATTTTCATCACATTGTTTATTACATACCAAACACAGTGGGAACTGGGGACCTATGAGTGGTTCATTACCACATGCTGCATTGTCCACAGCTGGAAGAGACAAAGCTTTATTTACATTTAATGAAGACAGTTTTTTCCCAGTAGATGCTGTTTCAATCTCTTGACAATTTTCTGCTGACTGACCCGACTTATTAAGGAATTGTTTACAGTATTCACGGATCTGCTCATTTATGTCACTAAAAGAGTCATTTCTATCTAAAATGTCTAAAATATGTATCAAGTAGTTCTCCACAAAAGTTATAATATGACCTTGATTCCCATTTAACAGTATCTTCGATTTTGAATTATAGAAATTTAACACAAAGAGTTTGTTATTTCCTTCAAAAACGGCAGTTGACTCAGAAACAACGGCCCCCCTTTTCTCTGTAGTTTCTGTGGTGTTTAAGGTAAGCCCTTTGCTATGTAAATAGTTTATTGTTACACTTTTAAATTCTTCATAGGCAGCTGCTGAAAAAGTTATCACAATGTTTCCTCGTGCCATAGATAATATTACTGAGTGAGGTCTAGAAGCAGCCTCAATTTTATTCTTTATTGCTTCTGTATCTGTATCTGTAGTGGTACGTGTAGAATCCTATTAAGGCTTTTATACACGGTGGAGAAGAGCGCCGTTGTTATGGGCGGTGTTCTTGTAGAGCGGTCTTAAATGCCTCTACAGAACCTGCATGCACAACTTTATCTGGTAGTTGGTTCCAGTGAATAGTTGTTTCCACAAAAAATGAATGTTTGTACTGTGGTTTGTTGCTATTTGGTACTTTCAGTCCTCTGGTGTTATTAATAACTTGACGTTCAATGATATTGTCAGTTTCACAGTTTAAGTAAGTTTTGGCTTTAATTGTTCGTTTCGGTCTTGCTGGTATGACAAAATTGTCGGCTGGTAGAGCCGGCACCAGACCCTCAACCACCTTGTAAATCAGGATAAGACGGAGGCTGTGTCTTCTTTCCTCTAGCGTCTCCATTTCAAGCTGGCATCTCATATTAGTTATGGACCCTGTTTCCCGACTCCTGTAGTTTTTCTTTATGAATCGTAAGCCTCTGTTTTGGATACGTTCTAGTTTGTCAATATCCCCTTTCATATATGGGTTCCAGATTGTTGCGCCATATTCCATGGTTGATCTTACAAGGGATATATATGCTACTTTCCTACATGCTTCTGGTACGTTCCTCAAGTTCCTCCGAAGAAAGCCCAAGGTGGCGTTGGCTTTCTTGCTGATGTTATTTATGTGGAAGCTCCATTTCAGATCATTTGAGATTTGGAGTCCTAAGTAAGGGTTCACTTGTACTTCTTGTAGGATGTGTTTATTTAGCGTGTAGAATTTGTCTGCTTTTTTGTTTATGTATAGAACATAGCACTTTTTGGCGTTGAATCGCATTCCCCATTTGTCGGCCCAGATTTCTAGTTGTTCCAAATCTGTTTGTAGCTTTTGTTGGTCTTGGCTATTTTTAATTGTTCTGTATAGTAGGCAGTCGTCAGCAAATAGTCTTACTGATGATGTTACACTGTCTGGTAGGTCATTGATGTGGCACAGGAATAGGATTGGTCCTAAGACTGTACCCTGGGGGACCCCAGAGTCGACTGTTGTTTCGCCAGATGATTCGCCTTCCACGATGGTTCTCATTGATCTTGCAGTTAGGAAGTTCTTAAGCCATTTGTGTGTATTTCCTTTAATTCCATACTGATCTAATTTATGTAATAATTTGTTGTGTGGTACGGTGTCGAAAGCTTTTGAAAAATCTAATATGCCTACGTCGATTTGATGTCCCTTGTCGTGTTCTTGTAAGAAGTCGTTGATGGTAGTTATGAGTTGGGTTTCACATGAGTATCCTGACCTGAAGCCGTGGTTTAAGTTGGTTAGGATTTTGTTTTTTTCCAGATGTTTAAGAATATGCCTGCATACGATGTGTTCTAGAATTTTGCTGATGACAGATGTTAAGGATACAGGTCTGTAGTTTTCTGCCAGGTGTTTGTCCCCTTTTTTGAAGATACTGGATATGTTTGCGTCTCTCCAGTCTTTTGGTAATTCACCTGTGTCTAGCGAGCATTGCATTATGATTTGTAGAATGGGTGCTAGTTGTTCAGCACATTCCTTGAGTATGCGGTTTGGGATGTTGTCTGGTCCAGAGGCTTTATTAGGGTTTGTGTTTTTTAGGAGTTTCTCCAGCCCCTTTTGGTCGATCGTTAGAGGTGTTATATTGATTTTTGCTCGTATTCTTGTTGTTGGTAGGTTAGTGTCTGATGTTATTGTGAATACGGACTTGAATTGTTCTAGTAGGAGTTCGGCTTTTCCTTTACTGTCACTGACAAGAGTAGTTCCCTTTTTTAATGGTGCTATTCCTCCTGAGTCCTGGCGTTTGGATTTAATGTATTTCCAAAACGGCTTTGTGTCATTGTTGTTTAGGCCCTCAAAGATGTTTTGGTTGACATATTCATATTCTGCTTTCCTCAGTTGTTTCTTGCATTCCTTTTGGAAGGACCTATAATTTGACCATTTGTTTGTTTTTCTGGCTTGTTTGTATAGCCTCTGTTTTTTCTTTAGCATTTTTCTCTGTTTGTGTTTGATCCATGGGATGTTATTTCTTGATCTTATCTCTTTATTCGGAATGTTTGTATTCATTGTTTTTTGAAGCTGACTTTTGAAGGTGTCCCAAAGTTGATGTACCTCAGCTCCTTGGTGATGTTTTTCTTTGACCTCCTCTAGGGTGTGTTTAAGGTCTGTGGTGATTTGGTCCCATTTCGCCTTCTTGTAGATATAGCATTTTCTTGGTAAGCTTTTTTGATGGTGTACTTTTGTTTCCAGGTCGGTGATTATAATGTCGTGGTCTGATATACCTGGTACGTTATTTGATGATTTAACTAGAGTTGGATTCGTAACAAATACAAGATCTAGAAGATTTCCTTCACGAGTTGGTACAGTGTGTATTTGTGTCAGATTATATGTTTCAGCTATATCAACTAGTCCTTGTTGGATTTCTCTGTCTGGTCCAAGGGCTGTTGCAGTGTCCCATATGATGTCAGGGCAGTTGAAATCTCCCGTTAGAATGACATTGGTGTTCCCATTAGTCCTGGCTTTCTCAAGTGACTTTTGTAGTTCATTTAGGTGTTTTTGATCTCTGTGTGGCATGTAAAAGGATCCAACTAGCAAGTCTTTGTTTGCTTTTAATTTTGATCTTTACCCATTCAATTTCTCCATCAGTAATTAAAGATGTTTGTTCGACTGATGTAATGGATTTCTCTACAAGTACAAATACACCCCCTCCAAGGGTCCCTCTGTCATTTCTGTATACATTGTAGTTAGTTGGGAATATTTCGCTTGACATTATGGCGTCTTTTGTTGGATTTGATCCTGGTTTTATTCCTTTTAACCATGATTCTGTGGCGCATACTATGTCTGGTTTCAGGTAGTGGAGTGCTGCCTCAAATTCTTGTTTTTTATCTTTTATGCTCCTGCAGTTGATTGTCATGATGCGGAGGTTGGTTTTTTCTGGTATCTCATAAGGGTTGCTACTGAGATGTGATTTCCTTTGGTTTATGGATGATTGTGTCTTGCTGTGAGATGACATGTTTCCACTCTTTGGGCTGCTCGACTTCAGTGGGCTGAAGACTGATGATATTGAGTCCATGGTGTAGTCCAATCCGGTTATTTGTTCGTATATATTTGATGTTTCTAATTCATAGCTTCTAAAGGTGAATGAGCTTATGTTCATGCTTTCACATTTGCAGCATATCCACTGTACATTAGATTTTTCTAGAAGGTCATAATCTTTTGAACATAGTTCTATGCAGGAGTTGTGGTGCCAGATGTTGCACCCGTCGCAACATACTCCTCGACAGTTCCATGTGACTGGATGCTCGCAAAGACCACAGGGATATACAGTTTCTTTTTTTGGCGGTCCTGGGTTTGTTTCGATGTCTCCACTTAGCGTTATCAATAGTAGGAGCAAGTATTTGGTTTTGGTGTTGCAGATAGGTAGGCAGATTGGTCTTCTACCGGCTGGGTGTAGTTTAGCATTTAGTAATTGTTGGACTAGTTGTTGATGGGTCCATGATTTACTATGTTGTGTTGGTATGGTGAGAAGTACAAATAATAAAATAAGTGTCATTGCAAACATAGTGATTTAGTGTAGTGTGGAAAAACCCACGCTGACTAAATCTGCCTGCAATGAACTTACTTTAATGGTGGTTTGTGTACAGTTTCCCAGCAATCTCTCTTGGCCTGTTCTGAGATTTTTTTGAGCCAGTTTTTTGCTAGTAGCTCGCCTGGATGTATCCCGTCTTGGTATAGTCCGAACTCGTAGTTTCTCGTTGTTTTGAGTTTTCTGTCTTTTCCACAGTGATATTTACTGGTGTTGCTTATATCTGAGGAAAATTCAGGTGAGTGGCTACCTATACGTTTGTTTATTTCACGTATTCTTCCGTTTAATGTGTATAGTTGACGCTCTAGTTCTATGTCCTGCTCTTCAAAAGTGTCTGGATTTTTGTGACCCTGTTTTTTGTTCCAGTTTCTAATAGAGTAAATAGGTGTTTTTAATATAGTAATTTTTGATCCTGGATATTTATCTATTATTTTGATAATCTCTTCGTATTTCTCAATGATTTTGTTTACTTCTTCGTCGTTTTCTTTTGTAATTGATATGTATCTTTTGTTTTTAGATGTTAAATTGCATGTTCCAAGCCATGCATATAGCCAAATGTTGCCGTGTCTAATAATTTTGCTTGCAATGTTTTTCTTTAGCCAAATTGTGCTTTGTTCTATTTTTGATCCACTTTTGTTCCACCAGAGTATATCTCGTTCGGCGGTGTTTGCTACATGGCGGTTTATGCTGCCTTTGCTATCGGTCAGCACAACAGGTTTTAATTTCCTGTTTCCTTCTGTAATAAGCCTCGGTTTGCTTAAGAACTTGTTGAGTTTATTCTTAATTTTCTCTGTCATTAGATATTGTAGTGGTTTGTTGTTGTTTGGGTCGATCTATGTTGACAAAAAATGGCGTCTGATTTTGGTTTTACAAGGTGATATGTTGGGGCTGGGTACCGACTTACCAGACCGTATTTAGCCAAAAATATTCATAGTACTAGTGTTAATAATGCTTTACTCCTATCAAGTTCATAGTTTACGGGGAGTACAGTAAGATTTACAGTATCTACTTTCGCATCTTTAGATTTTAATTTAGAAGGTGTAAATGGTACCTTGGTGACTCTTGAACGCCTACTACGCCTCGACAGTTCCATGACGGCACAATTATAAACAAGTCAATACTATCACTGGTAAAAATAAAACACGCAAGTAAAAATTTTACATTAAAAATCAGGTAAAATGTACAACTACGCAGGCGTCAGATGTTGTTGTCATAACTTCGGTAATTTCCGTGGTACAATAAGCCACACAAGTTACCAAAATTTCTGAATTCTTGTTTTATCAAACAAATAAAAATTAATGTCGTAGTTTACATCGAAATTATTCCGATCTGTTCCGTTTAGTCAGAGACATATATATACATATGTGTATATATGTCTCTGGTTTAGTCAAGATCGCGTTAAAACGTTAAATTTGGCCGCCATTACAAAAAAATAATCGTACGAGATTTAACGAGAGTGACGAAACTTTTCAGATGGGTCATCTAGCAAGAGTTATCGTTCTTTGTCCCAAAAAACGATGCTTCTACCATAAGTGCCAGCATAGCTGGCATATTAGTAAATTCAATTTTATTTATCCAAACGTATCTGATGAGTATAAGTAGAAATTGACTAAATTGTCAACTGTCCATGCTCTTGGCAATATTTGAAAGATCAAGAATTTTTCTTAGATTTGCTTGTAGATGATCGTGAAAGATAAATGTTCATTGTGTAAAGTTTTATCGATATATCAAACTTTATGTAATAATTTTCTATATTCTTGTTGAACCCATAATGTATATTAAACCTGTTCTTCTTTTTTTCTCTCTTTCTTTGATTGTCTCATACGTTCTACAAATGATATGAAAAACATCAACTAGTTGTATGTAAATGTTAATTACCAGACATAACCAAATCTGAATTCTGCATAAGGTGACCAGAGGTAACCAAATCTAATATTAACATAAGGTGAACAGAGGTAACCAAACCCAATATTAACATAAAGTGACCAGAGGTCACATAATCTAATAGTAACATAATGTGACCAGAGATAATCAAATCAAATATTAACATAAGGTGACCAGAGGTAACCAAATCTAATATTAACATAAGGTGACCAGAGGTAACCAAATCCAATATTAACATAAAGTGACCAGAGTTAACAAAACCAATATAAACGTAAGGTGACCAGAGATAATCAAATCCAATATTAACATAAGGTGACCAGAGGTCACCAAATCTAATATTTACATAAGGTGACCAGAGGTAACCAAATCTAATATTACCATAAGGTGACCAGAGGTAACCAAATCCAATATAAGCATAAGGTGACCAGAGATAACCAAATCAAAAATATAAACAGAAGGTGACCAGAGATAACCAAATCTAATATATGAATAAGGTGACCAGAGGTAACCAAATCCAATATTAACATAAGGTGACAAGAGATAACATAATCCAATATAAACATGAGTGACCAGAGATAACCAAATTCAATATTAACATAAGGTGACCAGAGGTCATCAAATCTTATATTTGAATAAGGTGACCAGAGGTAACCAAATCCAATATTGACATAAGGTAACCAGAGGTCACCAAATTCAATATTATCAAAAGGTGACCAGAGGTTACCAAATCCAATATATGCTTAAGGTGACCAGAAGTTACCCCATTCTAGCATGCTAAGGCCACTAGAGGTTATCAATTTCCATTTCTGGTTAAGATGACCACATGTAATTGAATTAAATATTTGTGTAAGGTAATCAATAAACAAAAATGAATTGTTCAATCAAGCCTAAGTGGCCATTTTACAGGAAAAATTTACAATTATTAAGTTCAAAAAGAATAATAGATGTAGCATTATATAAACATTGTGTATGTTTCCATCATATTAAAGGTTTAATACAATAAAGTAAATGCATACATACCACTCTTATCTACATTTTCTATCTTATGAGGATAGTAATATATAAATATAGATATATCAAACTTGATGTAATAATATTCTATATTTGTTGAACCCATACTGTATATCAAACCTGTTCTTCTTCTTTTCTCTCTTTCTCTGATTGTCTCAAACTTTCTTCAAATGAGATGAAAAACATCAACTAGTTGTATGTAAATGTTAATAACCAGGGATAACCAAATCTAAAATCTGCATAAGGTGATCATAGATTACCAAATCTAAAATCTGCATAAGGTGATCATAGATTACCAAATCTAAAATCTGCATAAGGTGATCATAGATTACCAAATCCAATATTAACATAAGGTGACCAGAGGTCTCCTAATCTAATATTAACATAAGGTGACCAGAAGTAACCAAATCTAATATTAACATAAGGTGACCAGAGGTAACCAAATCCAATATTAACATGAGGTAACCAGAGGTCACCTAATCTAATAGTAACATAAGGTGACCAGAGGTCACCTAATCTAATAGTAACTAATCTAATAGTAACATAAGGTGACTAGAGATAAACAAATCCAATATTAACATGAGGTGACCAGAGGTAACCAAAATTAATATGAACATAAGGTGTCCAGAGGTAACCAAATCCAATATAAACATAAGGTGACCAGAGGTAACCAAATCCAATATTAACCTAAGGTGACAAAAGATAACCAAATCCAATATAAACATAAAGTGACCAGAGATAACCAAATCCAATATAAACATTAAGTGACCAGAGATAACCAAATCCAATATAAACATTAAGTGACCAGAGATAACCAAATCAAAATATTAACATAAGGAAACCAGAGGTCACCAAATCTTATATATGAATAAGGTGACCAGAGGTAACCAAATCCTATATTAAAGGGAAACTTTGCAAAAAAATCAAAAATTGATATTATGTCCATTCTGTATAAAAAGGCTCAAATTTATAGATATTAAAGTTTTATTCCGCTAGATAAGAGATCAACATCGATTTTAAATTTTGAGTATCAATTTTCTTCGCTCCGCCATTTTGTGTCACCTTCTACGATTATATTCACGATATGTCTATAAAACACAAAGGACCAAAACTACAGTAACCGATGTAGTCGTAATTGCGTGTCGATATCTTGTCAATCGTACGATTGTTTTATCTGACTAACTATAAACTTGATACGGAAAATGTTCTTATTTTGTTTAAATGACCATTATTATATATCTGTTATTTTTAAACTGTTAATATTGGAATTAGTTAAAAAGTCAAATTTAGTTCAAATAATAAATAAGTGTTCCGTGAAAATTGTTTTCAAAAATCTAATTCGTTCATAATTCTTTAAAGTAATAAACTTTATTCAAATAAATTCGGATCTTTCCTCATCTGATCACAAGCATGGCTAAAGGTATTACTCCCAAAGGTATTGTGAGGGGTGTGAGGACTCAGGTGACACGTCCAGGTATTCAAGCGATTTCCTGTCGGGCTTGCAAGTTCATGCATCGTTTCACTTCTGTAGGTATTGATCAGTGTACACGGCAGACTTATAACTTTCCATTTTGAACTATCAGGTGTATAATACACATCTCTGTCTTGTGTGTCCGAAAGTGATATGATGCCAATAACTTAACTCGTACGCTTGTTTATAAATAACATTTCTGGTGTAAAGAATATTATTTATGAAAATATAAAAAATACCACAAAAAAAAAAAATTTGAAGAAATAAAAATCTATATACATATTTTTTCCGAGGGTTAATTTGGGAAAATGTAATTTGTCAATAGTAAAGGACAGACTGGAACATACCAAAAATATTGATTTAAAAAATGTACGCACTTGTCGATGTTGGCTTATACGCCTGGATAGAAAGTTACGGAACTATAGTGCAATAATGAATTTAAAATATATACATGTATCAGACTATATTGCATATCAAAAGAAGAAGAAGAGAACCAGTTTGATTTAAATACAGGTCGATATATATCTTGCTTTGGTTCATCGAAGTTATGAACATAGTAAAATCCCAGTTTTATATATCAATTAGGTTGTTCTCGAATAAAGGAAGAAATTCGTCATCATCACAATTGTTCCGACATTCGTGTAAAATATATGCAACTGGACGTACACTAATAATCCCAAAGGGATGTGAGTATTTTCTAGGGAAACTATTGAGTATTAAAGTTTCAAATCAATTTCGGGATTTATTTTCTTTCTTGTCGTGATATGATAGCAATTTAAAGAATAAACTGCTTGTCCGCTTTAGCGGTATTCTTGCCAGTTGAACAGCCTTATAAGTTACATTCAAAAATAGGGAAAGATGACATAAAATTCGTTGTCTTTTGTTTTTGAACATCGTTGGTCAAATAGATAGAGTATTATACGTTGTGAGACGAGGACTATTTCAACAAATACTATAAATACAAGTGGAAGTTTTCGTTTTTTGCAATTTGAGAGTAAATGATGTATCAAACGTTCAAGTATACGCATGTAAAATGTGTCACTGGATAAAAAAAAAATCAATCTCAAAACCTACTTCCGTATGGAACTTCCCTTTTCAGTGACCTGCAAATTTAACAGATGATACACTTTATAAGATGTGCATGTCCAACAACGACCCACTACTCTACACGTGTTACCGACAGCCTAAGATAGTAATTCTTCTGTTAGGTCAATTCTCTTTCGAACAATACCAGAAAACATGGAAAATAAGTTCTTTAAATTTTGACTCTGGAATTAACACCATTTTTTCGTGCGACAAACTTTATTTTTGGTGATGAGCAGACATGGGCGGAAAACAATAAAAAGATAGGTTTAATAGTTTGTTCATTCATTTAACATGTATAATATGAATACGATTGTACTTAAAAAAAAACTTATATAGTTAGTTTCAAGAACAACCGGGTTCAGACAAACTGTTATGAAATCGATGCTGTTACTAATGCATTCACCCAATTCAATATTACGATCAAAGAGAGTAAATTCGTGGCAACATAGACATTCCGTTAATAACGGCATAAGTATGCATTTAGTACACGAACACCAATCTGTGTTTTAAAAACTAGCGATGGTTGCTAAGGATATCTTGATTTCGGGAACTTTCTGCAGTTTCCATTTCATGGAGCTCTTCTTCGGTATACTTTGGCTCTAGTGCGTACCCAAAATGACCATACTCGTCAAAATCTGACTCTTTTGACTGACTGGAACCACTGTTATAGTACTATCATTCTCCGAACAAGACATTTTTAGTTATGATTTTATGATAAATTTTTGGACCATATATAAACTGTTCTATAAAAACAAGCACGCAAAATTCATAAGATAGAAATATAAGTAATATGTGAGTAAAGTTAATTGAATCATTTAAGTTAATATCCTTTGGTCTCGAATGTAGTTTTTTTATAGGATAGCTCAAATCCTCATCCAAATAATATAATCTAGTATATGTAATAACCCCTTCCTACTACACCGAATTTTAATGCCAAGCGGTAGACATATTTAAGGTACCAATTAAGTAATTGAATGAGTAATAGATAACAATAATTAATCATAAATGTGCAAAGATTTAAAAACAAAAGTATTTTTTCTTTGTTTGTACATATTATACTCCGCTTCGGTAGAGTTATCTACTTATCTTCAGATAGTTTCAGATATACATTAAATAATACATGGCTTTCAAAAGTCTAAATGTAAGTGTTCTCGTACATTTTTTTGCCTAATAAAGAAAATCAAAATGCTTTGGTAAAGCTATTTCTAATTTCCCCTTTTTAATGAGACATAAATCAAGGACAATAGGTGTATATCATTTCATTCTGACACATGAATTAAGTTTCCCGTCTTTAACCGAAAATTGTTTATTACTTAGTAAATTAATTTATTTGAATTGAAATAAATCATTAATGATACAGCAAATATAATTAAATAATTCCACGGCGATCTATTTTTATTTGTCACAAACTTGAAACTTGAATTAGTATAATAGATGTGTATATTGAATGCTCCCTTGTTTTATAATCCACTGATCCGAATAGACAGTCACACCTGGCAAGGTGTGCCCTAGAGGCGTGGTTAAATACCGAAGTGCAAATAACAATTTACCTTTCAACAAGCCATCTACGAGTCTTCAATTTGCCACAGAACCGTGAATACACACATCGTATAAATCTAGTCATAGCAGAGATAGTAAAAGGTCAATAAGAGTACACCAACATATTGTCTTTACAGATTATTGTACTTTAATTTGTTCACCTCATATATCAGTCCGAAAATGCATTAATTAATAAATTTATAACTTTTTTGGTTGTCTACTAAAATAATTTGAATATATACGTTTAACATAGAAAATTTATCTCATGAATGTGTACAATTGCACGTCTGTGCGTCTTATCTTCTTATTATCGGATGTTTATTAGATAAACCATAAGTCATCGGCGCGCTTACGATTACGTTTAAATATCCTTAAAAACCAAGACTTTTACTGATTGTATTTTAAATCCCGGCATGCAAAAACCAGGAGAAAACGTCACGACCTACAGGAAGTAGTTATTTTTTTTTTCATGTATTGTTGAATTTCTCCTTATTACTGGACATATAGCGATAAAACTTTGTGAATATATATATGTTGTCATAATGAACATATTTAAACCATAAGTAAAAAATCGCGAATTTTCCCTTTAACATTAGGTGACCAGAGGTCACCAATTCCAATATTATCAAAAGGTGACCAGAGGTAACCAAATCCAATATATGCTTAAGGTGACCAGAAGTTACCCCATTCTAGCATGCTAAGGCCACTAGAGGTTATCAAATCCCATTTCTGGTTAAGATGACCACATGTAATTGAATTAAATATTTGTGTAAGGTAATCAATTAACAAAAAATGAATTGTTCAATCAAACCTAAGTGGCCATTTTACAGGAAATATTTACAATTATTAAGTTCAAAAAGAATAATAGTTGCAGCATTATATAAACATTGTGTATGTTTCCATCATATTAAAAGTTTAATACAATAAATTAAATGCATACATACCACTCTTATCTACATTTTCTATCTGATGAGGATAGTAATATATAGATATAGATATATCAAACTTAATGTAATAATATTCTATATTTGTTGAACCCATACTGTATATCAAACCTGTTCTTCTTCTTTTCTCTCTTTCTTTGATTGTCTCAAACTTTCTTCAAATGAGATGAAAAACATCAACTAGTTGTATGTAAATGTTAATTACCAGAGATAACCAAATCTGAAATCTGCATAAGGTGACCATAGGTAACCAAATCCAATATTAACATATGGTGACCAGAGGTCACCAAATCCAATATTTACATAAGGTGACCAGAGGTCACCTAATCCAATATGAATAAGGTGACCAGAAGTTATCCCATTCTAGCATATTGAGGCCAACAGAGGTTATCAAATCCCATTTCTGGTTAAGATTACCACAATTAAATGTGTGTGTAAGGTAATCACGAAACAAAAAATGATTTGTTCAATCATGCCTAAGTAGCCATTTAACCAGAAACAATTGCAAATTTTCAGTTCAAAAAGATTAATAGTTGCAGCTTTATATAAACATAGTGTATGTTGCCATCATATTAAATGTTTGATACAATAAATTAAATGCATACATACCACTCTTATCTATATTTTCCGGTCTACGGTATATTGCTAAATGGAAAGAAGAATTGTCTATTTTTAGTTTTCTATTTTTAGAACTACAATATCACTACATAGAAGAGTACTATTTATAGGGTGACCAGTGGGCACCGTTCAGCGTATCTATTATCCTTGTGCGTACTGCTCAGGGGAGGTAGTCCATGTTTATAAACAAGTTCCGGACGACATGATTTTCCGGATTTATCCGGTTGAATTTAGTTTACGGTCTTCTGTTCTTAGTGATATCCTACGCTAGTCCAAGGAGCACCGCCACCAAGCCATATCACATGAACGATCAAAAGAGAAAAAAATGAACATTTTTCCATTCTAAAGTGATTTGTATTATCTCTCAAGTTACAATCCTTTTGTTTGGCTTTTATTGCATTGACATATTTTCATGATAACCATATGTACACGTTAAAATATAAAATCTGTCTATTATGTATTTTACTTGAAATATTGAGATGGAAACGATATAAGTGATTGATCATTAATAACCTGAAGGGGGTTAGTGGAATACTAGTGGGAAAAGGGGGGCTTTGATTTTGTTTTTTTTTAAATGGAAAGGAGAGTTTCAAATTTTTATTACCTGATTCAAGGATTTGAATACAAATCCTTGCCCGATTCAGGATTTTATAATGCATATCCATCATTTCTGTGCATGTCTTACATAGTTTCGAGTGATTTAAACGACTAAGTGAAAATACCAAATTTGTTTCTTAGTATGGATAGTAAAATTTGGTATTTTCACTTAGTCGGTTAAATCACTCGAAACTAGGTGAGACATGCACAGAAGTGATAGATATGCATTATAAATATAGAAAATTGAATATTTTAATAAACAACAAAAAATAAATGTATCCATATACCGAAGCGCCTGTGGTTTGATAAATACGCTAAATCATTATTCTTGATTATTCAACAGAAGTGTCGATTGCAGTCACTTGATTCATTCATATGTCATATAGTCTATAAAAGTGTGTATGTCATCATATTTCCATGCTTTAACTTGTTGTTGTCGCTTTGACACATTCCCCATTTCCTTTCTCAATTTTATTTAATCTTCATTTCAACGTTTCATTCACGTAAGTCATGGTCGACCATCTTTTGTTTGTTTATTGGACATAAAGTGTGGATGATAATTGGGAATTTTGCAGATTTTACACTGACAATACTAATAGTTGTTTCCTTTACAGAAGGGGGATGGATCTTAACGGGACTCCAGGATCGGTTGTTTTTAAGCTCGAGATTTCGGGATTGATCATTTCGGGATCCGGGAATTCTTTTTTCGAATTTCGGGATGTCGGGATTTGAATTTCTCTAAATTCTGGACCTCGGGATTTCGTGTTTCTAAGCCTGGGATTACGAGATCAGGACCCCTCCGAACCCCCACCCTCTCTTTACATGATTGATCGTAAATCTCGTGATTGAGCATATATTTCAGATCGTTTCAAGAAGGTTTGGATGAATAATGCCCTTAAAAAAGGAAGATTAGAGAATAATTGGCAAAAAAAGAAGATTAGAGAAAAAAGGGGTCAATTTTTTTAAGATTAGAGAAAAAAGGGGTTAATTTCTTAAAGATTAGAGAAAAAAGGGGTGAAAATTAAACTGCATGAATAACAGACCCCCCATCCAGACCCTCTTTTAAAGGTTCAAGATAATATCTTGCAGTCAGGTATCAAATTTTTAATATGTCTTTATATTAATAACTTTCATTTCAGTATGACCTAGAGATGTGGAATAACTTATTACATCACAACCCCTATCCATCCACACCCACCCCGACCCAACCCCTATGCTTCCCATTAAACCTTTAAAAAAATGTTCAGCAAGGAAATACATCAATTTTCAACTAGCTCCGTTTGGCTCAATTGATAATTAGGAGGTAAAAATCCCAAGTTTCAACAAGATCTTCCAGCAGCATATCAATGATATATCTTCTTACTTCTCAAGTTAAAAATGATAGGAACAATGTGCTCGGGCAAAAAAATCACGAAAATAATGCCTACCCATGTTAAAACTACAATAAAGTATAGCTTGCATCAATTATTCTTAAATAACGGTGTCCTCAGACCAGGAGGTAAACACGAATGCATCAAAAGTTATAAAACGATTAACCAACTCTTGTATTAGTCGAAAAGCCTAAACATTCACCGATGTATACACACCCGGATTCACTGGTGTACACGTTCAACTTCGTCTGAACTTCGTGTACTCTAAGAAAAAACTATAAGTCAACAAGAATCTGATTCGACAAAAAAAAATGTTGTTAAAGTTCAGTAATGACGCCAGGTCCGGAAAGACAATATGGAAATATTTGATTTTACTATCATTATGTAAACAAATGATATACATTTTCCTCATACCTTTGTAACGGGTTCAAAATTGACAAAGCCTTTACGTAAATTAATTTACTGAAGGATTTTGTAAATAACATGTAATGATTATTTTATAAATATGAAAAACGTGACAGTATGGTAAAATTCGTCATTTGGAGATTTATAACTGCCACAGAAAGCGCGTCATTATTTTGCGTAAAACTAGTATATGAAAAAGAATTCAAATCACATTCTGTAATTTAAATCTCCAGGATTTATTCATCATAAAAGTTTTGTCCATCCCATTTGTGTATATAAACTGTTTAGCGCACTGATTTCATTCAAAATCAACTATGTCAATTGAAACGCGTATTCTGTTTCTTGGGGTAATTCACATGCTCACCGTGTACGTTCGAGTGGCAGGCAGACAAATTGGAAATGAACATGTTACTCAGGTAATTCAAATATTTTTTTTTTTATATAATTTTCGTTTTTTTTTTATATTTTGTTATTGTATATATATAAAATCAAGGAATTGTATTTTTAAATATACGATTCCTTGATAAAATGTAAGCATAACACATCTTAATAAACCAAACAAAAGTTAATGCCTTTGTGTACATTACATCAAATATTATGATAAATTACTGATAAATTACATCTTACAATAACAGCATTTTAGAAGTTTGTTTTGTTACTGCATATATATGTAACACTCCTAAACGTGTCCTTCCCCCCAAACGAGTCCGATTCCCCAAACGTGTCTTTTCTCCCTAAACGTGTCCAAAATGTACAATATTTCCCAAACGTGTCCGATTTCTTAACCCCCAAACGTGTCCGATAATTGTTATTCGCCAAAACGTGTCCAATATTTTACGGCAAAACGTCACATGTCTTTTAGCGCTAATACATGTATCTCCTAAATAAAATCGCTGATAACGTGTACGGCAATTCTATGATGGGAGACACACGTGATGAAGTTGTCATTTATCAGATTAAGTTAGTTTGATGTAGGTTTTTCATGATAATAATGATTGCGAAATTAATCTGTTATTATTAAGTAACTTTGACTGCAGTTGCTTATTGT
Organism: Mytilus trossulus; assembly: GCF_036588685.1. Taxonomy (NCBI): domain Eukaryota; kingdom Metazoa; phylum Mollusca; class Bivalvia; order Mytilida; family Mytilidae; genus Mytilus; species Mytilus trossulus. The sequence goes on from NC_086373.1 coordinate 64,038,476, forward strand.
CCAGTTGCAAGTATTTCATATTCATTTAGAGCGTACATACATATAGTTCTGGAGTTGAATTAATCGTTAACTTTGTTAATTATTTTGTACTTATAAACGCCGATTTTATCCGAATATTGCATGATGGGCTTTTAACAGCGTTTTTTCTCATTTTTGTCAACAGTCTGTGTGTATTTCAAAAGCTCATCAAATCATAAACTGGTTATCCTTTTAATAAATTTTAGGTTTCCACAATCACTTAAGACACACGATATGAAACATAACGTCCAATGCCAAATATTTCATACATAAGTTTTATAGATTCTTTTTTTATGAATATGACTGTTATGTGATCAACGCCGGTTTTAATTGCAAATTTATTTTGTAGTGTATAAATAAACTTTAGACTGTTGATTACGTATTGTCCAGTTGCAAGTACTTTATGCATATATAGTTTTGCAAGTTTTAATGTTTTTACAGTTGTACTGTACAAATTAACTTTAAACTGAACTCTAAACTGATGATCGCGTATTGTCCACTTGCAAGTATGTCATGCATATAAGTTTTAATGTTTTTGCAGTTCTATTTAGAGAGAACCTACCTGTTTTTATTTTTTTATATATTTGAACATACATGTTTTAATGTTTTTCTGTTCTATTGTTAAGATAAACTTTATGCTGCTGGTTGCGTATTGTCCAGTTGCAAATATTTCATGCATATTAGAGAAAACATACAAATTTTAATGTTTTTTCAGTTCTACGGAATAAATTATCAGTTTAGACTGTTGATTACGAATTGGCCAGTTGTCAGTATTTCATGTATGATTAGAGAGAACATTAAAGTTTGAACGCGCAGAGAAAGAAACACTTTGACCCGTTAACTGTACAGCTTAACTCAACATTTTTGCTTACAATTTACATACGATATAGCCAAAATTACGCCCCACTTTTACCCAGTTTAATTTTGCCGGTTTAAAAAAGTACTTAGGTGCCTTATTTATATTTTTAATGAAATGGTAAAATTAGTATACGTTAAATGAAATAGCAATAACCAAATAACGCTTGATATGGACACGTTTGGGGGATAGTTGAGAAATGGACACGTTTGGGCGTTTATACAAATGACACGCTTTGGCGCAGTTTTCAACTAGACATGTTTAGGGGAATTGGACACGTTTTGGGTGAAGGACACGTTTCTGAGTGTTACATATATGTTATATAAAATGCATTTAAAGTAATGTGAACCAAGGCTAGGTAGTTTGTTTTTCTTCTTTGATTTGTTGTGATGACTTCATAAATATGACATAAAACACTTTTAGGATCAAGTCAGTCAAACTGAATCGAGTTTTACAGAGTACGATATAGGTATGTTTGGTTCTGTAAGTACTATAGTTGACAAGACAGAAAAAACTGCATCCTGCAAATGCATGATTCGATATTTAAATATTAAGACCGGCTTACAAGTATGGATTGAAATCCCGAAAATAACAAAAATCATGCAACAACAAAAAAAAAAAGAAAAAAATGATAAACAAAAACATACGTACAAACAAAAACAAAACAAAACAAAAACAAAAATATATGATCATGATGGAAAAAAGTAAAGTAATTTTGAAAATCCAGTATTGATTTTCTGTTACATGTAGTACGACACGTATTTACGGAACGCTAGTATCATACACCAATAGCAAGTACGGTGGAGACTCTTAACATTAACAGTTTACATGTAGTACGACACGTATTTACGGACTACTAGTATCATAAACCAATAGCAAGTACGATGGCGACTCATAACAGTTTACATGTAGTACGACACGTATTTACAGAGTACTAGTATCATAAACCAATAGCAAGTACGATGGCGACTCATAACAGTTTACATGTAGTACGACACGTATTTATAGACTACTAGTATCATAAACCAATAGCAAGTACGATGGAGACTCATAACAGTTTGCATGTATAGTACGACACGTATTTACGGACTACTAGTATCATAAACCAATAGCAAGTACGATGGAGACTCATAACAGTTTGCATGTAGTACGACACGTATTTACGGACTACTAGTATCATAAACCAATAGCAAGTACGATGGCGACTCATAACAGTTTACATGTAGTACGACACGTATTTACAGAGTACTAGTACCATAAACCAATAGCAAGCACGGTGGCGAAACAACATATATAGACAACTTGATACTTTAGTTTCAGTTTCTATATATCACCGTGTAGAACGCCACATGTGGGGTGTCGGCTATGTTTGACACGGGTGGCAATTTCGAAGCGAAGAAAAACTGTCAAAGTAAGTTCAAGTATCACAATTTCTTTATCTAGAATTCTTAGTACCATATAATGTACTGCACGGAAGGAACTGAAACACAATCTATTTCCTGCAAGCAAAATCAGTCGCTTTCAGTATTCTGTTTTCTCAAACACCTCTCCCTAGTTTTCCGTGTAGCAGATTTTGAGGCTTCATATGCAAATTTCTGGATAAAAAAATACTTTAGACGACTTCCCTCTGCATCATTTATATAGAATTACATTCCCATTATGGAATTTAAGAAAATGCTAGCATCATACTTAAAATGAATTGGTTTTAAAACTAGGTTTTCATCAAAATATAAAGTGTCGCTCGGGGTGTCAGATTTTGCATCTCAAGGGGTAGAGGCTTCCAATAAAAAACGAATAGATTTGCATTTGAATCGTGTAAATCTGTCTTTTGTCTGATCCTTTTTAATTCAAACATAACTCCTATATTATGATAACAACAAAAAAACAGTCATATAAGACATGTGCTTTTGATTTCATAAATAGTAAAAAAAATCACAGGTGGAAAAAGATTTCTTTTTCTTTTCAGATACTATCACGGTCAGAAAAAAGTCACTGGTGTGGCTCAATACACCGAAACGTGGTGAGAAATCACAGAGCAGCCCTCCATATATAAGAGTATACCGAAGCCACCAACAGTCAAACTCCATCAAAGTTCATCATCAGGCTCCTATCAAAAGCGGACATACTCACCGCAAAAAGCTCTCACTCCAAAACGAATTCGGTTACTCTCGTCAATGAAACACTCACCAGCATATTTATCATCAAATGGCAATATAGCTCCGAGGAGACCTGCAGACAATGACACTTCTATTCTTGACTATTTCAAAACAGCAATGCAAAATCTTGAAAAAAATCAATTTTGCTGCTGATTTCCTAATTTTTATCCAAATGGTAAGTTTGATAGGTGGATCAAAAAGTATTGAACATATTACAGAAAGCTTATGTGGGCGCAGAATGGTCAACCCTCAAGACGAAGAAATAAGTTTTGCAGTTTCAAGTCATAAGATACTATCAGACTTCATTGCCATGGACTTTGATACTAAGAATCCTTACGTCTGACCTTTGTTTAAGATATCTTGGTTCTAACATTGAAACATTTCATCATGTTCCAAGAGGCTGACGTGGTTTCTTTGATACAAGATGGCTACTGTGCTTTCATTAACATAATGGGGGTTTGTTCCAAATATATCACTGGCACGAGAAAGAACCGAGTTTATACAAGAAAGGCAATTTCAACAAAAGTTCCGTTAGCTGATACAATGAAACACTGATCACAAACACAAATCTCGATTAATGCCAATTGTCACCCACCATTCCTTAAAACTTTTAAATTGTTGGCGGATTGAGCTCTTTACGGCCTTTCAATATCGAAGACCTAAATCTTTATGCGCCTCATGTACTCTTTGACAAAGAAAAAGTTCAAAAAAATTGTCTATATCCAAGAATTGTTTGCTTTGTATTTATTTGGTCTTCTAGTAGTTTTTCTTTCCTTGATTTTTTTTTCATCTTCAAAACCGTCAGCACATAACATAAACTAATAATTTTGTTGGTTACCTAACATTTTCAATACTGGCAAAAGAATGCCTGGTCACACTTTGGGATATCAAGGTCCATGGCGATGAGGTCATTCTTTGGGATATAAATATCTATTTCGAAGAGGTCTGATGGTATCTTTTGATTTAAAACTGCATAACTAATTCCTGCATCTTGGGGATCTCCCATTCCTCGCTTGCACAAGTTTTCGGTATTGTATCCAATAATTTTGTATCCACCCATAAACTATAAAATTTTACCTTGAAAAAGTCTGTAGCGAGTTTTCCTAAACCTCTTAAGTAGTTGTTTCCCGATATCATAGTTCCGATGTTATTTTTTGACATAAATCTGACCGTCCCAAAGAAAGTCATGGAGAAGTTTGCCGGAAGGATATTTATTTGTTTTTATCGTTCGAATAAAAGATAGAAAACCAACAGCCATATATATAAAGTTTTTTTAAGATTTTGAATCGCTTTTTAAAATTGTTGAGAATAGAGTGTCTTCGGCTTCATGTCTCCTTCAAGCAGTATGGTTATTTGATGATAAAGATGCCGATGAGTTTTGCATTTGAGAGAGTAATCGATTTCGTTTCGAACGGAGTTGTTTTTGCAGCATGCACATGCGCTTTTGAGAGGAACCTGATGAAGACCTTTGATGCCAATGATAGAGTTTGACTGTTGGTGGCTTTGGCAAAATCTTATATGGAGGTCTGCTCTATGATTTTCTTCCATGTTTTGGTGAATTGAGCCACATCAGTGACTTTTTATCTGACCATGATAGTGACTGAAAAGGAAAAGGAATAATTTTCTGGCTTCAAATCAAAATATTTTGATTTATGTTTAATTATTTTTGAAATCAAAAGCACATGTCTTATAGGTGTCAGACCACCAATAACTCCCTCCAATTTAGAACAATTGTAAAAGTAGTCCTACTTTGACACAAAATAGTGCTTTTGATGTCATTGTTTACTTAAACTAACCAATAAATTTGCAGAAATGAAACTTTTGGTGAAAGGGAAATATATTTAGACTATTTTGAGCCAAAATTCACTTGCCTATGAGTTTGCATTAAAAATTCAGGATTAATGCGCTACATAGTACACTAATTTAAGATTTCCAGAAAACCGGGAGTTATTTTGGTAGTACCTGTCTTTTCAAGTTCAGAAATTTGTTACAAGACTTTAAACATTAGTTGAAAATTGGCATGTAGAAAGTTGATACATGTACAATTCAGGATATACCTGGTTTCCTTGAAGTTAAACTTAAGGTAAAATATTTAGAAAGCTGTGAAAATTGCAAAATTTGGTAGAACAGATAGGGATTTTTAATTGGTGGTCTGACACCTTATATGACTAAAAACAGGCAAAATGAAGCTCTTTCAGTTTATTATTTGTTATCATGATATAGCAGATGTGTTTGAATTAAAACGGATCAGACAAAAGACAGATTTACACGATTCATATGCAAATCTATTCGTTTTTTATTGGAAGCCTCTACCCCTTGAGATGCAAAATCTGACACCCCGAGCGACACTTTATTTTTTGATGAAAACCTAGTTTTAAAACCAATCCATTTTAAGTATGAAGCTAGCATTTTGTTAAATTCCATGATGGGAATTCAATTCTATATAAATGATGCAGAGGGAAGTCGTCTAAAGTAGTTTTTTATCCAGAAATTTGCATATGAAGCCTCACAATCTGCTACACGGAAAACTAGGGAGAGGTGTTTGAGAAAACAGAATACTGAAAACGACTGATTTTGCTTGCAGGAAATAGATTGTGTTTCAGTTCCTTCCGTGCAGTACATTATATGGTACTAAGATTTCTTAATACAGAAATTTTGATATTTGAACTTACTTTGACAGTTTTTCTTCGCTTCGAAATTGCCACCCCGTGCCAAACATAGCCGACACCCCGCATGTGGCGTTCTACACGGTGTATATACTTCAACTAATATCCACTTCGAAATCATTTGAAAGGATTATTCATTATAAGACAGCAAACATTATTCATTTGATAATGATAACTATTAATTCGTTTTGCTTTCTGTTCAACAGTAAATATAAAATAGAGGAATGTGTATTTACATGCTTTTTGTTTGTATATTGCATGTGTATAGTTAAAACATAATTATGTATTTAGATTGTATGGAAACCGAATTTATGAGATACAACGCTGAAGATTTGCCTCCTAAATGGGATGTACCAAGTAATAAGATACAAATCATAAACCATTCTGTAACCTGGTCTTACCCAATTCAAGGTAAAATATTTATTTTATATGTATATGTATATACAAACAAAAAGATCTCAAAGGTTGTTATACAAGACGTTTAGAACTTCCGTTAAAAGTTGAGTATCTGAATAAATACGCACGCATGTTGTTCTCTTACCACCCGTATCTCAACGATTTTTTGTCGTTAGTATCTGTTTAAAATAGTGGATAGAGGCACTTATAATCGAGTCCTATAGAGCATTTGCTAATTTATTACTTATTCAAATTTATGTATTTTTCAATTATATTTTCAAACGCAACGTATGTTTACAGTATTTTATTATATGACTAGACATTTTCAGGACAATCAAATCATAATTATCTGGTTTGCTTTGTACCAGATTTGTAACTTACTATGTGAAAGAAAGCATACAGAAGGAAGGTTCACTACAGACTAGTTTGTGTTCCTACTCATAAATGTCACCTAGTTCACATCTTAACCTTTTTGATTGTAGCATCAAGTGCTGATGAGTCTTTCGCATAAAGTTATAACCATGGTGTCATTGATGATTTTTTTTTTTAAAGCATAGTATATATTAAATTTATCTAGTTTTATCCCAGCTCCCTTAAATTGGGCTCTGAATTTGTGATACGACAAAATATCGTTAAAGACGAGAATGGTTCTGATAATGAGACATGAAGCTTACGTGGTGATCATTTTGCATATTATCATTTAGATCGAAGATCATTTATCAAACGGCCTTAGAGTAAGAGACTTTCCGCGGAAATCTGACCTCTTCAAATTGACGTATCTGAATTTGAAAAATAGGTAAAAATTGATATGAATGAAATAGAAATCATCTTCGAATTGCTTCGTTTTCAGTGGTTGAGATGGGTTATTTGTTAATGACTTTTTTTTTTATAATAGTTATTAAAGTTAATATAATCTATCTCTTTTTCCAGATAAGAGCAATTTGACAGGTTTCAAGATATGGTTTACTGACTGGGAAACTAATTCAGAAGGCTGCAAGCTGGTTTTGTTGAATAATACTCATAATAATTTAGTAAGTATTGTGAAACAAATACTAGCAATATATTAACCCTTCTATTGGACCAAAATGCCAAAATGAAATATAATAAATAAAATATAGTTTTTTCAGTCATCTGCATATGAAAAATGCATCACCATTAAAATTACAAACAAACAAAATAAATGAATCAGAATGTAAAAATGATGATATAATAGAATCCTTATAAAGATTTTCACAAGTTTTATTTTGCATCTTTAAACTTTGAAAAGGAGTGGGAATATGTCTTTAAGGTCAATCCGGGTACTAAGTAATATTTCGTATCTTTTTCAAATTGGCACTTTTCTCCAGTTCTAAAACTTTAACGTTTGTTTTCTTTCGAGGTTTGCCCTTTTGTATCTAAACAAAGACTGCTTGTTTCTGAAATTTCAGATGAATTTAAAAACACACTTGCCAAATAATATCAAGAATACGCCTGCGCTGTCAGTATATGTCTATCCACTTGTAGAAATTGGCTCAATAAAATGTAAGTAAAATACAAAATGGTTTCTGATTTGCATCTTATTACTTGGTACACCCCATTCTTCAGACAAAAGTTCAGCATCATGTCTCGTAAACTCGGTTTTCTTATTGACATTAGGAAAAAATGACAATGATGCACACCATTTCATTCTTATTTTTAATTTTTTTTTGTATTATGATTGTCTGAAACTCTAAAAGCAAATGCTTCTCAAAAATGTCCCACTATGAGAAGACATGTCCAATTACATGCGTGCAAAAACAGTGACAACCAAACGTACGACAGAAGACAGTGAAGTATTTATAACATGAAATCAAGAAAAAACGTGGAATTAAGATAAAACGTCATCTAGTTTTAAGCGACACAAAAAGTCGAGATGTGATATGATTTTCAACAAGAGTTAAATTGAAGTGGATGTTAAAAATTAAAGACAACCGTATGGCCTCAAACAATTAGAAATAAACCATACCGTATAGTCGGCAACAATAGGCACCGTTATGAAAAATTTATGAAACAATTCAATTGATAAAACTATTGGACTATTCATGACAAAACAATGTATGTATTAACAAATATGACAGACATGAACCAACGTCAAACACTGAACTTCAGTCTCCTGATTTTGGACAGGCTTCTACAGAATGTGGCGGGGTTAAACAAGTTTCTGAGCGCCAATCCCTCCCTCAACATGGGACAGTGGTGTAACAGCACAACATAAGAACAAACTAAACACTTAGTTGGAAAAGGCTTAACTCGTTAGATCGATAAAAAGAAAACATGAACCAAAAACACAGACAGGACGTCACGTGGTCACTATATATATCCCTCATCCCATACTAATATTTTTATTTCATTGTTTTTGTTAGCGTCTTCGTCTCCACTCAATGATGTATTAAATGTGCACATTTAAAAATCCAGTGCTTTAATTGCCTAATAATCATTTATTTATTTTAGGTATGAAAAACATTAAGATTGTTTAATTTCTCAATGTTTTTTTCTAGATGTGCAGTGGAAAGGTCTTTCGTTTTTAAATATATCTAGAAACAGTATTAAAGTTGTCTTTGGTCTACAGCATATAAGTTCCATGAATTTCAGTCTGTACAGAAAGAATGGTAAACTTGTCTATTCAAAACGTGTTCAAGGAGTAAGTTTTTACTTTACATATATATCTTTTAGTATGCACGCCACCCCATTGATAGAAAAAAATGTAAGTTTTGGACAAAACTATATTTTTGCTGTCTCCGGTCGGCAGTATATATTCAGTTTTTATTAACAAAGTGCAATATTCAGGTTGTCTTCCTTGTAAAAAACTTGAAAATACAAAACAAATAGATTGAAATGGACCAGTCGAACCATTGTATTAGAAATTCCAATTAAATTATTTTACAAAATATCCCCACAGTATTCAGATTGATAAAAAAATAACGGGTTTTGAGATGCTCTCGCAAATGTCGATGACAAACTGACAACGCCATATGAAAAAAAACCAATAGGCAAACAACAGTTTCAAAAACACAACAGAACTACCAATACGAACTCACCAAAAAAAGAACCTAGGGGTTTACTTTAGATTCACCGGAAAGGTAGGCAGATGCTGCCCCAAATGTGTCGTTCGTCGTGTCTAACATCTATTTGTTTCAGATCTATAAATGCTCTATGTATTACGCAAAGAATGAGTCAGGTCAAATGAAAATATAAACCATTTCATTATTTAATCGACGAAATAGATCATAATTTATAAACTAATTGGAATTTGTTCTACTTGTACATTTGTGTAACTGTTTGTCCATTATCTATGAGATGGCGGATTTGGGAGAAATATTTTTCCATTGTTTGGTCATGTTCTCTGTCATCCCTCCTCTTCTTTTTCTTTGTCCTTCATACAAGATTCGTTTTCTTTATTCCCATCTTCTTTGTGAACACATCTTCTTGTTTTCTGTTTGACCCTTTCTTACAAGTTTCTGCACCGCTTTTTAAAGTGTTTAGAAATATGAATAAGAAGATGTGTTTTGGGTGCCCATCAGACAACTCCCCAGCCATGCCACAATATGTAAAAGTAAACCAGTATAGGTCAAAGTGCAGTATTCGACACGGAACCTTGGCTCACGTCGAGCAGCAAGCTATTATAATAAAGGCTCCAAAACGACTAGTGTAAAACTATTCAAACGGGAAAACCAAAGGTCTAATCTATACAAAAAATGAGAAACGTGGAACACTTAAAAACCAACAAACGTACAAACACGATTTAGCATACCATATTATTTTGCAATATAATTATTATTGTTTTTACCCGATGACCACTGTAATATGTTTATTCTTGTCGTGAGATTTAACTTCTTTTTCATTGTAGTCAATGGTTGTGGTGAAACGTCTACCAAAAGGTGTCTATTTCTTCGAGGTGCGTAAACCACTTTACATTTTTAGCCATATGCATGGCGTTGTCAGTTTGTTTTAGATATATGAGTTTGACTGTCCATTTGGTATCTTTCGTCCCTCTGTTAAACATTTATATGAATTCAACTAACAGTGGTTTGACGATAATTGTATGCCCCACTTATGAGCATTATGTTTTCTGGTCTTTGCGTCCGTCCGTTTGACAATCTGTACCGCTTCAGGTTAAAGTTTTTGGTGGTGGTAGTTTTTGATGAAGTTTAATTCCAATCAACTTAAAACTTCATACACATGTTCCCTATGATATGTTCTTTCTAATTTTATTGCCAAATTAGAGATTTTCACGGTCCACTGAACATAGAAAATGATAGGGCGGATGGGGCATCCGTGTACTGGGGACATATTCTTGTTTTTATATGAATTCAACTAAAGTCAATGGTTTGACGATAAAAAAAAACCGCAATATATTTGTCAGATATGATAAAATACAATGACATTACAACTTTCATGCGTCAGAAGCTCTTTTCGGAATTTACTTTCATCAGGAACGTCAAAAGCCATCAAATCCAATGTATGTAAACGCAGAAACTTGCTTTATAACACTATCACAGACCTAAACCAAATGGCCAATTTCATTTTGATTATTTGTCAAAAATTCAGACACATTAATCTCTAAAAGTTGAATATGAAGGTATATTTTGTATTACATGCAATTGAAGCGTTTAGGTGAAAATAGCTTATTATGCATATATTTCGGAAAACAATTACCGTTTGATCAAAACTTTATCGTATGCCGTGCCTGAGTGAGTTAAAAAAATGGCCTGTGTGCAAGGGCGACATTTCTGACACAAAAATACGAATAAATTGAGATGTGTCATGGAAACCAGTTCAAACCTTAATCGTCGTTTAAACCAATTAAGTTTATGCCAAAATAACAATGTGTCTAGGCAAAAGAGAAATATATGAAACAAGAAGTATAGCATATATATCAAATAAAAGGTAAAGCATATATATTCCATAGTTCTAAGATCTTATTTCTTTTTTAAACTTGCATCCAGTTAATTTTTTCATATTCTGAGAGATCAATTACTTTCATCAAATTATACATTTATATTTTATTGTTATACAATTTTTCCAATTCCTCATTTTCTACCTTTGTATTACTTAACATGCTTAATTTCCTTATTTAAAACATATTTTTTACTTGGGGAGGACTTACAAAGGTAACTAATTATGCCCCTCTTCTTGCCGACTTGTTTCTTATTCTTATGAGGCTAACTTCGTACAATACTTCTAAGGAAGAAAGTCAAGAAGTTAGCCATACACCTTAACTGTACTTCCGCTATATAGATGACGTTCTGTCACTAAATAATTCAATATTTAGGTGACTTTGTTTAACGCATCTATCCAATCGAACTAGCTATATAGATAAAGGAAACAACAGATACAGTTAAGTCCGCATCATATATTGACATACATTTAGAAATTGACAATGAGGTTCGGTTGAAACCAAAACTTTACGACAAAAGGTATGTTTTCAGCTTCCCAATTGTGAACTTTTCATTTCTATGTAACAACATTCAGACAGCGCCTGCATACGGAGTATGTATCTCCAAATTGAAACGTTATACCTGGACTTGTATTTCCTATCATGATATCTTTGATAGAGGGTTGCTGCATGCTCACATGGAACTATTAAATCAAGAGTTCAAAATGGAAATACTAGTTAAGTAAACAGTAAATGTTTCAGAAACTGTTTAATGAATGTATAAAATGTTGTTGAACATGTGTAGTATCTTCTTAATTATTAAGAATACAAAACTTTCTTGTCCGATCTTTTAATTTGTTTTAAGCGTTAAAAAGAAATGAAATAGACATACTATATTTGTAGAATACCATTTTTATTTTTTACAGCTGGATGACATAGAAAGTAATATGTCTCCAAATCACTGTCCATGTTATGTCGAATCTTTGGGCAAGAAAGTGTGTCTACAATGCGAAAGAAAAAATAGTCAAGAGTTTCAAGTTCCAGGCGAGCGGTCGAGTATGTCGAGTTGTTTATGTTGTTTTTGTATTTGTCTTTTTGTCATTAGTAGTTGTGCTTGAATTAAATGTGGTTTGTTTGTAGTTTTATTATTTTCTTTTTTTTTATTTTCTGTTCTAGTTAGCTTAGAACAACCGTAAACAGCTGTACTCAGCGCGTAGCGTTTCTTTCTCCTGTCAAGAGTACACAATTATCATAACACATCTTACTCCTCCTTGTAGTTTTTCATTGGCTAATTTGTATGGTAATTTAACGTCAAATGTACTGAAAAAGGAAAATTACAAAAAGTCGAACTTCGAGGAAATTCTTGACGGAAATTCCATAAGCTAATGGCAAAATCAAAAGTTTAAACATCAAACAAATGGATAACAACTGTCCTATCCCTAACGTAGGGCAAGCATGTTCTTAACTAGAAAATGATGTATCAAATCCTGGTTTTAAAGCTAGCTATTCCTCTCACTTGTATGACAGTCACATCAAATTCCATTATGTTGACAACGATGTGTGAACAAAACAAATATAGATACATGTAATAGGTCCAAATATCAGATATAAGGATACAGCAGTCAATGATTTTATTATTTTAATCACTATAAAAACAAATAAATATTTCAAAAAAAAAACCCCAAAAAAAGAAAGCACATTAGCAAAAAAGAAAGACATGAATACAAAAATTAACATAGCACAATAACACATTGACGAGATGTATAAGTACTGAGCCTCGTCAAACGAACATTACCAAACACAAACCATTTAAAACAGTAAAAGTAATAATGTATAAAGGCAATTTAAAGAGTGGAGTTTTAATTCCCAGAGGGTATCACCAGCCCAGTAGTCAGCACTTCTGTGTTGACTTCAATCATCACTGAATTGTTCATATTTATAAATTAACTGTTAACAAAACTTTTAATTTTTGAAATACTAAGGCTTTTCTATCTTATGCATAAATAGATTACCTTAGCTGTATTTGGCAATACTTTTAGGAATTTTGGTCCTCAATGCTCTTCAACTTCTTACTTTATTTGGTATTTTAAACATTTTGGATTCTAGCGTCACAGATGAGTCTTTTGAAGACTAAACGCACGTCTTGCGTTTATATAATTAAACTCATCATAGATCAAAGGACTAAGTTTAGTATATACGCCAGACGCGCGTTTCGACTTCAAACGACTCATCAGTGACGCTCGAATCCAAAAGGTTTAAAAGACCAAATAAAGTACGAAGTTGAAGAGCATTGAGGACCAAAATTCCTAAAAGTTTTGCCAAATACAGCTAAGGTAATCTATGCCTAAGGTAGAAAAGCCTTAGTATTTAAAAAAAATCAAAAATTTGTAAACAGTAAATTTATAAATATAACCATATCAATCACAATTCATGTAAGCACAAAAAGTGCTGACTACTGGGCTTGTGATACCCTCGGGGAAATAAATCTCCACCAGCACATTTCAATCCTGAGTTTATAACACATTATTAAGATGATAAACAACGTCAGTACATCAGGTACGCATAGCATCAAGACCGTCGTCTATTATTTGTGAATTGATACGAAATATTTACCAATAAGGTCTTGGTATCTTCCAATGACCTTTATTTTAGAAAAAGGAAGAGCCGTTGTTGATTTAACCCTGGTTCATCAACTTTCTACTCATACACTGGTGACGCTTTATAAAATCTTAGTAGCATATTGAATGAGTTAGGAAATATATATGTAGAACTCAAATCTATGGCCGGTTCCATATCTATGGCAGATTCCTAATCTATGGTAAATGTGACGTTACAAAAGTCAAACAAATCAAATCTATGGCACATTTTTGTTTTCTCCAAATCTATGGCAGATTTAACACATAACGTCACAATTGAATAACGCCGTATTACATCGTCGCTGCCGCTAAAGATTGCAAAACACATAGAGTTTAGCACCATTCCATTATGAAGATATGTCCATCGAAAACAATTGGAGGAAGGTTTACAGGGAGATGTGACCTATTATCCGGAAGAGGGACATAATGTGCTGTACCGTCCGAACCCCGCGATGAAAAATGGCACCTCTTTTTCAGTACATAATATTATAAGAAAATAAGTTATCTAAGGCTGGCAAAGTGTTTAAAGTGAAAGAAAAAGTTACCGATACCAATTTGATTTAAATCGTCTTCCAATAAAAAATGTATCAACGATGACATAAATATTATTTGAAAACTAAAACTGTTCACTTTTATTTATCATTTTTGTTTGAGAAAAAACTTCCGTTTTGTTTGTTAAAGGACTTACAAGTTGGATTAATGAATAGGTTAAACAGATACCATGCACAGATTAGAAAATGTTTATTTTTACGGGACACATCATTGCAATCTCGAAGTCGTGTTAAGGTATATGAATTCATCATTTACAAAGTTCACAATGTGACCATTATGGAATCTTTATTTCGCAAAGGTTTAAGATAGACATGCTCCCGTTGTCGTTCATATCAACTTCTTTAGGACAAATTATTAGTCGTATATGTACTGCATTGTTTTCCATTTGCACAACATCTGCCATAGATTTATAATTTAAACAACAAAAATCCGCCAAAAACTAGGATACTACAAAACTTATCCCATAGATTAGGATTGTAAAAAATCTGCCATAGATTTGAGATGGCATGACGTCACATTTGCCATAGATTAGGGAACTGCCACAGATTTGGAACCCATCATAGATTTGAGTCCTACATATATCCCATATGCAGGTGAAGTTTGTATATTGCTACTAAATTGGGAAAAATTGATAATTTCAAAATTGAAATCGTCTCGTTGAACATAAATTCTGGTAGAGATAATATGATATCACTGCTTATGAAAAATTTGAGATATAAGTCTAAAAATACGACAGAGGAAGCCGTGTCTGTTGTTTCATTAATTTCTAGTTCTAGGTGATTTATAAATGAAAACCAATGTTTGATGTATATGCATGCTACTTTTGTCGAATAAAAACCCAAAATATCCTACAAAATGTTGTTTGGGGGGAGGGGGGTCTGAGATGCACAGGAAGTGCGATCAGATTCTGCTCTCTATGCACCAACCGTCTTATTGTTCATGTAAACCTACACAAAATTTTCGAGAGCATGACTTCAATTGAGAACCGTTGGTTAGTTAGCTTCCTTTAAAGAGTTAACCCTTCATCAAAGAAATCTGCATAGGAAATGCACGCTCTAGAATATTGTATCAACTTGGAGAGTTATACGGCAGGGACTTCTGGTATAGAGCTACATAAAAAATGACAATTCACAACCAATGTTATAAAAAAGAAGATGTGGTATGATTGCCAATGAGACAACTGTTCACAAGAGACCAAAATGACACCATCATTAACAACTATAGGTTACCGTACTGTCTTCAACAATGAGCAAAGCTCATACCGCATAGTCAGCTTTAAAAGGCCCCGATGAGACAATGTAAAGCAATACAAATGAGAAAACTAACGGCCTTATTTAAATATAAAAAAAAACGAACGAAAAACAAATATGTAACACATAAACAAACGACAACCATTGAACTAGTCAAGACATGATGATGTCTGAAGTGTATCTGTTGTAACCCTCTTTCAAGTTAGATGGGATTGATGTGCTCAGCATAGTCACCAAACGTCCAATAAAAAAGCCAGGGGACATCACATGTATCATTGTATAGCGGAGTTAAAAAAATGAAAAAAATGGTTCTTTTCATATTTCGGAAGAATCTCCTCTTAAGTTGCACGTTTTAGACTGGCAGTTGATTTACCATCATTTAACAGCCTCTTACTGACATCATTACAAATTTTAAAATCTAAAATACCGGTATGTGAAAGTCAATAAACCGTGACATTGAGGGGATAGGGCTAAACAATCTCTGATGAAAAGAGATGTGTCTATGCCAACACAACTGCATATCAAGTTTTAGTGACCTATCACTAAGTGACCCCATTTAACTGACATAAACACAAAATATTACATTTAAAGATCTTTGAAAGGAAAATACATATACTTTCAAAATCCTCAATGAAAAACGTAGGTTATAAACATTACTGAAATGACTGCATTCAATATAATTGCTCTGCTCAAAACAGATTACAGACGAATACTATATACAATTTATTAATGATGTGTAAGAAAGGTTCATCCCAGGCATAGATTACCTTGGTCGTATTTGGCACAACTTTTTGGAATTTTGGATCCTCAATGCTCTTCAACTTTGTACTTGTTTGGGTTTATAAATATTTTCGATTTGAGCGTCACTGATGAGTCTGATGTAGACGAAACGCGCGTCTGGCGTACTAAATTATAATCCTGGTAACTTTGATAACTATCATGTTAAGGTGGTTCAAATGTTCTCACATACAATAGACATGAGGTAAAATATTGATATGTAAAAACCTATCCATTTCTAAGGACAAACGTTTTCTATCACGAGTTAGTTGACCGCTAAGGAATACTGGTTTAAAAGATGACGACGGATATGTTCTAATGTCGAAGATGTTACCACAATCACATCCTCTTTTCCTCGAATGTGACATCGACGTTTTGAGTATTTTGTATAGGCGTAACGCATGGCAAAGCCTGGTATTTAAATGATGAATCTATTTCCAATCACTGGGTCCATGCCACTGCTGGTAGGTTTTTTTCCAAGAGGGTATAATCAGCCAAGTAGTCAGCACTAATGTTTGGTACTTGATACATTGTATCTTTGATAAGAATATTACACATGATTATTTAAAAATACATTGTATATCACTTTTCTAATAGGTCCAGATTTCCTGCGTATATTTATGTATATCCTAAATATCAATTGATTTAACTCAATTTTTTAAACACCAACGTAGTTGGTTGTTACTCATCGGCTATATTATTCCGTTAAGAGGGAAGTACAACAAAACTATATTTTGATATTTATTTTTAATCTCCAAGGACAAAGTTGCGTTTTTTATGTGAAATTAGGTCTCATCGATTGTATTTTGTTTCCCATATATTTGACCATCTTCAGCCTACAACTTTATTTTTAAATATTGACATTGATGTTTCTATAATTTAACGTGAAAACCCGTAATCTAATCAAGTTTAAATTTACTGATTTGACGTTGGTGTTTAACGCAACTTTTAGCAGTCTTAACCATATAATGATGTTAGTTGAAGGAGAGCATAAACAATGTATTACACTCGGGTTTTCAACATCACAAACTAGTCAAAACATTTACGAAATTTTATCATTGGTATAAGGAAATAATTCGTAAATATAACTCAACATGCAGCCATCTTATACG
This sequence comes from Mytilus trossulus, assembly GCF_036588685.1. Classification (NCBI taxonomy): domain Eukaryota; kingdom Metazoa; phylum Mollusca; class Bivalvia; order Mytilida; family Mytilidae; genus Mytilus; species Mytilus trossulus. The sequence goes on from NC_086373.1 coordinate 64,055,789, forward strand.
TTCAGGTATTTCACATCCAATCTTTTATGGTAATATTCTTTACAAAGCACAACAATTTCAGTATTCACCTCAAAAACTTACAAAACCTTTAAACATACTTATTGAGATTGGATATAGTGACGATACTGTTTTTAGATCATTAAAGACTGCATATTTTGCTTTAATATTGATTCACTTATAGGGTCTTTGCATTGCATCACACGGGTTATGTTCTTCATTTATTTTATGATAGTATGATACTTAACCCTTAACGGGAGGGATTGTGCCTGATATTATGGAGACATAAACTTTCGATCGGTTTAGTTGAGGTCTGGAGCTGACATGACAGTTAACTGCTAGTAGTCTGTTGTTATTTATGTATTATTGTCATTTTATTTATTTTCTTTTGTTAAATCTTCTGACATAGGTCTCTCTTGAACTGAATTTTAATGTGCGTATTGTTATGGGTGTACTTTTCTACATTGGCTAGAGGTATAGGGGAGAGTTGAGATCTCACAAACATGTTTAACCCCGCCGCAATTTTGCGCCTTTCCCAAGTCAGGAGCCTCTGGCCTTTGTTAGTCTTGTGATTTTTAATTTTAGTTTCTTGTGTATAAATCGGAGTTTAGTATGACGTCCATAACCATTGAACTAGTGTTCATATTTTTTAAAGGGCCAGCTGAAGGACACCTCCGGGTGCTGGAGTTTCTTGCTACACTGAAGACTCATTGGTTGCCTTCGGCTGTTGTCTGCTCTATGGTCGGGTTGTTGTCGTTTTGACACATTCCCCATTTCCTTTCTCAATTTTATGAAATAATGCAGTCCGATACGTTCAAAATGTTCTGTCGACTATAATATGACTTGTTTGTGCTGTATTTCTGTCACGTAGTGTATTAGCGATATTTTTTTTACATTGTTATAAAGCGGGAGTTTTGGCATAAAATGTCCTCTACCAAGTCAGGCATATGGCAGTTGTTATCAAAAAGTTCGTTTTTATGTGTGTTGCTTGGGTGTTTTTAGTTGCTTATCGGTGTTCTTCTTGTACTTTTATTTTCCTCTTATAGTTGATGTGTTTCCATCGGTTTTCGTTCGTATTGGTTTCCTTTTAATCTATTTATGGCTTTTAAACACCGGTGTACAACTGCTTTCTGTATATATTGAATATTTAAATGTTGGTAGCTATTAAAACCTGGAGAAAAGTTGTATCCATACCCATGGCACTAGCATTTTTAGTTAAATATAAAAAGAAAATGTGGTATGATTGCCAATGAGACAACTATCCACAAAAGACCAAAATGACACAGACATTAACAACTGTAGGTCATCGTACGGCCTTCAACAATGAGCAAAGCCCATACCACATAGTCAGCAGTTTGTTTTAACTCGAACACAAAGCATACTGTACAGTGTTATTTTAAACTGGTGAAGTTAAACTTGTTCTATATTATTTTTTTCAGCCAATGAAAATGAAAACAGTCGAAACGCCTTCTCTTTACACGAAGTCTTGGTTCCGGTGGCACTAATATTGTTTGTTTTGGTGACTGTGATATTTTTATTGTGTTGTTTTCGAAGACATCAAACATTTTGTAAGTATACTGGTATTCAAGATTTCATTACTAGATGTATTTCCAAAATTTAGAAAAGAATAACTATGACGTATAGATTTTTGATGAGTTTTGCATATTTTTTTTTCATGTTTGTATCACCTTTGTTCTCTTTTTACATACTCAGCGAAACATATTTGCATCACTTGGCATACATATAAAATGAAGAACTTCTCAGAAAGTACCTTCTATAAATAAATTGATTTAACGTGTCTTCATCACATCTAGACATTACGACTCCCAAATGACTATGTGGTGTCTAGTTTATATTGGCATGTCTTCCAACAATTAAAATTGCAATACTTCAATCGCCCTAGAAGTTTTTAACTGATTTTTTTGAGGAAAATTAACAAAAGTCGCGAACAAAGAGAGTTTCTTGTTGCTGGTCTTTTTATCTCAGTATTAATCATTTTCAGGTTGTGTAAAGTCGACAACCAACGGTCGTTTAGTTGTTTGTTATCGATCTGGTAGCGACTTGCATGACAAAGTGGTTCAAAGATTTTATGACGTTCTAAAGCACGTGTGGCACGTGGATGTACTAGAGGAACATGATATCAGATCCAACCCTCTTTTAACCAGCAATGTTAAAGATAAACGATTGAATGTAATTGTAGTTGTTGGTGGACATGGAACCGGTCAGTTTTCACAACAACTTTCAAGTTCAGCCGTAGAAAACAATCAATTAGCAAAGTTAGTGGAAAACATGGAATGCAGACCTACACTTGTGTCTTATTATCAGACGTCATTATATCTAGCTAAAAATAAATCAACTGGTCTACAAACATTCGACTTAAACGAAGAGCTTTTGAAATGTTTGGATCATTTGTATGGTAGAAAACTCCCATTAAGGACCAGTTCAAAACTTACTGATGATATAAAAAGCCTAGAAAAAGCAATCGATAGGACATTGAAAGCTTATAACGAAGGCAACAAATACAACGAAGTTCCGGACAACTTTTCTCAATACCACTTTGGCAATGATGACAACTACAGTTTTATATCACATAATGAAAACATTGCTTCTGCCCTGTTGCAAAACTCTTTCAACAATAGTTTTACTGTAAATTTTCACCAGTCAAATAGAAGTATGACAAGCTGTGAGCATGATGAAAGCATAACTATTGGTGGGAAAAGTGTTTGAAAATAAATACAATATATAGTTTTTTTCATACAATTGATAAACTTTTCACCATCTTTCCACATATGTTCTATACTCAGGACATCTTAGAGCCTGACATATCAATAAAACAATTTTTTTTAAGACTTTATATTAATATCTGGATTTATAAAAAAAATGTTATATTGTTTGGTTAATACCTTATTGCCATACGCTTCATATTTCTGTGTTTTCAGTTGAAACATTGGAAATATTAAAATAATTGAAGTATCAAACTCCGAGGAAAATTCAAAACTGAAAGTGCGGCAAAATCAAAGCCGAAACACATCAAACGAAATAAAAAAAAAACTGTCACGCTTCTGGTTTTCCCGCGAAAGGTACATGTAATACACCAATTGAACGAGTTTTATATTCTGTATTGATGGCAAAAATTTTTACACTTATGATATATTTATATCACAATTTATTCAAAAGTACATGATACATCTTTTGGCAATTATTTTTTTGTTTGTTTTTTTTGTACTGATATTACAGAGATTTTTGCAATCCTTTTTTCTTCTTCATATAACCACATTTTAAAAAAATCTTAAAAAAGATTTTAGTGCAACTTTAGTGTGCTCGTGATATCTGGAGACAACAAAAGTGTAAGACAATTCGTCCACATTAAACAAATGGACCAAAACATTTTCTATCAAATTTTGCATGTTGTACCAGTTCCTTAATATTCCTAAAATTATTCAACACATTCACCTTAAGTTAATGTTAGTTCCAAATATCATGAGTATAGTACTAAGGTTTTAAGCATTTGTTTAAAACTACAACAAATCTCAGAAGAATATAATCATTTTTATCAATGGATTTATTTAACTTCATTTTCAGGTTGAAAGCGGCTATGCGATAATCGTCTATTGATTTTGTTCTTTAATCAACGATAAAGTTACAGTTCGAGTTAACAAAAAAGTCGATCAGGTGCATAAAAGACTTAAAGTAACTACGCACATATATAAAACTATACCAAATGAACAGAGAATTGCTGTTCTTCATCTAAATGCTCCGATGAGACCCTGCAGAAAGCTAACAATCTTTGTTATATGTCAATAGTGCCAATTTTTGTGATCTGACGATACGGACACAGAAATTGAAATAATTCGGGCATTACACTTAAGCTTGTATTTTAAAACATAGAGGGATTCCCCAACTCATATTCAATTAAGTACAGTTGTCAAAAATATAAGGAAACCCGAAAATACTTAATATAACTATATAATTTTGAATGAGATATAACGAGTCCAGAACCAATCCTATATATACCAATACATATTCTTAGTATTTGACTTTATTTCATAATCTTTTTTGTTCAATTCAATATTGTATCATAAATATTTGTTGTTTCTTAAGGTGTTTCGGTTAAGGTTTAACTACCAAGGCTTTTCCTCATCAGGTATCCTAAGCCTCTAACTAATAAAATAATCAGTTTCAAAGTAAAGTTCAAAGCATCCATACGCATAGAATTTAAAAATTCTGCATACCGGGATACGACACCTGGTAACTTTGTATTGATGTATTGTATTCTAAATTAAATCAGTTTATGATTTGATATAACTATTGTCTTTTATGTTGTGATTTATCCTATAACTTGGTTTATCCTATAATTTGGAGGATGTAAGTAGATCCTTCAAGTTTTTGTGTCTTTTATATGCTATGATCGGAGGTTTTGGAAACATGGTTTTCGTGCTATCATTTTGTTCAATTAGGTGCCAATGTTTTTTAATTGCTTTATTTAGTCCATTGAAGGAAGGATTAAATTTGGTGGCTAAAACTAATGGAGGCATTGCTCTTTTGTTTTTAAGCTTGTACCTTAGACAATCTTTTCTTTCCTTATGAAGTGCATTTGTTATAATGGGGTTGATATCTTTTTCCGAGTATCCCCTTTGGAGAAGTTTTGTTTTAAAAGTTTCAATTTCTTTTAGTGTATCTTTTTTGTTATTTGATGATCTCATAAAACGCAATATTTCCGCAGTAATAAATCCATTGAACACCGATGATGGGTGAGCTGACGTTCGTTCAAGATACTGAAAGTTATCAGTAGGTTTACGGTATAGTTTTACGTCTAATATATTATGATTAAGGAATCTGTTTCCTTTAAAAATTGTGACGTCAAGGAATTGAATGCTAGATTGTGATATTTCCTGCGTAAATTTTATCAACGGGTGTATATTATTAGCAATGTTAAATAATTCAGTAAGATTATCTTGACTAGAATTAAAAAGAATGAATCCATCATCTCTGTATATAGATAACAGTGCTAAGTTATCTTTAAAAGGAAATATATCAAGAATATTCGTTATAATCTCGAACATTCTTAAATCATTTTAAAAGATTTTAGTGCAACTTTAGTGTGCTCGTGATATCTGGAGACAACAAAAGTGTAAGACAATTCGTCCACATTAAACAAATGGACCAAAACATTTTCTATCAAATTTTGCATGTTGTACCAGTTCCTTAATATTCCTAAAATTATTCAACACATTCACCTTAAGTTAATGTTAGTTCCAAATATCCTGAGTATAGTACTAAGGTTTTAAGCATTTGTCAAAAACTACAACAAATCTCAGAAGTATATAATTATGTCATTTATATCAATGTATTTATTTAACTTCATTTTCAGGTTGAAAGCGGCTATGCGATAATCGTCTATTGATTTTGTTCTTTAATCAACGATAAAGTTACAATTCGAGTTATCAAAAAAGTCGATCAGGTGCATAAAAGACTTAAAGTAACTACGCACATATATAAAACTATACCAAATGAACAGAGAATTGCTGTTCTTCATCTAAATGCTCCGATGAGACCCTGCAGAAAGCTAACAATCTTTGTTATATGTCAATCGTGCTAATTTTTGTGATCTGACGATACGGACACAGAAATTGAAATAATTCTGGCATTACACTTTAGCTTGTATTTTAAAACATAGAGGGATTCCCCAACTCATATTCAATTAAGTACAGTTGTCAAAAATATAAGGAAACCCGAAAATACTTAATATTACTATATAATTTTTTTCATAACACTATTTACCTTGTTATCTCACCTGGGTCGTAGGATACTTGTTAGCTCTTTTCTAGCTTTGTGATTGTTGTCAAATTAAGGAATAACAGTACTGTAGTTGAAGAGTTGCCACCGTCAATTGTAGATTTGACGGTCGCAAATGCAGTTTTACTGGCGACGCGTAGCGGAGACAGTAAAACGGAGATTTGCGACCGTCAAATCAAAATTGACGATGGCAACTCTTCAACTACAGTACTGTTATAGCGATTATACTGCATTACAAAAAGAAAAAATACGATAAAACTTGAAAAAATGTCTAAATTTGTCAAATAAAAAAAAATCCGCGAACTTCCTGAATGATATTGGCACAAAGACGTCATGGCTAAACGTGACGTCATACAAATGAAAACTTACAAACTGGAGGTTTTGAAGTTACTTGTACGCTTCAAATTCGGATAAAATTACATTAAACGGCGAATTCGAGGTAGGTGTTGTTTTATTTTCGATTATATAGTAGAAATCGAACATTTGTTGATTCATCAATTCAAAATGGCAGGTCCCTCCTTAGTTACGCCTGGTCAACTGTGGATTTGACGGCAACTTTTAGCCAATGAAAAAAATTGTTACATCCAAATCGCATTAAAATGTTTTATCCCTTAATTTCCCATACGTTACCTCAATGCCACCCAAACCACCTTCCGATTTTGGTGTCGACAATGCTTTTCTACATACATTTTTAGAATGGATTAATATTTGTTTCAATGATATTTCATAACATGTGATATACCACTAAAGGTTGAAATATGTGTAACAGTATAAGACTTTTCATGCATTAAACTAACATAATATAATAATGCGGTTTACGTTAGAAACAATTCCATATAATGCCTAATTAAACCTGAACGAAATCTACGTGTGTTGTATTGGTTGTTACAACATACATTATTCACATTGCTTGGGCTTTTTTTTCGATCTGACATTATATAAAGATCACAAATAGTACAACATAAGGGTTAAAGTAAAATAAAAGGCCTTAATATTACACCATGATGTGCTCGCTATTTACACTCGTATTTCAGTGAATCGCGAAATCTAGGTCAAATAAAGTCAACAGTAATATAGCGCTATTCAATAGTCATAAATCGAGTGAGCGAAAACAAATCAGGTTCACCAACCAAAACCGAGAAAAAACATAATAGGAAAGCAAGGGAACAACAGAAACATAGAAATGCTACAAAAACATACATACATAGAACAACCTATTTGATAACAACTGCTAATAATTAAATTTTGGATGTAACGCGTCTCCTGATTGGCTGACGTTATGAGCCTTTAGACATAATTCAGTCATGTGAAGGTGACGTCATCAACGTTTTTTTCATGGTTTTCTACGATTTAAAATGGAATTTAGAATTAAATTATAAGAAATGACTGTAATATTATTTCTGTCTATTCGAAATAACATAAAAAAATGTGGTGCACACTGTTAAGTAACCCGCTACGCGTGTTATTCAGTGTGCACCAAATTTGTTATGTTATTTCTTCATAGACAGCAACAAAATTACAGTCATTCCTTAATCAAAATTCTAATTTGACATGTAACATAACTAGTTCATAATGATGAAGATGTGGTTAATATGATAACTTTAAACCAAACACTAAATCTACCTTAAATCAAAACCTGATATGGGAAGGACAGAACAACGATGTGATTCACAGACCGGAAAGCATAACACGTCCTTCTATTTTAATAGTTCTACCTATAACGATCATTCGTCAGAGCTCCTTAAATGAGACATAATAATATTGAATTTGGATAAATCAACAAGTTATAAACAATATCTTTTAAATTGCTTTTAAGTTGTTACAATCCGACTTTCAACAACAATACTGTTAAATTGAAAGGCGTTTATCTAAAATAAAGTCTGTTATAGGTATACACCGAGGGAGAGGTGTGTTTGGATAAGAAATCACGTCGGCCGGAGGTGTATGACTAACTTACACCCGATGGTAAACACTATATTTGTTAACATTGATTATTAAATGAAAAATAACGTATAGCATATTTATTGACACTCTCAAACCATGATCCTAAAGATTTTTCATATTTTTTTTTACATGAAACCTTACTTTGGCTATCTTCGTTCAAACTTTGACCAGTGAGTAGATTTTACAAATTTCAAAGCTCCTGATTTGCATATTCCCATTAAATCCATGTGCTACTATGCATTATCAGTTCGAGGTTGACCGTTTCGTATATTATTCTAACAAAAAATACATCATGCAGTTGTCAATATGGAATGATATCAGACGGTCAACATTTTATGACAAGCGTTTGATTTGGTAAAAGAGACTAAAGATAACACGATATAATAACCTAAAGTACTTACTTGTATCAGTTTAATAAAGGTTATCATAAATGTATATATGTAACAGCTTTATATATGAAAAAGCACCCCCCCCACCATGATCTTCTCGAGAATAAACAAAATTAATATTTGGACAAACTGAGGGAAAGGTCTGTCTGAATTAGATGCACGACGACCGAACACGTACATATATAATGATACATATCGTTGGTCTGGTTTGCTACTCCAAGATAAAGTTGACATGGGCAGAAGTTCACTTGTAAACAGGACTGCTTGATGAATGTGAGTATGAGTATCGACTTCACGATAAGATTGTAAGATTGAAACAATTCAAAATAAAAGCTTAATTTTAATCCGGATTTTTAGATACAATTTAATGTATGTATTCACTGATAATAATTAAAATCATTGCACATATGTATCATTACATGGAAACAAATATGCATAGGTCCTGACTAACATGACTGCTTTGTTAAATAGCACATGTCTGGTCTGGTGAAGCAGACCTGTACACAGATATGGTATGGTCAAGCAGATCTGTTGCTAGGTCTGGTCCGATAAATCGGTCTGGTCTAACTGACCTGTCATGTGAACAGGTCTGCTCTATCAAACGTGTCCTCAGGTCTGGTCTACAGCAGTTCTAAAAAAGCAGACATGAGGTCTGGCCTGCTAGGGATAAAGTTAACTTACAGGTCTGCTATATTGTTCCAATGTTAACCTGTAGAGCTAAGGACTGCATTAAGTTAACCCGTGTATAGGTTAGGACTGCACCCATCTGTACACAGATGATTATGTTACCACACTTTAAGCAGAAGTTAATACAATTTGTCAATTCAATATATTCAATATCAAAATATAGGTGCATTGATGAACGCATGTGTTGTTCGGTACATGGTCTTACTTTAATCATAATCTGAATAACTTTAATGTCATTCCTTTATGGCCAAAAGTACAAATGAATCGTTCTTTTAATTTGTTATTTCAAAAATAAACTGAAAAACAGCATTTAATATGACAACACATTGACGTTACGCGCGATGTTCGTACCTCATTGGAAAATCGGTGTAGTTGACATAATGCAAGTCCAAAATATTTTATTTTGTGATATCATATTCATTGCTATTGTACGCATTTTGAACAAAAATGGGTTTTTTTTTAAATAAAAAAGAAAAATATTTGTTGAAACTATGTTTTATGCTGCATGCGACAAGCTTCAGTTTCGAAAAACGGCTATTTTTAGGCTGTCCCGCGTAACATATTTCATTTATTGTAATCACTGCACTGTGATTTTCTTCTAAACTATTTAATATTTTGAAAAACGTTTTTTTTCCATTATTAAACAAAAAGGTTCCTTCATTTTTTATGCATTTTTTATGACCTTTTGATGACGTCATAGAAAAAATAAAGTGTTCCATACTACAAGGGCAAATCTGTCCCACGGGAGAAAAAAAAATGGTATTCCAGATTTGAGAATCAAAAACATTTATCTAAAAGGAAAAGGGTTGGTATTTGTATTTACTACATCAATGTTATTTTGCTTAATTTTATGAATTTAAAAACAAATATCCTGAAAAATGATATATGGTTATTTATGAGCGATTTTTCAAAAGCTTACAAGGTTGTCGCACCGCCATTTTTTGACGTAAAAACGAACTCAACTCAAATTTACGTCAATTGTTTGCTGATCAGAGCTCTTATAATGGTAGAATATTATTATTTTTCAAAATGTTGTTTTTCTTAATTTTTCAAAAATCTAAAGCACATAAATTTTCGATAAGTAGTTAAAACGCGTCGTCGATTTTGCGGAGTCTTACAAGAATGTCGCACATGCTTAAAACCAACGTTTCAGTCGAAGTTTTGGTTTGAACGTTACGAAATATTCGCGACGTTATGTTACGCTTACATGTACGAACATCGTGCGTAACGTCATTATATAATTAAGTGCAGGTGCTAAAAAATACAGGAAAAAATTAAATAACGTGTAAATTATACCGCTTTAGGTGTTTTACCATTTGAAAGTCCCCTTAAACACTCATATAAAACCACATTTTTTTTTAAATTGTCAGGACGTTTTATGACACGTCATTACTGAGAAATCATTATTTATATGAAAACGCATATTTTGTTGTATAACCATATGATATTTTTCGTGTAGAAATTAACATTTGTCTCTACACATCGATTTTCTTTAACGCATGATTCATCTATTAATTTCAAAAGTATTGCAAGGAAAAAAATGTCATTAAAAAATATTTACTGTAACATTTCTTTTTTTAATCACATTTTGAGACAATCAACAAACATTCATCACTGAAAAAAATGATGAAAAAACTTTTGACCTGTGGCTGTATTTCAAAAGACAAAATTTAATGGAAAAACACTTTCCCCTTAAAGCTCACCTCGTTCATGGGATCATACAAGCTCTATACTAGCCTAGTGATCGTTGTCAAAACCGGCATTACATATTTTAAACTTTGAATTTTTCGAAAAACTAAGGATTTTCTTACCCCAGGAGTAGATTACCATAGCCGTATTTGGCACAACTTTTTGGAATTTTGGATCCTCAATGCTCTTCAACTTCGTATTTATTTGGCTTTTTAACTATTTTGATCTGAGCGTCACTGATGAGTCTTAAGTAGACGAAACGCGCGTCTGGCGTATTAAATTATAATCCTGGTACTTTTGATAACTATTGACATTGGACTTGGACTTCCTATAAACAGAGTTTTACTGTGTGTATAGCTGTGTGATTGATTTTCTACAATTTGTGAAATTTTTCTTCAAAGTACATTCTTTAGTCAATTTTGCCGTCGCTGCTCAATCATCCATTGCTGAAGTAGAAATGAGCATTTTATGGCTCTAAGTTTTGACAAATCGTTTTTAAAAGAGCATAAACTGGTTTCTTGTACATGTAGGCTGTTACAAACAGCTTCAAAAACTTTTACCGCTGATTTCGGTGCAGGTGAGACGCAGGTTACCTTTCCGGGAATACATTAAAGATTTCTTAAAGGAAAACAAACTAGATACATTATCCCTTAAACCGTATTGGGGTTCTAGATTTAATATCTTTTTTGAAATGCTTTTTTTCAGCTTATTTTCTAAATGGATAGTTTAAACTGTTCCTAGAATCTTATTGATTGTCAAATCGCGCTTTAAAGTCTATTCTACAAGATTTAAAAACACCAGAAATTATTGTTGCTCATAAATCAGCTGATTTCCGAAAGTGTCTTTGGCTAATCGGGCCATTTACTAAAATCTAAAAACGTTTTATGCTAATAAAATTAACGGTACCAATTTTCTTGCACCAGATGCGCATTTCGACAATACATGTCTCTTCAGTGATGCTCGTGGCCAAAATATTTGAAATCCAAAGCTTATATAAAAGATGAAGAGCTAAATTCCAAAGGGTCCAAAAAGTATAGCCAAATCCGTGAAAGGAATCAGAGCTTTGCATGAGGGAGATACATTCCTTAATTGATGAGAACACAAAGGATGTTAAAACAGCTCGAAAAAAATCATAATATAGAAGGTAGACGTCATTCGCGTGAGAAAGCTATTGAAAAAGAGAGGAACTTCAGCAGGAGGAGATTAAAAAACCGGAAAAATATTCTTAATCGCGGGTTGTGGCAAATCACATATGAAATTGATAATATGCTTCTATCATACAAGACGAGAACCGATAAAATTGATGCTTTGAAAACGCAGCTAGCATTCTGAAAAAAAGGAGAAAAATATACTTTCAATATTAACACACACAAAAAAAGAGGACTTGTCATCATGAATAATTATGATAGTTGAAGAGCTTACATTGAATTAAAAAACCAAACAATTAAGCAAGCCATTATTATGGCTAAAGAAGTAAAACGGATCACATTTTAGTTGTCTCAAGAGTACGCCAAAAATTCAAAACCGTTAAAAATAAAAATCAATGAATTGTTAATATAAATTCATCACAGTCAAAACCGTCTTAAGGTTCCACTCAAGGGATAGTAAAAGGGAAGTCTCATAACGTATGCACAACAAAAGTTTTTTTGAAATAAACTGTTTAACAGGTCAAGTTTTACAGATGAATTATTAAGCAAGTTTTACTGGTATGTAATTAATAACAAATCAGAGAAGAATAAAACTAATATTTCTCTCAAAAGAATAAGTTTCATCTTTCTATTAACTAATCGGCAATTGTCATAACGATTAAAAATGTAAAAATGTATACAGTGAAAATCTGCATACATAAAAAAAAAATGTCACTTATTTTATTTGGACAATGTTATTGGGTTTGGTTGTAATGTTTAATTTGTGTTTGAGCTTGGAATCCATGCAAATATCATCAATGTTTTCAGAGCACTAAAGACATTTTGGATCCTTTAGTCGTGTGGCAACTGTGTAGTTGAAAGCAAAGAAAAAACTACTTTATGTGTGTGATGTATTTTCAATACATGTATTTATTGATTTATTCATTTCAAATATTTTGTTGTATATAATGTAAGCAAAAACGTCGGCAGTGGCATGAAAGAACAACAGATAAGAATTGAAAAAAAATTGGGTTCCTTAACTTTTTCAGGTTCCATGGTTTCCCGATTGGTTCAACATAGGATATTAAAATTTTGTTGTGTACACTTATAACCATCTTGAAAAAGACATGAATGACGCAGAACTCCAGATTATTCGTTTAAAACAAAGGGTGAGTGGAAAACCCTCATCAAGCAGTGAGTTCTGAATTAGCTCCACGATAAAACCCGGTCAGGAAATCAGTGAAGACACCATATATTATCAAATCATCTGTAGAAACTAACATAACTAGGAGAACAATCTCTCTTCTGATAAGTCTGTTTATCTTTTTTTTTTTTTTTTTTTTTTATGGTGAATGGAATTTCGAGTAACAAAACAAATTCTCAGTTATTTTTTTTACCCCTAACTTCAGAGAACCGAGAATAGTTTCACATATTTTAAAGAAATAATTTGCATTTAGTCAGTATTGTTGATACATTTATTTTATTTTAGATTTATTGGCTTACACTTGCAAATCAACGGTAGTCAGATGTTTTTCAATTTACGAAAATTGGTCAGAAAGTTCGTTAAAAGGTCGAACTTAGACCCCCTACTTCCTAGATAACTGTACGAGATATATAAAAAAAAATACTCGCTTCGGGTTTGTTCTGTTGAGACCTTTTTAAAATGTATAGGTTTATGGGAATTAGACTTGCAAATCAACAATTAATTATCAGCTGTTTAAAAATTTACGAACATTCGTTTAAAGGTAAAATTTTGACTCAAATAGAACGGTATGATATTAGTTTAAAAAAAACTATAATTGAGTTCGTGCTGTTGAGACCTTTCTCAAAATATACAGGTTTCTGTTTTTTAAAACGATAAATCTTTAATTGCACATTTCATTGCTGTTTAACAAATTACTCGACTCACAGCATTAAGCCGGGTATCACTGTAAATAAGTTAATGTTTAACCAGGGAGAGTATACAGTAAATTTGTATTTATGAATTATGGTTTGTTATATTAAATGCATTACATTGATTTTAACAATTTGTCAATTTTGTTGATGTTATCAATATGTAACTTGAAGATGGAAGTTGTACTGTCTATTGTTTGATGTTGGTTATAATTTAATCATTGACCTTAACATTGATCAAAATATTCCCGTGGAAATTGAGATGATCAAATGATTGAAGGATACCATTTGGAATGATTTCAAAAGCAAAGGATCTCAACTGAGTATTTCTAATGGTGAGTTTTGTTATATTTCCATTGAATTATAATAGATTGATTTAGAAAGAATCTTTTTTATCCTGAAATATTAGATATTTCCCAGTAATTAGACAGTAGACAGTACAGGGTAAAAAAAAGCATGTTCTACAAACTACAGGCAAAACATTGACCATTCGTCACATTTAAACACACACCTTTATTTTCTTAAAAAATATACAGGTTTCTTTGTTTCGGATACATTAAAAACTATGTCCGACTTCCCCTTGAAATGTAACTCTCTAAATGGATATTGCGCAACTTCTTCTGTTTTCTTTTCTTCAGGTGAGCGTCTATGTTATAAGGAAACATGTGATAAATCTTTGACAAAATTGTTTACGTGTCATTTTACATGGTAGATATTAAAGGTGAAAAGTTTAAACTAAATCCGGGAAATACTTGTTGAAATACGTATAACCACATCTTTAAATTTGTAATTTGATTACTTCGGGCAATACAAACAGTAGTTTAAAAATTCTTCAAAGATTGTAGTTACTGTATTAAGCAAGGAGATTACTGAGGTAAATATGATACGTTATACGTTTACATTATATTCATTGATAAATTAAAAGCTAGCAGTAAATAAAGGCAACAGAAGTATACTGCTGTTCGAAAGTCAAACATCGATCGGGAAAAAAACAAGTCCTGAAAAACTGAGGGAAACACAATAAATATAAGAGGAAAACATTAAAACAACAGAAACACTTAAAGTGCAACCAAAAACCGAATGACAATGCAACACACATAGAAACGAACTATAAGATAACAATTGTCATCAGCCTGACTTGGTACAGGACATTTTAGGAAAACGGTGTTGAACCTGGCTCTGTGGCCAGCCAATCCTCCCGCTTTTTTGTCAATGTCAAATATAATGACAACATTACATGACAGGACTACAATTTTCGGCTCAACCTTGACACTATTTGCGAGTATGGTCTTGAGGAAACGATGATAGTCCGTCGGATGGGGACGATATATGGCTGACCCGTGTTAAGAGAAAGCCATATCTCTTGCACGTTAAAGACACCCCTGTCGATTTTGAAAAAGAGAAGGCTAATGCCGCTACAAAGCAGCACTCGCACCCGCAAAAGAGGAAAGGGATTAATTTAAGTTACAAAACTTGTTTCCCAATCCACTATAAATAAATATGTTTAAACTAACTACAATACAAATAAATGGAAGAACAACGGAACACAGAAATACACAAATAAAATTATACATTTCGTCTACATAAGACTTATCAGTGACGCTCAGAACAAAATAGTTAAGAGAGCCAAACAGAGATGAAGAGCATTGATGACAAAATTCTAAAAAGATGTGCCAAAAAACAGCTACATAAATTAGGCCGTTATTTTTCTCGTTTGAATTGGTTATCATGGTCATTTCGGGGCCTTTTATAGCTGACTATGCGGTATGGGCTTGGCTCACTGCTGAAGGACCGTACGATGACATATAGTTGTTAATTTCTGTGTCATTTAGGTCTCTTGTGGAGAGTTGTTTCATTGGCAATCATACCGCATATTATTTTTTTTTTTTATCTTTATGGGATAGGAAAATCCTTAGTATTTAGAAGAGTTCATAATTTTGCAAATAGTAATTAAATTCATAAAAAAATAA
Source organism: Mytilus trossulus (assembly GCF_036588685.1). Taxonomy (NCBI): domain Eukaryota; kingdom Metazoa; phylum Mollusca; class Bivalvia; order Mytilida; family Mytilidae; genus Mytilus; species Mytilus trossulus. Next base: position 64,071,281 of record NC_086373.1, read on the forward strand.
AAATGGTCATATACTAGTAATTGATATACATGTCAACACCGAAGTAATGACTAACTTTAGAATGAAAACGAACACTCCAAACAACCTAGGTCAGAACACAAAAACAGCACAGCCGAACCACACATTATATGAAACCCTACTTAATCGACGGACAATAGTTATCAAAGGTACAAAGTGATAATTCAATAAGCCAGACGCTCATTTCGTCTTCATAAGACACAAAAGTTACGTCACAGGTAAATGTCTAAAAAAATTCTAAAAATTGAATACAAATCAAGATATCAGTGTATATAAAGTGCGAATCCAGCTAGTTCATTTTTACTGTTATATGCGGGTATGTCTATTGTAGAATAAAGGATCATGGGAAAACTGTATTTGTTTACGTTTTGAAAATATCAAGTTAAAGGATTTTAAGTTAAGTTTTAACATATTTTCATTGTGATATGGCTTTATAATATACAAACATAGCATTAAAGTTCAAATAAGTGTTATGAAAGCATCATAATATAGCATATCGATTATTGAAAGCGATCCATTTTAACTTTAAAATAGATGCGATGAATTATCAATGTTAGTGCAGTCATTATTAATGTAGAATTTTCAAAGATGCGAGGAATTTTTATTGTAGAATTATGTGATAAATGCACTTAAGCTTGCAACAAATGAAAAAAACTTAGTTGATAACTTTAGGATTTATGATACATGTATTTTCAAATTGAAATACAAACTCCTCATTCATTTTTCATCAAATATATAGCTTTTCAGACTTGTAACAAAAGCGATTCTCAAAATGTCATATTGGATTCTTCAGATTACGTTTCTCCTCGATTTTAACTTCTATAGGGAATCACTGGAGCGTGACAGCAGCGAGCCCTCTTACTACCGCAGGGGTAAAACCATGCACATTTGGGTTATTGTACACAAAATGCATGCTAAAATAAATTTTTGTTGATTTTAGACCCTTTGGAACTCTATGTGAGCTATTTTAGCAACTAGGCAAAAAATTCCCAAACTAGATACAAGGTTAGATTCAGCATGTCAAAGAATTCCAAATATCTATATTAAAGACTTTTGTCTATAAATTTGGACCCCACAAAATTGAAAAAGGGACCAAATATAAAAAAAAAATGCATGCATCGGAAACATTTGTTATTGAAGGCATGACTGTAACAATAGGATGAATATACAAAAATATCTTATTCTGGGGTCTCATTTGGGGGTTCTGATCCCGGATCCCGCTTACTGTTTTGGCAGATTCCCGTATTCCGCTTATTGTTTTGTCAGATTCCCGTATCCCGCTTATACTATGCAGTTCTAATTTTTTGTAATAATCCGTGTCCCGCTAGACTTCATTTCCCGTTTTTCACTACACAATCATTTGACTTTCACCTGTCACGCTTGCAATAAATCGCCAATCCGGCGTGACGCTTATACCCAAATGCGACCCACTATTTTACTCTATTTTGACTCATATTAAGCCCATTATAAATATATTAAAAAGTAGCGTGGATCTTTTTATCCCTTTTTATCCCGTCTCGTTTTGTTTTTGAGCCATATATAGATGTCGTATGTGACAATGAGACAACTCTCCATCCGAGTCACAATTTATAAAAGAAGACCATTATACGTCAAAACACGGTCTTCAACATGGAGTCTTGGCTCACACCGAACAGCAAGTTATAAAGGGCTCCAGTGTAAAACCTTTTAAACGGGAAAACAAAGGTGCAATATATATCAAGATGTACGTAATTAGTGGTGAAGTGTCATGGAAATGGATAAAAAAAAGGATAAAGATCCCTATACGCTTTATAAGAAACTAAATGGAATACATTTGAAAGAAATGTTATTTCTTTTGAATTTATTAGACTGTTTTAAAACCAAAGTTTCCTCCGTAAGTTAAATTTTATCAAATCTTTCTCTTACTTTATCTATTATTTGAGCAAGTCGGCTAAATTAAGGCTTTACAGCTAATTTCCTAATGCATGTAAAGCAAAACTTTGGTTGGCTTGCTTGCTTTGTTTGTAATTGTTTATACACACTCTGTAAATAAGATTGACATTTTTAAACAATATGAATAGGCATAGTTTAACCTGTATTTTTAATATTTGAATTAAATTGGGTGTTATCATAATGATTATTCAATAAAAAAAAAAGCAAGCAAATCAACTATAGTCTTGCTCTACATGCTTAAAGAAATGAGCTGTAATAGATAAAAATAATAAAATTATACAGTGAAAATGCACCGCATATACAATACTAATGATTCGCTCCACAGTGAAAATGAAAAAATAGTATCATTATTCGACAGTAAACATGACTAGCATTACCAAATCATCATAGTGGAATTTAGTTAAATATGAAGAAACTGAATGACAAGACATATTCTACGTTACACAACATTAATAATTGTATTAAAATGAATATTTTTTACTGCAACAACATCTGACTTGTTAGTTATAAAGCACCTGCACGATCTGTTCGTGAAATGTCCTAAATATTCACCTATTTTGGTATATATTTCACAGCTGGATGGCTTTAGGCGCGATAAAACCCCGCTCGCATCTCTTACTTTGTTTTATTCGTATTATGTATTAATGAACATATACATTTTAACTAATTTTCTTCATTTTCTTCAAAAGTTAAAAAAGTTCGTCTGTTTATTTATCATTCTACATTAGACATTTATGGCATATACAGTAAAAATGATATTTTAGGATCCGCACTTTACATACACTGGATATTAATGTTTGTAATGATGATATTCGATGTAGTTTTAAAAGAATAAGTATAGATTATAACATGCCTTTTTCCATATTGGCCCTGGTATCATCCAGAGACTCCCATATCGGCATCGAGGCTTTAGCCGAGGGCCAATATGGGTCGAGGGATGATACCCGGGCCAATATGGAAAAGACATGTTATAATCTTTTTATCACATATTTAAGTTCTGCAGAAAAGAGAAAAAAAGGTCAATTATAACAATTTAATGATACATAAAAGGTAAAATCTTAAATAATTTATTACAAACGTGTCGTTCAGGATGCAATGACGTCACGTCATTAGGTACAGGGCACAATATGGATATCTCTTTTTTGACCCGGGCAATTTTGAGGTTATTGCATATGCAAAACCTAAGGTATTCATAACAAATATGTGATAATGAAAATTACAATATTATTAAAATATCATTTTTTATCTTATTCATTGTATTGAGGATTCGAGTGTCCATGAGGCAATAGAACATTCACCACAAATATTGGAGCATTTTTGAACATCAAATGTAGGATATTTCATGCAAACTCTGGATGACACAAATACTCTTTAAATCTGCTCTATATGTTCTGTAAATTAGGTCGACCAGGATGAATAGCGGGGTTCTTTCGACTGCCAATGTAAAATAAGTGCAATCAACGTCAAACATATGGTACAGAAATGTAGTTATTATTAGATCTCTCCTGACAGTTACGTCTGGCGTACTAAATAATAATCCTGGTTTCTTTGATAACTGGTTACAACCTTCGCTTAGTTGAACTTCTGGTTACCAATGAGGGATGTATTTCCCTTTGACAGTTCAAATTTCCGGTCAACTTTAGTTGGAGGAACCTGCTTATTGCATAAGTTACTTTTTTTTGGTTCGACAATTTATTTGATATTGACAACCGGTCGTTTAGATAAATCACAATTTCAGTCACTATGCGTTTAAAGGGTTTAAACCCGCTGTCGTTGTCTGAACCTGTCCTAAGTCAGGAATCGAATGTTCAGTAGTTGTCGTTTTCTGATGTGGTTCACAAGTGTTTCTCGTTTTTTTTAATATAGATTAGACGTTTAGTTTTCCCGTTCAAATGGGTTTAAACTTGTCATATTAAGGGCCATTTAAAGCTTTCTGTTAGGTGTGAGCATAGGCTCCGTGTTGAAGACCGTACTTTGTCCTATGATGGTTTACTTTATAAATTGTGACTTTCATAAAGCGTTGTCTCTTTGGCACCCGTACCACATCTTCTTATATCTAATTAGTAGTATACCGCTGTACAATAGTCATGAACCGAATTAACTTGAAAACATCCGAGTCACCAACCAAAATTGAGCAAAACACATCAAATGTAAAAGAGCAAAATGGAACAAAGTTAACACAGAACTGCTACAAAAATAAACAACAACATACATAGAAACGGACAAGTCAGGAATAAGACCGAGTCTGATGTCAGAAGATGTAACAAAAAAAAAAAAATGACAATAGTACATAATTAAGATCAGACTACTAGTAATTAATTGACATGCCAGCTCCAGACTTAAATTAAACTGATTGAAAAATCACGTCTTCATCATATGAATGTCAGGCACAATCCTCCCCGTGAAGGGTTTAGTATCATACCATCATAACATATATGAGAAGAACATAACACGTGTCATGCCAACAACTGGTTTTTAAATAAATGTGTTTAGTTCCGATGCAAAGACCCTATAAGCTAGTGAATCAATATTAACGCCAAAATATGCAATCTTTAATGACCTGACAACAGTATCGTAACTATATCCCTTCTTAATAAGTCTATTTAAAGGTTTTTTTAGCCTTTGATGTAAATACTGAAATTTTTGTGCTTTATAAAGAATATTTCCATAAAATATTGGATGTGAAATACCTGAACGTATATCAAGAAGTCTTCATGTTGAGCTATATTTACGAATGATCTCTTATACCGATGATAAAATTTAGTAAATGTTTTGATTAGTTTGTGATATCGAAAACCCTGGTGTAATAATACTTCAGTAATACGTAAATTTCTCTCATTAAAATCTAAAACATTGTTACATACACGAGCGAATCGTACAAGTTTAGATATATAAACACTGTAAGATGGTGATAAGGGAACGTCACCATCTACAAATGGATAATTAACGATAGAAAATGAAAATTCATCTCTTTTATCATAAATTTTAGTATTATGCTTCCCGTTATTGATATAGAAAGGGCAGTGGTCATTGTTAGTATTAGCTTTATTTAAAGTAAGTTCAACAGGATAAATTTCTTTAGTATACATACTGACGTCGTCATTATTGAGAGCCAATATATCATCCAAATATCTAAAAGTATTATTAAATCTATGTATCAGATGTTGTTTCGATAGGTCTTTGCTGATTTTTGTCATAAATTGTAACTCATAGCAATACAAAAAACAGGTCCGCAATAAGTGGTGCACAGTAAGTCCCCATTGGAATTCCGATAACCTGACGATATACGGAATCTCCAAAGCGAACAAAAATGTTATCTAGTATACATTCAAGGGCTGATATAGTATCAAAGAATGTCCAATTGACATAGTTTGTTTGTTTATTGCTTCTAAACATGACAAAAAAGAGTTCGAACATATATATTCACATTCTTACTTTTTAATTGCCCATTTAATTAGCTGTTGGATTTTTTTCTTAATGAGAATGTGAGGCAATGTGGTATAAAGGGTAGAAAAATCAAAATCACCAATATAAGCATGCAATTTATCAAGTACTTCCAACGAGTTTTTGACACTTCAAAAGTAATTAATTCCACTATTTTGAAGGCCTTATTTAAAACATTTATTATCAGGTTTCTGATTGTACCAACTGTACAGGTAAGAAGAACAGATAATTAAGTAGTGGAACAATGACTTGAAGACGAAATTAATCTATATTTGTAATGTGTTTTGTGTCGCTTCGGAAGCCAATACATAGTTGGGACTTTCTATGTTTTTGTTTCTGCTTGAAAAGCGGTAGCTAAAAGTTTATGTTGGTTACAGATGTCGTTTTGTAAAAATTGAGTCAGTTGGAATGTTGATGATTTCTTTTTGTAGAACCTTAAAGTTAAATGTACGTCAAACAATAATAATATTATTAGCAGCTTTTAAACATTTTTGTTTTCGGGAATGATCAAAGGAATCTAATAAAATTGAAAATTATTATGGAAGATATTATATCAGAAGTCAGTAAAATGGCACAAACTTTCTCAAGTTAGAAGTGTAAATTAATAGTAAAAGAAAATTTTATCAACAAAAAAAAATAATTCTAAAAACAAACTTTTCCCCCTGTGTTATGATGATAACTGTAAATATATAGCGACTAAAGTTATTTATATCTAAATCACATTCGACACAAGATATCAAGCAAGAAAATTTGTCTGTAGATTGTATTCATACCTTTAAAAATGAAGTCTGTTAAAATACTAATGTATTTCTTATTTCTAAAAGGCATACCCAAGTCTAATGGCAGTAGAGGAGAAAAATGTTTTACATCCCGTGACTGTGGATATATTAGACCTCCATGCGTTGCAGAATGTCGTCGACACGAATGCATTGGTAGCGCCATTTGCATTTCAAACATGAAATGCTGTTGTATGATTTGTACCAATTAATATCAATTTTGAATAGATTATTTCATTTAATTTGCGCTGCTATTTCTATCGATGAAAGATTTTTTTTTACATTTTACTGCCCTTTTGTGAGCCTTATCTTTCATTTTGTAGAATTAGCCATTGAAAATGATATTAGTGTCATTATTAAAAGGCCTTTCTTCTGTTTAATAATATTATACTTTATATCAGGTTCTTGTTTAAGAAATAATTGATGCAAGCTATACTTTATTGTAGTTTTAACATGGGTAGGCATTATATTCGTGATTATTTTTGGCCGAGCGATAGTGAGGCTAAAATGACACGATAATATCAAAAAGAAGATGTGGTATGCTTGCCAATGAGACAACTGTCCACAAGAGACAAAAATGACACAGACAACCTTAGGTCACCGTACGGCCTTCAACAATGAGCAAAGCCCATACCACATAGTCAGCTAAAAAAGGCCCCGATCAGACAATATAAAACAATTCAAACGAGAAAAAAATCGGTCTTATTTATATAAAAAAATTTAACGAAAAACAAATATATAACACACAAACAAACAACAACAACTGAATTAAAGGCTCCTGACTGAGGACAGGCACATACATAATGCCTATACATATATCGGTGATTTGTTGTTTATTATGTTATTAAACAGACCTTTATCATGTGTGTGTACATTAAAGTAAAAAAAACAAAAAACTGAAAACAAATGCATTTATTTGAGAAATCTGTGTCTTCTTTTCTTCTGTCTTTTCAGGAACCACAGTAGTTCTTTATGCTGTAACTTGCTTTCTACATTTTATTGTTTCAAAAGTAAAGAAAACTGCAGATCACCAGTATCAAATTGGACCTTGTGATTCAAGAGAAACAATAATTCAAAACATTTGTTTTCCAAATGTGTGTATCAGTATATCAAGACATAACATGGCGTCAGTTTTCATTTTGTGAATTTTCCATTTATTCATTTTGTATATCCAACAATGCATTATATTGGTTTTATAGTTGATCCACGGAAATGGAACACTTTGGCAAGGGATTGTCATCTTCATGATTTATTTATTCTTCTTTTTAGCTATTTTTTTTTACCGTGAAAAGCAACTAAAAATACCACTGTTTAGAAAAGAAGTATATTTGACGTTGGTGGCGTTGATGTCGGCACATTATTTGTGATGTAAACGTTACTATCTTAGTAACGTTAAAGATGTCACCAAGTCGAAAGATGTATGCCACTGTATTCATTTTGATGCTTTCAAATTTGTTTGCTTGCCGTCCGATAGATTTCAGTATAGTAAAGCCTAAAGGATCGTCCAGTAATTAAATGGGATGTGTTTAGGTAAGAGTTTCTAATTTTTAAAAGTATTTGAAAATGGGGGGAAAAATCATAATCTTGTTACGGTATATTTATGAGTTAAATTTTCTTTCCATATGAATTAAAAAAAAAAAAAAAAAAATTAGCATGATAAATAGTAGTAATTGCGTTTTGAAAAAAACAAAATTGAAGAAAAACAAAACATTATACATTTGTGTTGCTTTGTGTATTATTAATATATTTTTATTTTTTTTACAATTTTCATTTCTTTCCTCACAGCTTTAAGTGTTGTTGGCAAATTACAACTTAAGTATGTGCTCTGTATCCTGGCCACATATTTCATATTTACCCTTCTAAAGGAGCAGTTGACCAACTCTAAGTTACTGAAAGGTTTGTATGGCTAGAATATTGTTTTATGATTGTTTAGTTGTAAGAAAGTAAACGTGGCGTTTTAATAACCAAAGTCTTGATACGCCTGCACCTAATGAAAACTTAAGAGATGGAACAACAACTTTATTGTCGTTCTTCATGCCAAGGCAAAGCTTAAACCTTCAATGCGTAGAAAAGGTTTATATACCCTATCGAAATTAAAGAAGGAACCCAGCACTTCTATTAGTACATGGAATTTTCGGCTAAATGTCAACATCCCAACATTAAATTTAAAAAAAAACTACGATGCAGGGAAGGGGGGTTACGGAGTATTATCTTTTAAAAAACACAATATCAGTCTTAGATATCGTAAAGTACTGTCAAAATACAATAATTTTGATGTTCTTTTAATTTGATTTATTTGCAGAAATGAGAGTTTTACACAATATATCAAAACAAAAACAATGGCAAATTGATGAATCTAATGATGAAATGAATGGTAAGTTTTCAGGTAAAATATACAAAACAGACATATTGTAGCTGAATATGCAGCATTAGCTTTGATAATTTTTGTCTCTTGTGAAGAGTTTTCTCATCGGCACTCATACAATATCTTTTTTATTATACAGTTGGTGTCTCACACATTTTCCTCTTAGATTTAACAAAAGGTAAGCGCGTGTTACCAATATCTTTTTGGCAGTCTACAACTTATCTTTTCTTAAACTGTTAAGAAAAATCAAAGTACTGAAGTACTGAATATCGGATGAATATTTATAGGGGTATCCATAGGAAAAATGAATTTAAAACAAGCGATAAGGAATGATATTTTGCACTAGATAATGTCCGCGGATCTATAATTTTCATAGATCGGTTGAAAACCAAAAACTGATTTGCATAATGGAAATTTAGGCGATACCCATACATCGGTATGACCTCACGGTCATTTCGATGAAAAAAAAACCAGTTCAGTACGGACTTACAAAGACTCTTTAGCGAATGATATGTGTAAAGAGCCTCTTTCTATTCTTTTTTTTTTATCCTTTAATCATGCTTCGATGGATTTAATGCATGTTATGTTTTTATTACGTTTGGGTTTTCAATGACGTCCAAAATATTTGCTGAAAAATACTTTTAAATTTGGAGTCGAGACTGACCTGATATTATAAATATGGCCTGATTGTCACTGATGAGACAACTTTCCAAAATATACAAAAATGACGTTGATTCAAAAAGTTGTATGTCAACGTAATGCCTTCATCAATGAGTAAAACCATGGTTAGATATTTGTTCTTTAGTGCATGCCAAGTCATACAATTAACTGTCGCCGTTTCGTTTTATTGATAGAAAAGCACGTTTTATTAAATATTTAGTTGAAGAGTGCTTCATAAAAAACTTACATATTTAAGTTGAATCGCCATTACAGCTGTAAGTTTTTTTTAAATACTACAAAAGACTAGTGGGGGGGGGGGGGAGGGGATCAAATTTTCATAACTATATTGTGTCAATAGGATTATCCTCTCCTTTGGCGACTACTAAAAAAACAGAACCACCAGAACTCAAGACATCCTTCAACACTTACAGCAATTTTTTTAATTAAACAAGACGAAAGACTTTACGCTGAAAATAAATAAGCACATGCGATTAACAGTTGGAAAACAACAATTAATGACCAAACAAGAAAACTGAGAAGTCTAAACAAAGCCCTTTTAAATCTGAAAGATAAAACTGTTGCCGTAGAGAAAATCCAAAGAACTGGGCTCTACGCTGGTAAGTGTTTGTATATTTGCAAATATTTTCGAAACCAATTATCAAAACAAATCAATTAATGTTTGTGTGCTCAATGTCCAGTAGCCAATATTTCATGATGTGACACTTGCTGATAAAGAATATAGTTTGAACTAGTTTAATGTGTGTTACTTAAAGACTCTTTCGGCAATTCATGATACATTTTGTAACAGTTACCTTATGTGCCATGTATATATTAGATGATGAGAAACAATTCACGGATACATAACAAGTTATTCTCAGGCCATGGCGTCAGTTTTTATTTTGTGAATTTTCCATTTATTTATTTTGTATATCCAATAACGCATCATATTGGTTTTAGAGTTGATCCACGGAAATGGGACACTCTTGGCTAGAGATTGTCATCGTCATGATTTATTTATTCTTCTTTATAGCTATTTTATTTTTTACCGTGAAAAGCAACTAAAAATACCACTATTTAGAAAAGAAGTATATTTGACGTCGGTGGCGTTGCTGTCGGCACATTATTTGTGATGTAAACGCTACCATCTTAGTAACGTTAAAGATGTCAGCAAGTCGAACGATGTATGCCGCTGTATTTATTTTGATGCTTTCAAATTTGGGTGCTTGCCGTCCGATAGATTTCAGTATAGTGAAGGATCGTTCAGTAATTAAATGGGATGTGTTTAGGCAAGAGTTTCTAATTTTAAGTATTTGAAAATTGGGTAAAAATCATAATCTTGTTACGGTATATTTATGAGTTAAATTTTCTTTTCAAAATGAATTTAAAAAAAAAGATTTTTGCTAAACCTTCCTTGATAAATAGTAGTAATTGTGTTTTTGAAAAACCAAGATTGAAGAAAAAACAAAACATTATACATTTATGTTGCTTTGTGTATTATCAATATGTATTTTTTTTTTACAATTTTCTCACAGCTTTAGTGTTGTTCACAAATTACAACTTAAGTATGTGCTCGGTATCCTGGCCACATATTTTATATTAACCCTTTAAAAGTGTCCTGTACCAAGTCAGGAAGATGGCCATTTTTATATTATTGTTCGTTTCTGTGTGTGTTGCATTTTAACGTTGAGTCGTTTGTGTTTTCTCTTATTTTTGAGATATTGAGATAAGACGTGGCACGGTACTTGTCTATCCCAAATTCATGTATTTGGTTTGCATTTTATATTTGTTATTCTCGTGGTGTTTTGTCTGATGCTTGGTCCGTTTCGGTGTTGTGTCGTTGTTCTCCTCTTATTATTAATGCGTTTCCCTCGGTTTTAGTTTGTTACCCCGATTTTGTTTTTTGTCCATGGATTTATGAGTTTTGAACAGCGGTATACTACTGTTGCCTTTATTCAAAGGAGCAGTTAACCGACTAAAAGTTACTGAAAGGTTTGTATGGCTAGAATATTGTTTTATAATTGTTTAGTTGTAAGAAAGTATACGTGGCGTGTTAATAACCAAAATCTTGACACGCATGCACCTAATGAACGCTCAAGAGATGGAACAACTTCTTTATTGGGCTAAATGTCAACATCCCGACATTAAATTAAAAAAAAAGTACGATGCAGGGAAGGGGGGTTACGGAGTATTATCTTTAAAAAAAAAACCCTATATCAGTCTTAGATATCAAAGTACTGTCAAAATACAATAATTTTGATGTTGTTTTCATTTGATTTATTTCCAAAATGAGAGTTTTACACAATATGTCAAAACATAGACAATGGCAAATTGATGAATCTAATGATGAAATGAATGGTAAGTTTTTAGGTAAAATATACCAAACAGACATATCGTAGCTGAATATGCAGCATTAGCTTTGATCATTTTTGTCACTTGTGAAGAGTTTTCTCATCGGCACTAATACAATATCTTTTTTATTCTACAGTTGGTGTCTCACACATTTTCCTCTTAGATTTAACAAAAGGTAAGCGCGTGTTACCAATATCTTTTTGGCAGTCTACAATTTATCTTTTCTTAAACTGTTAAGAAAAATCAAAGTACTGAAGTACTGAATATCAGATGAATATGTATAGGGGTATCCATTTGAAAAATGAATTTAAAACAAGCGATAAGTACCGATTATCAGGTTATCTGCATGTTGATATCGTAAAATATCAGCTGCGAGACATAATATGAAGCTTTTTGTCGAGTGAGCGTAGCGAACGAGATCAAAAAGCCTTCATATTATGTCATATTATGTATAATTAATGAAAAATGTGCCTTTGTTTGGTTTCCTTTTAAATGATGATATCAAATTTGTTATCCTTTGTGTAAATAATTTGAATTTTTTCTTAAAGATCTCGACGAATTTTTAAAGTAAAATAGTTATCAAAAGCTGTGAAAATTGATGGAAATGGTCTGTATTTATATCATATGATGGATGTCTCCAAAAGCCCACTACGATTAGTCTATTTATACTTTATGTTTTAAAGAAAAATAAGTTATTTCATTAGATAGAAAATACAGGTTGCTTTTATATTTGCACTCTACGTAAATGCTCCTTCGAATTTATCGTTAACGGTAATGTATACTCATTTTCGAAATTTAGCTTTAAATATGTGCTTTTATTTTCAAACAGCTGAACGAATAAAAAAGACAGCTAAGAACCTCCATCGCCAGATAAGAATTGCCCCAGATATACTTGAAAACTCCTCAAGGCTTATGAATTTAAAAGGTAAATAGTTTTTTGAACGATCTGACGCCATTATGATATAAAAAAAGAAGATGGGGCATGATTGCCAATGAGATAACTACCTTATACACAAGTGACCAAATGACACAGAAATGAACTTTTATTGGTCATCGTTTGGCCATTATCAATGAGCAAGTCCATATTGCATAGTCAGCTATAAAAGGTACCGAAATGACAAATGTAAAACAATTCAACCTGAAAAATAACGGCTTAATCAGTTACGTGCAAAATAATGAACAAACAACAACAACTGGATTACAGTGTTTTAAAGTAGCACAATACAAAGATTTTACAACTCCAACTTCCAAGTTTTAAAATGCTGTAACTTTCTTAATAATGATTGGAAATTTATAAAAGTGGTAGTTATGGATAGCTAACAGACTACTCTTTCAAATTAATGTAATGTTAGTATTATGCAACAATTATGTAACCATTTATAATGTTAACTGTGTCTAAAATATTTTTAACCAAATTTCCACTTTCAATTGAAATTAGCTTCTGCATACATGTAGGTATTCCTAGAGGGTTGATTTTATTATATGTGGTTCCTATGGCCATCGTCTACAAAAGGGTGGTTCAGATTTCAAATTCGAATTGAACATTGTTTTCTTTTATGTGGTAAGGATGATTACACTAATTAAAGATTTATGACAGAATAGAATACCATAGGGACAATTTGAGACACCCTTTTGAAGCCCATGATGTGTTGATTAAGATTTCGTTAATTTTTTTTGTATAGTTAAAGAGATAACAGAGCAAAATTCATTCAAGTGAACTGGCCGAGATTTTGCCACTAATTACGTAATTATATATTAAATGATTACATAATAATTGCACAATAAAAATATTGCATCCATTTAAAAGATTAATCTTTTATTTTTCTATATATACCTCTCTTATGATTTTTTTTATGCATTCATAAGAAAGTCACCATTTTAAATGTTAGTGATTGGAAGTAAACAAATCTTTGTATGTGCTACCTTAACTGGACAACATAAGAATATATTATAAAAGTCATGTGAAAAGGCTGAACTCATCTGATCGATACAAAGTGGACGTGGATGGGTATTTTTGTATTCCCACAACAAAACGACATTAAGGAGTATACCTATTTTTTAATAACTCTAATAATAAATATGTTTTTTTTTCTTTAAAATTTGACGGTCATGAACTGCAATTTGAATTTTAACAAGTAAAAAATTGTGGGTTAGTCCAAAGATTCAATGAGATTAATACTCATAAACAGAGAACAAACCAAAAAGATTTAGCGAAACAGCATTTAAAGACATATAAAGTTTTCATATCTAGCACTACATATAATTGTGTATAGCGTATGCCTTTTGTTAACTGCCCATGATAACAATGTTACTTAACGTTTACTTTATTTTACTTTTTTACAGGATTACCAATCAATTGTAAAAGTGGCAACAGTCACGAACTTTGAACTATTTTCCTGACTTTCTTTCTCTATTTTCACTAACGTTCATATATAGATTATTTTACTGAATTTGCAATTTGTTTCTTGTTAAAGATAAAGTCAACGCTTATTGGTTTTATTTAGATCGATTTAAAACGGGGTCTAAGACAAATAGAAAAGCAATCATATGATTTATCGAAGTAAACACTGTTTTAGAATATCAACATAAAAAAATAAAGATTAGGACGGGTATAAATGCACGTAACCTACTTTCAGAACGACTCTTTTTTGTATTTCCTAGAGAATAACATGAACAGAAGATTTTGATTCAAAGCGTCGCTCAAAATACAACAGATGTTTCAACTTTAATCGCGGCTTCACAAATGTTCACAGAATATTATAATTACGAGAATCAAAAGGCAGAAACAGAAACACGCGTACAACCCAGGTTCTTCAAAATTAGAAAATAGCTTGATACAAAATTTCAATCCTGGAATATATTTGATGCGATTATTTACTTAAAAAGCGAAAAAAAAAAGAACTATATTATAATATGTATTATACCGTTTCCTATTGCCTGTGCTTTTATGTTCCTCTTGTTTCCTAACTAATCGTAATATAAATGTTGAGGGTTGGAATCTTTAATATAAAACTAAGCTTACCTCGCACGTAAAATGCCTAAGTTAGGAACCTCCTCGGGACTGTCATGGTCATATCAATATGTTTTTTTTTTCATTCGAATTATTTAAATCGATGGCAGATCTTTGAAATGCTATGTCCAGAGAACATATTTTTAGCTCATTATGTTTAGTAATTGGGGTTTATCTCCATTGAAAAATGCAACGAATGTTGTTTTTTCTTATTTGGTTAAATAAATCTTTAAATTTCAAATATAAAAAAAAGATGTGGTATAATTGCCTATGACACAACTCTCCACAAGAGATCAAAAGACACATAAATTAACAACTATAGGTCATCGTACTGTCTCCAACAATGAGCAAAGTCCATACCGAATACATAGCTAAAAAACAATTTAATAACGTGAAAACTAACGGTCTAATTTATGTTAAGAATGATGAAAATCAAATATATTACACCCCAGCAAACGACAACCATTTAATTACAGGCTTCTGACTTGAGAGACAGAAATATACATACAGGACGTGGCGGGGTAAAACATGTTAGCGGGATCCCAACCCTCCTCTTACTTTGGACAGTGGTGTAACAGTACAACATAAGAACGAACTGTAAAAATCAGTTGATAAAGGCTTAACTCATCTGATAAATACAAATATATATATATATATACATTTAACAAAAAACACGTGTCCGGGTACTTGTATATCCCAACAACAAAAAGACACTAAGAACTGATCTTCAAGTACTCACAGTTACTGAAAGCTAGTTCATAGCCACTCACAACTAATACAAAAAATCATGCATCTGAGATTAAAGAATTAAACAGTACACATTTAAATTCTAATTACTTTAGTGTAAAGACGTCATTAACAGTAAGAGAAAAACATGACCTTGCGCAGTGTCCAGATACAGATAACGACATTATGTAGATCCATGAATGTGTATTTGTTTGTATCAATAATATTAAGTCTGCTATTAATTTATTACGTTACACACAGTTCTGCAAAGTAGGGATAAAATATATAAAAAGAACAAATTTGTGGGTTGTAGTAGAATAGGTTTATGCATGCTTCAAGAGAAATAAAGGCAACAGTAGTATACCGCTGTTCAAAACTCCATGGACAAAAATCAAAATCGGGGTAAAAAACTAAAACCGAGGGAAACGCATTAAATATGAGAGGAGAACAACGACACAACACTGAAATGTAACACACACAGAAACGGACCAAGCATCAGACAAAATCCCATGAGAATAACAAATATAACATCAAAAACAAATAGAGTGGGGTGCGCATATTCGCCGGGGACACAATTTCGCCGTTTTGTAATTTTGAGTTGTAAATACTTCAAAAGATGGCTGAAATGGAAGAAATATGCCGGTAACTAAGATTTTTATAACAAATATTATTTTATTTTAAACTACGACAAAATTGCAGCACTTTCCGCAAAGGACCGAAAAACGGATAACGATTTTCTGCCAATTTATTGAATGAATAACAATATTTCAAAGAAGTATTTCTTAGTAAATCTTTGATTGATTGCCCTAAATTTCAGTTATGTACACCTTTAAAATGTCTGCTATTGCCATCTATAATGAATTGATTTGAAAAATTTTGTTTAAAGATGCAGTTATTTGGGTTTAAATGGACGTATACAAACGGCGAATATGTGTCCCCCATTGACAAAACATCAGGCAATTTCAAGCACCCTTTAATTTAACTTTTCAGATGATTATTTTCATTCAAACACGTTTTCAAGCTTAAAAATATTTTGCATTTGAAGTTATCTTCATATAGAAATATCAGTATACTTCAAAAACATATAGACCTAAACATAAACTGTAGAAAACATGGAAAGATATGGCGAAAATGAGCACCCCACTCTACATGAATTTGAGATAGAAAAGTACCGTGCCACGTCTTATCTTAATATCTCAAAAATAAGAGAAAACAAACGACGCAACGTTAAAATGTAACACACAGAAACGAACAATAATATAACAATGGCCATCTTCCTGGCTTGGTACAGGGCATTTTTAAAGGGAAAAAAATGGTGGCTTGAACCTAGTTTTGTGGCATGCTAAACATCGCACTTAAAGGGCAATGTTAAATACAACACCGAAACGACAACATAATATTACAGGACTACAATACAAATACATAGAACATATTAGACAAAGAAACACATGATTAACAGACAACAAAAAAGCATCAGGTTTAAAATTCAATAGGCCAAAAACGCGCCTCGTCCACACAAGACTCACCAGTGACGCCTAGATATAAAACATGGAAAGTGAATAAAAGTACAAAGTTGTACAGCACTGAAGATAAAAATTGAAAAAGGTTGTGCCAAATACGTCGTTTTTAAGCTTGGGATAAGAACATCCTTATTACTTAGAACAATTAATGCTATTGCAAACAGTAAATTTTATCAAATGAATATGAAAGAGATATACATAATGAAACTGAAGCATTAACTACTTACAGAAAACTAAACCCGAATACATAATGTAAGACCAACACAGAATAGACACACCCGATTCAGTCCTGCCTCAACGCAATAAATCATAAAAATGACGTCACAAACGATGGCGAAAAGGCACAAACATTACGCAACATTTGAATTTACCAAATTTAGAAACAGCATGACGTCACATATGAAAACTATAATTCAAAAGTAAGATAGAATTAGGATTGATTTAAGATTATATTAGAACTAAATACTGATATTACATTTAAACACAATGCAAATTGCAATACTTACTAATAGCAATTAACTATAATAATATATATGTCCAGTTTGTTATGAATCCAACTTCAAACGTAAAGTATCGTACAAAATTAGATTTAATAAATGAAGGCGGTGATTAATTTTTCTTTCCATAACACATAAATATAATAAAAAAGACATCAACATATTTGACAAAATCCGATGAGAATTACAAAATATAACATTAAACATTTAAACTAAATACATGAATTTGGGATAGACAAGTACCGTAACACGTCTTATAGTAATGCGAATTCACATTCAGCAAAACAGTCACAATCGGGAATAAGTCACGTTTGGTAATTAAAAGATTACACGACATAATGACAAACCACAATCTACATTTGAACAGAGTGGACGTGGCTTGGTACTTGTATATCCCAACAAGAGAACGACAATGAGAACAGATCTGAAAGTACTCACAGCTACTTCAAAGCAACTCACAACTAATGAAAAAAAATCATGCATCTGAGACTAAAGTTTCAATCAGTACACACCCGAAATCTAATGGATTTAGTGTAAAGACGTCATAATCAGTCAAAGAAAAACATGACCTTGTGCAATGTCCAGATACAGGTATTGACATAATGTAGATCCATGAATGTGTACATGTATGTAACAACAATAATTACAATTGATCAAGTTAATTTATATCTCGGGTGAGCTTCCTTCACAACAATATAAAATGTGGAAATTTTTGGAAGGAGTTAAAGAATAAGTGAAAATCAAAAGGAAAATCGAAAGTGACAAAAGGAAATGCAAATACCAAAAATCATGTGAAAAAGATCGCGAATGGTTGAATTATATAGTAGATCGGAATTTAATGAACTGTACAACATGTTCATTATGTTTCACACTGAAGATATAGCATTATTTGATTTGGTCCCGGCTATTGAAATGTGGAATATTTCTGGACAGCGCTCATGACGACATAGTCAGGTACCCTATGGTTTTCGTGAGGATTGCGATGACGTGGAAGACAATGTTGATATTTTTTCTGTCCTTGTTCCTGATTTTGATAAAGAAAATCATTGAGATTATTAAAGGTTTTATCAAAATCAGAATCAAGATTATCCCTTTGTTCCTGTCTAACTTATGTAAACGAAAGCATAAAAATAAAATTAAACAGCTATCATTTATATTAGTGTTTGTCAAATGAATGTCGTTTCAAAAGGACCAGTAGATTTGGAGCCGGACCAGTCGAGTTTTCAGTCCACTGGTCCGGCTGGCCAGTACACTAAAAAGCTAAAATTCGACCCCTGGGTAGCAGTAAATTTTAGTACGTTGTAGTATGTTACATCATCAATTTGCCACTACTTCACAGTCTTGTGAAGAAAAACATATTATCAAAGACAGTGTGTTAAAAATTTGAGACAGCGACTTGAACTATTCAGGTCTCAAACTAACATATTCTAGAAGAAAAGGAAAGACGGTAAATTTGACGGAAAGTTGTGGAAAAGGACCTAGAGTGACCAAATCCTCAAAAATTATAGACAACATTTCAAATATTTGTGCAATGAAAGTATTTTTTTTAGTTCATTTGCTAAATGTCACCTAATGTCAAAGTGGCTCTTGTCATTTGTTGTTGTAAACTATTTAAAAAGCTTATCTTCAGGAGATTTATATTTTGGCTGAAAACCTGGTGGAAAAGCTCCTTTTGTTATTAAAACTAAAGCGTTTTCATAATTAGTTTACAACAATGATAGCTGCAGAAAAACAATGATAGGCAAATATGTCATGAAGAAACTAAAGTGTTTCTTGTTTAAATCTTCATCATTAAATATCTTGAAAGTCTTAAAGTGTAGAATGAATCATTGTATTATTTACTACCCTTATCATCAATTTCAACCAAATTTCTAAATTTATCCTTCGTAAATTTAAAACTAAATGTAATACTGAATTATTTTGTATATTATGCTCTTGCCAAGTGTAATTATAAATATACATCATTATAAATTGTGCTAGATCTTCTGTTTGGAAGTAATGCATTATTGGAAATATTCGAATGAAACTTTTAACTATGCTGGACAACTTTATGAGGATATAAAAAAGAAGATGTGGTATAATTGCCAATGAGACAACTATCCACAAAAGACCAAAATGACACAGACATTAACAACTTAGGTTACCGTACGGCCTTCAACAATGAGCAAAGCCCATACCGCATAGTCAGCTATAAAAGGCCCCGACAAGACAATGTAAAACAATTTAAACGAGAAAACTATCGGCCTTATGAGGATGTTTATATTGTTAGGTAAGGCTCCCACAGGGATATCAGTTCTTTTATAGAAGGTCTTTTGTTAATGTACCTTGAACATCTTCACGTCTATCAATAAAACATTTTTTTTTCATTTGGATCTGCAATCCTCTTCAACTTTGTTTCAGGGTTTATTGACTTGATTAATGTTTATGTCCAACAATGTAACCTTGACCTTCATTATGGTGTTCATTTAGTTTCAGCATATACATGTATGAGGTGTGTTTTTGTTGTTGTTTTTTTTCTATTTCCTATACTTATGTTTAACCGTCATTGTTTTATATTGGTACTGTACAGACGAAATGGACAAAGATTATTCAATTTGAAGAGTCAAAAATTAGTTTAATGGTTCATTAAATTCAAAATAGATAATAGCCATTCATTAAATAAAACATGAAATATTTTGAAAGTTAGTACTAGTGACATCCTCTTGAAAAAATTCTGCATTCGCGCCTGTTTGCTGGAGAATATAGATATCAGAAGATGTGGTATGAGTACCAATAAGAAACTCTCAATATAAGTCATAATTTGTAAAAGAAATCTATTATAGGTCAGAGTTCCGTCTTCAACTAGGAGCCTTTTTCAATGATAAGTAGGTGACATTAATGGCAACATGTTTATGGAATGTTCAATGACTTATTTTATATTATATAAACAGTCTATCTAGTTTGTAATTACATTATAGTGCAAATATATAAAAACCAAATTTTATTATAATTTTAAATCCAATGCTAGTATGTATTTAGTTATTTGCATGTACTTTACCAATTATTATAATTTTTTTCTTAAATAGTATGATTCATAATTTATTGCATTTAAAAATAATAGAATTCTGATATAAATATATGCAAATTCTCATGTATCTTTTTTCATGCGTAATGTTTCGTGAAGGATTAATAATTTTAATACCCTATTTATAAGTTAAAGGGGTTTTTAATGTAAATGTCATACTGTGAACTGACTGCACAATTATTCAACTCGACTTCAAATCGTACTTTTTATTGACACATTATATTAGTACATATACATAATTTGTTTAGAAATAGGCTACACAAGTAGCTTTTTTATTTGTGTTGTCGGGATATACAAGTACCTGGTCACGTCCACTTTTATTTTGGTCAATCTGATGAGTTAAGCATTTTTAAACTGATTTGTATAGTTCGTTCTTATGTTGTGCTGTTATACTACTGTCCCATGTTAGGGGGAGTATTGGGATCCCACTAACATGCTTAACCCCGCCACATTATTTAAGGATGTGCCTGTCCAAAGCCAGGAGCCTGTATTTCAGTGGGTGTCGTTTGTTTATGTTAAACATATGTTTTTCGTTCATTTTTTTTTATATAAATAAGCCCGTTAGTTTTCTCGTTTGAATTGTTTTACATTGTCACATCGGAGCCTTTTATAGCTGACTATGCGGTATGGGCTTTGTTTATTGTTGAATAATACGGTGATCTATAGTTGTTAATGTCAGTGTCATTTTGGTTTCTTGTGGACAGTTGTCTCATTGGCAATCATACCACATCTTCTTTTGTTATATTTGAGGATTCTTCGTTTTCAATGTAAAATAAAAATTCTGAATTTCCAATACCTTTGAATTTGAGTACATCCGGATGAAAAATGTAATGCTGCAGCTTTTTTTAAATGAAATAATAGTTATCAAAAGTACCAGGATTATAATTTTATACGCCAGACAAAACATTTGTTTTTAAATCCCTCAATATTTCCGGACATTTTCGAAGTAGTTTGATTGAAGAACACTACGTGATTAATTTTGCTCATAGAACTTTGTACATAAGAGTTTCCGAAAATTTGTACTTTTGTACGCCAATAACTAACGCTCAATTCTCAATATATGCTGAAGCTGCATTAATCAAACACTTATCAATCAATCACTGTTTTCTTTCTAGCGCAGCAGAAAAAGTTATGGCGCCCGTCATCTTTATTTATCTATAGACAATATTTGTTAAGTGTCTTTAAATATCAGCTGTTTTTGTACGAGTCTAGGAAACGAGGTGTTTGCGAGCTACTGCACCTGTTTTGAGCCGAGTAAAGATACAACTGATATTTAAAGACCCTTAACAATTATTGTCTTTATCCTACAATTTATTCTGTATATTTTTTGTGTTTTGAAAGACACAAAAACACATGATTAGCTTTTATTTTCGATTTGAAATCCCTTGAAGCCCGTGTAGAAATACGATTTAGCATAGCGATATATGTAGGGTTGTATCTGTACAATATAACACCCAATTGCAGGATAAAATAAATTATTCATGCAACCCATAGATTTGTTGGATTTTTTTTACATGGTCGTTGATGTATTTTACAATCAGTCTGAGTAAAATAATACTCATTTGCTTGCCCATTTTTTTCACCAATAATATACATAAATCAAATTTGAATCACGGATAGTCTTTATTTTTGATAAATTAGTGTGCCGGCCGGAGTACGGCAGGTAATGAACGTCAAAACAATCTAGTTCGCCTATCAAAGATGTAAATGAGCCATGCATGTACGTTGAGTTTACAAGACATTACTGCTGTAAAGAAAATGTAATCGGGGGTGTACAGAATTTTACACCGTTGTTGAAATTCGTACACCCTGAGGCGTAGCCGAATGGGTGTATGAATTTTCAACAAAGGTTTTAAGTTATCTTGGTGTAATCAGGGGTGTACAGAACTTTACACCGTTGTTGAAATTCATACACCCTGAGGCGCAGCCGAATGGGTGTATGAATTTTCAACAAAGGTGTCAACTCCGTACAACCCTCATTACACCAAGATAACGAATTTATTTCTTGTGAACAATTCCTTTACTAATTTTGAAACCAGGATGTAGAATTGTAAAAATGGTAATGAAAAATTTCCAGCGTAATAATTTTTTCAATGTCCATGTTGCTGCACAATGTCAAATACTTATTTACCTTATTTTTGGAAAACTGCAGAAAATTTTGGTGTTCTTTAGAGTTTACAAAAAAACTAAATATTTCTTAAATTTTTTATTTTTTTTATTTTAGCATTTTCTTCTTAAAGTCATAAGAAACGAGTGACCGGTGAAAAATAATTTTCTTCCAATTCTTGAACCAATGCATACAAACATCATTAACTTAGTCTTCTGTGCTCGAATTTATCATTTTTTTCTTGTAAATTTCATATAATCATCAATTTTTTTTTCAATCGGTCAGTGTTGTTGTGAAAATATGGCAGGTAATTAAAGTTCGTGTTTTGAAGCCGAAGTTTGACGATTGTCACCTGTTTGTCAACAATTGACGAAAAAAAAACAAAAAAGCATGAAAATTGAGCACGTGTTTAACATGTAAATTCAGATAAAAGTTTATTTTAAGGACATCCATGCGTATTGTGGTCACCGGATTTTTACGAGATGGGTCACACTGAGGTCACCTTGCATACGGAAAATATGTCGGGGGAATTGCTTGCTGGAAGGAAACAATTCAAATAAAGTAAACTTCTTCTAAAAATGAATAAATTAAAGAATTTTCTTCAGAAAAAAGGTTATGTACATAAGTTTTATAATGAAAACTAAACATTGAGTTATAAAAAACATATGCATTATTTTTTTTGATTTGAGGTTTCTTATGACTTTAATATTATTTTTTTTCTCAATTTTACTTTTTTTTTTAAATTTGGCTTAATTTTATATATCCCCGGGTGAACAAGGGTGCGGTGTTATTTACACCGGGGAAGTCAACCAATCAGATTGCAGTAATTTTGCTGCATAAGAAATAACATTGTTTATCCACCTTTAAGTTATCCTTATGTATCATGTCTTACCCGACATATAATGAGTAATCGTTGTCAATACATGAAACACACGTTATCCTCACACTGCAGGAATGAAAGCCAAACTCGTATAGACAATACTTTTTCCCATCTTATGTAAAAAAAAATATGACAATTCGACTTTTACATGTTGAGACATATTAACGTGGGTAATACAATACACCCTTCCTGTAGTACCTAAGTGGGTTTCGGGACTACTTTGAAGAATTGAATGTCTGTTTTTGGAACTTTATTGGGGTGTAAAAGCGTCTACAATCTGTCGATAGCTGTAACTTGGCATTGCACAATGTGATGTTTTTCTCTGGTGGTTTATGACGTCTGTACAATAGATCCTTTGGATGTTGGATGTGTACGGATTGATTGTAAATCTTAGATGAATCAATTTTTTTTATTAGTTGTTAGTGGCTTTGAACTAGCTGTCAGATAACTGCGATTACTCTCAGATCTGTTCATTGTGTCGGGATGTATAAGTACCCGGCCACGTCAACGTGTATTTTTATCTATCTGATGAGTTAAGCCTTTTCAACTGATTTGTATAGTTCGTTCCCATGTTGTTCTGTTATACCACTGTCCCAGGTTAGGGGGAGGGTTGGGATCCCGCTAACATGTTTAACCCCGCCACATTATTTATGTATGTGCCTGTCCTAACTCAGGAGCCTGTAATTCAGTGGTTGTCGTTTGTTTATGTGTTACACATATGTTTTTGGTTCTTTTTTTCATAAATAAGGCCGTTAGTTTTTTTCGATTGAATTGTTTTACATTGTCTAATAGGGGCTTTTTATAGCTGATTATACGGTATGGGCTTTACTCCTTGTTGAAGGTCGTACGGTTACCTTTAGTTAATGTCTGTGTCATTTTGGTCTTTTGTGGATAGTTGTCTCATTTGCAATCATACCACATCTTCTTTTTTATATTGACCGAAGAACATTTAGTTCATTCTTCCGCGCTTCATTCTTAAAATGTGCACACGATCAACGATTTTACCGGTTAACCTATGAAATAATAAAAAGAAGCAATTAATACTTATAATTTCATTTTTTGCTTGGATCATGAAAACACAATTTACATCAAGGTTTTAATTAATTTACCTGAGCACTTCATTATGAGACCTCGTGTCATCATGGATGATACATTTTATTGTGTAATGCAACTGCTTAAGGAATAACACGTGATGTGCACTTAGCCAATCAGAATAATGTATTATAATGAAACATACATGTACATGTTAATGTGAAAAATCCAATAGATTATCTTTAGACAGTTATTTGAATAAAATTATGAATACTGTTAATATCTTCAATTTATATAGATGATGTTCTTTCACTAAATAATTCAAAATTTGGTGACTATGTGGAACGCATCTATCCCATTAAACTAGATATAAAGGATACTACAGATACAGTTAAGTCGGCTTCATATCTTGACTTACATCTAGAAATTGACAATGAGGGTCGATTGAAAACAAAACTTTACAACAAAAGAGATGATTTCAGTTCCCAATTGTGAACTTTCCATTTCTAAGTAGCAACATTCCAGCAGCACCTGCAAACGGGGTATATATCTCCCAATTGATACGATATTCCCGTGCTTGCATTTCCTATCATGACTTTCTTGATAGAGGGTTACTGCTCACAAGGAAGCTATTAAACCAAGAGTTCCAAATGGTGAAGTTGAAATCATCCCTTCGTAAATTTTACGGACGCCATCACGAGTTGGTTGACCGTTATGGAATAACCGTTTCACAAATGATATCGGATATGTTCCTTACGTCGTAACTACAATCCCCTTCCTTTTCATTAATTTGACCTACCGAATTAAGACTATTTACCGGATTTGTAATCGCATAAGCAACACGACGGGTGCCGCATGTGGAGCAGGATCTGCTAACCCTTCCGGAGATCACCCCTAGTTTTTGGTGGGGTTCGTGTTGTTTATTCTTTAGTTTTCTATGTTGTGTCATGTGTGCTATTGTTTTTCTGTTTGTCTTTTTCATTTTTAGCCATGGCGTTGTCAGTTTGTTTTAGATTTACGAGTTTGAATGTCCCTTTGGTATCTTTCGTCCCTCTTTTGTATAAATTTCAAGATTTAATTTATTTTTTTAGACCGGTTTTTTCTAAAGTGAATATTGATCAATATTTTCGAAGGGTTAAATATTTCTCAGTGGTGACTTGCCATGGCTTTGTTTGAACTTGTATGTTTGCTTTTTTGTCTTGAATGTTGTCACTAATATTTTATTTACAGTGCATTTGAATTCAGATATTGCAGATCAAATTTATTCGTTCATTGTGTATTAATTTATGTTTTTTGATTTGAGTTAAGTCTGCCAATTGATATTTTATCGTGTGTATTTTTATGTTATGCTATTGTTTCAGAAAAAGGGAGAAGGTTTGGATCCATTAAAACGTTTAATCCCGCTGCAAATGTTTGCACCTGTCCTAAGTCAGGAATCTGATGTACAGTAGTTGTCGTTTGTTTATGTAATATATACGTGTTTCTCGTTTCTCGTTTTTTTTATATAGAATAGACCGTTGGTTTTCCCGTTTGAATGGTTTTACACTAGTGATTTTGGGGCCCTTTATAGCTTGTTCGGTGTGAGCCAAGGCTCCGTGTTGAAGGCCGTACATTCAACTATAATGGTTTACTTTTTTTTAAATTGTTATTTTGATGGAGAGTTGTCGCATTGGCACTCGCACCACATCTTCCTATATCTATGTAATTATATAGGAAGGATTTCCATTTTTCACATGCACATATAGGTCTTTTTTTTTACAAGTCTCTGGAATCGTGCAGAATAATCATATGTAGTTGTAAAGGAAATGCGAAACGTCTTTATATATTTACAACAGAGAGATACAATCGTTTTTTTTGGGGGGGGGGGGGGGGGGGAAGAATAGATGGGGTATTTGTCATGTTCAAAGCAGTCACTGTAATCATGTTAATTTATCATATGCCGGATCTACCTCCAGTAGTATCGCTTCCTTGGAACACCGTCTATAGGGTGCTGTCCTGAACCAACTATGGAATTTAAACGGTTCAAAGCCATCTTCCGTGCCAAAGTCCAAGAGTATTCACAAAATAGGAGTTTGGGCTTGAAGGAGTGATATGAATTTCATAAGCATGGCATATCGGGGAAATGCTCGAAAAATATATCGTTTTCTGCAAAATGCACCACAAAAAACATGTAACTTGTATTTTATTTTTCGTCAGCTTTATAATAATAAAATAAAGGAAACCTATTTAACTGCATGTTAACATCTTGAATACATTAAATAATGATTATGCATATGACATATTAAATCACGGAAATACCAAGGGCGACACATGGTACTCAATGCATTTTTTACAAAAAATATCGAAAGTACATTTTATTTGATATTAAAATACGCATTACGTATACCAAATGTGTATGTAATCTATAATCAATCTTTTCGAGTGTAATGTTAATGATGTTATTTATAAAAAAAAATATTTATGTTTTGAACATGCGCATTTATTCATTAAAAACACAGTCTAGTATAAAAAGGACAGACAGAGTGTGTCAGATATTTCAGTAGGAAGAATTATTCTAAAAGTAAGTAAAGGTATACATTATAAATAATTTCTCTACTGGTAAATTCTCTTAAATTCATAGATACTAGAAGACACCCTGCTTTTTACTATCAATTCTCAGTTTACATACAGTAACTAATCAATCCACGGCGGTCATTAATAATTCATGGGGGCTTGAATATGTCATGATTTTACCACGGGTTGGCCTTTTTTTACACATATTTTACCATGAGCGATAGCGAGGGGTAAAATGTCGGCATAAAGGGACAACCCGTGGTGAAATCATTATTTCGATACTAATAGGACAAATACGGCAATTGTTTTGGATCAAAGCGCTCTAGCTGAGGGCATGATTTGTCGTTCCCATAAATAAACGCACCATTAAAATACCGTAAAAGATCGGAGCAAACTGAATAAGTGACATGCTAAAAATGTTTACAAGAACATGTTTAGAAAGGTTTTGATGAATCTAAATAATAAGTGTACTTCAGGGGGCTCGCGGGTCTAAATCTATTTTTTTTAATTTAATATAGGATTTGTCTATATTTTTCTATAAAACTTTATCTTGTACTTTTAATAAAATAGAAAAATAAAATTCAAAAATAGGGTCACCGTTCATTTACGCTTACAATCTGCCTTCGAAAGAAGCATACATTTCTGTTACATGTAATGTCCTTTCTGTTGAACTAATAGGAGAAATAGCGGTAATATCAAAATAAAAAAAGGAACTAAATTACCGAAATTGCTTAAGTTTTACAATTATTTAGTTCATGTACAGCTTACTCGAAAACAACAATAAAAAATATTGGTCACCGATAAGTTAAAAAATATATTCAATTTTAATGCCAAAAAAGGGCTTTTTTTTTTTTTACATCAAAGGGAAATAATTTGGATCTTTTTCAATGATATCTACATTTTAAGAATCACCTGGGGCCAACACGAATTGATTTTTTTGTACCATATGATAAAGTAACAACTACTTAAGGTAATAAAAAAGAATTGTAATGAAAAATAATTTTTATTTTTTTCTGATAATTTTATACACGCTCCTTAAAAGCCTTATATTTATAACAATAAAGCTTATATGAAACATTTCAGCATCGTTTGCCTACGTTTCTTTGTTGTGATAATTTTGGGTTTCACAAGCGTGTATTTTCCTATAAAATGCCTTTATTCTGACGTCAATGTTTTGTGACTTTGGGAACCTCATTCTTAAAAAGCATATGACGCGGAAGTACGGTCGGAACAGCCCAAACAATATTTTCATATTAACCACGTGTGTGTACTCAAAGCGTTTGAACGACGTCATGTTAGATTATATATAGACCCTCTCTATATATGTTATATTTGTTATTCTCATCGGATTTTATCTAATGCTTAGTTCGTCTCTGTGTGTGTTACATTTTAATGTTCTGTCGTTGTTCAGACACTCAAATCAATCAATGTATTCGTAGGTAGATGTTTTTGTGTTCTGTTAAATTGTTCCTTTTAAAATTGATATACGATGATGACTGATGTACTGATGTTTTGGCTAATTTATTGTTTATTTAACGCATCAATGTCAATATAACGGAATTTGATAAGACTCATTAAAAGAGGGACGAAAGATACCAAAGGGACAGTCAAACTCATAAATCATAAACAAACTGACAACGCCATGTCTAAAAATGAAAAAGAAAAACAATAGTACATATGACACAACATAGAAAACTAAAAATTAAACAACACGAATCCCACCAAAAACTAGAGGTGATCTCAGGTGCTCCGGAAGGGTAAGCAGATCCTGTTCCACATGTGGCACCCGTCGTGTTGCTTATGTGATTACAAATCCGGTAAATTGTCGAATTCGATTGGTCACATGCATGAAAGGGAAGGGGGTTGTAGTTACGACGTAAGGAACATATCCGATATCATTTGTGAAACGGTTATTCCATAACGGTCAACCAACTCGTGATGGCGTCCGTAAAATTTACGAAGGGATGATTTCAACTTCACCATTTGGAACTCTTGGTTTAATAGCTTCCTTGTGAGCAGTAACCCTCTATCAAGAAAATCATGATAGGAAATGCAAGCACGGGAATATCGTATCAATTGGGAGATATATACCCCGTATGCACGTGCTGCTGGAATGTTGCTACTTAGAAATGGAAAGTTCACAATTGGAAAGCTGAAATCATCTCTTTTGTTGTAAAGTTTTGTTTTCAATCGACCCTCATTGTCAATTTCTAGATGTAAATTAAGATATGAAGCCGACTTAACTGTATCTGTAGTATCCTTTATATCTAGTTTAATGGGATAGATGCGTTCCACATAGTCACCAAATTTTGAATTATTTAGTGAAAGAACATCATCTATATAGCGGAAAGTAGATTTTGCTAACTTCTCATCTTTCTTCCTAAGAAGTTCCTGCATGAAGTCAGCCTCATAATAATAAAGAAATAAGTCGGCAAGTAGAGGGTCACAGTTTGTTCCCATTGGAATGCCGACAGTCTGTTGAAAAACACGTCCTCCGAACATTACAAATAAAAGTGAGAGGGTTAGCGCTATAGAACCAGGTTTAATCCACTATTTTCTACATTTGAAAATGCCTGTGCCAAGTCAGGAATATGACAGTTCTTGTCCATTTGTTTTTGATGCGTTTTGTTATTTGATTTTGCCATGTGATTATGGACTTTCGAAATGATTTTCCTCTGAGTTCAGTATTTTTGTGATTTTACTTTTTAAAGCATGTGATATGGCAATTCCGATAGTTCCGGAATAATGCAATATTGTTACTTGTTAAAATTGATATCTATAATACATATAAATAAATGTGTCTTCAATAACAAATTATATACCATAAGAAACATAAATCAAAATAAATAACACGATATAATTTATTATAAACATACAGAAAACGCCAAGTCTAGCTATATTTGAAATTGTGATGCAATGCAAATTATGCAGAACATGTAGTAGGATGTGAACGAGGGGAAAACTATAATACCTTCTGAAAAATATATTGATACATAAAATCTTCAAACGTCAATAGTTTAACAAAATTGTCATTTCTTATTTAATTATAGTAGTACCGTGGTCAATTTTGTTATATAGTCATAAAAAATAAATAGTGAAAATAATGATAGATTGTCTTCGTTGCATAATGCCTATGTTTTAACTTTTTTTTCTTTCTAACATAATGATTGTCGCAACAATTTTAATGAGAAAAAAAACATGACCACATAATTGAGTGAAGTATGTCGTTCAAAGACATTGCTGTTTAAGATTTTAAATATGCCATTTAAAATTTAAAAAAATGATGTTGAGGGTGGTACCCAACACTTTCACGAAAACAAATTGGCTCTTTTAATTTTCATAAAATTTTGACAAAAGAAAAGTATTTGATCCTTTGAAAAAAATATTAAAATTTCAAAAAATTAAACCAACCATTTTATCAGAAACATTACATTGGTTATAAAGCAGCTTGACAAATTCTAGTTATGATAATTGAGAAGCTTTATATTCCCTTAACAACACAACGTAATTCAAACGTTTAGCTGATTTTCAGAGTAATCTCCCTGTAGTGTTAGGTACCACCTTAAGCAAAGTGTGAGACGACTTGACGGAACATGACATAACAAAGACACACTTTGTGACATGGAGATTTAGTGTCTGCACATCAACACGTTGTTGTTTACAAGTGCGTTAGCAACTCCGGTCCTTTTATGAATTCAGACCAGATCTTTTTATATGCCCCCCCCCCCCAAAAAAAAAAAAATACAACAAAATCATATAATGATGATGATGTTTGCAAAATTAAGCAAACATTTGTTTCCCTTAATTAATTGTTAGTTAGTGATTTACTAACATTGATAGGTATGTACAAAAAAATCAGACACAAGGAGACGAGTTGTATGAATGAAAAATTCTGTCAGTTTTAGAAAAATCTGCCACATGAAACCACCGTTTGCGAAACACAAGCACTTTAATTTTCGTATTTGGACATTCCCAAATAAGGTAATTCAAGAACTAGAGGCTCTAAAGAGCATGTGTCGCTCACTTTGGTCTATGTGAATATTAAACAAAGGAAGCAGATGGATTCATGACAAAATTGTGTTTTGGTGATGGTGATGTGTTTGTACATCTTACTTTTCTAAACAGTCTTGCTGCTTACAATTATCACTATCTAAATGAACTTGATCCAGCAGTTTCAGTGGAAAATTTTAATAAAAATTTACAAATTTGATAAAAATTGTTAAAAATTTACTATAAAGGACAATAACTCCTTAGGGGGTCAATTGACCATTTCGGTCATTTAACTTATTTGTCAATCTTACTTTTCTGAACATTATTGCTGTTTACAGTTTATCTCTATCTATAATATTCAATATAACAACCAAAAACAGCAAAATTTCCTAAAAAATACTAATTCAGGGGCAGCAACCCATCAACGGGTTGTCCGATTCATCTGAAAATTTCAGGGCAGATAGATCTTGACCTGATAAACAAATGAACCCAAGTAGATTTGCTCTAAATGCTTTGATTTTTGAGTTATGAGCCAAAAACTGCATTTTACCCCTATGTTCTACTTTTACCCGTGGCGGCCATCTTGATTTGATGGCCGGGTCACCGGACACAATTTTTAAACTAGATACCACAAAGATGATTGTGCCCAAGTTTGATTAACTTGGCTCAGTGGTTTCTTCAGAGAATTATTTTTGTAAAAGATAACCAAGATTTACGAAAAATGGTTAAAAATTGACTATAAAGGGCAATAACTCCTTAAGGGATCAACAGACCATTTTGATTCTGTTGACTTATTTGTAGATCTAACTATGTTGAACATTTTTGCTGTTTACAGTTTATCTCTTCCTATAATTATATTCAAGATAATAACCCAAATCAGCAAAATTTCCTTAAATTTACCAATTCAGGGGCAGCAACCCTTTGGGCCAGGTGAGCTAAAAACGCAAGGAATTTAGAAAAAATATTTATTTAGTTTAAGTTAACATTGTTAAAACAAAACACAGGACATTTTTCTTTAATGTTTTAAAATATTTATAGGATATACGTGGACAGGAACCAGAATGAAATTTGTAATAGTCGCAGTTATGGTAGCTCTGTGCCTTGCAGGTAAGTTAATTATAGTAACTGGCGAGATTACCAATACATAGATATCTTGTAATGCATGTTTAAATAAACCTTGCATATGCAGGACGAGATCCAATACATTTTAAAAGTAAGCTCGAAAAGAAAGTCAACCTGGATGAAGAGCGGAAATATTGGTATGCGACATGTAAAATATACCTAAAGACCCCTTGAAGCATTATGGCAAGGTTATTTAATATGAATATCGTGAAAGTGTAAACAGGGGATGAAAAACGGAATAAAAAATGTGGAGCAGAATTTATTTATCTTTCCGAAGCATTCCCCCAATCACGCTCAATATAAGTGGTGTACATGTTATGTTGATCAGTCTATAGATTTCAACTTTGTGTTTTGAGTACCGTTATTTGTCTTTTTCTCTCTTTGTTTTAAGCCATGGCGATGAAAGTTTATCTACGATTTTAAAGTGTCAATATCTCTTTAGTATCTTTCGCCTCTGTTTGTTAAGTCCCGATCTAATACTAAAGTGTCTGTGTATTTATACATCCAGTATCGCCTGACTGCCGTCGAACAATGACTATATTTCTCTACTACTCCCCCAGTAGAAACCGAACCATCGTCTCGTGTGAGATCATTGGTGTACACTGGTATTTATTTAAATGTTTCCATTTTCACATTCGAACTAATATAAATAACACCATGTATATGTTAGCTCGCATCGGATTAAACGTTAAATGTGATCAGTATCCGTTGTAAAACAATAAATGCATGCAAAAGCGTGTTATATTAAAACAAATTAGAAACGATAGTTTTAATTCCGTATTGGATGATGGAATTGCGTCCAGTAGCAAATACTTCATAAATGTTAGGGATGATGAAAAGATATTTAGTCTCGCAACAAACCACCTGAAAAACATGAAGATAGCTTGGCATTCTTTCTACAACTATGCCTCGGTGTAATGCCCCCTTTTCGATCGTACGTGTCTGTACCTATACATCCTGAAAAACTGAACAGAGACCCCATTTTATTGAATGTTAACTTGCGTTCGGAAGGCGATCTGTACCAAGGTACACTCGGAATTGATATATTGTATATTTGGTTGAATTAACTATTGATAATCATTTATAATTCAGGTGAGAGTGCTGCTAAACATTATGGTAGCCACAATTACCAAAACAACGATAACCACAATTGCAACACGTACTGCAACACATGTGACCAAACAGTTCGGGTGTATCAGTGCGCATATCAGAATTGCCATGACGCATGCGCTAGAATAGGCTGTAATGGTATCCATAAATGTCTCAACAACTACCAATGTTGTTGTAAATGTACAGGAACACATTGATAATTGTAATGCCTTTTTCGTTTGACCACTAGTTGGTAATGAACACATCAAGTGAAAATGGAATAAAATCTCAATTATAACAGAATATTGTCGTTTTATTTTGTTTGTTTTTGTTAGTTTGTAAAATAAGTCTGTTTGGTGTCAAAAAAAGCTTCCAATCACAACTTATTCGAGGGACTGACCGAAAACAGAAACCCCTTAAGCAACATTTTTTGTCATTTTTGAGAATTTAGTGTTGATGCCAGTTCCTGCGATATCAATACACGTTGAAAATGAGTGACAGCTTTTAGTGTTACCTTACGTAAGTAAGATACTTACATTGAATATGAATTCCGGTTGAAGCAGATACGCCAAGAGTTCAGGACATACCATTAAGATACATGTAGGATATTCAGAAGACAATTATAACTTACAGACAATGAACACGAAAAAGGGCATGTATGAGGAAACGTACGTGTCATTTTTTATAATAAGTATAAACCCTATATATTGAACTCTAATGAAAATGATATCGGAATGGACAACAACTGTCATATTCCTGACTTGGTACATTTAAAATGCCCTGTGTTGAATCACTTATCAAATATTATTTATTCAAATTAGATTGTTTACCAATTCAAAATAATATGTAAAGTTTTCAAATTTAGATTCTAATCAAATGCAATTAAAGGGGGTTGGTGTTGCTTATTCTTAATTTTTCTGTGTTGTGTCATGTGTGCTTTTGTTTCCCTGTTTGTCTTTTTCATTTTCAGCCATGGCGTTGTCAGTTTAATTTCGATTTATGAGTTTGACCGTCCCTCTGGTATCTTTTGTCCCTCTTTTCTGATTCAATTCAATTCAATATTTTTATTTACGTCTCACCTTATGTATAAAATTACACAATACATTTATAAAAGATACACTTTGTATACATAAGCCAATCTGTACAGATTTACGAGAGACGGTAATCACTTAAAAGAATATGTGTATGTACATAATAAATATTCAACCTGAATGGTAAAATTATACAACACAAGTATTTCATTATTATTTACAATATAAAACTTCTCGGCGTCGTTTAAGAATACAATTACAGGTTTTGACACATAATCTTATAATATCTTGATTCGAAAATATAAATACTATTTTCTGGCAATCTGTAAAACTATTAAACTGATCATCAATTTTAAGAGACTCAGTAAAAAGAACTTGTCTAAGATCACTATAAACAGGACTATGTAGAAAAATATGATATTGATCTTCGACAGTTTTACAACAATTAAAACAACATCTCTATTCCAGCGGCAAATTTTTATACCTCCCAGTTTCCAGTCCAATAGCAGCCACCCCACATCAAAATTTTCCAAAGGCGCTTCTTTCACAAAAATCCATTACCAGTTTGCAGTAGTTTTCAACAACATACTCCTTCTTAAAAATACTATAGGTTCTCAATTTCTTAAACCCATTTTCCCGTCTGGAAGAGGATGAACTAACAATACACTTCCATTCTTCAATATAATTATCAATCATTCTTGACATCTCTGTATCAATAAACATATTTTTATCAAAATTAGTGTTTATATTACAAAGTTCCGTGAATTGTTTTTTTAACAATGAAATTCCAATTTTTCACAATTTTATGTCTCAGACCGACCTCATCTTCCCATATGAATATTTTCTAATTAATAAAATCTGGCTCCATATTTACTAATCTGTGCCAGTGTCTTGCAATTACTTTCAATTGAGTATATGGTAAATTGGAATCCACCCAATGTCCCCATTAAAGCTGGATTAGGTGTATATTTACCAACACCAAGGAAGAACCTACACGCTCTGATTTGAATCCTATTAATAAATGAGAAATTCTTGCAGCCCTAAATCGCGGCACCATATTCAACAATAGGACCTACAAGTGCATCAAATAGTTTTTTATAGCCGTCATATGACATGCCACCAATATCTTTACACTTAGCTATAACAAGACCTAGAGCTCTGTTTGCTGACCTAGCAACTGCTTTTTGCAGTAATACTAAAGTCTAGAGACTCATTTAAAACAAGGCCTAGATAAGCATATTCGCTGCTAGTAGCAATATTCATATCCCCACACTTAAAGACGTGACTTGATTGTTCAAATGAGGTCGGTCTGAAATGGACAACATTACTCTTTCATGAATTAATAGTCATTTTATTGTCAGTACACCAATGATACAACTCATCTAAGAGGTTTTGTAACTCATTCGCAGTATTTGCTAACAGTAAGATATCATCAGCATACAATAAAATACATACTTTTTCTCCCCCAATGTCAACACCAAAATCAAATGATTTTAAGTATACAGCTAATTCATTTATGAAAATGTTAAATAATAAAGGAGAAATTTGACAACCTTGTTTTAAACCACAGTTCACAGTTAACTAATCTGTATTGAAGCTATGGACTCTGATCGAGCACCTGACCCCATTATAAAGGGACTTAATAGCCATACACATTTTTACATCAACCCACAGAGATTTGAGTTTTTCCCATAACAATGTCCTATTAATCGTATCATACTCCTTCTTAAAATCGATAAATGCACAAAAGGTGGATTTTCGTAGTTTTTTTTACGAATATCGACTAAACTAGTAAGCGAAGATAGTTGATCTATGGTACTCCTTCCCTTCCGGAACCCATTTTGATCATCAACTAAGGACTGAATATCTTCAACCCATTGAGACAGCCTCAAGTTTAATATGTTACAATATAATTTATATGAAGCTGGGGCTAAAGCAATACCCCTATAATTTAAGGGGTCTCTTTTAACATGATTACACATGTGAATTACTCACTTTTAAACCTGACAATCAAAGTACTGTTTCTCAAGAACACAAAAGGAAACAAAACAAAACAAAAAGAAACTGAAAAACTTATAAGATATTTTGACTGAACGGTCCGTGTAATCAATTTCAAATATCAAAAGGTATTCAAATTTTAGATTTTTGATCACAGTTTTAAATCATCAAAATTCCAAACATTTGAAAAATTTTCAACAAATAGTTAAATTTTCATAATTCTAAATTACATTTTTATTTTTGATAGTTTAGATATTTGATCAAATTTTTAAAGGACTAAAATTAACGTTCAGTTTTGATTATTTCGCTCTTTGAAAGCTTGATTTTTTTATCATCACAAAATCAAAAATAGAAAAGGGGCTTCAAGATGAGTACCGGTAAACTACGAAACGGAATAAACGTAAAAACGGTCCGTGTAACACTTATCAATTCAAAGTTTTAAAAGCTTTTAAATTTTCGATATTTGGAATTTTGATCAAAATTTTAAAATTTCTATTGTAAAAGTTTTGAAATTTTAACCAAATAATTAAAATATTTTTTTTAAATTTGATAGTTCAGAAATTTGATCAAACTTCAAAAATACTAAACTTAACCTGCAATTTTGATTTTATTGTTTTACGTTTTGAAAGTTTTGATTTTTTAGCTCACCTGGCCCAGAGGGCCAAGTGAGCTTTTCTCATTACTTGGCGTCCGTCGTCGTCGTCCGTCGTTAGTATTCACAAACAAACTTCTCCTCTGAAACTACTGGGCCAAATTTAACCAAACTTGGCCACAATCATCATTATCTGGTATCTAGTTTAAAAAATGTGTCCGGTGACCCGGCCAACCGTTGAAGATGGCCGCCATGGCGAAAAAAAGAACATAGGGGTAAAATGCAGTTTTTGGCTTATAACTCAAAAACCAAAGCCTTTAGAGCAAATCTGACAGAGGTAAAATTGGCTATTAGGTCAAGATCTATCTGCCCTGAAATTTTCAAATGAACCGGTCAACCCCTTGTTGGGTTGCTGCCCCTAAATGGGTAATTTTAAGGAAAGGAGTAGGTCCGGTAAGGACTCATTTTGGCCTCAAATTTCAGTTTCATCTGACGAAAGATTTTGACCACTTTTTAAACACTTAAGTGTCTATTTTACTTGATTCAATTAGTTTTTGTGAAAGATTTTAACTAATTAAGTCATTAAAAACGATCCGATTCAAGCTCAAATATGAAAAATCTCTCAAATATGCCAAAAAAACGTCACTTTTCAGATGGTTTTTGTCCAAAGTGAAAGTGGCCGCATCCGTGTTCATCCACAATCTTAATATATGTTATGTATTATTATCAAATACAACTTACATTTCAATATTATGGATGAACACGAATGCGGCCACTCTCGTTTCACACGGAAACCGTCTAAAATTTAACTAAAATGATAGAATTTTGAAGATTTCACTAATTTAGCATGACTTAATGGTGCTACAACCCGATATTTGTGCATTATATTGTCAAAAACAGCCCATATTTATGTAGCAGAAGCATTCAACTGTCCAATAAACAACTAAAATTTACATTTTAACAATTTTGTAAAACTGCCATATTTTGGGGCCAAAAAGGGGTCTTATCGGACCTACTCCTTTTACGGTTTTAGGTTATTATCTTGAATATTATTATTATAGATATAGATAAACTGTAAACAGCAATAATGTTCAGCAAAGTAAGATCTACAAATAATTCATCATCACCGAGATGGTAAATTGACCCCTTTAGGAGGTTGTTATTGCCCTTTTAAGTAAATTTTTAACCATTTTTCGTAAATCTTAGTAATCTGTTACAGAAATCTTCTCCTCTAAAACTACAGGGCCAAATCTAATCAAACTTGGCCACAACCATCATTGGGGTATCTAGTTCCAAAAATGTGTCCGGTCACCCGGCCAACCAACCGAGATGGCCACCACAGCTAAAAATAGAACATAGGGGTAAAATGCAGTTTTTGGCTTATAACTCAAAAACAAAAGCATTTAGAGCAAATCTGACTAATAGTCGAATTGTTTACCAGGTTGAGATCTATCTGTTCTGAATTTTCAGATGAATCGGACAACCTTTTGTCGGACTGCTGCCCCTGAATTGGTAATTTTAAGGAAATTTAACTGTTTTTGGTTATTATCTTGAATATTATTAAAGATAGGACTGCTGCCCCTGAATTGGTAATTTTAAGGAAATTTAACTGTTTTTGGTTATTATCTTGAATATTATTAAAGATAGAGATAAACTGTAAACAGCATGAATGTTCAACAAAGTTATAAGATTTACAAATAAGTCAACCTTGACCGAAATGGTCAACTGACCCCACAAGGAGTTATTGTCCTTTACAGTCAATTTTTTAACAATTTTCTTAACTGGGCCAAGTTCATTATAGATGAAGATAATTGTAAGCAGCAAGAATGTTCAGTGAAGTAAGATGGACAAACATACAAATATAGTTTATATACCAATACACATATTAACATAGTTAATATGGCTTCTACTAACGAAAGCTCCATTTGGAGTCGATGTGTTTAGAGATTACTTAGTGTCAGTATATCTTTCCTATATTGCCTAAGATGTACAAACACATCACCATCACCAAACCACAATTTGGTCATGAATCCATCTGCTTTCTTTGTTTAATATTTACAAAGACCAAGGTGAGCGAGACAGGCTCTTTAGAGCCTCTAGTTAAATTTTTAGTAAAGATATCAAAAAGAGAAAAGGGGCGAACAGAGGGGTACCTGTAAACACGACTCTGATTATAATCATCCTTAGTTTGGAATTAATTGCACGAAATGTATAAAATATTCATTAATTACAAAATAGATAATTAAAAGAAGAAGTCGATTTTTTAATAAACATATTAGACATCACATGGGATAACAGTATTCTGTTATTATAAGGTTGTGCATCTCTAAAGAAAAAAAAAATTAAACCTATTAACACTAGCGTCAAATAAGTTGAATTAAATCTCTAATATAAGGTTAGCGTAAACTCGTACAAACGAAAATATTGTATGACCAACCAAAGAATAAAAAAGTTAAATCATTTACTGGAATTTGATATAAAACAGTAAATTCTTAACAACAACTTGTATAAGTATTCTACTCACATACTTTATATAACGAATTCCTATTATATTGACTTAGTTTTTATTAATAAAAGAAACCCTTAGATGTTTTTTAATGTCTAACTTCAAAAACATAAACATCCACTAACTAACATACGTAATTGATTCAAATATATAAGCCACATGTGCTATTGGAACATTGCGGTTATTTTTGTACTTTGTGTATGTTTAGATGTAGAAGTGCATATTGATCTCAATAGTCATACCCGTGGTTATGCAAAACATGTTAGAGAAGTCCAAACGATACAAAAGAGTGGACAAACTTATACTGAGACGAATTATTCAAAGAAGACGCCAGTATGTTACATTTTTGAATATGGTCGTGAAATTGTGGACAGAGAATCACAAAAGCATGATTAACAGCATGAATCCAAATTAAAGTATTTTCCTAAACCTACAAAGCCGACCTTGTCTAGATACACGGCTTCTCCTATTCCTATAGCTCCCAAACCTTTAGCTCAAGTGGAGACATCTACTTGTACATAAGTGTATGGGAACAGACTTTTCAGTCTAACATGCCTTGTCTCAGTATGGCAGCCTTTTCTACTTTTTCTGTGGAACAGACAGCTCCATTACCTTATTGTCCGCTGTTACACTCTTCTCTTTCAGTGCTATTAAATTGAAAAAAAAAATAATATAAAATAGCTCCA
This sequence comes from Mytilus trossulus, assembly GCF_036588685.1. Taxonomy (NCBI): domain Eukaryota; kingdom Metazoa; phylum Mollusca; class Bivalvia; order Mytilida; family Mytilidae; genus Mytilus; species Mytilus trossulus. The sequence continues at coordinate 64,111,228 of NC_086373.1, forward strand.
ATACTTTGATTTTTATCAAAAATATACAAATTTAGCTTTTAGTTAAGAAAGCGGCAGAAAATGGGACTCACGATATTTGGACTTAGAACACTCAAAGGAGAATAAAAATGCATTTGATAGCTGATTAATGTTGTTTACCAAAATAGCAAAAGATCATATGAATGTCCCACGGTGAGCTTAAAAAGCAGTTGGTATTAACTCATGTAGGCAAAAATTTTAGTTGTCTCACATCTTTATTATAAGACATTGCGTGTGAATGCAGACCAAACGGTTTGAGAACCTTAGGAAATCAACAACTAAAGAAATAATAGACCACTTTCGAGTTCATCCGTCACCGGAAAAAACTCGTCAATTATACGCGCCTTTATCATCGTCATTTGTGCGTTTAGGGGCGTCGTCACTTCCTTCCAATGTTGAGCGAGTGGTTGGAAAACTATAATTCTATATTGTACGAATTATTCGGCAAATTGAGTACTCAAAATTGACAATCAACACTGCTGTCATTAGGGAAATGTCAGTAAGTACTTACAGAGCAACCATTATTTCTAGTTTATCCTGCACAAAGACGATCACTAAGACGCTTGATGAACGTAAATAGTGCAGGGATACAGGCGAGCCCTCTATCTGGTAAATGACGTCATAAAGGCGTGTATAATTGACGAGTTTTTGCCGGTGACGGATGAACTCGAAAGTGGTCTATTGTGTAACTTCACAACACTGCACCACACATATTGTGCAAAGCCATGATGACACAACCTATACTAACTGCATGTTGTATCAAAAATTGTGGTTTGTCATGATTTGAATTTAGGAAATATAAGTGAACGTGGAAGTATGCCTTGCACTTCTTACCTTCATATTAATCAATTAAAAAATACTGAGTTTTTAAAACAAGTAAAATTGAAAATGGGAGAAAAGCCCACGTACAAGGTATAAAAACCCCAAGAATCCTGAAACAAAGATGCGAGCATTTTTATAATTTCATTGACAACCATTTATGTTTTGTTGTACCAGTTTACCATTGTTTACATCGGAAGGTGAGTAACTCTTGATGGTTTCATTTCGCTGCTTCAGAAAATTAACACATTCAATCAAATGCAAATAAAACATGCTTAAAGAACTAAATGAAAGTGGAACATGAGATATAATAGATGAATAAAAATACAATGACAACAAAAACAATATAACAGAATGAAAATAATTGCAAATATAACATTTAGTTACATTGTATGAGACATGAACAGAGAGCCGTGGTGTAGTGGTTAGGCATCGGACTACTAACACAAAGGTTCCTGGTTCGATTCCCGTCTGGGATGAAAATTTCAGGGACTCAATTTTCGGCTCTCCCTTGACACCATTTGCGAGTATGGTCTTGAGGAAACGATGATAGTCCGTCGGAAGGGGACGATAAATGGCTGACCCGTGTTAAGAGAGAGCCATATCTCTTGCACGTTAAAGACACCCTTGTAGATTTCGAAAAAGAGTAGGCTAATGCCGCTACAAGGCAGCACTCGCACCCGCAAAGTGGAAAGGGATTAATATAAGTTGTAAAACTTGTTTCCCAATCCACTATAAATAAATATATTTAAATTAAATTAATGAATTATCATTGATATTGTGATATTTTTAAATTAACTGTTTACAAATTTTAGAATTTTTTGAAATACTAAGACTTTTCTACCTCAGGCATAGTTTACCTTAGCTGTATTTGGCAAATTTTAAGGAAGTTTGGTCCTCAATGCTCTTTAACTTCATACTTTATTTGGCGAGTCATTTTCAAAACATGTCGAATTTTGAAATTGAAAAAGTTACTTATTCAAACAACCCTCTGCATAGGCAAATCAAAACAAACAGTACTTTAAGAACAACATATTAAAAGATGCAATCTTAATGATTTCTTACAAGAATATCTTGAAACATTTTTCGATCGGTAGTACAATATTTGCTCTATCCTGTTACCATTTTCAAATGAATTTTTGGGTTATTAAGAAAGATTTAGATAAAATGTTAAGCTTGTTTTACGTAGCCAATTAGATGGTTTTCAAGAAAATAAACTACTATACATATTCATTCTGTAAAATAATAGATTGTTTGCCAACATCAAGTAAATCCCTCATAAGCTAGTTTACTGTTCTCTTTATATCATTGGTAACAAGAACATACGTTTCTGATATATCACTATATAAAAGTCTATCTTGTTACCTTATTGTCTATCCTGTTATCGAAATCAGTATTGCACCTGCAAATGCTTAATTGGGAATATTACGACGTTATATAACCTTAAGATAAGTTCAAACAATGAAATATTTCATTCGCTTTGCACCTATATGTTTCGTCCCCGAGGGTATCACCAGCCCAGTAGTCAACACATGAATATCAATAATGTGGTCATTTTAATAAATTTCCTGTTATAAATTTTTTCGATAAAAACTAAGGATTTTCTTATCCAAGGCATAGATTACCTTGGCCGTATTTGGCACAACTTTTGGGAATTTTGGATCCTCAATGCTCTTCAACTTTGTACTTTTTTGGCTTGATAAATCTTTTGATTTGAGCGTCACTGATGAGTCTTATGTAGACAAAACGCGCGTCTGGCGTATCAAATTATAATCCTGGTACCTTTGATAACTATGGCTAACAGCATAGACCTGAAAAAAAGTATACTCTATTTTTTTCACTAAATGTCTTGAAATTTCTTTTCTCTTCACTGTTGTTCAAGAAAAAAAGGCGTTTTAAATGTAAAGATTACTTTGCACGTTTAAAATCATCACTGACTGATTTAATATTCATAGGGAGAATAATTTAACAACTGATTTCATTAGCGGTAACAGGATAGACACAAACCTCCCGTACGCTGATTGAAGTTATTTTGTAGATGATCTGTTACATACAATGATAAAGACGCTACGATTTTTCGTTAGAGTAATAATTAACGTTCTTATAAAGTCCCTTTTGCAGATATCAAGGAAAACAGACAATGGGAAAAAAATCATTTGAAATGTGCTTTCCTGACACTGTACGCACACAAATACCCCAAAAATCGGACTTAAATGCAGTTTAATCTTATCAAAAAAGATGCAAGTTGTTTTTATTATTATTGTTCTGAATCACAAATCCGACAAGCTTTCATTTAAACCATTACAACTGAAATTTCCATTAGAAATAAAAAAAGAAAAAAAAATAGCATGGGTGTACTGAAAATTCAACATTTTTTAAAAATGACCTTGGCCTTTTAAACTTTTTGGGATTCGAGCGTTACTGGTGAGTCTTTTGTAGACGAAACATGCGTCGGGCGAATATATAAATTTTAGTCTTGGTATCTTTGATGATTTTATTTACAAGGTTAAAGTGTAAAGGTTGTAATATTTATTTTAAATTGCTTTATTCTAAATTTTTCATAATTGTTCATTACAATGAAACAAACTTTATTTAAAAAAACCACACACACAAATTGCCCGTAAACTGATCATACATGACGCAAAAGTGCAAGTTTTAATGTAAAGATAAATTAATCACTGTAAATAACTAAATAACTAAATGCATTAGCATCCCGATAGTGGTAAAAAACAAATTATCTAACCTTTTAGTACAATTGTTAACTGGTCGTAGACGAATTCATAAGGAATTGCATCCTGTCAACGCTTAGGTTTTAACTGATGTTTAGTTATATTCGCTTTTTGTGCTCTCTTTTTCAAACAAGAAATTGATTACCTGTTTTTGTAACCTGTAACATAAGACTTGTAAACTTGTTGATGTTCACGATCTTATTTAATGGTTACGTTTTTCCAGACTTTTTACCCAGGTCATTTCCTACATCTCAGGGTAAAAAACAAATGGTTGCTGCCTTAGATTTGGCACAACTTTTTGGAATTTTGGGTCCTCAATGCTCTTCAACTTTGTATTTATTTGGCTTTTTCAACTATTTTGATCTGAGCGTCACTGATGAGTCTTATGTAGACGAAACGCGCGTCTGGCGTATAAAATTATAATCCTGGTACTTTTGATAACTTTTTAGTGAACAAAACGAAATAAACATTTAGAAATCTGTTATTTTTGAATCATTGGAAAAAACAATTTTAATGTTAAGATCCTTTTTAAGGGCCATTGTAGCTTTTATAAATACAACGACACTAAATTAGGCTCAGGGAACTACATGTAACGGACTCTGATCCCTGTGAGGCATCTGTAAGTCTATTTATCTATCATTTAGGGTCAAACATTTCTTGCATTGCTTCCAGTAAACATTGAACACTTTGTTCTTTTCCATCAGAATTACATTAATCCACAAAAACATAAAATTCAGGCACTTTTCTCTCTACATGTTAAGCAGATAGTATGTTCTATGCCGAATTCATGATAAGAACATTATTCATTGTAACCTTCAGGTATTCGACCCACAATAACGATTTCCGGAAATTTTTCTGGAGTTTACCGAGGTTTCAATTTTCTCAACACCTCGGTATTTAACGCCTAGGAAGTGAAAGTATAACTTTTATTTTTAAAATGATTCCTAAAATGTCAGAAAGTTTTACTTGGGACGACATGAAAAGATGAATGAAGGATAAAAAACTTAATGCAAATAGTTTTGGTTTGGGGTTAAACTCGCTGCAAGTTTTATTTATCCTACATCGATTTTACAAATATATCCATATGGGTCAAACAATATTTCCCAAATCAAGTTAAGAGGGTAAAAAAACCATCTGAATTAATATAAGTTTTATATCCTACATTGAACTTTTGATGTCGTCCCTAAGTAAAAGTTTTTTTTCTTTGTAAAAAATCTGTATATTGTGTCAATCGGAAACAGAAGTTAAGGTAAACAAATTTGGCTGACTCGATCAGCTGCCGAGACATACGGGGTCGTTTTAGCAAACAAAATAAGCAGATTGACGTCTCTTTGTTTTATGAAAAACTTTGAGATAGAACACAATTATGAGTGTGGAAACCATCTGTGTGACTAGGGTGTAACTGGCTGTGAAATGTGTTGTCCCGGCATAGGCAAATTGGTAGGAAGTAGGAAAGTAAATCCGTCACGCACTTGGTCCTCTGGGAGGAGATTGGTAGAATGGGCAGTTCTTTTAGACAATTTGAAGCTCTGCAAACAGTGCAACATGGGTCCACTTCTTCTGATCGATAACTTTGTGAAAAGGGAAATGAAGTGTGGTTTGTCTGGGTATCTGTATTTTCAATGCAGCTCATGCATGGAGTTGAACCGTGTGCCTTATGGCTCACAACATAAAGAAAACAGTAAACCAAAGTCCAAGGGGATGCCTAGCGTCAGTGTCAACACCAAACATGGAGCAGGTAATTTGCATTTACAAATATAAACATTTTAAAACATGAACATTGAACGACATATACATGTACACATTGACCAACCCTTTAAATGATATATCAACATGCCTGCACTGAACATGATGATATCATGATATTAAAAGCTAAATCATTGTTTATCCAGGTCATTTCAATTTTGTATTAATTCAGAAACAAACACCAAATCATTGAAGTCAGTTTATTTAAGAACTGTAGACTGTTGTCTCAGTCTAATAATTTTGAAATTTACTTTAAATTGTAAAAATATTGGAACTAGCTCTCACTGCACTCAATGTGGACGTGTTGGGCTCATGCATCAAACACCAACCAATCGACCAAGTCATTGAAGTTGAAGCAAAAAAATTAAGTCAAATTAAACATTTTACAAAAGTTCTGTGCGACAGTGGAACTATTTGGACGAATATATTGCATACTTCCAGACAGTTGAGGTATTCACGGCTACTCTCCATGTCAAAAAACCTATGGCCATGATATCATGAGTTGCCTGTTTATTTCCACATTTTGTCACATTTGATGCATCCTTTTTATATAACCCTTTCTTATTTAAGGGACTGTGCAATATTTATCTGAGGGTGGGGCCGGTGTACAGCAAATATTTATTAAAAAAAAACTTTATGCTCCGCCAAAATTTATTTAAAAAAAAGTTCCTGCCCCGCTTCAATTAATTACAAAAAAAGTCCTTGCCCCGCTTGAAAAAAATGAAACACACATATGGAAACATGATATTTTTTAACTCAAATGCACAACATTCAATAACACATGTATATCAGAGTTAATATATCAACTCAAATGCATATATTTCAATATTATAAAGATTTTATAAAAAAAAGTAAAATCACAAAAATGCTGAACTCAGAGGAAAATCAATTTGGAAAGTCCATAATGACATGGCAAAATCAAAAAAACAAAACGCATCAAAAACGAATGGACAAGAACTGTCATATTCCTGACTTGGTACAGGCATTTTCAAATGTAGAAAATGGTGGATTAAACCTGGTTCTATAGCGCTAACCCTCTCACTTTAATAACAGTCTCATCAAATTCCGTTACATTTACATGATGCGTTAAATAAACAGTCACAATCAATAAAATAGTCAAAATATGGGAACATCAGTCATCATCGTATAACAATTTAACAGGACACAACAACATCTACTATCTACGAACACATGGATTGATTTGAGTGTCTGACGTCAGAAAAATTATATACGTCACATAAATTTGTCGTTCAATGTGCATACAATAGTTATCCAAAGTACCTGGATTATAAACAATTTTAAATTTTACATAGGCAATGAGCGCAGACAGGGTTAAAAAATCAAAAGTATGTAAGAATAAATTACAGAAATCAAACTAGTCCAAAAGTTATACATAGAATTTATGAGAATCCAAAACTTTTAAAAGGAACAATTTAACAGGACACAAAAACCTATCCACGAACACATGGATCTACTTGAGTGTCCGACGTCAGAAAAATTATATACGTCACATTAATTTGTCGTTCAATGTGCATACAATAGTTATCCAAAGTACCTGGATTATAAACAATTATAAATTTTACATAGGCAATGAGCGCAGACAGGGTTAAAAAATCAAAGGTATGTAAGAATAAATTACAGAAATCAAACTAGTCCAAAAGTTATACATAGAATTTATGAGAATCCAAAACTTTTAAAAGGAACAATTTAACAGGACTATCCACGAACACATGGATCTACTTGAGTGTCCGACGTCAGAAAAATTATATACGTCACATAAATTTGTCGTTCAATGTGCATACAAACAATATTAAAATTAACATAGGCAATGTACGCATACAGGGTTTAAAAATCAAAAGTATGTAAGAATAAATTACAGAAATAGACCGAGATTCAAACTAGTCCAAAAATTATACATAGAATATATGAGAATCCAAAACTTTTTAAAGGGAACAATTTAACAGGACACAATAACATCTACTGTCTAAGAACACATGGATTGATTTGAGTGTCTGACGTTAGAAAAATTATATACGTCACATAAATTTGATGTTCAATGTGCATACAAACAATTTTAAAAATTTTTCATAGGCAATGTACGCATACAGAGTTAAAAAATCAAAAGTATGTAAGAATAAATTACATAAATAGACCGAGATTCAAACTAGTTCAAAAGTTATACATAGAATTTATGAGAATCCAAAAATTGTCAATTCCACTACGCCATTGATTGATTTTGACGTTTGTGGTTCAACGTATAAAGTAATTCATAATAGAAATATATCATAATGACATATTATAGACAAATATCATACTGACGGGATCTTTTAAAGTACAGAGTCACGTTATAAGCACAAAAGAAATACAAAGAGTCACATATACAAAACAAATCACCAAAAAATGAAAGCCAATACAAACACATTGACGAGATGTATAAGTACATTTTCAAAACACATTTTAATTGTGTTTTGAAAATGATATTTTATACTGCCACTAGAATGTTTCTATACATTTTTTTTATATTCATTGATATACATGATATACTTTCCTTGGAATTATGAAATTCAACTTTAATAAGGGTTTACCCAACATTTTTACTAATTTTTATAAACTTTTGAAGAAGTATTTATTTTGAGATATTGACAAAACTATATAAATTTAAAAACATTGTGAAATAGCCAAATCAAGTATAAAATTGAAGAGCTTGAGGACCAAAAATACCAAAAAAGTATCCCAAATGAGGCTGAGGAATTATCTATGCCTGAGGAAGAAAATCCTTAATTTTTCAATGAACAAGGCCATCAGGAATTTATTATAATTCGATTCTTCCTGAATTCTATCAGAGCGTTTGGCCATTTTATCCAGACCCAAAGCAATTCAAGAAGGCATTTATAATGGAAAGAAGCCGTCAGTTGAATATAAATGACAAAATTGCATCTATCAGTAAAAAATCAAGTATATTATTAGTGAAAATCGTGCCTGTGTTGGCAAATTTATGATACCAGGTGATCATTACACACCAAAACCTGGAGATAGATCTATCATTAAAAACAACAGGGATACCACTGAGAATCTTAAAGTGCTTGTCGAGATGATTGAATCAGAAGTCACAAACCATGATTCAAGTCTTTTCATAAATAGTGGCAGAAAATTGAAATCAGGTAGAGATTGCCACCATACCTTTAACAACTACATAAAGAAGGAACTAGCAACTTTAAAGACACAATTAATGGATTTAAACAATAGTTTAGACAAATATGAAAAGAAATATCTAGCAATTTGGGTGCATAAAAATAAGCCATCAAGGATCTCTGATGCGAAAAGAAAAACAAATAACAAATTCAAATCAGAAAAAAGGAGAAAGCAACATATGCTAAATAAAGTTTTAAATGTATTCATATCACTTGGAGGGGATGCAGATGGGGATTATTATAGTCCAACATATGGCATTCCTCAAATTACCAGCTTGGAAATACCACTAGAAGATTTAACACATAGATATTTGACAGATTGTTTAGAATTATTGGTCAAGGATGGTTGCTTTGCCGAATCAGCTTTAGAAGATGTACAGTTGTTCTTGGCAAAGCAAAAAAGGGAAAATTTTAACAGTACTATGGCATAATTGTTATTTAAATTAACCATTTTTTGCTTTGCTTTGCTAAGAACAACTTGCATGTTTCAAAGCTTATTCCAAACTATCAGTCAAATAGCTGTGTGTTTAATCTTCTAGTGGTATTTACACCACACACTCAAATTTAACTTGTTTTATAGTTTAAGAATTTATTTACAATACAACATACTGTAAGTCTTAATAATGTTTAAGAATTTAATTTTAAACACACTGTAAATTTGTTATGTTTAAGATTTATCATGTTTCTTTACAATACAATTATAAAAGTTGTTTTTATGTTTTACCATTTGTTTTGTTATGTTTAATTTATAGTTTTCCAGATATTTTATTTATACAGACAATGCTCAATAATTATGTACATTTATTTGTAAGTAATTTTATATTTTCTTTAAAATTAAAAGTGCCAAACATTTATTTTTCATATTTTAGTTTCAAATTTTTCTTGCTTTGCTATTAAAGAACAACTGTACATTTTCTGAAGCTAATTCCAAACTATCAGTCAAATAGCTATGTGTTCAATCCTCTAGTGGTATTTACACAACCCAAATTTAAGTTGTAATTCTTTTAATGTTTAAGAATTTAATTTTGTTATTTTATTAAAGTTTAAGCATTTATTTTCCATATGTTATGTTATGTTTAATTTACAAACCATTGTTAATAGTTTTCCAGATATTTTATTTATACAGATAATAATAATGTACTATATTAAAAGCAATTTGATATTTTTTTAAAGTGCCAAACATTTATTTTTCTTATTTTACATTGTTTTAGTTTCAACATTCTTTTTTTTCATTTTAATACATTTGAGTTTAATGTTTTGATTCTCCTTTACTTTTATAAACAAAAATGTGAGAACAATATACATGTACATGTGTACAAATAGGTTGTATATACATTGTACATGAACATTTTATACATTTATATGTTGGTCAGTTTTTCATTTTTTTTTATGATAATTAAAAGCATAAACACACAAAAATATATTGAAGCACTGTATTAGGCCAATTTGATTTAGATTATATTGTGTTTTTTTTTTTAAGTTATTTTTTTCTCACAGAAATCACAAATATATGTATTGAAAAGAACATTTAGACCTTTAAACATGTTGCATTCAGATAATATATAAGTATATGAACTAACATTATCTCAAGCCATCGATATGTTAAATGTGCTGTGTTTCAATTTGATTTTAATAAATACTTTTAATCTTTTTTACTCTGATTTAATTATTTTTTATGCACACGCAAAGGGGTTTTAAAAGTGTGCGCCCCGCCAAATGTTTCTTAAAAAAAACTTGTCGCCCCGCTCATAATTTGCATAAAAAAAGTATGTGCCCCGTCCATGTTTGCACCGGCCCCACCCTCAGATAAATATTGCACAGTCCCTAACAGGACTATTTTTTATTTAAACCTAAAGTTTGATTTCCGAAGACAGATTATGTGTTGGTTTTAGGTGTCAAATCTGTAGAGGAATAAGACAAATCAAGTTGATTTTTTTTAAACCTCTAGACGGAGCATCTTAATATTATCAACACCACCACCTAGATTTGTTACCAAGGATTTATAATACATGTGCTTGGGTAACATCTAATGTTGATTTTTTCCCTCGTTTTTCCTTTTCATTTACACTCTTTTTATGTCTTGTATACTGATGAATTATGACATGATAAGACTATGACGCCACAAAAGTGATGACGTCACTAAATAATGCTCCATTTTTCTTTATTTGAACACACTAAAAAAAAAGAACTTTATTACGTTATTCTGTGAATTATTAAACTCGACATTTAAACAGATTGAAACATGTTTATTTTTTCAATAAAAGAAAAAAAATAACAAACACATTAATTTCTGAGTGCAAAATCCCTTATAAATCAGGTGGATTTAAAGATATAATAAAAATTCACACACAGGATTTTTATGTTTATCGACTAAAAATTATTATTTATATCGGGTCAGCAAAAACAGGTTTTCGAAATAATTAAGATGACTCAGCTTTTGATTTTGCCATTAAAATTTTGACAAGAGACTTTCCATTTTGTTTTTTTCTCGAGTTCCGTATTGTGAAGATTTTACTTTTTAACCAACTCCGTAAATAATTTACGGAGTTTCCCTAAGCAGACGGCAACTTCGAAAGCCCAAACACAACACATAGATAATAACTCTATCATATTCCTGAACTATACCAGCCTAGTTCAATTTTTTTTAATGTTTTTTTTTACTTTGAACTTAGTGTCAGCGACTACAAGTTATCTCAGATCGATACTTAAGATGGTACCTAACACCTCAACTAAAATTAATTTGACTCGTTTAATTTTCTTAAAATATTGACAAAGTAACCACCAACCGTTTTATATAGGGGGTCCGGCACGCATAGTCACCGATTTTTCTGAAACTTGGGCAAAACATGTGATCATGTAAAAAAGTAAGAAAAATGCCCACCCAAATGTTGCTAGGTCATGGTTGCCATGGCAACCAAGTGATTTAGATTTCCCGCCAATTTTGAGGAATTTAGCATTGAAAAAACAACTACTTTGCAGTCATTCGTAATCAAAACTAGGTTTTATTTAATAATATTTGTAAATATTTTTCAGAAACATGAAACTTAACAAACAAAAGAGCAATGTCATATATAAAAAATATTTTGGCTGAATATTGTCACATCCGCAGAAGCAGGAGTAATTTTTCAATATAGTTCCGGTGACAAATTTTACACATTTTGTATGAACAAAATAGATATTTTTGCATCCACCTCCATTTAACCTGTGGTTATGAATGAAAAGTATTGATGTTTCTAATCAAAACATCATTACAAAATATTTGGGAAATTAGGTTCTAGGATGGTTGCTATGGAAACAAAAATATGTCATTTTTGCCTTTTTATCTCTAAAATGTAGCCATTTTATTAAAATAATCCACAAAAAGTAATTATTATTGAATGACTATGATTTGCAAACTAATGGCATTTAAATAACCACGAATTTTTCCAAAGGTCATTGATGACCTTGACCTTTGACCTTGTGAATATTAATTGAATTTTGAAAGGAAATATAATAGAAAGAAGCTAGTAGACATGGTGAAAATTATCAGGATGTTTTAAGCCACTTCTTATCAACATATGAAAAATAAAAAGTCAAGGTCATTTCAAAAGTGCTTAGCAACCACCCTTATTTGATAAAAAATGTACCTAGCAACCATACATGATTACATTCAGGACTATATAAACTATTACATAGACCTAACTTCAAAGGTCTAGAGGGTGTCATCACATAAGATGTAAGCAATCATTCATTTAAAGTTTAAAACTGCCTAGCAACCACATATTTAAATTAGGAAAATGCCTAGCAACCATTGCTTTATATTGAAAAAAAATGAATAGCAACCAAATAATTATGTAGAAAAACTGAACAGCAACAGTTCATTTAGATTTCATTTGGACAAAAATTAGAAAAAAATAATATTAAAAACACATGTCTAATCCGGAAAAGTAAATAATATAGCAAATTTAATTTCATGAGACTGATTACACATACAGTCATTGGACAAAAGTGAGTTCTCACTCAAAAAAAGTCCCATCATTTCAACTGAAATCAATATTTTTCAAAAAAAAATTACCAAGTAACCGTATGAGCGATTTTTATAAAAAAAGATACCAAAAGATGAAGTAATGCTTGAAGTTTTATTGTTTATTTGGTTACAATTTTCTTGAGTTTCGTATTCATCATCTGATGAGCTAAACACAAAAGCAAATTTTTACGATTTTAATTTGGTTAGAATAATAGCAAACTTTTCAAGAAATATTTTTCTTTGTGTTCATCTCGTCAGATAATTAAAATGAGCATAAGTAATATTATAATCAAATAAACAATAAAACTTCAGACATTTCTACATCTTTTGGTATCTATATTATGAAAATCGCACAAACGGTTAATTCGTAATAATTTTTCGAAAAATATCGTTTTAGTTGAAATAATAGGACTTTTTTCACTTTTGTCCAATGACTGTATATACACAAATTTAAAAGATGTCGTCTGATGAAACAACTCTCCAGAAAACAACCAAATGTTATTTAAAGACAAATTATTTATATCTATAAGAAGAAGAGAAAGGGATTATAACTGCTAAGAGATCGACCTGATTTTTTTGGTTGAAGTTGGCATTTCAAGCAAAGAAGTTACATATATGCATATACAATATATTCATTTTCAATCGTTTTAACTTATAAGGCTTGATTATTTCAATTAAACGTTCTGCTGATTTTTCAGAGTTACCTCCGTGTAGTGTTAGGTACCACCTTAATATAGAGTTATTTGCTGTTTGGATGTACAAGCCACACCCACTCGGTTTAGTTCGACGTATTTCTATAATTTATAATTTTTTATTGTTCATCTGATGACTCAATCATTGATCACCACATTTTTATAGTGCGTTTTTACTGTTGTACCACTTTCTGATGTTAATGAATTAGGGGGGGGGGGGGGGGATCGCCAACTAACATTTTCATCCCCGCCACATTCTGTATTTGCCTGTCACAAGTCGGGTGTCTGTTGTCGTTTGTTGCTGTATTAAATAGTAGTTGTTGTTCTTTGTTTTGTAACAAATCAAACCGGTATGCCTGGTAATGTTAAATGAAAGTAAACCTAAATAAATGAGTTGCGTTCTACTTCGAAGTATGCACTTTGTCAAAGGAGAATATAAGAAATGCTTGTAAAATTCATTTGTATCTGATGTCTATATGTGATTGGACCATACATGCTGTCAATTATAACAGCTAGTGCAATTGTCATGAATTATACGAATAAATTAAACATACAGCAATTGACCACTCTCGACTTACTACATACAAAAACGAACAGACCATACCTTAAATGGCTACATTAACAATGTAATGTGGGTTTTAAATACAAATTTTGATACCTTAACTTCCATAGTGAGTGTCTACTGAAGCCAATAGTTCTCAGATTCAAAATCCCTATTGAGACCATACGTGGTCCCGTACTTGTATATCCCGCACAACCAGACGGACCAACACAATTTTTTTTTTGATTTCGCAAGTACGGCCTGTTTTTCTCCTTTTTTTGGGAGTATGGGGGTAAAAGTTGAATACTGATGTTGTTACAAAATAAGAAACAAAAAACAATAACCTCTTAAACTCCAAACTAATTTCAAGCAGTCGCGTCTTAAACACTAAATTCAATCGTTAAAATAGCGAAAACACCTATAAGCCCCACGTAAACATGTTTACCTACAACATGAGGTGTGTGTATACTGTAGCCCTTGTGGTAGAGTGTTACCAACTTTGAATATACCACAATGCTATTTTAGTGTAGTATTTATTAAATATATGAACAGAAAAGATGCTAATGCAGACTAAATCAATTTCAGTCTTTTAAAGATTTTCATATGATTATTATACAATTAAACAATATACTGTATTTAATAAATATTTAATGCGATTTTTAAGAAATATACAGAATGTATAAGTCCTCCCATTTCTTCAAATTAACTCATTAGTAAAATAAAAGGAAACGTATTTCAACTTAATGATAAATTGAATACTTGTTTAAACGATTATGCATGTAATATTTAAAATTATGGAAATATCAGGGCGACACATGGTGCTAAATGCAGTTTTCTTCCATTCAAATGGAAATTTGATTCAAAAATGTCAAAAGAGCATTTCGTTTGATATTGAAATATGCAATAATTGTACTAAATCTTATGTTAAATATTGAAAATATATTAAGCTTTTGAAAAATGCACATATAAGAAGGACAGACAGGGTAAACGAGTGTCAAATATTTTTTTTCATCGTGGACGATTAATTATAACAGTAAGTGATTTCACTATAAATTATTTCCTCTACTGATAAATTGTATTTAATTCATAGATTATATGTTATAGCAACGTCGTCGGTTTGTGTTTTATAGTTAAAATAAATAATGCAAATATAGGTAGTTTTCTTTGTATAAGGCTTATCTTTCAAATTATATTAATTTAACGAAATATGTATTTGGAGCCAAATTCATTGAGAAAAAATTACAACACGAGAAGCATTTAAAAGTGACCAGATATTAAATGGTTAAGCAAGGAAAGTTGCTTTTTGTCGAGGTAGGAGACAATCGTTTCAAATCTTTTTTTTTATCGGCCTTAAATAAAAACTCATTTTATGAAGCGTATATACATATTAAACGTAGTATGTAAAATTAAACAGGCAACTGGTCATGCACATGGATTATTTAGTATTTACTGTGTATTTCATAAAAAGATGTTTAACGTTTCGGTGTTGTTTCTTTGTTCTCCTCTTATATTTAAAGCGTTTCGTTCGGTTTTGGTTTGTTACCCCGATTTTGTTTTTTGTCCATGGATTTATGAGTTTTGAACAGCGGTATACTACTGTTGCCTTTATTTATTAACCAAAGGAATAAAAAAAAACCCACATGATATCTCAGAGTAGAAATGTATGTGGCGATAATACACCGACATGCCCTCACGGTCATCCGCTGTGAAAAGCGCTTCGACGCATAACATTTGTAACGTATTGTTTTCATATTTTAATTAAAAAGTTTTTGTGTACTGTCATAAATTTATTTATGGTTTTCGGTGTTACTATTATATTATTGATTGATGTATGTCTCGGTCCTGCGTTGTTGCATTTATTTGTACAATATTCCTGACATTTAAAGTTGTCGTTAAAGCGGGGTCTTGATAATTGTCATTTAATGTGAAGTTCAGTGTCAACCATTTTTCTTTCTGAAAATATCATGTACAAATAAGGAATAAAGCAGTTGAAAACTAATAGTTCGTTTCTATGTATGTTGTTGCATTGGTGTTTGTTTTGTTTTACTTCAGTGTTTCTGTTGTTTCGTTATTTTCCTCTTATAAGATGTATTTCCCCCGGTTTAAGTTTGTAATCTCAATTGATTTATGTTTTTTTTTAGCGGTATACTACTGCTGCCTTTATTTATGAAACTAATTGTCGCAATAAGATCACCGTGAACGAAACACAAAACTTGGTGCTTTTTATGTGTATGTTTGAGCTTTCATGACTTCGATAAATCTAGAAAAGCACTCCGGGTGCACGAAAGTTAAAAATCAGTCATTTCATGTATATACAAAAGGGCTTTGGTGGGTTAAAACAATGAGAAAAACTTTAATTGTAACATGTTTAAACTATATTTAGAATAGACGACTGAAACCAAAATGAAATTTGTAATAGTCGCAGTTTTAGTCGCTCTGTGCCTTGTAGGTAAGTAAAGTATAGTTATATTTAAGTGTGAATTCACTGTACTATAAGACGTGTCACGTTACTTTTCTATCCCAAATTCATGTATTTAGTTTTGATGTTATATTTGTTATTCTTATCGGATCTTTTCTAATGCTAAGTTAATTTCTGTGTGTGTTACATTTTAATGTTGTGTCGTTGTTCTCTTATATTTGATGCGTAACCCGGATTTTTTTTTTTTCTATAGATTTGTGAGTTTCGAACAGCGGTATACTACTGTTGTCTTTATTCTGGCTAGATTATCAATTGATAAGTAATACTACAAAAAAACTGAGGAGGAAATTTCGATCGGAAAGTCCCTAATCATATGGCAAAATCAAATTACAAAAAACATCAAACGAATGGACAATATCCCTAACTTGATAAATTATTATTATTTTTATTTATTTATTGTTCGAAAATGCATATTAACACAGGTTATGTTCTTCTCATATATGTTATGATGGTATGATACTAAACCCCTAATGGGAAGGATTGTGCCTGATGTTCATATGATGAAATCATAATCTTTCAGTCAGTAATCTTTCAGTCAGTTAAATTGAAGTCTGGAGCTGGCATGTCAGTTAACTGCTAGTAGTCTGTTGTTATTTATGTATTATTGTCATTTTGTTTATTTTCTTTGGTTACATCTTCTGACATCAGACTCGGACCTTTTTGAACTGAATTTTAATGTGCGTATTGTTATGCGTTTACTTTTTCTACATTGGTTAGAGGTATAGGGGGAGGGTTGAGATCTCACAAACATGTTTAACCCCGCCGCATTTTTGCGCCTGTCCCAAGTCAGGAGCCTCTGGGCTTTGTTAGTCTTGTATTATTTTAATTTTAGTTTCGTGTGTACAATTTGGAAATTAGTATGGCGTTCATTATTACTGAACTAGTATATATTTGTTTAGGGGCCATCTGAAGGACGCCTCCGGGTGCGTGAATTTCGCGCTACATTGAAGACCTGTTGGTGACCTTCTGCTGTTGTTTTTTTATTTGGTCGGGTTGTTGTCTCTTTGACACATTCCCCATTTCCATTCTTAATTTTATATATAGGACGAGAGCCAATATACCAAATAAGTAACCATTGCTAAAATATGTGTGTTAGTAAGAAACTTTTACTTTCATCAAGTCTAGGCCTTCTAAGACAGTTGTTGCAAGTTTAATTTTACGTTTTCATTGTGGAACTGTACGCAAGAAATCACACCAACTGAACGTCAAGCTACATTTTTGTTACTTCTTACTTTTTGACACATTTAGAATGTTTTCAAGTAAATATACGAGATAAAAAGCGGGAAATTAGGATACGTTGGTAAGTGGCTGAAATTTCCTTTTGTCACATGTTTAACAGAAGCCTCGAGGAGTTGACACGAAGAGTGTGTTACTTTTTGAGTTTGGGATCCATGCGGTTTATTCAACCGCTCTTTTGCGTTCCATATTCCGACTAACAAGGCAAATTATTTCAATGTTATATCTTGTGTACTATTCTTTCTGTTTTTCATTAATACCCATGGCTTTGTACGTTTATTTTCGACCTATGAGTGTTACTGTCGCTTTGGTATCTTTCGCCCCTCTTTCATATTTTTTTGTTATAATTCTAGTTGGAATTTCAAGATGATATTTTAATTCTGATAGTACCCTTTAAAAATAGCTATCAAAGGTACTACTTATAATTTAATAAGCCAGACACGCGTTTCGTTTGCAAAATACACTAATGTGGGTCAAGAAAAAACACAAACAAATATATAAAAAACAGAAAGTGAAGAACTGTAAATTGTTTGTTGTTGATTTCCTTTTTTTTTTTAAAGATTAGTAACATTTTAAAACATTATTTTGATTTGAATGAAGGTCAAAGTGCCGGGAAACACCAAACAACTTGTGACAAGACGATAGCTATCCATCCTTGCGGATATCAGAATTGTCACG
The DNA here is from genome assembly GCF_036588685.1 of Mytilus trossulus. Taxonomy (NCBI): domain Eukaryota; kingdom Metazoa; phylum Mollusca; class Bivalvia; order Mytilida; family Mytilidae; genus Mytilus; species Mytilus trossulus. Next base: position 64,129,363 of record NC_086373.1, read on the forward strand.
ATGCATGCGCTAGCTGTCATTGTAATGGTGTCCATAAATGTCTCGACTGGCACACATGTTGCTGTTCATGCACTGGATATGGCGGAAAATAAATAATTACTTAAGTCTATAACAGTTTAAAGAAAACTAATGGGTTGTGAAAATACCCAAATAAAACTGGAATAAAATATCAATTACAAATCAAAATTGTCAATTTTTTATTTCCCCGCTTTCAAAAAGTAGGGTATAATGTTTTACCTCCGTCTATCCATCTATGTGTACCGTTGGAATTCTTCGTTTATTTTTTCTCAGGAACTACAATACAAGGAGTTTTGAAAGTGGGCTTCAAGGTTGATATAAAAGAGGGACGAAAGATACTAAATGGACAGTCAAACGCATAAATCTAAAACAAACTGACAACGCCATGGCTAAAAATGAAAAAGACAAACAAACAATGTTACACATGACACAATAAAAAAAACTAAAGAATAAACAACACGAACCCTACCAAATAGTTATCAAAAGTACCAGGATTATAATTTTATACGCCAGACGCGCGTTTCGTCTACATAAGACTCATCAGTGACGCTCAGATCAAAATAGTTAAAAAGCCAAACAAATACAAATACAAAGTTGAAGAGCATTGAGGATCCAAAATTCCAAAAAATTGTGCCAAATACCAAAAACTAGGGATGATCTCAGGTGCTCCGGAAGGGTAAGCAAATCCTGCTTCAAATGTGGCACCCGTCGTGTTGCTTATGTGATAACAAATCCGGTAAATAGTCTAGTTCGGTAGGTCACATTCATGAAAGGGAAAGGGATTGTAGTTACGGTATAAGGAACATATCCGATATAATTTGTGAAACGGTTATTCCCTAACGGTCAACCAACTCGTGTGATGGCGTCCGTAAAATTTACGAAGGAATGATTTCAACTTCACCATTTGGAACTCTTGGTTTAATAGCTTCCTTGTGAGCAGCAACACTCTATCAAGAAAATCATGATAGGAAATGCAAACACGGGAATATCGTCTTAATTGGGAGATATGTACCCCGTATGCAGGTGCTGCTGGAATGAAGTTAGATATACCATGTAGTGCGTTTTCAGATTCAACACTCAACAACTTTCTGTTTACTTGACACTTATATCATTTTACACATGATAGTCAAGTTAAAAATATTTGTCACATCTTTCTAAGGAACTACAATATACGGATGTCTGCATTCTAGTTTCAAGGTTTATATAAGTCAGCTATATCGTGTGATGCATTTCAGATTCATCACTCAACAACTTCCTGTTTACTGAAACATTCGAGCGGGGTATCATCATTTATCTTTATCTCTTATTTAATTTTTAGGTAGTAAAACAAACTAGTTTGAATCACAATTTATTCTTGTAGCTGAAAGATCTCACGTCATGGCCATATCTAACATGCAATTGTTTAGCAAATTTCAGACCTTTGTGTTGATGCAAGACCTGTGAAATCTAGTTGAAAATGACAGCTTCTGATGTTAACTTTTACTTCTTCATCAGAATAAGTAGATGCTTATTTGTTACACCTTTGCTTTGCAAATTGACATTGTTACAAATATAAAATTCAGTGATCACTTCCATTTAATATATCGAAGTGTACTTCAAATTAAAGATACTACAGACACAAATAAATGTCCTTCATATTTAGACCTTTTTTTCGAAATGACTACTGATGGTAGGTTGAATGCCAAAATTTATGACAAACGCGATGATTTTAATTTCCCTATAGTCAACTTTCCATTTCTGTGTAGCAACATCCCAGCGGCACCAGCATATGGAGTATATGTGTGTAAATTCATACGTTGCTTTGGAACTTCTAGAATACTGATTTCTCAAAAGTAGATAAGACAAAGCTATGAATCAATCAAATTAAGGTCATCACTCAAGAAATGTTACGGTCATGAGCTGATTGGCCATTATGACAAAAGCGTGTCAGAAATCATAACTGATATTATTCCCCAGTCATAATAACCTTCCATCATTACCGAACTGAACAAAGAAATAACACGACGGATGCCGTATACGGAGCAGGAAATGCTTACCCTTCCGGAGTACCTGATTTCACTCCCGGTTTATAATGGAGTTCGTGTTGTTTCTTTTTTATGATCAATAACTGTTCATGTAAATGTCCTTTGGCTTTTTGAGTCTTTGCTTACTGCTTGGTTTTGATTGTTTCAAAGCTTTTAATCAAAAGCAAAGAAAACACATAAGGGTTGATACACTCGGGTGTACACATGGTGTTGTATGCTCGTGTACATATACTCGGCAAAAACAGTTAAGCAAAACTTTTTTTTTTCAATTTTTGTTTTTGTTTCTGAAAACAAAATAACAGAAATTAAACATCGTGCATTTCAAAAATAGATAAATAAATTGATATAATCCTAAGGTCTACCTGTAATTTTAAACAGTCGTACTTTTGTCCGGGTGATTGAATTCCCGCAATATTAGCTTTGTACGTGTAATTTATGTTTTACCTTCTACACCTGTACTTTTAAAATGAAATTTGAAATTTATATTTTACTAACGTTCAGACACACCCCAATGGTAAGAAAAACACATATTAGCGTTAGAAAATATTGCATGGGGCGTCAACCAGCCCTTCCCGAAAATGACCATCAAAAAGCTTTTGGAATGGTTGATGCAGGAATGAGTATTGCCGGTGTCGCGGCTCTAATTATTGTGTGTAAGTCAACAGTTTAGAGACAAACACAGATATTGACAAATTGAAACTGCACAGGATAAGTCGAGATCTGTTAGACCTAAAAAAAAGTTCATTCTGGCCGCAAGAGTAGCGGATTGACTAAGAACAGCTACTGAAGTGCTTGCCAATCCTTCATTGATGCACGTGGAGTATGGACGAGAAATGATTTTTTATAACAGTACAATTCCGCATTTTGACCCTACTGCGCTCCAAACAAACAAATTCCTTGTGAATGTAAGTGATAAACATGCATGTTGCTTCTGACATGTCATAATTTAATTTCATTATTATCGAAATTATTGTGATTTTGCGGCAAAACTTATTTGGCTCATTATATTATGGTATACTGAGTATAACTCTGCGATGACATTCCAAAGTCAATTTTTGTCTAAAGATGGTTAACATGCATTCATCGTAACAAGCGTGTTTAGTTTATTGTAATATGATCCACGCATACTAGAGCTAGAGCGACATTTGAACCGGCCATATATTAACTATGGAATGACCTCGGATATTTTATTTTTTCGAGTAATGTGTTATATACTTCATTTCAACAATCCTTATAATAATGAAAAATAAGATAACAAAAATACGGACCTATGAGGAAAATTCTATATAAAAAGTCCCGTAGGAAAAGCCAAAATTCAAAACTCATCAAACAAATGGATAACAATTTTCATATTCCTGCAAATGGTTTTATAGCTGGATAAACCTCTTACTTGTATGACAGTCGTATACAATTTCATTATATTAGCAAAGTATGAACAAAGCAAACAGACATAATGAGTAAAAAGAAAGTCAACAATAGGTGTACAACAGTCAACATTGTGTTATAATCGTAGTCACTATAACAACATTCAAATATATAACAACGGAAAACAAAAAGTCATATACACAAAGCACATAAGCAAAAACGAAAGACAAAAATATACCATAGCACAATGCCGGGATGTATAAGAACCGAATCACGGCAAATGGGAATTACCAAAAAGAGACTAAACAGTTACAAACACAAACAAGAGGCTGTCACAACGACAGCAAACCGGATTTATTAACATTTATTTGTGTCCTGGCAATATCACAAGAACCATAACTGATGAACGGTGAAAGTGAAAATCGTCAAAATCAAATTTGACCTCCATTTTGTTATCAACATATGAAAATTTGAAAGAGCTAAGGTTGATTGGTTCATGCATTAATGCAACAACATGAATGGAAACGCCATTTTTTATCTTTCAAGAAACATAACTCCTGAACGGTAAAAGTCAAAATCGACATTATTGAACATGACCTCCATTTTGTCATCAGTAACAACATATTAAAATTTGGGAAGCTTTGGTTGAAAAGTTCATGCGTAAATGCACGGACACGACTGGAAACGCCATTTTTCAATCTTTCAAGAACCATAACTTCAAAATGGTAAAAGTTAAAATCATCTTTCTTGAACTTGACCTTCATTTTGTTGTCAGTAACAACATATTAAAATTTTAAAAGCTTTGGTTGAACAGTTCATGCGTAAATGCACGGAAACGACTGGAAACGCCGTTTTTCAATTTTTGAAGAACCATAACTCGAAAACGGTTGAAGTCAAAATCGTCATTCTTGAACTTGACCACAATTTTGTTGTCAGTAACAACATATTACAATTTGGGAAGCTTTGGTTGAACAGTTCATGCGTAAATGCACGGACACGACTGGAAACGTCATTTTTCAATCTTTCAAGAACCATAACTCCAAAACGGTAAAAGTCAAAATCGTCATTATTGAACATGACCTCCATTTTGTCATCAGTAACAACATATTAAAATTTTAAAAATTTTGGATGAACGGTTCATGAGTAAATGCACGGACAACATTTGGATGCCGCCCGCCGTACACCCCCAAATCAAACTAAATTCTACTGGGTGCTTTGGAATAAAGTCACTAGCTTCCGCGAATCGTTGATTTTTAAGAAAAAAAATTGGTGATTGTAAATTTCGTTTTATATTTAGATGTTGCTACTTCTCATCTGATTCGTTAAATATGTTAAATCCGTCAATAGCATTAGTGAAATTTAACGGTGCATCCGAGTTTGAATTAGGCGCTCCAAATCTACTTCAGTGTCTCTTCACCGTATAATGCAAAATTTATATACATTGGTAATGAAATGCACCATGATAGGCAACAACCATTTATTGCTAAATTATAAACCTTGGCGCAACAACAACTCGGTCTAACCGTGTCGTCACCTGAACCTTGGTACAACACCTAATTTTTACCGTAACGTCACCTGAACAATAGGTTTCTTAGACTATTTTCAAATTACCGACTTTTGACTCCGGTTAATATTATTTTTCTACAAGTTACTCACGACAATCTGGTATTCGGTCAATTAATAGCACTCATAATAAGTAAAATCAAACATTTTATCGGTGTAATTCGAGGGGAAATTTACTATTTTCCGATGGGTTTGTCGTGTAAAGAAACTATGAAGCAGTTTATTCCCCCAAGAATTGTACTAATTTAAAGATTGAGTTTACCTCTTTACGTTGCTCTAACTTGACTTGGTACCAGGATTTTCTAGGTAACTTGTCGGGGGAAAAAAACAAATTCGGAGTCAAAAGTCAGTAATATATATATATATATATATATATATATAAAAGGCTATAGAACCCCACAAGAAATAAATCAAGTCAACTATGAGATGGATAAATCTTAAACCTTTTTAAGTTCGATGTATCTTATTGTGGCTCCCATCTGAATCATGTCATTAGTTTATAGTATATCTTATTTTTATTGTCAAAACATATTAAAATTTGGGAAGCTTTGGTTGAACAGTTCATGCGTAAATGCACGGACACGACTGGAAACGCCATTTTTTCATTTTTTCAAGAACCATAACTCCAAAACGGTAAAAGTCAAAATCGTCATTATTGAACTTGACTTGGTACCAGGATTTTCTAGGTAACTTGTCGGGGAAAAAAAACAACTTCGGAGTCAAAAGTCAGTAATATATATATATAAAAAAGGCGATTGAACCCCACAAGAAATATATCAAGTCAACTATGAGATGGATGAATCTTAAACCTTTTTAGGTTCGATGTATCTTCTTGTGGTTCCTATCTGAATCATGTCGTTAGTTTATAGTATATTTTATTATTATTGTCAAAACTAGGTCTCTGTAAAACCGAAACAGTTTAAAGCAATAGTTTCAGGTCGAACCCTTTTGAAATGATAACAACATATAAGTATACACATTGATATGTCGTCTCATATAAGTGACTATTGCTCTGACGGAATACACACTGTGGTTGCCACGCAACCGTAGAGTAGAAAATACCAAACGCCAAGAATTGAGAGCACATGGGAAAAGAAATGTTTCTAGACCAGGTCGATTTTAAGTAAAATAACGTTAGTATGCCTCTTGTTTGTATTATCAAATGATGACAAGAAAGTTTTATGAAGAAATATAAGCGATGCACAATAAAGAAAAAACAATTGAGACTTCTTGAAGGCATTGTATTGTTTTGAAAGAACTATTAATGTTCATGACTTAATCAATATGTTGTGTATAATAGTGTGTAGAACCGACCCTTAACCCTTGAAAATTTGCAACAATGAAGATATCACCCATTTTCTGAACCATTCTCCAAAATAGATATATTTCATACACTGTCACACTTTTCTGGTAATGATTTATCTGATACAAGCATCAGTAATTCCACCTCGCCTGTTGAAATCATTAGTCAAAAAGACAATGTGAGAATAACTATAAAAAATTATCCCATTTGCAAGTTACATACTCTTACTGAAGAAAAACAAAAAAAATCTTCTACGTAAATTCTCAGAATTATGCGACCTTGACGAAATAACAAAACATTCTCTGTTCCTGATCTGAGACCGTGAATGGTTTTTAACCTTCAAAATCGAGGAAAATTGTACTATGGTCCGAGAACACCATTGTCGTCCCTTGATTTTCGTTGTAGTCCCTAGTGTTGACAGTGGGTTACTTGCCATTAATTTTTATACCCCTACCAAATTTATTTCTCCATGTTCAATGCCTCAAATTGCAAGTAAGGGGATGAAATAACACTGTAAAACAATTTGGGTCCAGAATTTTAAAGGAAAGTAGTGATTTGGTCCAGCTGAAAAAGGTTGAAAATGAGCACTTCGGAAGCTGTCAAAAGATTTCAAGACGCCCTAAACATAAAATTGTCCATATTTTGAGTTAGAGGCAGTGGGATTTCCAGTGACACTAGAACAATAGAAAAGTCACTCTTCTTTTGAAAGAGATAGAAAAGGTATAAAAACAGGAGAGCCGACAATTTACGCATAAAACCCGATATGCATAGGGATGAATATCTCTTAAAACACAAAACCATTATATAACTTTTATACAACCACTATAAATAAAGTATATGTTAAAGCTTAATATGTTAATATATGATTTTTTAATTGCCAAACATGCTGTTAATTGAACAACCTATTGTTCAACATAGGGGTGTGTAAAAAACTGCCACATTTGACTGCATATTTTTCTTTTTTTTTGAAAAAATATATATATCAAACCTTAATAATGTAGCTTTCTGGGTTTCCAATTTTTAACGTGTTCCGAAATGTAGTTTCGTCACAAGAATTTTTCAAAGTTGTGTCATTTTGTCTATATGAATGTCGGTAAATTCGTATGATCGAGCACACCGACAAGTATATCGTTGGGACAACTCGATATAATGTAATCAATATACGTGAAAGATTACCTAATGTGAAGTTTATCAAAATCATCATAACATAATTGATCAACACATTATGTTTAAACAACATGAGTCCTACAATATAAGATTTAAAGGTGCATATCATTTACATTCAAGGCTTTTATTGGATTTTTTTTTACTACAATGTAACCTCGAGGTTCAACGTTGATAGTAAAAAAAAAATCCCAGAATTTTTTTGAATGATATTGTAAATGATATGAACCTTCGAATTCTTATAACATCGGAATAGAAAATATGTGATCCGAATTAACCATGCACGTGTGTTACAGAAGATTATGAACTTTTATGATGTACAGGGGGTAAGGGTTTTTCTAAAACAATATAATGATCCCAAATTTGATGAATTTTGTTGGCAATACTTTAATATACACACTACATATAACAAAGTATATATTAAATCTCAATGTATTATAATAAGGAAAAATGTTTGACTCTGTAAAAAAAAATCTCCCCTTCCCGCTATTGCATGTTATGGTTTAAACCTAAAGGATTCGCACTAACTGCATAAAAAGGGTCCGCTCCAGTGTTGAATCAGTGATTTTGTTTATCATAAACAAAATATTGTCTCACACTGAAAGGGGCAGCCGGGCAACATGCACAGCCCGGATTGTCAAAACTAAGATTTACAAAAATGATTACAAACAAAAACCATCAGTTGGACAATCTTACTGGAATCTGATTATCTTTACTGATAAATAATGCAACACTAATGACACATTTAAGTTTTGGAATGATTTTATTCACAAAGAATGTTTCTCATTGGTATACATTTCTATGCTCTTGTCTTTTCAGAGTTTATATTGGAAATTAAAAATTGCTGCATGAAAGACACTAGCTCCACATTCCTATGCATATGATTTTATATGTATGAGAATCATTCCATAAAATATCCGTTTGATATCCTTTCAATGCATGACACTGTCTAGTGGTTTTTCGGCCACAATTACAAGGAAAACCTGGCTAAACTTGTGCTAAATCAAACACTTGAATCTTACATCGCTATTGATATTAAGCAATTATTTCAAGGGCCATCCGGAACTGTTGGGTTTTATGACAGTCTTCCTTTCATACACACCATCGCTGCAAAATAATTTGAACATTCAATTAGATGATTATAATATTATTTGGCAATCCAAAGAGAACCTGAAAACATCAGACCACAATAAACAGAGACCCCAAAAAAGCCAATTTTACTTTACAATGAAATTGAAAATGTAGTTAGTTACATGTCAAATCATCTTTTGGCTGTCGACAAAAAATAAATAAAATCTAAATTTCGTAGCATTTTAACCCCCCTCTCTTTTTTTAACTGAATTTGTTCAAGGTATGGTGGTTTTACCCTTTTTCTGATTTCAGTATGTCATGTTGTATTAGATGAATTTCTAGCATGTTCCTACGATATTCTTTATCATTTGACAAAATACTATGCATCTGAATTAAATTGTTTACTATTTGAAAAAGCGCGCCTTCTTTTACTTTAATTTACTTCCCTTTATTTCACATAGCAACAAATATTAAAAACTGCCACATTTGACTGCATATCAGTTTTTTTCCCAAAAAAAAATACATGTCAAGCAGCATAATTAACTTTACAAATTTGGAGAAAATCAAGATGTTCCGACTATAGGTTAGTATTAAAAAAAAATAATGAAGGGTTGGCATGATTCCAGGTTTGAACCCTGACGACACTTAATATCGAAAAATCACTTATTTACCTATCATATGATGATACGGTGATGTGATAAACTTTAAAACAATTAATAATTTACCTGGTGCATTATCATATTCACATTACGTTGACACGTCTCAGTTCGTCTATGTTAGCTCATTTCAAGCTCGTAAACAATGTACACCATCGTCCGCTATTCTTTACCGATTACCTCTAGTCAGAAGAGCCCACTGTTTACAGGGGCGATAATATTTTGTCACCAGTTCACGCACTGAGAGGCGATTAAGTTTTCTATAAATTTGATATAATTTGTCCCAAAAGTAGTACAACACACTGTGAAAGTTTCTTTGAGAAAGCGCAGGTGGGATTTTTTTAATTTTCATTTATGTTCTAAAAGAAATGCACTACGAATTAATTGTGTTCTCGGACCCTATGTATCCTGTCATTGTACTCTGGTAAATTTGTGTATTCTTGGCTTTATTTTTTGCTAATATGATTGGCCTATATGCAATTTTGTGCTTCTTTTTTTACATATTTGTTGGTTTTGTTTTTGCAGATTGTACAAAATGTTCACTACTGTACTCCTATTTTTGACATAATTACCTAATATGTCTGTTTGATGTGTTCAAGCAACATTGTCAATATCCTGGAGTTTAATGCGACTGTCATACCAGTGAAAGGTTTAGCAAGCTTTAAAACTATGTTCCATCCACCATTTTCTAAAGAAAAGGCCTGTAGCAAGTCAGGAATATGACATTCCTTTGCAGAGTTTTTTCTTTTGATTAGGGACTTTCCGTTTTGAATTTGCCTCGGAGTTCAGTATTTTTGTGATTTTAGTAATCACACCGGCACAGTTAAGTTAATATGGTTGTTCTCTAGGACTATAAGTCTAATACCTATTATCATATTTATTGTCCATGACATCGTAAATTGTCAGTAAATGACGGAACCATAAAACTCTTCATCCATTATTCATCACACACTTTTTGTGCTAACATGAATTGTCATTGATATTGTTACATTTATAAATTTACTGTTTACAAATTTTAGATTTTTTTGAAATACTAAGGCTTTTCTAGCTGATTGATGAGACTGTTATTAAAGTGAGAGGGTAAGCTCTATAGAACCAGGTTTAATCCACCATTTTCTACATTTGAAAATGCCTGTACCAAGTCAGGAATATGACAGTTCTTGTCCATTCGTTTTTGATGCGTTTTGTTATTTGATTTTGCCATGAGATTGTGGAATTCCCGAATTGATTTTCCTCTGAGTTCAGTATTTTTGAGATTTTACTTTCTACCTCAGGCATAGATTACCTTAGCTGTATTTGGCAAAACCTTTAGGAATTTTGGTCCTCAATGCTCTTCAACTTCGTACTTTATTTGGCCTTCATAACTTTTTTGGATTCGAGCGTCACTGATGAGTCCTTTGTAGACGAAACGCGCGTCTGGCGTATACTAAATTTAGTCCTGGTATCTGATGAGTTTATTGATTATCTGAACGATTTTTCAACCCAATTTCCAACGAACTATTCTGAATATTGATTTAGGGTTCCAAGGCTGATGGCCGGTTCGGTCCATTTTCGTGCGACAATTCATTAACAGCTCATTCTACGTTTTTTTACTTAAAATTCATAGTAAGCAATCAACAACTGGAGTTCAGTAGTTTTAGTCAATGAGAGATCAAAACATTGTACGACACGAAAAAGTGTGAAAAAATCAGGTTTATTTCCATTCTTACAGCTGTTAATATTTCAAATGAAATTTTAGTTGGAGACGTGGCTGTGTATTTATGCATCCCGCAAGCCAAAACGGACGCCCCAAATTGACAAGGTGTTTACTGCCGGTCGGAAGGAGTCCAACGGTGTCCGTATTACTATTAAAATAATACCATTTGTGATTGCATATTTTTTTTAAATAGCGGGGATAGAAATTCGAGGGTTTTATTAAATAACTGAAAGGAGCAATCAGAAAGAATAAAATTAAGAAGAAATATGGGTCTAAAAGAAATGCTTCCAATTAATTATCCTTTCTCTACGGTGCATTCTTGTATACCACAATAGCTTTCTATAAATTGTTTGAACGCTTCAAATGGTAACGTTTTACTTGTTTAGTAAAATGTCAGCTTTTTTCAGATTTTGAGGTTCCGTTGTAGTAACCCTCAATTTTGATTAAGTGCAATGCGAGTTTGTCACGATATGCCATATGCAAAAGATTGATTATCACACCTTATCGTTTTGGTATCAAGACCTCTGGGCTTTTTAAAAAGTAAAAACACCCAAAATTTGTTTAGGGGCCAGATGAGGGACGACCCAGGTACGGGAGTTTCTCGCTGCATTGAAAACCTAGTGATGGCCTTCTGCTGTATCTATTCTATGGTCGGATTGTTGATTCTTTGACACATTCCTAATTTCCATTCTCAATTTTATCTTTCTTCCAAGTACACAATATGAATAAGAGGTGACAATATCTTGTTGTGTCGAAAGAGTTTGTACACTCTAATAAAATCAACGGCTATAATCCAAAAGGTCCAAAAAGTATAGCCAAATTCGTGAAAGGAATCAGAGTTTTGCATGAGGGAGATACATTCCTTAATTTATAATAATTTCTAATATTTTGTAACAGCAAATTTTAATAACACAAAAAAATCCGTATTTTCATGCCAGTACCGAAGTACTGGCTACTGGGCTGGTGAAACCCTCGGGGACTAATAGTCCACCAGCAGAGGCATCGACCCAGTGGTAGTAATAAAATCAACGGTACCAATTTTGTTGCACCAGATGCGCATTTCGACAATACATGTCTCTTCAGTGATGCTCGTGGCCAAAATATTTGAAATCCAAAGCATATATAAAAGATGAAGAGCTATAATCCAAAGGTCCAAAAAGTATAGCCAAATTCGTGAAAGGAATCAGAGCTTTGCATGAGGGAGATACATTCCTTAGTTTATAATAATTTCTAATATTTTGTAACAGCAAATTTTAATAACACAAAAAAATCCGTATTTTCATGCCAGTACCGAAGTACTGGGTACTGGGCTGGTGATACCCTCGGGGACTAATAGTCCACCAGCAGAGGCATCGACCCAGTGGTAGTAATAAAATCAACGGTACCAATTTTGTTGCACCAGATGCGCATTTCGACAATACATGTCTCTTCAGTGATGCTCGTGGCCAAAATATTTGAAATCCAAAGCATATATAAAAGATGAAGAGCTATAATCCAAAAGGTCCAAAAAGTATAGCCAAATTCGTGAAAGGAATCAGAGCTTTGCATGAGGGAGATACATTCCTTAATTTATAATAATTTCTAATATTTTGTAACAGCAAATTTTAATAACACAAAAAAATCCGTATTTTCATGCCAGTACCGAAGTACTGGCTACTGGGCTGGTGATACCCTCGGGGACTAATAGTCCACCAGCAGAGGCATCGACTCAGTGGTAGTAATAAAAGCAACGGTACCAATTTTGTTGCACCAGATGCGCATTTCGACAATACATGTCTCTTCAGTGATGCTAATTGTAGAAATATACAAATACATTATCTTGATTTATGTGTGAGAAATGTAGTGTCATTTTATTTGCAATTACTAAATGCTGCACTTGTAACACCGACTAAAATTGACTCAACCTGTTGGGTTGATCTGTGGTTTATGTACTCTCTGGGCCAATGCAGTTTTTCGTAAATTTTGGGGAATCTCTTGTGTCTTCTGCATCAAGAACAAAAAGCTATCTGTTACATGGTTGACTATATCCACTGCCTCATAATATCTATGATTAAAAGCATTCTTTACATTTAAAAGAGCACCCTTCCCGGTAAAGTTTTTCAGAATGATTGCTCCCTGCTAAGTTTATACACATCTTCATAAAGTTTCTGAAATACCTCATATTCTTAACACCATACACTCTCAAAAATACTGAACTACAAGAAAAACTCAAAACGGAAATCCCCTAATCAATTCAAATGCATGCAAAAATCAAAAGCTCAAATCCACCATACGAATGGAAATTAACAATAAAATATTTCATCGTCATCTTTACAATTGAATACTTAACAAGTCGGCCACCTATTCTTTCCATTGCTCTCGTTTGCTTATAATAAACAACCTGCCACTACAGCACACACAGTATTACCGATGACTCCAGTGCACGAACAATTAAAACAAAAAAAATACAATTTTGAAACTTATTTTAATAAATAAAGGGATTGGTTTCAGAATTTTGTTTCTCCAAATACCTTAATCATGTTAATGTGATATATTAGATATATATGGGTAAAAAATTCTGGGACATGTAGATTCTCTACCCGGATTTCAAAGCCACATAAAGTGACTACAAATTCCTAAAATGTGACGAGAGTAATGTTTTACGACTATCAAATAAGGAATCGATCTATTTTGGCCTGCAGAAGAATAAGTATTACACCTCACATATAGAATAGAATAGAATATCTTTTATTTCCATAAGAGGTACCATCAAGGGGCATAGTGCATATACATTCATGACAATATATAGTTACAAACAATTACAAATACAATAAAGCAAAACAACAAAACAGTATGCTTTAAAAAGTTAGACATTTTAAATATTACTTACAGTATCCCAGTGTTATATTATAAATGTTTACTCAAGGCAGGTGTTTTGATAAGAAATAGCCAAGTTGTTTTAAAATATTAATAGACTCACAGTTTAATAGCTAAATAAATTTATTGACCATATCCAAGGAGTAAAAATTTTTACATTCTTTAAATATCAGATCAAATAACATGTCTCTATCCTTAGAGTATACAGGACATTCTATAAGAAAATGAAGTTCATCTTCCACTTTATTTAAATCGCATTTATCACAAATTCTTTGATGAACTTCTAATTTGGAATATCTCCCAGTTTCAATTTTAAGTCTATGAGATGAAATTCTGAATTTTGTGATAGCTTTTCTCAAATCAAAATTTTTCAAGATATTTAAATAATTTTCTTTACAAAATGATGTTTTAAACTGACAATATGTTCTTAGTTTTCCTTGGCTATTTTGGCTATAAGCATTTTCCCAAGATTTGACATAGGATACTTTTAAACAATTAAGTAAATATTTTCTGAATTTGTCTTTACTAAAATTAATGACGTTACTAGGCAGGTCAATAATTTTACATAAGTGTCTGACACTGCTATACCAACTATTGTGATTTTTATCATCTCAAAATCTTTAGAGGTTTGTAAGGCTTTATATAATAAAGAGTCCTCAGGCATATTTTCAATTCTAAAATAATAATTCAGTAAATTTTTCACAATACTAATATAAATAGGAAACCTACCTAGTTCAGAGAGTACAGCAAAATTGCTGCTCTTTCTGTTTACACCCAAAATAAATTTTGTTATTTTCATGTGTAATTTATCTGGTTCAAGATCTGAATAAATTTTATCTAAGACTATATCATTTCTTAATTTACTTCTCTTTGGGTTAAATGACCCCAAATTTCAGAGGAATATAAAGAAATAGGTTTGATCATCTGATCAAATAGATGTAGACTGGTAGTAATTTTTGGATGTGAACGAATAACATCTTTGCATAATTTATAATAGCCTTTTGGACTCTTTTTGTACAATTCCTGTCTTGCATGAGAGAAGACTCCTGAAACCGAAAATATAAGGCCTAAATACTTGTAGTGCTGTACACATTCCAGTTCAACTTCCTGAAGAGTAAATTTTTCATTGATAAGTCTACCTTGCTTATTAAATACTATTTTTTTTTGTTTTATTGGTGTTTATGTTTAAGCACCAGTCAGAGCAAAACTTATCAACATTTTTTAACTTAGATTGAAGACCATATGATGTGGTAGAGAGCAAAACAATATCATCAGCATACATTAAACAATTAATATTAGTATCACCCAAAATCAGATCATCATCAACATTGTCAATATATGATGGAAAGTCATTTATAAAAATTATATCAAGGAAATGATGGCTAAGAATTTTCCATGATAATTTACAGTGACAGTCACTTTAAGTTGGGTTAAAAGTTGAAACATTAAAATAGAAAATGTTTTGCATCAAACTATCTGATGCCAGTAAATATTCGACAACACTGGTACCCATGTGATTATAGCATGTATATTTACCTAAAGAATCACCCAAAGTTCTACCGTTTAACAAACGAATTTGGTTCCCCATGCATAATTCAATCAGCTCTTTACCTTTAGTATCGACTGTTGTATCTCTGCTGTTTCTAACATTCAAATTGAAATCAACTGGATAATTATCATTACTAATTGGAAGATGATATGTACTGTCCGAGGACACAAAGTCTAATAGATTACCACAACGTGCATTAAAATCCCCACAAAGTAGTAGTCCATCAGCTGGTAGGGCAAACATTCAGTTCTGTGTTACACCCCAGGGTACCGCAATTTTTTTGTATAAATTTAAAGAGTAATATCTGAAGAATATTTTAAGAGGTGTTAGACTTTTGAAAAAGTGTCCAAAATGGACTAAAAAGGGGCTTATTTAAGGGTATATCAAAAAATTTGTTTTGCACATATTTACAGAAAAATGTAAAAATAACCAAGTATTCAGTACTATACTTTTTATTAAATGGAAAACATCATACCGTATTAAAACGCAGGCTAATTTTTAAAAAAACTTTTAAATCGTAGAGGACACGAAAAAAAGGGGGAGGGTAATTTCCAAAAGTCATGATTTTGAATGAAAAGTAGCATACGTACTAATTTTCTTGATAAAATGGCATATTTTTTTCACATTGAAACATAGAGCATAAAGTATATACAAGCTGTTGAAAAAAAATTAAAGGTAAGAAACAAAAAAATTGAATCAACGACAAACACAAACATAAGCAACCAGAAATGCACGATTCTGTCACAAATTTATACATCACATTCATGAAATAACTCACATATTAAAACACCCAAAACTGTCAGGGTTTCTAGATTTCTATATATTTTTTTTTTAATTTAACAATCGAATCACCATATTTTAAGGTCATTCCATACAATTATCATTAGTTTGGTCACCTGCATCTACCGAATTATCATTATCATCATTTCCATCATCTTCGTCGTCATCGTTAGCAATATCAACGATTTGATAATGCTTACATCTACAAGCTTTCGAACATTAACATACAGCTATCTGTTAAGGATAAACCTTGTTGAACACATGAACATCTTTTTTGGCACAACCAGTTTGACATGAACAGCACATCAGAATTATTAAAGCATCTAATGCTGGTGGTTGGTCTAGCAAATTGATACTGGTCAAAACGCTCTAATGTGTAATCAAAGGTACCAGGATTATAATTTAGTACGCCAGACGCGCGTTTCATCTACATAAGACTCATCAGTGACGCTCATATCAAAATAGTAATAAACCAAAAAACTACAGAGTAGAAGAGCATTGAGGATCCAAAATTCCAAAAAAGTTGTGCCAAATACGGCTAAAGTAATCTATTCCTGGGATAAGAAAATCCTTAGTTTTTCGAAAAATTCAAAGCTTTGTAAACAGGAAATTTATAAAAATGACCACATAATTGATATTCATGTCAACACCGAAGTGCTGTCTACTGGGTTGGTGATACCCTCGGGGACGAAACGTCCACCAGCAGAGGTGGTGTAAATTGTTATCAAAGGTACCAGGATTATAATTTAGTACGCCAGACGCGCGTTTCGTCTACATAAGACTCATCAGTGACGCTCATATCAAAATAGTAATAAACCAAACAAATACAAAGTTGAAGCTTCCATAAAACTTCCAACCATAATTGTTTGGCAACAGACCAGTACTGTGTTTAAGAGCAGATTACGAAATCTTCGTCTGAAAGTTGGCTTGTTTAATATGCTTCAACATTGCATCTTTGGCATTTCAAAACGTTCTGAAATTTATTCATCGATATGTTTAATTTTCGTAGCAATATATAGAACACGAAAACCTCTCCAGTGTTTTGACAACTCGTTGCCAACCTATTCAAAGTTTATAACAAGATGGAATAAACCTTCTGAAAACTCCACATAACGTGTCAAAAAGCTGAATGCTTTGCTTTTTTTCTTTACCAGACAAATCACTTACTGCATCACAACCTGTATTGGCGTGAAATCCTAGAAGTTTTCTACAAACATTCTTACCAAATTTCTCACACATTGATTGCACATTTAATAATTTGAATTGATATGCAACTGTGAAAATAGTAGGCCAATACTTCCACATCAGTGTCAGTAGGTCTTTTAACAATGGAGTCATAACCTTTGTCAGCTGCATGTTTTTGCTTTAGAAACATTTTTTTATCGGCTTCTTCCTCTTATAAGCAAAAACCATTCTACGCTATATCATTTGCAACATATATTTTGTGGCACATACTTCCATATGATACAAATAAATCAATACATGCAAGTGTAAATCTATAGGATTGTTTCTCTTTTCAAAACCAAAGAATTCAACGAAAGCAACTTTGTTTCCCCCAACTAACAAATATTTCTTCCATGCCCAAGAACACCATTATGATGGTTTAGAAATTATCGTAATGATTTGCCCTCCCAAGGACTTGTCGTTCTAATTTGTTTATGCATATTGGGATACTAATCAGTGACAAAATCAATGCCGGACCACTTTTCGAAACTAAAAGGAGGATTTTTAAAATAATAATTACCAAATCGAAAACAATGCTTGGTATCCTAGAAATGGTTTGAATAACTGCCATGTTATCAAATATCCACATGCTTTCCTAAGGAATGAGCCTTTTCTAAAAGACCACTCAGGACAGATTTTAATTTTTCATTACATGTGTACCATCAAAGTTTGCAAGAGACATTGGAAGAGGACCTAATTCAAACTGGAGAACCTATCGCATAACCAACTATCTTGTCTGGGCTTTGACAAGCAGGCGACATTTGTTTTCATCTGCTTTCAATGTTTTGTTGTCCTTATCAGCCATAAACTTCTTACCTTTTATTTCCTTTTTTAAAAATGTTAGCAATGATTTTCTTTTGAGTGTTTTGAAGATATCGGTTGACTTTTGAATAAGCCGTTCCGTAATAAAAATTTCTGAAGCAAATTTTCCCTTTTCATACATGTTCATAAGCGTTTAGAAGGGCGCACATTAATCCGAAGAAGCAACATAACCCGAAAAACAAACCATATAACTGCTCAGATGTTATAATTGAATTGGCCAGCTTTGCAGTATCTGAAACAATTTTAAAACATCAGTTTCATCTCGCTTCATTCGAGTTTTTCTGAGTTCTTTTTCTGTCGGATATTTCAGGGTCAACCATTCGTACCAAATCTCGACATTTAAGGATATTGCAGCTCTTTCATATGCATTTACAAAAAAATGATTTAGCAACCAACGTTTATCAGAATCTATATTTTAACTGAAAACAACAAAACAATTTGTTTTGCATATCTAAGAAACCTAAGAAAGTAAAAAGTATTACCAAATCCCACAACTGACAATTTGACGTTCGTTCAAAGCGATGTTTGTCGATTGAATGACTTAACAATCGTAAGTCAATCACTACATAGCTAAAACACAAAATGTTATCAAGCACACCTTTATTGAGTTCGATAGAGTGCACCTTTTCTGATCGCAAAAAAAAAATCACCTTAATTTGTATTTTGTTCATAAATATTTCGTTACACATTCACTTTATAAAATAATTTGTCTCACAAAAACATCATAAATCGACAATTAAATGTTTGTTTTCAGTTGCAAATTGATAATGCTTATGTGTGAATACATAGTACATGTTGTATACTGAATGAAAGACGGTTATTTGATGATTTCCGATATTTCACGAGTATTTGCACATACATATATTTTATTAGATAATTCATATTTTAGACGATATAAAAATACTGCAAATGAATTAAACATTGCATAATGATTAATTTTAAAGTTTAATTAACCAAAACGGGTAATTGTTGAACGAATTTCTTTATGAAAGGAGAAAATATGCCTTAATTTCAACCAATAAAATTGGATAGTTTGTAATGTAAAAAAAACAAATATTTAAACCAAAAATCTTCCGAGTTACATTTAATATGATAGTTTTGTATCTGTTTTAGTTGTTTCAACCTATACTTTAATTTTTTTTAATCGCTTTATATTAAAAAAAATAATTAAAAATTACTTAGTCGTTATTGCTAAATGAGGGGACCATTGGAAGGGACGTTTTCAATCCTCTTTTGGACACTTTTTTTTTCAGTCTAACACCTTGTATTTTATCAATAAGATAATGAAGTTGAATTCTATCAAAAAAAATCGCGGTACCCTGGGGTGTAACACAAACTCCTTAACTAGAGCGCTTTTGAGAACTAGCTGATGGACTATAGGACATCACCCTTAGACTTAAAATGTAACATGTCCTTTTCTAACAGCTGAAGTATATCAGTGGACAGATTTTTAGTATAAATGGATTGGGCTGGTGGATCATATGCCAAGCATAAATATAAATCATGATTAAAGTTAAAATAAGATTTATCAAATTTCATCCACTGAAAGTCTTTTTGTGAGTTCACTAGCAAAGAAATATGAGGCTTTAGGGCCTCTTTGATAAATATAGCTAACCCTCCAAAATATCTACCGTTGCCAGAAATGGGTCGACAAACAGGGTAGTATTTATAACCATCTATAGAGAGGGGGGTATTATACCCTATGTTAGTTTCCGCTAGGAGAATAATATCATATGCTTTGATCTCGGACAGAAACATATCATCGTCCAATTTGTTCATACCACCATGCACTATGCCTCCAACATTCCAGAAGCAAAATTTAAGATCTTTCTTTACTTTTGGTTTACTAGAATTACATGCATTACCTTGAGATCTTGATGGAACAGATCTATTAGCTTTACTATGACACATAATAACAAGATGTTAAAATACAAATAAAAATATAAGGTAATGCTCTTACAATAAAATTGAGCAGTTATAGATAAACAATGTTCTATTGCTTCAGGGTGTCTAGACAACACAAACTGCTGTATATCAAGTGTATATTTAACTTTTTATAATACTTGTTTGGTCTTAAATATTAAGTTATTTGGAGTAAAAGATATTCAAACTTTCTAATTTTATTTTTTTTAACAAATACTAAAAACAAAACAGAAAGCAAAACCAAAAAAACAAACAAATTCAAATTAAAGCTTAGACTTTCTATGTACTCTAAATGAAAACAAAATTTTCTATAGGCACAGATAACTCAAAAAGTGAGTGTTTTTTTTTTGAGAATTTACAAAAGTAAGATATTTGTACTAAAAATGAGACAGTGTACAAAATTTAGTAATCAACCACTTGATTTGTATGGGTCAATTTACTATTTTATGACAGTTTTTGCAAAAATAAAATAAAAAATCAACATAAAGGCAAAAGGTCAACTTAGTTCCATCAGTCACCCCAATAGTCTCCATAATAATAGCCGTATCTTTGGTTGTTATAATTGTAAGGTTTTTTGGAACTCTTCGTCGATGGTTGACAGTTAAGTATTTCTTCACATGACCGCTTAATGTTTGATGCGAGACGGGCAACACCTTGATCTGTTAAATGGAAGCCGTCGTCTTTTATAAACCTATCAATAGGTTTTCCTCTTGTTGCTAGGTTGTGGTTGTCGCATAGAGAGACGAAATTGTATTTTATAAAATGATTCCTCACAAGGGCATTGACTAAGTGCACTTGGTTGTTATAAGTGTCTTTGTCTTTTCTAACGGTGGCAAGCGAGATCACAACTTTGCAAGAAGGCCACTTTTTATTGGTAGTTTGAACAATGTTGTCCAATTTTGTAACACAATTTTCTGCTGAGTTATCCTTTAAACTGTTTGTCAATGAATGTAATACAATAACATTAGGTGCTGGAGATAATTTGAGTTTCTCTATAGTTTTTGCTGTGTCTTCTAAGTGGAAAGCTGTGTATTTAGTTGTGGTGAAATTCTTGGATAAGAAATTTGTGTTTAAACGACTTGTATTAGAGGTTCCCAACAATAATGACTTTAGGTTTCTGATTGACATCTGACTTTGGTTTATTCACCGTATCGAAGTTCTTGTTTTTAGGAATTGTTTCCACCTTATTTGGGGATTTATTTTCATCCTTAGCTTTTGATGTAGAAGCTACATTTTGGAAATGATCATAGCTTCTTTGAGGTAGTGGTTGCATCTTTATGGATATAATTGCGTCTTGCTGTTGGTCAATTGTTTCTTTAAGTGCCTTCGCTGTCCCTTCAAGCCGTTCTATTTCTTCATTCTTACTTTAAATGATATAACGAAGGTGGTCAATTTCGGCTTGACAGTCATTCTGAGTTCCACTGAGTTTGACTTTAAGATTTTGATTATCTTGTCTGAGATGACTTATTTCAGATTTTGACATTTCTAACTTTAACTTCGTAGTCTGATCTTAAATGTTGTATGCTGTTGTTCAATGTTTCTATCTTTAATTGTGATGCATCAATCCTACTCTTTAATTTAACGTTTTCTGATTCTAAACTTGTTTGTCCCTTTTTTTCTAATGTAGCATTAACCTGCTTGTTTTGAATTTCAGCCATACATTGCTTTAGCATGATTGATTGCTCTTCTAATGCCATTGTGTGAGTTTTATTACTTACAGAAAGTTTTTCATTAACATTCTTTATTAATACTGTTTCAATTTTGTCAATGGCTTTGACACAGTTGTCTTCTAGGATAGAAATTGAGTCGGGTGACTGTATTGAAGTGTTTAATGTTGAATCATTCACTTGTTGACTGTTCTAATGTTTTAAGTAATTGGGATTCCTTCACATTTGTTGTCTCTGAAGATTTTATTATGTCAGAGTTTTTGACAATTTTGTTTTGTACTGTTTTCAATACAGTTTCCTCTTGATCAATATTAACATTGTAATTTGGGTCATCTGTGTCCGTGCTTGTGAATTGTTGATTGATTATCATTTTGTTGACACACTTGAGTAATAAAGGAAAATCATTAGTTACAAATGACTGATAAGCATTTCCCTGCACTTCAATTAAACCAGTAGTAGGATATATGGTGATCATAACCTGAGTTAGATTTTCGTTTGCTGAACTGTCCTCAATTTTTGACACTTCAGTCATATTTTTTTTAAGTTGTACTTTACTGGTTGGTCGCCAGGAAGTAGGCTCTGTAGACCATTTTACATCATAGGAATTTTGAATGCCTAAGTATTCATAATGAAATAACCACATTGCCCGAATCCAAGGGTGTACACGTTGTGTGGAGGTTTTGAAAGCAACCATTCGAGCACTGCTTTCATATATAGATGTGTCTAGTTGTTCAAACATACATTTTTTGGCCTTTTTTCCTGAACAGGAATTTAGAACTAATGGAACACATGATTTGGGATAGTTTTCGTATGTTTCTTCTTCATTATTCAGCCATTTTACATTTGTTTTGATTTAGAAATTCTTCGAATGATGACATGTTTGATGGTGTTTTTGGTTATTAGTTGTACCGTATCAAATTGATGTTAATATATATATGTATAATGGTCGGATAACCTTCAAATATGAACAGTTTTACAGCTCAGACTTCAATAAATGTTTGAGAATAATGGATATGGATAGGGGCTGGTCTAATGCCCTATGTTGATCTTAAAATTATTTAGCGGGGATTGCACATGCCGCCATGCATGTTCAACCGGAAGTTTACCTATTAATATATATATTTACAAATGAAAGTTTTAAAAGATAACTGGTGAAAAATGTTTTTAACTAGATGTTTTGAACCGTTTCTTGAAACATTTGATTTAAAGAAATTCACAATAAGCATGAAGACAACCGACCAGAAGGACGACACAATGGACAAAAGGGATATGTCTTATTTATATTCTGCTGAGTGCCTTAAATAACATTTTGTTCATACTTTGAACGTCAAAATTATTTTATTTTACCTGTGTGACGTTTGATAGATGCTTTAATATCAACTGTTGTACGTTAAATCACAAAAATACTGGACTCCGAGGATAATTCAAGAGGAAACGCGCGATTGTACGTCAGAGTTAATGCAAACATAAAATGTGCCTGTCTGGGTAAGGACGGTCCAGTACGCATTGTTGTCAATATAAAAGAATTTGATGAGACTAGTTTGAAAATATATTAGTAATGGTGTATAAATATGCCGACTATCACAGAAGAGCTTCTGAAAGAGAATAAGAGAAGCGAAAGAACAATCTGTATCATAAATGAGAGGACTACGAGGCCGTTCAGACATACTACTATAGATAGAAAAAAGCGACTATTTTTTTGCATGAAGTTTTATAAATAATTATATGTGAATAAAATGGAATCCTACCTCTGAAATATTATTTTCCATGTTTTAGTTATGCCTCATTCATGTAAAAAAATTAAAATTTAAATCACAAAAATACTGAACTCAGAGGAAAATCAATATTCACATGGCAAAATCAAATAACAAAACGCATCAAAAACGAATAGACAAGAACTGTAATATTCCTGACTTGGTACAGGCATTTTCAAATGTAGAAAATGGTGGATTAAACCTGGTTCTAGAGCGCTAACCCTCTCTCTTTAATAACAGTCTCATCAAATTCCGTTATATTTACATGATGCGTTAAATAAAAAGTCACAATTAATAAAATAGTCAAAATATGGGTACATCAGTCATCATCGCATAACAATTTTAAAATGTACAATTTAATAGAACACAAAACACATCTATCTACGAACACATGGATTGACTTGAGTGTCCGACGTCATAGAATTTGTATACGTCACATAAATTTGTCGTTCAATGTGCATACAAACAGGTTTAAAATTTACATAGGCAATGTAAGCATACAGAGTTAAAAAATCAAAAGTATGTAAGAACAAATTACAGAAATAGACCGAGATTTAATTAGTCCAAAAGTTATAGGTAGAATTTATTAGAATCCAAAAATAGTTAATTCCACTACGCGATTGAATGATTTTGACGTTTGTGGTTCAACGTATATAGTAATTCATAATAGAAATATATCATAATGACATATAATAGACCAAAATAATACTGACGGGATCTTTTAAATTACAGAGTCACGTAATAAGAACAAAAGAAATACAAAGAGTCGCATATACAAAACAAACCACCAAAAAAATGAAAGCCAATACACACACATTGACGAGATGTATAAGTACCGAGCCACGTGAAACGGATATCAATTAAATTATTTTCATTGCCACCTCCAGACTACAATTTCTGGAGGAAATCTTGCCATTTCATAGAGCAAACGTTTGATAAAACTGTGACCCAATACTAAAATTCTAGTGGACATATTATGAAACTAACAACTTGCTGAATTAAAAACTCCAAAAAATAAAACATGTAAAAATAATGTTTGCAGTTTTGCATATAAATTTAAAATTTGTTTTAGTGACCATAAACATTGAACATATGTTGCAATCTAGATTATGCAATTGTAACTATTTGAGTAAGCACTGGGTTATTAAATTTCTCTTGGCAGTAAAAGGAGAGTAATCATATATCACATGTACTTTGTAATCACTTTTTGTTTTTTATACTGGAGTAGCTGAATATCTTGACATTTTGCGCTTTTTGCAAATGCAACCTTCATCCTCAACAAGTTTTTTTTTACAAAAGTGTTTAGCTCCTTTTTTGGGGTACCAAATGTGTATATCCGTCTGTTCTTTCATGCAATCTAATGAAGACAAGGTCCGGATTGTCTGCCTTCATGAACAATATTAGTTCTTGCGTGGCATATTTTCATTTAAAAAAAATAATTATCATTGAAAATAATATAAACAGAAGTAAATTATATTAAACTAAACGATGTAAATTTATATTTTGAAATTATATTTTTTAAAAGGAAATATGTAATGACTATCAGTAAATTAAAGGTATACGAATTCAAAAGGAAATTAAAAAAAATGCAGGGAAATGTGGTCTAAGTTACCTATCTTGGTGATGATGTACCATAAGCAGTAAATTACAAATTGAGGATGGAAAAGAAGTTCCTGAAATCAGTAAATATTAAAATGCAATGTAATAAACTGGGGCAAGGCTCCCACACCATCCTAAAAAACATAATCTACGATAATAACCCCGATCCTGTCGCTTCATTTTCCACTGGTACAAAAAAGCTCAGTCAAATGTTCTATAGGCCATACACAATTAAAATGTTCTTCTTGCTTGAAACAATGTGTTACAATCTCAATCACTATAAAAGCAAACAAACACATACGAAAGATAAAAAAAATATATCCATAACACAATAACGGGATGTATAAGCACCAAGCCACACCATATGGATATCACTAACAACAGACTTCAAAGTAAAAGTAATTTTCAAAAACAAATTTAGCAACGCTGTTACACAGGACCCACAGTATGTACTTCCAAGACTATCGTGCATTGTTTATGAAGATTATACGGAATATGTTCCCACATAGTCTTGATATCTCATAAGTCATTACAACTGAATAAAGATCAGTTATAAAATTCATGAACAATATCAGGTTGTTTTTGTTGGCATGTGACTGTTGCCCTTGACATGTCCCAATACGTCAATGCTTACTGTACGCCCAACTGCTACACCCTTCTGTTCAGGTGCAAAAGAAAAATGAAATGCCAATCATCAAAAAAATCTCTTAAAATAGTAACACGTTTTCCGTTAAAATTGAATACCATTTGCCAAATAGTGTACAACGTCTTTGGGTAATGGTTTTAAATAAGATTAGCGAGGCCGCTTTCTTAAGCTTTAAGTTTTTAGGAACCCCTATCTCAATCAGAGTCACTGATGAATCTTTTGTAGACGAAACTCGCGTCCGGCGTATATACTAAATTTAGTTCTGGTATCTATGATGAATTAATTTCATCTCCAGCCTTGCATACAACCAAGTCCTATCTATTTTTTTCCAACATTTCTTAATTAACAAACTAAGCATCAAAATTGGTTCTTATTATACCCCCGCTTTAAAAAAGGGGGGTATACTGTTTTACCTCTGTCTGTCCTTCCGTCAGTCAGTCCGTCCGTCCCATTAATATTTTTTGTCGCATTTTTCTCAGGAACTACAATAGAAGAATTTCTGAAATTTGGTTTCAGGGTTTTTCTTAGTCAGCTATACCGTGTGATGCGTTTTCAGATTGATCACTTGACAGCTTCCTGTTTACCAAACACTTGTATGATTTTACACATGATAGCCAAGTTGAAAATTTTCGTCACATTTTTCTCAGGAACTACATTACAATGTAAATTTCTGAAATTTGGTTTCAAGATTTATATAAGTCAGCTATACCGTGTGATGCGTTTTCAGATTCATCACTCGAAAACTTCCTGTTTACCGAACACTTGCATATTTTTACACTATTAATATTATCCACTTGCGGCGGGGGTATCATCAGTGAGTAGTAGCTTGCAGTTTCACTTGTTATCTCGAAATTACACGAGTTGTAACATTATATAGACGAGCCAGTTGTTTCAGGAAAAAAACTGATATGTTCACCTGGCATTCCACCACAAAGCTGATTTACAGCTTAAAAGATCGTGACCCCAAGCTGACTGGCAACCTGACAAAAAAGGTGAAGCTACAAATTCAGGGAGAGAAATTGTTTGAATTTCTAAGATTTTAATTACTTATATACTTGACAGGACAAATAAAAGTGTAATTTTTATATTATGTTAATTCTTTTCCCGTTCAAATATATAAGGTAATTCAAAGTCTTGTATAAGTAATAAACAATCTTTAAAAAAAAATTACAATGACCCTGACCTTATATAAAATATCAAAAGGTGTCGTACTATTACTTCATTTTTATGTTCTCTACATATACGTTGCAATTATGTAAAATGGACATATAGATTCTTACCTTAATAAATGAGTGAGTTATCGGAGTTCTCCAATAAGTATTACTTCGCATCTTGTTGCCATGGTTGCAAATGAAATATATTTCGAATCATGAAAAGAAGTAAAACAAATAAGTTACTTAATATTCCAAAACATTAATTCAGTAATTTTAAAACTAGGACAAAATTTCAAATTGCTAATCATTTCCTGAAAAATAACGCGTCCACCGACATACTGGCGCGAATGGATCCAAAGAACTAATTACATTAATGGCGGAACAGCTGTTCTTATCTTTTATTCCTCGGAACTATCTCTGTCCAAATGAGATCTGCCTCACGAATGTTGTTTTTTTTTATTTAGCGCAGAGTAGATTGATATGCTTTGAATGTTTCTGTGTCCGGATATCTGTAAATGAGACCAACAAACAAAATAATCTTCATGAGAAAACATAATAAAAGCACATATATAATAAAGTGGTACAATCGTACACAAAGTGCAAATGAGAAATGCATGCGAATATGATTTTTTTTCATAAATTCCTAATTTAGGAATAATGCTTTGGACATTTTAAAATTCTGGATGGGATATATGACTGAATTCTATATACTTGTCAAATTGGTTGGACTTACAAGTTACAGATTAGTCCTAAAAAATTAACAAAACAACACATTTTTAGACAATATTTTCTCACAGTATTTGACTTCTGTGAAGTCTTACTACCTATGTCATGGTTATTGAATTACAGTATTGTTTTGCTTTGATTACAATGTCTATCATAAAAGTTCAGAAAAAAATATTTATTCAGAGAGATTCAAAATTTAACCCACTTTTTATAAATACCAATCTAATTAAAATGCAGATCCTACGTAAATTTGTTCGGCCTTTTTTATGCTTAAACAATATCTTTTTTTCATCTATGCTATTAGTTTGAATCTTGATGTATGGGCCCATAAGCAGTGTTTGTTTTATTTAACATTAAATGCCTTGTGTGCCCGGGTACATACATGAATGTGCAAACCATTTAAATGTTACTGCATCAGCACCCATGTCATTTGCTTCAGAATATAAAAAAAGATTCTGAAGTGACATTTTTCTTCAGTATATTTGTAAGCTGTGTAGTCCTGGAAGACATATCATCTTAAGCTACATATAGTTTACGCTTGCAATAAATATTATTGCATCCTAAATTTTTGAAGTTGCTCAAATTAATGGAATAAGCAATAAACAAATAAAATCTTTCCAAGTATGATGAATGTCAACATGTGACGTGAGAAATGAAATCTCAGATCTGTACTTTGTGTTCATTTGTATTTAGGATGAATAGGTACGCATTCACGTCCACTTTGTGAATTAATCAATTTGATGAGTTGTACTTGACTCAAAACAGGTGTAGTAGCTTGTTAAAAGCTCGAATACACATTTTTACATAGCACCGTACAAATACAGCTAATATATGAAGACACTAAACAGTTAATTTCTATATAATAGATTTTTTTTGTAATTGGGATATATTTACACTCAGTATTTAATAAATCTAATATGAAACATGATTGTTGGCGAAGATGAATTTGACAGTTAATGCCCCTTCAAAAGATGATTTATCTATAATCGTATGAATTTATTTTTCTATTAACCACATAATTACCTATTTCACTCTCATACGTTTTTCCCTCTCTTGTTTCCAATCCACTGTTTTTGGCAAGTTTTATCTCTTTGAAACGTTTTCTTTCAGTTTTATACTTTCTAGTCATAGATTTCTGTAGTTTAGTAGCTCTCCTCTCATCTAATAAAGTTGCCCTTTTTAGACATGTTTTCTGGGGGACAGTCCAGTAGATTCGTTTATCTATAAAAAAAAAAATCAGCATTAAATGTAGACAACTCTTGAAAGTATCTGTAAGAAAACATGCAAGATAGAGTTATATCCCTGACTTAATTGTCTCATGGGTTCTAGATTATTTTATGTATTGCAAGCTTTAAAAAGGACAAACCTGCACAAATAGTCATAGACTGAAAAGTTTCATCCAATAGGGATTTGTGTTCTGAATTGGTTGCTTGTGTTTCCATAACAATCCCGACTTCATTTTCTCTACACTTCTCAGGAGTAGGTGGTATTATGCCACTGACCGATCGAGTCTCTCGAGTCTGGTGCATCATCACCATCAAAATCCCACAGTGTTACATTCTCCCCGTATGTTCTACCTCTATGCGTTAGAAAATATCTGCAAAATAGTTCTAAATATTAGACGAACATACTAAACAAATTTTATCAGTGATTACATCGAAGAAGCCATCTGTTATGAGAAGATGATAGCATTTATTTTTAAGAGTTCTTACGTAAAATGCTGACATAGGATACACCCACAATTTCCACTGACCCTGTTACAAACTAGCAAAGTTTCATTACCTTCGTTTTTGAACATTTACAGACCGTTCTTATAATACTAATATATAACAATATCGTCAATGTCAATCATGGCATTAATGATGTATAAGTTATAAACCGGTAAGAAATTGCACAAATCAGTCAATAATTGTACTTGTGGCGATTATAGTTTTGACATTTTGATTCAGTATTCAGTAAGATTTCTTTCTTTTTAATACATAGGGTGCGACAGTTAGCAGAACCTTGAATAATGTAATCAAAGCAATATATATTGGCCTCAAAAAAGAAATTCATATCGTTTCCAACTAGTTGATGAGGTCAAGCTATGTTTCGACGGACAAGCTGATTTTCCACATGTCGTAGGCTGCATTGACAGTATAGCCACAGAAGAGAAATCTTTAAGTGCAATGAACAGAACCTAAACACACTGGCGAACCACGATCAGAACAGACCGTATATGGGCGCTTGCTATGCTGCACATCTATAGAGATGTGGAAATCGTTACACAAAAGGTTATTACAAATATGCATCTGTTAAGGGAAGAAAACTGAACTTTTTGTTGTTAATATTCTGAATTGCTAATTTTGTAAATATTAAGATAATAAAATTATCATTGGAACCATATTCAATATTTTCAAGGCTTTTATATATGGATTTAAAACTAAAATTTAACCAGTATCGGAATCTGGGGTAAGTACAAATGCATTCAAAGAAAAAGACCCAAATTTTCTCGCATAGCTGTGCATGCGCGTAACGAAATTTGTCATACTCCTCCAATTTAACCTGGCTACGCCACAGAGTTTGATAATGATTAGAAAAACAATAAAAATGTGTTTACTGAACTTAAATATTTAATGTGACTGCGTACTTTTACATTCCCTCCCAAATGAATATACAAGCTGTTTTATTTGTACAACATGAGATCACAATATACGACATTATTCAAAGACAAACCAAGTATGCATACAAATAAAAAAGCAGTTTTCAAAATGTATGAATCACACACACACACTAATGGATATGTAATTTAACTGCAAAATCTTTCAAGATTGCTTCATGGCAATGTGGATATATGGTTATACATGTATGTAGATATAAATTGTGTTTGAAATAATTATCCAAATCACTATGTTAATTATAGCTAACCACCATGCTATTTTCATGCCTAGTGCACTTAAACCATATTTGTATTTTGCCTTCAATAATCAAATCACAAACATATAATCATATATTAACATTTTCTACGTTAAGTAGCTAGATCAGATTTTTTATAGGAATGAAGTGCTTACTAGTAAGGACAGAGTGATCTTAGAATACATGCAGTTTCTACTAGTAAAAGATGATTTGAATGAAAATTTAAAAAATGTTTTACATTACTTATTTTATTTGAGGTGCATCTAAGACGTATTTTCTTTCGAAATACCGTTATAAAGAACATAATCAATTCTAAGTCTGTGTGACAAAATACACAATCTCAAGGGATCGTAATAATAAGATATTTTTCAACAAAACAATTGTCGCCACTGATCCTCATAGTACTTGTTCAAATAACGTGTATTCTAAAACTTCGTTTTTAAATCATATCTCGTTAAAAAAAATCTTGTTAATTTGTCATAATATGATAATCTGTTCTGTACTGTGGAGCATATCTTTCTTGTTGCATCCATGATTAGATGAAGATATCATTCTTTCGTCAAGTTTTATATGGTAACTTTTACCGATATGAATAAACATTGCATTATTACGTGATTTTATACCTGCAGATATGTATCTTTTAATGCTTAGTACAGTGCTTCACAAACTTCTGGGATGATACTGCATACAGTAGACGATTCAATTCTAAAGCAATAACTCAAACTACGATAACTTTCACCTACAAGAAATTACACACATGAAAGTCCGATTTACTAGCTTGGACGATAACGTTTATATTTACACCCGTATGATTCGAACACTTCTGGACAGTTTATTTATTAAGTGATGCCTGCAATTTTTCTTTATACAGGTAGATCATCACGTATATAAAAGAGGGACAGTCAAACTCGTTAATCGAAAATAAACTGACAACGCCATGGCTAAAAATGAAAAAACCAAACAATAATACACATGACACAACACAGAAAACTTAAGAATAAGCAACAAGAACACTAAAAACTACGGGTGATCTCAGATGTTCCAGAAGGGTAAACAGGTCCTGCTCCACATGTGGCACCGTCGTCTTGCTTATGTGATAAGACATCCGGTAAATAGACTTAATTTGGTAAGTCACATTCATGAAAGGGAAGGGGATTGTACACAGTTACTGTTGCTTAGGTACCAAGTCTGTATCCAAAAAATGTAGTGCTGGAAATGTACCTCTAATATTCAGTACTATTTTGTTACTCTAAAATTATTGTAATATTTAAGTACCTGTATTTTATGAGGTCTAATGATTCTTTTGTTGACGAAACGCGCGTCTGGCGTATATATGAAATTTAGTCCTGGTATCTATGAGTAGTTTATTTACAACCATTGGGTCGATGTCACTGTTGGTGTAGATTTATTTCCCCCGAGTTTTTTTTGGATTCGAGCGTCACTGATGAGTCTTTTGTAGACGAAACGCGCGTTTGGCGTATATATGAAATTTAGTCCTGGTATCTGATGATTTATTTAAAGTACTTGATTTGTATTTAAAAATTGAAGTATTACATATTTTTGGTTACAACGTTACATTTTAAGCTTTTTGATAGTATGTTTATTTCAAATCTCTTCTCAAACATGGAATATTGTGATCGCTTTTGGTATTATTTCTGTAACAAAATTTTAAGTACAAATCAAATACTGTAAAAAAAAAAATACAGGTGCGTATATAGTACAACAATTTTAAAGTTTTAAAAGAAATAGTACTTAATGTCAAAAGTAAATTTTCAGTCCTACAGATTTTAAGTACAAAAATAGTGCCTATGCAATTTGGCTGTGTAGTTGCGATGTAAGGAACATATCCGATATAATTTGTGAAACGGTTATTCCATAACGTTTCACAAACTTGTGAAGGCGTCCGTAAAATTTACGAAGGGATGATTTCAACCTCACCATTTGAACCGCTTGGTTTAATACTTCCTTGTAAGCTGTTAGCAGCAACTCTCTATCAAGAAAATCATGATAGGAAATGCAAGCACGGAAACATTGTATCAATTGGGAGATATATACCCCGTATGCAGGTGCTGCTTGAATGTTGCTACGAATAATACTATGTATACGATGATTTCGATTGATGCGTTTGCCATGACCAACAATTCAATACAGTTAAAATGTATAGAATAATTTGTTTGAAGTATAACACTTCTGGATGATGGAATTTAACCGTATTTAATACTGAGTTTTCCAATAAACTTTTTACGCTTAAAATCATCAAAAATTTAACAACGACTACATGAGGATAACATTGAGGAACCTGTTGCCAAATATCTCAATGTTAGTGATAATCTTTCCTCCACTGTGATACAGGTACGCATATTAGTACTGCTCTTGGTGATACTGTCTTACCATATCAAAAAGGTAAGCAGCGGACTGACTCTCTGAAAGTTGCGAAAAGAATGGCTGTCTTCGTTTGACAATACCTTTAGCAGAGTTTGGCAAACACCCAGATCTGCTCTTCTTGTCAACCGTGGTTTTTATTCGTTCGTCTTTTATCGGCAATATCAGCAACTATGTATTTCAAGGCTCCCTTCATCTTACTTTTCATATTGTAAATTTGCGAATGATGACGTTTTCGGATAAATGACGTAATGGTCATCAATTCCTGCCGTCATAATAATTCTGTAATAATTTGTGTGATAAGACTATCACAGAGATTCGCGTTGTTCCAATTTTTAGACCACCTGTCCCAAAAAAGTCGTGCGAATAATTGTCATTAGTTTGCATCCGTATTTTTCCGTCGGCCGTTTGTTCACATTTCAAATAAAGTCAATCTTCTTGTTTGAAATCACTTTGCTAGATGGAACCATAATTTGGTAGAATTTATCTTGGAAACGGGTTTTGACATTCATTACACTTTTTTTTTAACGATCTTTTCTTGGCTATAATTCTAAACGTCGGAGGTAGTCGTTTCGAAACTTGTGTTCCCACCCTCTAGTAAGACATTTATTTGATACAACTGGTGCATAATGTACATCAAGTTTCGAAACGACTACCTCTGACGTGTAGAATTATTCTGAACTTTTGGCAGTCAACCATAGCATTTAATTGTAACATTTTTCGTGGTGGTGATGTAACTGGCTTCGATACATAGTGCATCCGCACTCGGGGCTGTATTTGTCTGGGGATAACAGTGGTAAAACATTAACTGTGTTGGTTCGAAAGTCGACTGCAAGCTACAGAGTGAAGATGCTGCACATTTCCAGGTGGGAGGATAATACATTCATTTGATACAACGGGTACATAATGTACATCATGGGTAGTCTCCAATATTGATTCGACTATGTAAATATCTAGTTCATTCAAACAAACTGTGGTTGGTTCTTCTTCAATACATAAAGGAAAAACAGGTGGCACTACAGTTTGTACATACACGCGAGGGGGAGGTGGCAACACTTTTTATAAAGGGCTTTTTATTATCTTTCTGGATTTTGGTATTGGGTGGAGGATCTGGTGGTAGACAAATGACGCTTTTTTTTTTTTCATTTACTCTTTCTGCTGGTTGATATTCTTTGTAGCAACGTTTAAGCAGCACCTGCATACGGGGTATATATCTCCCAATTGATACGATATTCCCGTGCTTGCATTTCCTATCATGATTTTCTTGATAGAGAAATGCTGCTCTCAAAGAAGCTACTAAACCAAGAGATTCAAATGGTGAAGTTGAAATCATCCTTTCGTAAATTTTACGGACGCCATCACGGGTTGGTTGACCGTTATGGAATAACCGTTTCACAAATGATATCGGATATGTTCCTTACGTCGTAACTACAATCCCCTTCCCTTTCATGAATGTGAGCTACCGAATTAGAAAATTTACCGGATTTGATATCACATAAGCAACACGACGGGTGCTACATGTGGAGCAGGATCTGCTTACCCTTCCGGAGCACACGAGATTACCCCTAGTTTTTGTGGGTTCGTGTTGTTTATTCTTTGGTTTTCTATGTTGTGTCATGTGTACTATTGTTTTTCTGTGTGTCTTTTTCATTTTTAGCCATGGCGTTGTCAGTTTATTTTCGATTAATGAGTTTGGCTGTCTCTTCGGTTTTCATGACTTCGTATTGCAGCCTTTTATGAGACATCTCTTTTTTTTTCTGTTGTATCCTCTTTAATAGCATCAAAATTAAAGATACTATCAACCTTACGTCCTTTACCCCTACTTTTTATCTTTTTTCTGTGAGCCTCTGTTTTTGTGTTTTGAACTTCTTTCAAATACGTTTCCCTTAACTGACCTAATGACATTTTACAGTACGTTGACAAACCCTTGGAAAGCAGTTTTTTACAAGTATCGCCCGTTGTCGTGGGATTAAATAGTTTGCTAAAAGTGCACAATATAACAATAGTCAGTTGTTAACTTAGTTTGCATGTACAGATCAAAACTAGCGCCATGAACGTTTAGATTTGGATTGGTTTCTAGCTGGCGAACTTTTTTATCCAGCTGCATAAAAAAGTTCGTCGGTGATGTTGGTCAACCCACTCCTCACGTTTTGTTTCCGTCTTGTTGCAAGTAACGATCCTTTGTCATTAGAGTGTTCAGCCAAAAAACTCTCGCTGTCAACAACCTGCTGCAAACACTTCAATTCGCATTTAAGTTCTCGGACAGTATCAGTTTTGTGGGGTTTGTATAATAATTTTGATATTGCCGACACCTTTTTCTTTCTAATTTGCGAAATACCCCCCCCCCCCCCCCCCCCAATATATCTTATTTTCCCCCTTCCCCCATCTGATTCGGGAAATTCTTTTCCCCTTTCGGTCTGAGCTGACTCCACTGATAGCAGAAGCCAATTGGAATACTACATTTTTTCTTGCTACTGGATCAGAACCAAAGACTGCTTAATTTCTTTAATTTATCACCTGACATGAGCACATGTACTGCTTTGTAGAAATCCGACACGGTTTTATTTTCTGTAACTGAGCCTTCCTTCTTCTTGAATTAATGAGTTCCATAAGTATTTGACTAGTTTTTGAGTGTTTTCGGAATTTTTCATAACCGTTATAACTTGGTTTTCCTGTATTTGCTGTTCTGTTTCTCCAATGCTCTTGGTATTCTCTAATATTGCGGAGACTGAAATAGTCTCTGGTAACTTGTACTCGACATTAGTTTCTTCACTCTCGTCTTCAATTAAATCTACCAAGCCGATCATAGCCTCTGTGTCATCATCAGATAAAGTTTCGGTTATGTCTTCAAATGGAGTAAATAACTCCTCATACTCTTGACTACACGTTTCTTACAACATGACCAATCCACTTTAGGTAGATATTGTTCTTTGCCATAAAATTCCAGGATATTGCCCGGTGGATTTCTTAAAAGTCTTTTGCTATAGTTGGTTATATGTAACCCTTTCTTTGTTGCTCATCGACTTATAGCAACTGCAATTTGACCAAACTGATACATTTGTGTACAATCAATGCTTACTCTGTCCACCGTTAAGGCCTGTGCTTTGTGAACAGTAAGGGCAAATGTTAATCGTATTGGATACTGTGTTCTGCATGCAACATCGATTTTCTTGTTTGCATCATAAACAGTAAAAGAAAAAGGCTTTAATGTCACCTGTCTCTTCAATGATTCGAAATAACATCAATTGTGTCATGACTCGGACCTCACCGGCTAG
Organism: Mytilus trossulus; assembly: GCF_036588685.1. Classification (NCBI taxonomy): domain Eukaryota; kingdom Metazoa; phylum Mollusca; class Bivalvia; order Mytilida; family Mytilidae; genus Mytilus; species Mytilus trossulus. The sequence continues at coordinate 64,165,475 of NC_086373.1, forward strand.
TCCATTTACAAGCTCGTCTGATAAATTAACTGTCAGAATAACAGGACACCCTACTTTAACTGCTAATTGGTTTGGTACAGTAACAGAAGCTAGCTTTCCTAAGTCCCCGTCGTCTTCTGCTTCAAAAACTCTCATGTCTCCTGGCAATAAAAAACCATAAGACTTTTAAAGCTCTACCGATTCTTTAGACATATTAACTTACAATTACCAGAAGTCCATCACTAGTCTAGTAATGAACATCTGCTATGAGTATTTTTAGCCGGTAAATGAAGAAAATAAGATTAGTTTCAGGCTATGGTCTTATTTGAAGATATACTGATACATTTTTGAGACGAAACATTAGACATGTAAACAAGTAACCTTTATTTGCCATATCAATTTATTCAACATATCGTCAAAAATATTTTTTTTCTGTAAGAAAAAAATTCAGGTGTTGCTAAAATGCGAAATCAGAATTTTAATGGAACGGAAATATCAAACTGGAAAATAATGTTTCTTATTTTGGACAGCCTGTCAAATTATTGCGAACGAAATGATTAACAACATATATCTGGTTACGTATTTACGAAAATGCCACAAAAAAAAGTGTTCATACGGATTCAGTCAACATTAATATTTATTCCCGTTCCAGTTTTGAAATCCGTTCCGCTTTCCGATTCAATCTTTTAGTAACCCCCAACAATTTATATCAAAATAAGTATATTTCAAATTATTTTTGGCTAAGTATGCTTTTATTGTTGCAGGTTATGTTCAGTTGTTTGTGAAAGTACAGACGGTAGAATAACATTTAAAGCCCTAAAAGAGAAACTTGAAGAAGCTACATCTGGTACATCTACCATATCTGATAAAAAATTGTCACAAATCGTTTTTAGATTATTTCCAAACAGAAAAATAATAAGAGGTAGGTCAGGCGAAGACAGATATCTTATATATGTAGGCCTTTCATGGAAACAACACAGAGATTCGAGCCTGGTAAGTCCATGGAACATTCAGAGTCATCTGAAGTATCAGAGCATGTTATTTGAACAATCTCCAACATCTGTAATTGTTTTCATGATGTCAGATGTCGTATGCAATGGTAACATCGTAATGAAGGAAATAACATTAAACTTCAAAGAACAATTATGGGAACTGAAAATACGCGGTCGGAAAGTTGTCTTGGAAGACCTCGAAATAACTAAAACATTTTATTGCACAAAAAGCAACCTTCATGAGATTTTTGAAATCGTCCATAAAATTAAATTTGCACTGGAATTGAAACAGAACATAAAACACAGGTTCCAATTCATATAATATCGGAGAGAATTGGAGAAAGGGGGGAAGAAAATAAACAAAATTTTAAATTGAGATCAAAAACATGTAAACAAGTGGTTGGCTGGTCATGTACAGGTGATTCATGTAACACATGTATCAAATAAACGCCTTTAAGAATGAGAAAACAGACGTGATAGATCTGAATAAAGTTGATGAGGAGGATTTGAAAAAAAATTTAAAACAAGTATTTCCTTGAGCCTCACAAGAAATGCAAGATTTTCTCCGTAGCCAGCATAATATTTTAAATTCATCAAAGATTACTTGGGACAAGTCGGTTATAAAAACATGTTTAAGTTTGTGGTCTCGCAGTTTAAAATGTTATGAGCAGTTAAGGGACAGTAATATTTTCAAATTGCCCTCTGGTCGCCAATTAAGAAGATATAAAAGCAGTGTAGAGGAGCAGAAAACTGGGATAAACAATGTTGTACTCAGATGGATGCGAAATACCGCCATACAAGTTAATGTACCTCCTTCTGGCTATCATGGCGGCCTGCTCCACGATGAAGCAAAAATTCAACAAGATTTGGTGTTAAATGTGAAGGGAGAAAGATCTGAACTTGTGGGTTGGATCGATACTGGAAGTGAGGCCGAAAACTTGAGGATTGTAAAGGAAATCAAAGTAAGCGGAAAGCTGGCAACAGATGTGTTACAAATAATATTTCTTGGGTACACGGGATTCCGATTTCCGATTGCCCACTACCCAACAGATGGAGTAAAAGCCTTTGAGCTATATATTATAATTTGGGATTTATTTTCTCAATTACAATCGTGGGGGTTTATAGAAGACTTTATAATGCATGACGGGGGACAACAAAACAGAGAGTTTACGAAGCTTCACTTTAGCGGTGAACCCAGAAAGAACCACTTTATGTGCGACAGTTTGGTAAATCCTGACAGGAAGGTTTATCACTGTCAGGATTTCTCACATAACATGAAAAAATTGCGGAATGCAGTTTTGAGTAGTGGAATTAATACTTACAATACAAAATTGTTAAACAAGAAAGGTAATGTAATAGTTTGGGAGCAGTGGTTAAATGCTGCCCGATGGGACGAACAGACGAATTCGCGAAAAATTCATTACAAGCTTAGTAATTCTCATCTTCATCCAGATTCAGCTGAAAAGATGCGCAATCATCTTGCTGAAGAAGTTCTCAACGAGGATATGCTTCAGCTTATGAAGTCATACCAGAACTCATTAATCAATGGGGATGTTTTAAACAGTGCCATTGACTTCAACAGACCAGCAAATTTATAACGGTATTTAGAGATCCTCGTCCAGTGACCAATATACACGACGCAAGATTGAACATTCTAAATAATGTTTTAGATTGGTTCAATAACTGGAGAAATGAAATCAAACAAATGAAAACACCAACGGAACTCGAGAGGATGGTTCCCAGCATTAAATGCTTAGACGATGTTGAAAGCATGATAGTCGTCTTTACAAGAGTGTGCCGAATCCATATAACTGAATTTAAAGGACGTGGGGTATATCGTAGTAGGTTTAATTCTGACCTTGAAGAAAATATTTTCTGCCAACAACGGGGACTGTACAATGGTAATTCCACGAATCCGAATTATCATGTATATTGCAACACAATGAACAGCGTAATATTAGGTCAGACCACTAAGTCAAGAGCCCGAAAATCTAACGCAGGTTTACCTACTACTGATCCGTATTCTTTTCATGTTGATGTACCTCTATCAAAGAAAACGAAAACACTATGCCGAATTTAGACTGTTCCTATAGAATGTATACATGTGCAATCTTGAATTTTGAGTGAAAGACATTACACAGTAGTTATTATAAACGAAAAAATTAGTATGTATCATTTCATTTAAAAGAAATAACGTCCAGTGGCAGGTCAGATGCATATTTTTTATGACAGCATGATCATATGAAAATGAATGATTAATGACACCTGGACCCCCACCCTTTTTCATCCGCCACTGTTCCTTTGTACTATCCCGCTGAGCCGGATTTTTAAATTTCTACTCTAGTTCACGGGTTTGCTCTTATTCTTGAATGCTGCATAGAAACCACAAATACCAATTTTAAAGTCTTCGTCAGTTAAACATGAACCATAGATACTGCAGTTTTCATATGAATGATGATATACTAGTACATGTGTATCAGCTGACAATTTTTAGGGGCAATATTCATTTGGGTTTTGTTTTTTACTGCAAAAGTATGTATACTTTATATACTTATCTCAACTATATGCCTTCCATTTCCAGAGATATAAATTTCAACATCTAAATTCAAAGCAAATAGCTTTAGAAGTTTTGGACCTGGTGGTAAAGTTCTCTTCAACCTTTTTATGAGGTTAAAGGTGTCTTCTGTTATCTGACTTCTAAAAGAATTAAACTTAAACAAATCAATTTTATAAGATATTTCTATTCTGTGCGTTCGTTCGTCCGTCCGTCTGTCCTGCTTCAGGTTAATGTTTTTGATCAAGAAGTTCTTTAATAAGTTGAATTTCAGTTAACCTCAGACTTAGTATTCATGTTCACTATGAGTTACTTAGTTATTGTCTTTATTTGTTTTTGTTGTTGTTATATTATGTCACAAACTGTAAAGTTTATATGGCAATAAAACTTTGAATTTGAATATATGATATATGTCTAATTTTAGAGTTTTGTTTCCTCTTTCACGTGCACTGAACATATAGAAAATGATAGTGCCCGCTGCAGGTAACAGTTTTTAGTCCAGGTAGTTTTTGTTGAAGTTTAAATCAACTTGAAACATAAGTTATATTTATGTAAAGGCCTAGATATTTTCACATATATTACTGTACTTCTCCAGTCTGTTTTGTCATGATCTAATTTTTTTTGTAACTATACAGTAGATCTATATATGATGTAAAATATTTGTCATGATTTGGTTACTAGTAATAAAGAACTGATTTGATATATTTTGGAATATTTAGATAACAATACAGGCGTTAGTCATAAAAAATATTAACACTTAAACTATATTTTGGGAGCTTAATGAAACTAGGTATCGTACAACCAATAGCAGTTACTGACAAATATATTTTACTGTCATTGTTTATACCTTGCACACTGATGCATTGCCGCCATCAAGTCGGGCTCCGACTGTCGATGCATTTCTGTTAACTGCACGTGATGTAAACATCTGATAAATCTGGAAAGGAAACAGTACTGTCCCCATAACTTGGGTTGGCAACAGGTGGCAATTGAAAAAAATCCCCTGACAAAATCAGTTGTAATCCACCAAACGAAGGAATTTGTCTTATTTCAATTAGCACACACTCAATTTGTTCGAACAACTTTGTGCTTAGCATAGAAATCTCATCTATTTTAAGGCAGTCAATTGTTTTAATGTTTTTATTTTTTTGTTGATAAAGATTCGTTACTTTGAAGAAGTGAAACCAGCCCTTCGTTTGAATATCTTCCATCTTTGAGTCCATAAAACTTGTGGACGACACTTGCAGTTTTGATGCTGGTGGGATTTTCCCTTTGAGGACCTGTGCAGCCTTTCCCGTGGTTGCAGTAACTGCAACTACTTTGCCAGATAATTTTAAGTTTTGGGCAATCTCGGAAATTACAAACGATTTTCCAGTGCCAGGAAATCCTGTCACCAAGACATTATGTCCTGCCAATGCCATGTGAAGAGCTTTGTATTGGATTTGATCCATCTCTTTAACTCCCGCAATTTTTACATTATTGAAATCTAAAATACCGGAGACTTCCGAAAAACATTACAATTGTGGTAAAATCCCGAGAGTTCCGAAAATATATTTTCCGGTAGGTGTCGCTTTAGTTCTTTCATTTTTAAATGTAGGGCCTCGATTCGTTCTATTTCAGAAATGTGAAGTTAATTTTAGGGATAACAATAGTTATTCAAATTTAAATATTTTATTGGACAAAGCACATATGATACAATGCGTATTAACCCTGTCTGCGCTCATTGCCTATGTAAAATTTAAAATTGTTTATAATCCAGGTACTTTGGATAACTATTGTATGCACATTGAACGACAAATTTATGTGACGTATATAATTTTTCTGACGTCAGACACTCAAATCAATCCATGTGTTCGTAGATAGTAGATGTTGTTGTGTCCTGTTAAATTGTTATACGATGATGACTGATGTTCCCATATTTTGACTATTTTATTGATTGTGACTGTTTATTTAACGCATCATGTAAATGTAACGGAATTTGATGAGACTGTTATTAAAGTGAGAGGGTTAGCGCTATAGAACCAGGTTTAATCCACCATTTTCTACGTTTGAAAATGCCTGTATCAAGTCAGGAATATGACAGTTCTTGTCCATTCGTTTTTGATGCGTTTTGTTTTTTGATTTTGCCATGTGATTATGGACTTTCCAATTTGATTTTCCTCTGAGTTCAGTATTTTTGTGATTTTACTTTTTCCAAGATATAAACACATTAAACATGACAATTTATGCAAATACAACATAAAGAAAACATTTGACGTACCAATTATATATATAATATCACAGTATTACATAGTATTATACTTATGGTAGACCAACTGACATTAGATTATTATTACGAGCTTCAAAAGCTTGACTTAAAAATAACTACATATTTGTCTGGTGTTAACTAGATTTACTGGGTTAAGTAAATAGATCCTTGATTTGATATCATCATCATTATTAAGGTTTTTGAAAATATCAAACTTCTCTCGAAGGTCTTTATATAGAGGACAATGTAAAAGAACTTCATCTTCCACTTTATCTTTACAAAGTTTGCAGTATCTTTTACTTGCTAAAATTTTTGGTTTGCTATACCTCCCAGTTTCAATTGCAAGTGAATGTGCACTTATTCTAATTTTTGTAAGCAGTGACCTATCATATTTTTTAATATCAAATCTTAAGTAAGCTTTCGAGCACATTTTACTATAAAATCTTAGTTTACCTGTGTTATTAGATTTAATATTCTCAAATTGACCCAAAATCTTGCATTTATAAAAGTTTTTCAGTGAGTCCTCAAACATATTATGTGATATTTGAAGTGAATCAAAGTTGATTAAATTTTTTAGTTTATGTAATGACTGTACCCAGAAAGCGCCCTTTTTTGTATACATTTTTTTATCTTCAACGAATGCAGATTTTAATAGATCAAATTTTTGGGTTGTTTCCAACTTCAATGTCAGTTAATCTAGCATAGTATTTAAACATTAGTTTATATGATATAAAACACACTGGATATATCTCAAGTTCTGTACGTAAAGCTAAATTTGAAGCCTTACCATGAACACCAAGAACATTTTTCATAATCGTAATCTGAACCTTTTCAAACGGTAGTTTATCAGCAGTGTCAAGATTTATATTAAAATCTGAGATCCAAATTTCAGATCCATTTGCATAATTGGTGAAATTAATGAGTTGAAAAGTCTTACCCATTTTTCCACTGCAAAACGATGAGAATATGGTAATTTTGATTTCAAGGCGAAATATGCCTTACGTGCTTTATCAGCAAGATTTTCAGCTGCTATATTAAGTTTACCTCTATTGTTGAAGACTATACCTGTGATGGATTGGGTCAAAAATACATTAAGAAAAATGGATCAGAATTGACAAAAAATCATCGCACTGATGTAGAGGATTCGTCGGGTGGCGTATTTATGAAGAAAAAGATAGCGACTTGTGTCCAGTTGCTTCTTACACTTATTATTTAGGGAAACTGAACCATAAATGTGATGTACTTTTTCAGCGTCTGCGACCAAATTACCATACAGCAGATGAGACATGGTTTGAGAACAAACCACTTGGAAAAAACAATTTAGGTGCATTAATGGCAAGAATCTCAAATTGTGCTGGTTTATCAAAAGTATATATCAATCACTCCATCCAATCAACATCTATAACAACTCTGAGTGAAAGTGGTTTTGAGGACAGAAAAATTAAAACTGTATCTATTAAAGCACAAGTCACTACAATGTATTGAAAGTTATTCAAGGTACTCTTCACTTCCACAAAAGAAAAAGATTTCAAAAGTTCTTGCGTCATCATTATACAATACTACAGCAGAGATACATGTACCGTCTACTGAGAATAATGCAATCAGCAGTGTCAATAACATTAATCATTCGACAGGAAATGCTGTTGCCATTAGAGCACCAACAACTGTTGCAGCAGTACCACACAGTGTTCAAAACCCTAATGCATCTAGTACATGTATGCAACTAGATGAATTGATTTTCTCGATGACAGTTTTATCAGTGAGTCTGCAGACTTTGATCAAGTACTGAACGAAATTAGTTCGTCTCAAAACAATGTGCAAAACAATTACTCAAGAAAAGAGTTCATGAGCAACATAAATGATCATAGCATTAATATTCAAAATGTGTCTGGAGGAGTCTTTATTTTCTATGTTTCAAAAGACTGAATTTATACATGTACTATGTGGATTTTTTCCAGTTGAACATTTTCCTGTTTTCATTTTATATTGCAGTTGTTGTTGAATTGTTAACCATACAATGTTTTTGTTACTTATAAAGTTATAGAAAATTTCATTTTGTATTTCATGAGACATGGTTTGAGACATTATCGTGATATATGGACAGCCCGTAGGACAGTGGTATTGACTGCGACAGCGATAATGACCTCGCCTTCGGCTCAGTCATTATCACTATCTTAGTCAATACCACTGTCCTGTGGGCAGTCCATATATCACGATAATGACCAGTTTTTCAAGAACTATTATATAAATAGTTTGGTCGAATGCATGTGTACTACTAATGTCTAATCTACCCAACAATTGAATGTAGTCTGTTTAGTGGTGCCGTAATAGTGGTTGTACTATCAATATTAATATTGTCATTGGAAGAAATGAGGAAAGAAAACATGTACCCGCACAGTTTCAAGAGAAATTGTTTCATCTCAAGAATAACTGCATACAAAAAATAGAGTAGTTTAAGTATTCCAGGTGGGAAAACATGAACGCATTCTTACGTTACAAATGTTCATCAATTTAAATTTTTATGTATTATGTTCTATTACTGGTAGTTAAAAATTAAAGATATTATAACGTGGTTGTTTCTGTATTGATCCTGTTTTGGTCCTTGGCCAATAACAAGTCCAATACAGAAATAAGACTTGATCCAGTGACGTAAAAAGTCATAAGATTCAAGTAATATTGTTCTGTGAACATTCTGATCATACGTTTTCTATAATTATTAATGTCATTAATAGCAAAAAACATCCGTTAACAATGAGTAGTGCTCATCTGCTTTTTTTTTTAAATCGAGATGTAAAATCTTGTAACATATTGTTTGTTATTTTTAAATCATAATAAAGACGTGAGAATAACTTCATGTATAAAGAAAATATACAGCAAAAGTTTGCCTTTTTTCAGAATTTTTAAAACAATGATAATTATATTCAATTCAAAGTTTTATTGCAACTTATAGTTTACAGTTTGTGACATATAACAAAAACAAATGAAGACAATAACTAAGTAGCTCAATTTATATATACAGATTCAAGTAAATATTAAAGGGTCCTCAGTTGAAGTTCCATTGATTTTTCAATGAAGAATCCTAGTTTATTCATGGATTTTTAGATTTATGAGTTTGACTGTCCCTTTGGTATCTTTCGTCCCTCTTTAATTACCACTGGGTCAATGTCTCTGCTGGTGGACATTTTGTCCCCGAGGACATCATCCGCCCAGTAGCAAAACTACAATTGCATGAACTTACGAAAAACTAACAGAAAACTGGCGTCGCCCAGTATAAAAAGGTCAGAAAGAGACGTCACTAGGACACGGTGTCGTCTGATACGGCAGGTGTCTCTTCATCACCACACATGACAAATATCTCAAACACGACTCATTCAGATCATCGTCCTAGTGACAATAGCAATTTTACACATATACAGCCATGTTTAGTTCTCCTTAAAGACATTTTTGGTTTTGATGACACAGTACAACACTGTCGCATTTCAAAATGTGAGACCAAAGGCTTCAAAACTTGTGCTATTTTAATTACAGATACTGAATTCACTAGCAATTTGACCAAGAAGTCATATTTTACCAGAAGTTTCGATGATCTGAATTGTAAATCAATAAATGTCGTCTTTGGATTAGAGTGCAACCTTTGCGGATTGGTATACGTCGGTGAAACGAAAGGAAGGATAAACAAACGTATGTGCGGTCATAGATCAGACATTAACTTCAATGCTAACGAAATTCCATACCGGCATTTCAATCAGCCCGATCATTCCATCGTTTCTATGACAGTTCGCATTATCGAAAAGATATACCATAGCTCTAACAATCCTAGTCTTTCAACGACTTTCCGTAGACAAAAAGAAGACTACTGGATAAGACAACTGGGAACTGCAACACCGTATGGCTGCAATGACAAAATTGATGGTATAGGTATTCTAGCTAGTTTTTCGTGTAACTCGGTGAATGTGATGAATATTTTCAACTCGACTCCTCGACGTAGACGCAGTCATGGTCATCGTCATTATACATCACCCTCTCTGCATGATGTCTCTGTTAGTGACTTGCTGCCATTCATACAAAAACCGTTAGGTATTTATCACATTCGCACGAAACGTTGTTCATTACCCCTTTCAAAACTTCATTCTCTGTTCAATTTATGTTTGGAATCCACTGTTGCAAACCCTCATTCAAACCAACACAAACACCAAGCTATAATGTCGGATATTACAAGTCACAGACTTTTCAAGCCAGTTCGCATTGGAAAAGATGAAAAAGAGAAAATATCTTTTCTAAATCTTTCCTTTGCCAACAAAGGTCTCGATTGCGTCAACCTAGGCAATATCCTTCATCATAAATTAGTTCATTCGAAAATACCTCCTTATTTCAAAGACCAGTCTGTTTCAATAATTTCTTATACCTATACCAAACCTATTGCAACTAAAATTTTCAATTAAAAAACGCGTTTTGCAGGATCTCGATATTGACGACTTCAAGTCTAAATCTCCTGATTGCACTTGTGCTAGTTCCCAATTCACATATAATCCTGCTGGCCACGTTAATAACACTCTTCTACGAAATGTGTTATCGAAAGGTCCGAAATATCGTGAGCCTAAATCCATCAATTGGAAATACAACTTTAAAATTTTGATGGATTCAGTCGAGGATTATGCCAGGCAATGGGCTAAGTGCCAGAAGGAAGACGTAGACACTCTATCCGAATGGATTAAGGCAGTGAGGTCGTTAATACAAATCAGAATTAAGAACCTGAATGGGTCCATTAATGCCCATGCTACGTCAATCTTCAAAGACCCAAATGTTGCTAAACACCTATCCGACCTCCATGCTAAATATGTTGTTGTCCCCGCAGACAAAGCCCTAAATAACATCGTTTTTGTCTGTAAAATTTAATACATTAATTGCTTGATATAGGTATAGACAATTCACTTGGAAACTCAACATATACCCTCACGACACTTACCAAAGAGGAAACCCTGGATAATCATAGGTCTGTTCTTTGTTCCTTTCGTATTTCAACCAAAGATGAAAAACTGGATCTTCCATCACTGTATTGGATACCTAAACTACATAAGTGTCCTTACAAACAACGGTATATTGCTGGGTCTTCCAGGTGCTCCACGAAACCCCTTTCTAAATTATTTACATCTATTTTATCAGCAATCAAAGACGGGCTTCAAAGTTATTGTGAAACTGCCTATTCTAGAGGTGGCGTGAATCAGATATGGATACTTAAAAATTCCAAAGATCTTTTAGAGTACATACAATCTAACTCTCTTTCATCTTGTAGTAGTAATTAAAACAGTTGACTTTCTACTCTTTACACAAGTATTCCACATTCCAAACTAAAAGACAAATTAAAAGAGTTGGTAAAACTTTGCTTCATAAATAAGAATGGCCAACGTAGATACAAGTATCTTGTCTTAGGGAGGGATACATCCTTCTTTGTAAAGAATCACTCTGATTCAAAAATAAATTCTCTGAAACTGATATTATCAAGATGCTTGATTTCTTGATTGACAACATATATATTTGTTACGTTTGGAGGACGTGTTTTTCAACAAACTGTGCCCCTCTACTTGCTGACTTGTTTCTTTATTATTATGAGGCTGACTTCATGCAGGAACTTCTTAGGAAGAAAGATAAGAAGTTAGCCATATCCTTTAACTTTACTTTCCGCTATATAGATGACGTTCTTTCACAAAACAATTCAAAATTTGGTGACTGTGGAACGCATTTATCCCATCGAATTGGAGATAAAGGATACTACAGATACAGTTAAGTCGGCTTCATATCTTGACTTACATCTAGAAATTGACAATGAGGGTCGGTTGAAGACAAAACTTTACGACAAAAGAGATGAGTTCAGCTTTCCAATTGTGAACTTTCCATTTCTAAGTAGCAACATTCCAGCAGCACCTGCATACGGGGTATATATCTCCCAATTGATACGATATTCCCGTGCCTGCATTTCTTATTATGATTTTCTTGATAGATGGTTATTGCTCACAAGGAAGCTATTAAACCAAGAGTTCCAAATGATGAAGTTGAAATCATCCCTTCGTAAATTTTACGGACGCCATCACGAGTTGGTTGACCGTTATTGAATAACAGTTTCACAAATGATATCGGATATGTTCCTTACGTCGTAACTACAATCCCCTTCCCTTTCATGAATTTGACCTACCGAATTAGACTATTTACCGGATTTGTAATCACATAAGCAACACGACGGGTACCGCATGTTGAGAAGGATCTGCTTACCCTACCGGAGCACCTGAGATCAGCCCTAGTTTTTAGTGGGGTTCGTGTTGTTTATTCTTTAGTTTTCTATGTTGTGTCATGTGTACTATTGTTTTTCTGTTGTCTTTTTCATTTTCAGCCATGACGTTGTCAGTTTGTTTTAGATTTATGAGTTTGACTGTCCCTTTGGTATATTTCGTCCCTCTTTTATTCACTTGTGTTTGTGTATACAGATTCAAGTAAATATTAAAGGGTCCCCTGTCCTCAGTTTCAACGACTTTTCAATAAAGAATTCTAGTTTGTGTTGATGGGTTAAGTGTATATAACTTTGTCATTATCCGTAAGATTAGCAAATGAATTATCTGTTATGATAATTCTAACATTAGAATTATGAAAAAAAATATTAAAAAATGTTTCTCATAATCTAGTACTTTGCATTTTTGCTAACTGTCTCTTCGCGAGGAATATTAAAATGCCTTCCATTTTTCAATGAATAATGAATGATCACTGATTCTTAGTTTTGTAATTAATTTTCTTAATTCAAAATTTGAGTTAAAGAGGTAAGGTTTTATCAATAGATTTGTATCAAGTCCTTTATAAAAGTTTTGTTTACTGTCATCATCAATAGAACTCCACTTGTCGATCAAAAGGTTGTTGTAATATGAGTTTATTTGGGGTTTGATATAGTTGTAGTTGATAGGATTGTCCTCGGTTTTAGTTTGTAACTCGGATATGGCGGTGACCCATCGATTCCGGCATTTTGACTTTATTTTCATTTTCAAATGGACTTCAGGTTACGTTATGAGGTTTCGCGACATGGCTAAGGGCAGCTTTATCCGGGGGTGATGATACCCAGTGTAAAATTACCCCCTATTATACTATACGGAAAAAAATCACCAAGACTCGTGTCTCTAAATGTTGCATTAACCATTAAATATCTTCATGCAATGAACATGAATTTTTATAGGCAATACCTTTATCTATAAATCTTTACCAGATATATTCGTCAGAATCTATCCAAAATGCAGTTAAACAGGAAGTGAGCTACCGCAAAGTCTGTAAAACATGCTGCAACAAAAATGGCCATCTACTAGTGAATGGTAAAATGAAGTCCGCAATCAAACAAGGAATGAAACCAGTCATTCGTTTGGATATTGAAAATTCTGTTTCAACCAAAGTCCTTCTAGCTGACGACAGAAAGGATTTGGTTGTAAAGAAAACAGGTGCTCATCAAAGTTTCACTGCTTTGCACATCATGAGGGTTTTAAAAAAACTTGAAATCTACGATACCCGGAAATAACAGGTAGTGATGATTTAAAGGTCATCATTCAGAAATCCATAAAAATTTAGAGAAACTTAGTACTACAAGGTCAAGCATGATGAACAAGGTTGTATCAAAAAATTTCAGTGACTTGTGCAAGAAGTTTAACATCAGACGTTATCTGGAATTAAAATGAGACGGAGAAAATCTTTGAACATTCCCAAACTAATGTACTAGTCAGTCTTGTTTCTCTAAATAATAATGAAAAGATAATGGCTCCTCCATGTGTCGTCAAATAAAGGCAACAATAGTATACCGCTGTTCAAGACTCGTAAAGCTATGGTCAAAAAACAAAATTGGGGAAACAAACTAAAACTGAGGGAAACGCATTAAATATAAGAGGAGAACAACGACACAACATTAAAATGTACAACACACACAGAAACGGAATAAGCATTAGACAACTTCCGATGAGAATAACAAATAAAACATCAAAACCAAATACATGAATTTGGAATAGAAAAGTACCGTGACACCTCTTTTAGTAATTTGAATTCACATTCAATTATAAGAGAAAACAAACGACACAATGGAAACGCAACGTTAAAATGTTACACACACAGAAACGAACTATGATATAACAATGGCCATTTTCCCGACTTGGTACAGGACATTTTTAAAGATAAAAATGGTGGGTTGGACCTTGTTTTGTGGCATGTCAAACCTCGCACTTTAATGGAAATGTTAAATATAACATTGAAATGACAACATAATATTACAGGACTTCAATACAATTAAATAGGAGAAAGTATTAGACAAAGAAACACATGATTAATAGATAACAAAAGGCATCAGGTTTAAAATTCAATACGCCAAAAACGCGCCTCGTCCACAAAAGACTCACTACTGACGCCCAGATATAAAAGCTCGAAAAAAAAAGTCATTACAATTAAATTTGTGAAATCGGTTTCACCATTAATGCCCCCAAAGGTACGGTATGCAGGCGCTGATCCAGAGGGGGGGGGGGGGGTCCGGGGGTTGGAACCCCCTTTTTTTTGGACGATCAATGCATTTGAATGGGGACATGTAATTGGAACCCCCCTGGGTATGGACATAAAATGACAAGATTAGTTGATATTTTGGGAGAAATATGGTTCAGGTGGATACTCCTGAAACAATGTGGTCTAAAACGTTCTCAATTACTAATATGAATTCCTATGGTGCTCATGAAACCATTGGCTGATTGGAAGAGGCAATGAAAGAAAACATATTTGTTCTTGCCCTCGCACCAGTTAATATCTCCGTCGTTTAAATACAAATGTGTTTAGTCCTTTTTCTTGCGCTTATCACCAAATATGTTCCAATTTCATAGCAGAACACCCAGATCATATTTTTAATAAGGTGGCATAGCATAAATGTTTCTGCCAGCCATTTAAAAAGAGATGAGTTGAGCACTGAAAAGTAAGTACTGATTCGGAAGGGGAAAAGAATCACATTGGAGAATAAAATTGCAAAACGTAGTACTTTCCACTATAAATGCAAAAAAAAGTAATGAATCGAAAAGGTAAGTACTTTACAGATATGATTATTAAAATGAGCCTTACTGAATTCACTTAAGTACAACATAGAATGGTTATGTTAAAGCCGTATGTACTGGTTTACAAGACCGTGAAATAGTACAAGAAGAGAGTGAAGAAATCCTTAGCGGTGCACTTGTTGTTTTTTCATTCGATATTTACATACCGAAAAATGCGTCTAGCGTATTAAATTATAATCCTGGAACCTTTGATAACTATTATCGAACCTTTGAAAATTTAGAAAATACTGATTTTTAAAGTTTTGAGGATCTACTGATATTTACATACAACAGTGAGTGTTTTAGATTTTTCATCAATAACTTGAACCATTCAATCATCCGGAGGAAAAATACATGACCCTCAACTTATAAATTTTTAAATGAATTTGAAGAATGCTCATACTTATCGAACAAAAAAATGTGTAAAATAACAAAGATGTTATGATTTTGTTTTGATGGGACTTTTGTATCATCATACTTGTGTATACCGATATCAAATAGTGTCTCTTCAATTGTTTATAATTAAATAAATTGGTCAGAGAGATCGGCGCTCTGGTATTAAATTTATTTAAACCTTCATTGAAAACTACCAGATGTAAGTAAATTAAAACTGCTTGTCAATGAGCAAAGTTCGGTGTCTTTTCTGGACAAATTGCATGCCCACTGATAACTGTTGGATGAACTTTAATCTTAACTTTTATTCTAAGAAAAAAAATTAAGCTTTTATTATCTAACAGCAAGGGTGTAAAATAACAAAAATGTTATGATTTGGTCTATAATGAACTTCTTTATCATCATAAATGTGTGAATCGATATCAAATGGTGTCTCTTTCATTGTTTATAATTAAATAAATTGATCAGAGAGATCGCCGCTCTGGTATTTAATTTATTTAAACCTTCATTGAAAAAACTACCTGAACAAAAGTTCGGTGTCTTTTCTGGACAAATTGCATAATAACTTTTGGATGAACTTTAATCTTAAATTTTATGATAAGAAAAATGTTAAGCTTTTAATATCTAACAGCAAGGGTGTAAAATAAGAGATGCTATAAATTGGTCTATAAAGAACTTCTTTATCATCATACATGTGTGAATGGATATCAAATGGCGTCTCTTTCATTTCTTATAATTAAAAAAAATGATCAGACAGATCGCTGCTTTCAGTGGGAAAGCCACGGATCGATTCTGCGCCTCCTTCCATATGACGTAAAGGCCAGAAAATCAAGGGCGACAATCCCGATTTTTCATAGAGGGCGACAGTATCGCGCCATCGCGGCAATTTGTTTACATCGTGTACGTGTGATTTTTCGAGAAATTTATTAAAGACAATTAAACTTGTGTCATTTCATCATCAATTAGTTTTATAGGTAAGTTTTACAGGTGACCATGCTATTTTTTCTTCTTAGAAGATTTTATTTTACAAGAAACGAACATCTGAACGTGGCAAGTGACGTTGTTAATTTGGGAGATAAAAATATGGCGGGTGTTTTCCACTTCTGAAAATAACTGACACATTTGCATCCTATTGGCTATTTAAATATAAAATGACCAAAAATAGTATCTATGATGATAGGAGTCCCTACATATTTGCATAAATATCCATCACTCCGTGTCAAATTGTAACTGAGGCTGCGAAAAGGAAGCACACAAATCGACGCCATTTTTCAACAGATAAAGGTTTCTGAGCTCACGAAATCCTAGTATTACTTTTAAAGGTTAGTAGAAAGATATTAATACTATCCATAACATAATTTATTGATCTGATTGGGTTATGGCTACATGTTTGCCTCTTTTCGATTCTTAAATCCAGTAAATTTCCGTAGACCACATGTAAATAAACGCCCCTTTTCCAGCGTGAGACTTCAATTTGAATAAAACTTCAATTTTGGCAGGTCAATGTTAGCATTTAAATTTTAATTAAAGTTTAATTTAAATCTCGCCCATAAATCTGTTATACATACGCGTCTGGCGTATAAAATTATAATCCTGGTACTTTTGATAACTATTTACAGTTATGTAATGCATATGTGCTGATTTGTTTGATTGTCTCGAATAGTAAAAAGGTTAATATTTTTATTTTTGAACCCAAAAAGTGTGACAAAAAACACAAAAAACGAACAAAATAAAAATATAGGAAAAAAATAACTATCCCCAGGATAAAGGGGGGTTCCAACTATATGTCCCCATTCAAATGCATTGATATAATGAATAGTTAGTCACAGTGTACATCAGGTTGCTTGATAAGCATGATAAGGACAGACATTTATAAACATGTGTGAGTGTTTAGGCAGGCAATATTTGTTGATTGGTACATGTACTTTTTAAAATTGACAAGTTGAAACATTTCAGATTTATAATAATTTACAGAATCAAAGAATGACTGTAACCATTACCCTAAACATTGGCTTAAAACAAAGACTAGCTGAGTGCTTAGACTTTGCACTTTTGCATGCTTATTCAGACAACAACTTTTGACTAACTGATTTTTTTTTTGTTGAAAAAAGGGGGGTAGGTCTACTTCCAGACAATGGAAGTTATTTATATGGACAAATTCGTTCATAGATTAAACAAGTTTTAATGTACTACATAAATCTCGCCCATAAATCCGTTATACATCAGCAGCATAATTAAATAACTACAGAAAATGTGATACGAGGAGTTTGAGCAACTTGTAAACATCAACAAATGACGTTGTAAAGCCTTCAATCACTCAACATTTTAAGTAAAATATATTTAAAATCCTGAAAACATCATCACCCTTCGTTGTCTCAATCAATTTTGTGCTTAAAATCTGTAAAATATGGCATAATTTGCTTGATTTTGCACCGAAATAACTCCCAAAACGTCTGAAAAATATTGAATTTTGACCTCCGGTTGAAGTATTTATTATGTAAACAAGACTCAGAATGACGGGGAATCCTGTACATAGTCATGTGCCATTATGTTTCTAGGTCACATTTATTTATATCTCGACCAATGAAAAGCTTTAGGATGCATTTGTGTCAGTTGTTTGTAGTCGTGGGGATTACCCGCGTTTTTTTGGAAATCAATGAAGGTAGTCTTTTGGTTTATCATATTTCAGTAACGGAGCACTTATTTGAATATCGAATTTGGCAGTCGTGTGGCAAAATCTATTCTAATGAAAAATGAAAAATTAAACTCAAATACTGATGGATGATAAGTTGTTTTAATAGATTTATTGTCTGCAGCACAGGCTACGTTTTTGTTTACACGCTGGTTACAGCGCCACCTCAATTTTTTTAGATTATGTCCCCTTTCCCGCGGGACTACCGGAAGTAGTTCTTAAATGTCACTGGCTTTGCCACTGTTTGGTATTTAATTTATTGAACAAAGCAAGCTACCAGATGTAAGTAAAACTACTTTAAGTCAGCAAAGTTCGATGTTTCTTCTAGACAAATTGCATGCCCACTTATAACCTTTGAATGAACTTGTGTCTTTAATTTTATATGTTTAAAAAATGCTTCAGATTTATCTATTAATTTTATACTAAAAAAAAGGTTAAGATTTATCTATTAGTTTTATATTTAAAAAGAGGTTCAGATTTATCTAACAGCAAGGGTGTAAAATTAAAATAACAGAGATGTTATAATTAATTTATTTCTTTTATCATGATTAATATACTATCGATATCTAGCGGGTTCTGTTTCCTTGAGGTTTTTTTTTTAAAACAAAGATACAGAGAGGTCATTGCACTTGAGTTTTATTAATTCAATAAAAAAAAAGGTCAAAGCAAAGTGCTGGTTTTTTGTTAGGTTGGTGTCTTACTAAGATATATTCTTTATCTTCATATAAATAGACCATTAAAAATTACTATCTTTGAAAAAGACATTCGTTATACCATTATTGTTCTTCCTATGTGTGTAAATAGTATTTGAATTGAGGAAAACGTCAATACTGGAAGAAAGTATGTTTATTCACAGGCATAAGATTTATCGGAATAAATAAGAATACTGCATTCTGATCGTTGGTTTTACTATTGTATTTTTATTGCATCTATAATTAGTCGCAACCATTTTGTATTGATACCTCTGCTGGTGGACTATAAGTCCCCGAGGGTATCATGATCATCAGCTCATAATTAAACAAACCTTTCTAAAATTGTCCGTTTATAAATTTATAAATTATTGAGAAACTAAGGTTTCAACTCCCTCAGGCAAAGTTGACTTTAGATAAATATGGCTATTAATTTTATGTATTTTTACATGAAGCTCTTAAACGGTTACGGTACTTATACATCCTCGGATTCCAAATGTTTGGTTTTGCGCGTTCCTGATAAAGGTAAATCCAGCAAAGCGCTTCGGACGCAGTAAATTATTTAACATGTTGTTTTCAAATTTTCACTTAACTCTGTAAAATAAATTTACTGTCCCTCGGTATCTTTCGTCCCTCTTTTGAAAGGGGAATACTGGTGTAAAATTTAAAAGTGTTTGTACTATTGCAAGAAACTTTGAACTATTGTTTTGATATTTCAGTTTTCTCTTTTGATTTTCACCGACACTAAAGAAGTTAGTTTCACGATAACAATGAAGACTAAATGGGACATTACAAGATCAAAACGGTTGAAAATGAAATAAAAGATAGTATCGTTTACAACTTTGCGTTTATTGTTCCATAGGTTACGGTTTTTTTAAAAGCCACACCGAAATTTGTTTGCCGTTCTGTTTTTCTGCAACTCTGAATTCGATGCACACTTAATATGAAATTATAAATTTTGTTATACCTCAGTCATCATTTTCTTTATAAAATAGTGTAAATATACACCATATGCCATACAGCATACATGTTTTTTAGCAGTTTACATCATTCAAGGTCTGTATTCAATTTTTATTTAGTAAAATGGTATTTTTTTCAAATAAAATTGCAGTACAACATTTCGATGCGTACATTTTGTTGATGTGGTAGAAGTACAATTTCATTTTTTTGTGTTCCAAAATAAAAGTAGTGTATATGATGTACACATTATGCTTAGTTTTGCTCTATTGGTGTTACGAACAGACATTCTATATAAATTCTGGCCATATTAGGCCGTGCTGAAACGGAAGTTACGTACAGCCGCTTCATCCCAGTGCTGTTTGTCTTTTTTAGCAATAGCGTTGTAGATTTAATTTCGATCTACGAGTTTGAATACCCATCTGGTATCTTTCGCCCCTGTTTTACCCCCAACTTTTTCAAATCTCTGGGATTTGTTCTAATATATGTATGTCACCGAACTGGTCACCTTTGTCTGAACCGTCTGTCGTTTTGCTTGTATGCTATACTTTGAAGTACGCCATGCGTTTGACAAGGATTTAACAACAACGGTGTAGATTAACATGCAGAGAGAGGTAATTTGAGATATAATGAATTCTTTTGTGTATGAAATAATTCATCTTATATGTGGAGTCTTTTTTCTTTATTTTTTTGCCAAAAGTACATGTAAATATGATTTGTTTAAAAGAAACCCTATGTGTAATCGTCTAAGTTCAAATTCATGTAAATCATACATTTATGGTATATATGTAACATCAGGAGGAAGAGTGGCTGTGTATATTCACACCAGTATATTGTGATAATCAAGCACGTGGCTCTTCGGTGTTATGTAAATTAATATAATACGAGACTTTGTCGTTCTGGTTTTATAGCTCTTCAATTGTTTTTAGCTCCATGTCTATCACATATCCGGTCATGAGCGTTCCTGATGAAGGTAAATCCAAACAAATGCTTCGAAATGTAGATATATGATGTTTTTACTAGTAAACAAACTATATAACTAACATTACGTTTTTAGTAATAAAGAGAATTACTTTTTCATAAGACAGCTGTATATCAACAATTCGTCTCTCTAGTTTCCTGGATAATTTGATTAAAACCAAAATAGTAAAGGAAATTATCTTTCAAACACTAAAATAGATATTTACAAAAATATAGATGTATCACTTACGATTGCATATATTTTTAGAATACATTTAATTTTGCGAATTTCTTGTGCTGAATTCAATAACACTATGGCTATCTCATACCTTTTAATCATTTGGTCTTTCAATATACACTTTAAACTTACTCTGTGAAAGTGAATGCAATAATACACATTGAAAATAGCTAATTTTTCTGTCGTAAATGCTCATGCAGACGATGGATGACGTTCACGTTGGCTCGAAAGAAGAATCATTTAACTAGTTTGGCCACTGTACCTCAAATAAACTCATCATAGATACCAGAGTTAAAATTTTATATTTACGCCAGACACGCGTTTCGTCTACAAAAGACTCATCAGAGACTCTCAAATAAAAAAAATGTTTAAAGATCAAATAAAGTACGAAGTTGAAGAGCATTGAGGACCAAAAATTCCTAAAAGTTTTGCAAAATATAGCTAAAGTAATCTATTCCTGAGGTAGACAATTCTTAGTATTTCAAATTTCTTGCTCAGAATTCAAAAATAATTTATTAATACCCCATTCATTTTAAAACTTTCATTTATAAATTGCGCTCTTTGGATATATTTTAGGAATACATTTAATTTTGCGATTTTTTTGTGCTGAATTCAATAACACTATCCTATATCTTTTCATTATTTGGTCTTTAAATATACACTTTAAACATTGTTTGTAGTAAATGCAATAATACTCATTGAAAATAGTCTTGTATGATTTTTAATTTTAGTTTCTTGTGTATAATTTGGAGTTTAGTATGACGTCCATTATCACTGTACTAGTATACATATTTTTAGGGGCCAGCTGAAGGACAACTACGGGTGCGGGAATTCTCGCTACATTAAAGACCCATTGGTGGCTGTTGTCTGCTCTATGGTCAGGTTTGTTGTTGCTTTGACACATTCACCATTTCCTTCCTAAATTTTATCATCATGTAATTTAGATAACAACTTTTCCAATCGAGCTAGGTCCATAATGTTTAAGACTATTGTGCTGCCAAATATTGTGACATTCAACAAGAGCGATGAATTTGCCCCATTTTTTAAAAAATAAAGTGTTTTATTTGAGTCACAAGGCTATTTTTCATCTGTGACATTTTGCGAATTGGATATGAAATTATGTAAGTTTTAAGGTAAGTTGTATAAATTTTCAAGCAAATACAAATAATTTAATGGAAAACATGAGAAAAGTAGTGAATACCATTTATAAAAAGAATCCGATAAGTGTACTTTTGTACATCTTTGGAGTAACAGCCTTTTATTTCCTTTTTTTAATCTTATTTAATATACCAACCTCTGTGACCTGATCTATATTGTTTATAATAAACTTTGTTTATATGTGAACTTTGTTTATATGTGAACTTTTGGTGAAGAATTTATATTCTACGTTTTGGGTTGGGGATAAAGGAGGTAAAAATATATAAGAAGGATATCATAGACAAAGTTACAAGTTCAGAGTCTCGGAATAGCTTATTGAGCAACAGTTTCGTTCAGCGATTCTATTTTGAATATGATCGCACTTATATTGTGATCTTTTTTCGTATTCTAATCACCAGGGCCCGGTTGTTCAAAAGTGTCGTTAAGCTAACGATGTCGTTAAAGTGTCGTTAGCCAGTCGTTAAATTTTAACATAATCGTTAAGTGTTGTTAAAACTTTTTAACGATTAACGCAGTCGTTAAATCTGTGTTAAACTTAATCACTTGACATAGCTCGATTAAACCCCTAACGCAGCGTTAAAGATGGCAGTCTTAGATTTAGCCTTGTTTCATGTACCAATTCAAAGAAAAGAAAGAACTTTTAGAAGCAAAGAAGAACTTACCCTAGACTACACTGATACAGAACTTAGAGCACGCTACAGATTTGAGAGGGAAGGCATTTTATTCTTATCTGATCAAGTAAGGGACAGGTTGACACGTCAGACAAACCGGAATCATGCCCTCAGTGTAGAACAACAGACAATGGTGACATTGAGATTTCTTGCCAGTGGAAGTTTCCTCCAGGTCATAGGTGACACATTAGGTAAGACTTTATATTTTTAAATGGTTCAGCTGTTTACACATGTTTTCTATTTTAAATGATATAATATTTCAATTTGAGAATTTTATGCAGGATCTAAAGTGGCAATTCATAGTGTACATGTACATGCATTTATTGTTGTATTTGTTTCTTCCATACTCTGCACTAGTCTACAGTACCATATTTGTTTACAAAGTAATTGGGCAGTCATTACCTTAAAGTTGTGCATCTCTACTTTATAGGTTTGGGCAAAAGCAGAGTTTCAAGAGTGGTCGATTCTGTTTTAGATGCCCTTTGTGAAAAGAGGAACGAGTTCATTCAGTGGCCTACTAACCTTAACCAAACCAAAGCTAAATTTTACGAGTTTGCTGGGTTTCAAAACATTTTGGGTGCTATTGATGGGACACATATAAGAATAAAGAGACCGCATCATGACGAACCGTCATTTATCAACAGAAAAGGCTACCCAAGCCTGAATGTTCAAGCAGTTTGTGATGCAAAGGGTAATGTTCTTCTGTTTTCATCTTCACATAATGTAATTTTGAACTGTCACATTGTAAACAAATCTGCTGTTCCCCTGAATAAAATTTCAGAAACCAGTTTTACTATAGTCTGTTCCATATAACGAAGTCTTTATATTAAAATTGATATTAATATAGTTTCTTTCAGACCTAGATAAAAAAAATCCATACAGTAAGTGTCATAAAAAAAAAAAGTTTTCCAGCTTAAAAAAATATTTTCCTAAAAGAATGTACAACTTATTTATAAGTACCCCCCTTTTTTCCATTTTGTACACTTGAAAAAAAAGGCGCTGGATTAATAAGACTTATAGGGTTTATAATCTTTGACCCCTCCCTTTTTGGGAAATGTTTCTAAAGGTTTACTAGTTTTTGAAAAAAATTAATAGACAAAAAGTAACTTAAACATGTAAAGTAGTGCTTTATATAATGTTTTAACTGATTTTTTTCAGGTAGATTTACAAACATAAATGCAAATTGGCCAGGTTGTTGTCATGATTCACATGTTTTCAGAACATCACAGGTGAGTGTAAATGGTTGATTAATAAGTTTAAATCAGCTGCATTAGTCATTAGAATACAATGGAGTATCATGAAAAACAGATCATAATTATACATAACATTGAAAACACTACTTTATTTGATTCTATTAGTCCCAGATGGTATATATATATTTCTGTTTTATGTAGACAACCTAAGTGAAGATGCAAAATATTTTCACTTTTTTAAATGTTCAATGTTTCTGGTTTATATCATATTAATAGAGACATATATGTATTATATATGTCCCTGATATCAGCCAGCAAAAAGTGAATGAAAAATGTCTGGATAAGAATGGTAAAATGTTGTACGATTGCCAATGCCATATCTTTTAAACAATGCAAACTAAATTGATATGCATGTATATTCTTTAAAAAAATATTTTTGTATTGTATTTATATTTATGTATTGTATAATATTCTTTAAAATAGATATATTTGCTCATGCAGGTTTGTGCTCCAATGGAGAGAAATGGCAATTGGGGAAAATGGCATATTACTTGGTGATAGTGGCTATCCCTGTAGGTCTTTTTTAATGACACCTTTTCTGAACCCCAATGAACAACACCATAGAAGGTACAACAGATGTCATGCAGTCACAAAATCCATTATTAAAAGAACATTTGGCAGATGGAAGAGAAGGTTCAACATATTGCATTCTGAAGTGGTTTATTATTTAAATGGTTTTATTACTACTTCTTATTGATTGGAGTATATTTTTCCTTTCAAATTATAATCATAATATTTTTTTTAAAGAAAATTACAAAACCACCCTCCACCTTCCCCCTTTTCCACACCCTCTCACTGCCAATACTATATCGAATAAAGGAGTATGTTCGATAAGGTCCTAAAATGGCCCCATTTTTTAACGTTAATTTCAAATTCGGATTTATTGACCAATACCACGATAAATTATAGCTAATACATTGACTAGATGGGATATAGGCCATTTTGTTGAAAATTTTACGTTTCTGCGTTTTATTATGACGTCACAAGTTGTACTCATATTGATTTTTAACAAAAAATCAATGAAAATGGATAAATTCCAATATATTATTGGACAGGAAACATAGAGCGCATACGTCGACAACAAAGATCTTTTAAAATAATGTTTGTGAAGACATTTCTCATGTCTCATTTGAATATTAAGCTTGTCGACGCCTGCGCTCTATGTTTCCTGGTCCTTCATATGGTTGAAATCCAGCTGATTTTGTCAAATTTTACCAAAATCCCTTATTTTGACCTTTTTGGGATGTAAAAATCAACGTGTTAGAATAAAACTTTTTGACAAAAACAGTTCTGTTCAACTTTCTCTCATGTCTTTACGGCAATTTAAAACATGTATTGTCTTGTTACTATAAAATTTATAATTGGGGCCAAATATGGCCCTTACCGAACTTACTCCTTTGCACCCGAGTTGTGTCTTAGATATATATCAACCGGAACTATTTGGGTACATTTTTGTATATTTAAACTTAATATTACAAACTTATGCATTTTTTTAGACTGTTACCAACAGATTGCACAAATGGATCAGTGGTCCCAGAGAAAAAAAAAACACACTACGACTTTTTTGCATCTTATTACGTTCTTCAACCACACAATCTAGTGTATTGTGTAACCCTGCATGGTAATTTTTTTTTAATTTTGCAGATTCGTATGAATCCCAAAAAGGTAACCAAAATAGTAATGGTTTGTGGAATCCTACACAACATCTGCATACAGCTAAATGAGCCAGATGTAGCTGATGAGCTTGTTAATGAGGATGCTGAAAATGGAAACAACTATAATGGACAACAGGATGGAAGAGGGATTAGGGAGCACATTGCTGACACTTATTTTAACCGTCATTAAATTTAAAACATCTCTTTCACTTTCTTTATTTTTATATATTGTAATCCAAGAAACTAAAGTACCAGAATCATTTACGATTTCATAAAATTGTTTAGCTTTGAATGTTATAAAAATCATATTTGGCATTTGCCAAAATCTTGCACCCACAATGAAAATAGAAGATTTGGTATGCTTGCCAATAAGATAAAATGTTCTATACTTCAAATGATATAGATATGAGCAATTGTACAGCCATCAACATTGAAAAAGTCAATTTCCTTTATATACAGAAACGTTGTTGGTGAAATAAGACTTAGTATTGGAATTATCATCTTACCAGCTTGAAATTATCATATTTGACATCAACATGTTAATACATTGATATCTTATCTTCATTGATAAGGCTGCAAAAATGACAAAAAAACAACAAAAAATCCAAATTGCTGACAGTATTCATTTATAACTTATATAATCATCAATTTCAATCACAAAGAATTCATACATACGATATGTGTTAATAAAAAAATCTATCAATATAATAGAGCCTTTGATTTTTAGGTAAGAAAGGGGTCTCAAGGAAATTAGAAAAAAATAGGCAGGACAGGATTTTTGAGAAGAAGTAAAAAATGTCATGATAAAACACTTAAGGCAGGATGACAATTTATGTAAAAAAAAGTCACGCACCGGGTAATCTAAAGAGAAAAGAAGACAGGACCAAAAAGATTGAAAAATTAAAAGGCAGGACAGAAATTACAACAACCAAGGCAGGACAAAATCCCCCCCCCCCCCCCCCTCTTAAAAAAAAGGTTGAGTGCTCACACACTCTCTCAGTAATCTATTTAGGTCAGTGGTTTTTCATTCATATTGTATTTTTTATGATTTTTTAATTTTCCTTTTTTTTTAATCCATTGGCATTGCATGGTCTTTTATAAGGTATGGGTTTTTATCATTGTCGAAGGCTGCACAGTTACCTTATAGCTTACATCCACTTTATTTTAACTTTGCCTTTTTTTAATCCATTGCATGGTCTTTTATACGCTATCGGTTTTTATCATTGTCGAAGGCTGCACAGTTACCTTATAGCTCATATCCATGCACTTTATTTTAACTTTGCTAGATAGATGTCCTATTGACAATCATACTCCATCTCCTTTTTTGGGACGTCCGACGATCAATTTTTCAACGGCAGCTTTCAGATATGTGTTTGTAACTTTTGTAGGGAATTTCTTATGATTTTCTAATTTTCTGTTAAGAGCTTAGACGAATATAAAATTTATGAGATCATTCTATCTCAAAATTGTGAACCGAACACAAATGGAGACTTATATAACTGTTGAACGTTTATAACTGCTGATGTCATGAAATAAGAAATTTCTTGTGGTAAATATGTAGTAACATTACCTGCATGAACTTGAAGATCTTTTTGACTGGGAAGATGCTGAAATACTTGGTTCTGGAGATGAGGCATTTCTATCAGTCCCTTCAGCATCATCGGCTACAGGGCAGGTCTGCTCATTGTTCTGCAAGTTTTCATGATGTCTGTCTAAGGCTCTCATCCAGACAGATTCTTCTGCTGTAGGTCTGGGGGTAGCTGTGGCAGTGCATTGAGACTGGCTTCCATTTGTGGTGGAAATTGCTTCTAAAATATCAAGTAAAGAAATAGCAATAGAAATTCTTGTAAAGATTCTTAGTGAGAACAAATCTATACAAATAGATAATTTTAAAGCATTTTATAGCTGGCTATGCTGTATGGGCTTTGCTCATTGTTTAAGGTTGCACAGTGATCTTTTTGGTCTGTGTACAGTTGTCTCATTGGCAATTATACCACATCTTCTTTTTTAATATATATATACGGACAATGACCTGAAATTTTCATAGGTGACATGTGAGGGGAAAAAATGGTTTTATTTCAAAGTAAATTATATTGATTTTTTTACTTTTTTTTACAAAAGACCTATGAAATGGTTAAGAACAAATGTGAAAGCTTAAACATATAACACTCATGCAATTATAGTATATTATATGTTATTCAGGTCTCAGGCAAGGTATATAATGTGACATTCCCGGCTTGAGTTTTTTTTTTATTTTGAAAACAAAAGTACAAAGAGGAATAACTCTTAGATTATTCATTTGCAAGATTATAAGAAACAGGCTATAGTCTTTCTTCTATGGTGTAAGCAACTGATAAGTTCTTATCTGTACATGAAATTATATATTTTAAACTTAATAAGTTATTATTTTAATTGATTTAAACAGTTTCATCACTTTAAAACAGTTTCAAATTCTTTTAAAGTCATATCTCCGTAAAAAATGTCTTTTCAATGTTACAAGGGACAAAAAAGCGGCAATGGCAAAACAAAAAACAACACGATGGTGAAAGT
Source organism: Mytilus trossulus (assembly GCF_036588685.1). NCBI lineage: Eukaryota > Metazoa > Mollusca > Bivalvia > Mytilida > Mytilidae > Mytilus > Mytilus trossulus. The sequence goes on from NC_086373.1 coordinate 64,193,547, forward strand.
AGGTTGTGCAATCAAAATAATGATTAATAAAGGTTACATACTGTTTCAAGGATATCCAAATGCAAGAAGTGTAAGTGAATAATTCAATCATTTATGTACAAGTGATCACTAGTTGCGCATAAGTATGAAAATTTAAAAGTAGTTTGACATGTATATATTTTTAGAACATGTCAAGGTCAAATATATTTAAAGCGAGGAAATCCCATGCTTTGGGAAACCCTTCTGTCAAAGCAGACGACCGATAGCGTAAACTTATTTTCTATATCTACAGGTTAAAATCAAAGTTTTTAAGTCAAATTAAAGAATGAAATAAGAGTAAAAATTAAATTGAATATAAAAAAAAACACCATTGCAAGTTATTTCTGTCCATAAGCCACCAACTCCAATGAATGAGGCACTATCCCTCATAGCATTAACTATATTTTCTTCGGCAACAGTTAGCTGTGTGGGTGGTGGTCCACCTCCAGTTTTGCCCATTTCCTTTCTGTTGTTGGTGAACTTCTCTTTTGCACCCCGACACATATTGGGGTATTTGTTCCTGACTTCTGTCTCACTCCTCATACAAACACCCAACGCATTGACTTCCTCTGTAATGAGTTTCCATAAATCATTCTTCTTCTGGTTAGTAACTTCTGGGGAAAATCCCCCTTTCAATAACTCCAACTCATGAGTAACTCTGGAACATAAGGTTGGCCTCAATTGATGTGAAATTAGCTTTTCTGTCCCTAGGCAATTTTTTGGCAGACAATTCAGCCATCTTGGTAACAGGAAGTGAAGATTTTCTGTGCATTATGGGTAACATGTTAACGACAAAAAATTAACGACTCTTAACGCAGTGTTAGTTAACATTGTCGTTAAAAAAATTTGAACAACACATTTTAACGCATATGTTAGCTAACGACTTAGTTAAGATTTAACGACTCGTTAGCCTTAATCATCGTTAAGGCTAACGACACTTTTGAACAACTGGGCCCAGAGGGCGATGATCGGTTAAATCAGCTACTGTCGTTCTAGTTACGAAGTCTGACGAATTTAGACAAGTAGATTATGACATCGAAACTTTCTTTTCTTCAACATTATCCGGTTTAAGAAGATAAAGATATCACCCATTTTTACAGGAGTGCTTATTTTCGAAAACAAAGACAAATTCATGATAAATGATAACAATTGAATATTTTTTACTCAAATTCAGTCTCAGACACTCTCATAACAGTTTAAAAGAAACTACAACATGTTGTGTGAGAAGAGTGAAAAAACGCCATTTCTTGAATCAAATGAACATCTTGCAAAGATACTTCTTCAAAGACAAACATTCTTCCGGGTCTTCAAGGTTTACCTGCCACAAGACCAATTTGTAAGCAAATGTTCTTTATAATATGCAATATATTCAACTGGGAAGAAGTAAAGCACCCTCTGATTTTTCAAAAAAGACAAAATCGTTAACCATATTTGGAGCACGCTATTTTAATTAAGGACGATATGGAATGGTTGTATTTTTAATAGCTTTAACTCTCTATTTTCAGAAGAAAATGTAACAAATGAACTAAATTGATTGATTTTAAAGATGTTATAACAAATGAATTATTCTATAGAAGGAGGAGAGATGGTAAAATCAGTTTTATACCTGTATATGTTTTGATATTAACATATTTGGATGAAAATTAAAATTAAACCTACATAATTTTTATCATAAAATTCTCTTTGTCAGTTTTGACGATGCTTGATATCAAATAGATCACAAAAATGCTACAAAAAATTGTCTTAGATTTCTTTTTAAATAAGATTCAGTTAAAAGGAAAAAATAACAATGAATGTGTCCACTACATGTGTTACTGGTTAGGCCTGTTTGAAAAAAAACAGTGACTTTGACAACTTTATGTTGGTGTGAAATAAAGGCAACAGTAGTATACCGCTGTTCGAAATTCATAAATCTATTGAGTAACCGAACAAATCTGGGTTACAAACTAAAACTGAGGGAAAAGCATCACAAGTGTCACAAAAAAATAGATGTAAAGGTCATCAGAAATTGGCTGAGGGAAGAAAAAGCTAAAGAAGTGAAATTGTTATAGTTATGTTCAAATTATTTTTAACATAAGTGAAAGTAATGAAAATGCGTAAATACAGTTGTTCGTATTTCTATTTACTCCTCAAATTGTAATTTTAGAAGAGATTTAAAATCATTTTTATTTAATTCCAAAATTAGTTTTACGTTTGCAGTTTCAACTACAGACACATCTTTATAAAACATACTGATATCGATGTTGAAATCTTCTTTAAGTTCTTGTACATTTACTGCTTGGACAGGGACTTGTTGTGTGTCTTTTTATTGTAATCCAGTTTCAGTTGCGTCTTTCAGTTTTTGCTGGCAAGATCCAGTTAAATGAAAAAAATAAAAATGAGTGTGTCCAATACACTTATAACTGTTTAGGCCTGTTTGAATAAAAACTTGGACAACTTCATGTTAGTGTCAAGTGTCACAAGTAATAAGCTGAGGGAAGAAAAAGCTAAAGAAGTGAAATTTTGATAGTTATAATCAAATTGTTTTAAACATAAGATATAGTTATAAAAATGCGTTGTTTGCAGTTTCTCCTATGGTTATAGGTTGAAGGTTGCACTATGTAACTGCAGCTGCTTGAATTACTATTCACTCTTCAAATTTTAATTTTAGAAGAGACTAAAATAATTTTCATGTTATTTCCAAATTAGTGTTGGTTATATGTTCAACTACAGATACATCTTTATACAAAATATTGATATCGATGTTAAAATCTTCTTCAAATTCTTGAACAATTACTGCTTGGACAGGGATTTTTTGTGCGTCTTATTCTTTCTCTTCTTTTTATCCAGTTTCAGTTGCGTCTTTAAGTTTTGCAGCCTCTCTGGAACAAATTTCCTTTTACATTGATTTAGATTTATTTCAATTGATTACATTTGACCTCACTTTTTCTTCAAATCTTCTAACAACGCTATTTTAAACATAAAATTATTTTGAAAGAGCATATTATCACAAACAATATATAGACTTAAATGATTAAAAAGATAAACGATTATTGATGAATCTGCAAAATAAAGGCAACAGTAGTATACCGCTGTTCAAAATTCATACTTCGAGTAAGAAAAAACAAATCCGGGTTACAAACTAAATCTGAGGGAAACTCATCAAATAGAAGAGGAGAACATCAACACAACAGAAATACTAATATGCAACACACACAGAAACGAACTGGGGCAATATGCGAAATTGTTTCTCCATAGGCCGTAATGGTAACGTTTTCTTCTGTTGCTCAGCACATTTCGTAAACTTGTATATGTATGATGGCTTGTTTCGAAGCTATGTGGTTACATATGTGGTTAAATTTTCGGGGTACGAAGTGTGATTCATTTTTCCGTAATTTAGCAAACCCCGAGTATCCTTTTGCGATATGGCTCCTCATGGTAAAAAAACTCATTTTTGACACAATATGATGTTCTTTGAAATTTCAATACTTTGAACACATTCAATAGCTCAATGGTTTTTACACATTTATTCTGTGTTTCCTTACTTTCTGAATTAAAACTAATGGTTCAGCTCAGTCATTTGTTTATCATAGAAATATGTCAAATATCACTACACAGAGATTTTTTGTTTACACGTGACTTTTGTGTTCCTCGTTTCAAGGCGCATTAGGGGTATTGTCCTAACTATAAGATAACAATAGCCATTGAGATGAGTCCTAGATTGGCATGTTGGAGCCTTTTATAAATATTATAGATTATTGATATAACTCGTTCTTTGGGGATGTTTAGACACCAACAGTTACATGTATACACATGGTTTTGTTTGGTAGATAGATAGTTGTTTCATTGGCACTTATACTAAATATTACTTATTTTCATTTTTGTTATGTCAAGTAAAATATATATAAAATTTATGAATAAGAGAGGGGGCTTCATATTTCAATCAATCAGGGGTTCTCCCTTCTGACATATAAGGCTTTGTACAAATAGTTTACGCCCAACCACACAGGATTGTATGTTTTGCATACTTGTAGGCGAGACAATAAATTCAATATTTCGCTCACTTAAGCTAGATATACTGGAAAAACAAAAAGCATTACAGACTAGAAAACCTAACAGTTGAACGTCAAACGCCTGAATGTGACACATAAAGGTCAAAATGTTGACAAAAAAGTACCCGTATGTAAAATGTATACGCCCACACACAGCGCCACCTATTTATTTTTTTTCGTCATTATGTGTGAAATTAAAACATTAAATAAACTGAAACAAAGAATAAGTAGTAAGTGTATGTTTATGTATTATTTAGATTTATCAAAAGGGATAGTCCGCGGTGTCAATGAATGGTCAATGAATCTCTATATAATTAAACATAATAATTTATACTAATTGATATTTTCATTCAAATTAAATAATTTTGCCTATGCCCCACCATAACGAGAGAATCCAGACATCAACAATAAAACGAACAAACACTAAATAGAAATAGGATGATGTGGTGTGAGTGCCAATGAAAAAACTCTCCATCCAAATAACAATTTATAAAAGTAAACCATTATACATGTAGGTCAATGTACGGCCTTCAACACGAAACCATGGCTCACACCGAACAACAAGCTATAAAGGGCCCCAAAATTCCAAGACTACTACAGTAAAACCATTCAAAGACTGAAATGAGAAGGAAAGACTCCGCTTAAAACTGGTAGGGAAGTCAAGATCGCATGAAGTATACTAAATATGACACATATGTCAATATTATTGTAGTAAATGCAACCTACGTCTTATGCCTGTGTGGTTGTGGTTTATCTTTGTAGGTCCATTTGTAAATGACATTTTTACCTTAGTGTAAAAAGTAAAATAAAATATATACTGAATTTGCTTTGGTTTTTGCGTCAATAAACATTTCCTTGATATATAAAAAGAAAAATATATATCCTCATTTTTACTACAGGATATCAAATCTTTGGAATATTCTGATGTCCATATATGACACAAACGGTAGTCTTAATTTGAAAAAGAAAGCAAGGAAAAGGGGATCGTAAAAATTATGACGGTAATTTTGTTAATTTTTTTCCGAACTGTATATTGCTGTCTGACTTATACTTGGTAGACTTATTTGGCATCATCAAATGTTGATAATATGACACCATCATTTCAATCTGATATTGTTTTATCATTTGTTGGACTTTGACCATTTAAGAGTATTGTGACAATAATATTCCGAATGGATATATCGAAAAATTAAACGATAGTGTGGTTTATCAAATATTGTTGGATACGGCGGTTAAATGCATACAAAATTACAGAAAATTATTTATTTAACACGGTTATTTTGTGTTTATGTGTAATGTTCAAAGAGATGGTGTAATTGTATTGGTGTTTAGGAAAAACAGGATATGTATTATTTTATATTATTTTATATATACTGAGTCAAAAAAGTTTAGCAACTCTTTTTTTTATAAATTTTTTTTTGTTGTTTTTGGAAAAAATCATTTAAAAATCATTGATATTATCCTTAGTTTTACCTGTAATTTTAAACAGTCGTACTTTTTTCCTGCTGATTGATTTCGCGCCATTTCAGCTTTGCACGTGTAAATGATGTTTTACCTTCTGTACCTGTACTTTTAAAACGATATTAAAAAATTCTTTTTCACTAACGTTCAGAAACACACCATTTGTAAGAAGAACACAAACACCTTTGCAAAAATTGAATGGGGCATCAATCAGGCCTCCCCGAAAATGACAGTCAGAAAGGTCTTGAAATGGTTGATGCCGGAATGAGGGTTGCTGACATCATGGCTCAATTTAATGTGCAAAAGGCAACAGTTTAGAGACTGACAAACAGATATCGACAAATTACAACTGCACAAGATAGGTCGATATCTCGTAGACAAAAACAAACTATCGTAAAGGGAGGAGCGCTTCCTTCGCTTTAAATCAACACGTGACAAGTTTTTTTTCGGCTAAAAAAATAGTGCATTGACTAAGGGAAACTGCTGATGTGCCTGCCAATCCTTCATTGGGGCACTTAGGGCATGGCTGAGAAATTGATTTTGAGAAACACTATACTCATTTACGCATTGTGACCCTCCCGCGCTCCATACAAAGAAAATCCTAATGAATGTGAGTGATTAACATTCGTGTTACTTCTGACATATTTTAATTCCATTTTTTTATTATTAAAATTATATGTTGTTATGGTTTTGTAATAAAATGAAATTTCCATTTTTGTTGCTAAACTTTTTTGGCTCAGTATATATGTAAGTGATATTAGAATTATAAAAAGATAAGTGTGAACGCCATAAAGCGAACTGTTAGGAACTTTTCAAATACTTATTTGACTGCTCCAGGCTGCAGAGAAGCCACCAAACTCATTTCTTTTTCTTTTTGAATAAGGAAGGTTGGTAGGACTCCAAAGAATACCTAGTTCACTCACATGTTTGAGATACATCTGAGATGTAGGTTATACGTATTGTCAACTAGGTATCTACTAAATTTTATCATCGGTATAAAGACATCATTCGTAAATATAGCTCAACATGACTTCTTATACGTTCAGGTATTTCACATCCCATTCTTTTATGGAAATATTCTTCATAAAGCACAATGGTGTCAGTATTCACCTCAGAAACTTACAAAACCTTTGAATAGACTTATTAAGAAGGGATATAATTACGATACTCTTGTGAATTCATTAAAGATTGTATATTTTGGCGTTAATATTGAGTCACTGATAAGGTCTTTGCGTCGGAACTAAACACATTTATTCTAAAAACAGTTGTTGGCATGACACGGGTTATGTTCTTCTCATATATGTTATGATGGTAGGATACTAAACCCCTAACGGGAAGGATATTGCCTGATGTTCATATGATGAAATCATAATCTTTCAGCCAGTTGAATTGAAGTCTGGAGCTGGCATGTCAGCTAACTGCTAGTAGTCTGTTGTTATTTATGTATTATTGTCATTTTGTTTAATATTTTCTTTGGTTACATCTTCTGACATCAGACTCGGACTTCTCTTGAACTGAATGGGAGGGTTGAGATATCACAAACATGTTTAACCCCGCCGCATTTTTTGCGCCTGTCCCAGGTCAGGAGCCTCTGGCCTTTGTTTGTCTTGTATTATTTTAATTTTAGTTTCTTGTTTAATATTTGGAAATTAGTATGGCGTTTATTATCACTGAACTAGTATATATTTGTTAAGGGCCAGCTGAAGGACGCCTCCGGGTGCGGGAATTTCTCGTTACATTGAAAACCTGTTGGTGACCTTCTGCTGTTGTTTTTTTTATTTGGTCGGGTTGTTGTCTCTTTGACACATTCCCCATTTCCATTCTCAATTTTATTGATAGGACAAAATGATTTTATATCAGTTACTTTGAGATTATTTTCGCAAACAGCCTGCATTTTTTTTATATACATAGACAATAACTGTTTATTGTCTTTAAATATCAGCTGTATTTGTACGAGGCTAGGAAACAAGGTGTATGCGAGCTTTTAGCGAGCTACTACACCTGGTTAGAGCCGAGTACAAATACAGCTGATATTTAAAGACACTAAACAGTTATTGTCTTTATCCTGCAATTAATTCTGTATATTGTTTGTGTTTTGAAAGACACAAAAACTAACATATTTAGCATTTGTTTCGATTTGTAATCCCTTGAACCCGCGTAGTAATATCAAAATCACAAATAACGCTGAAGACACGTTCGCAAAAAAAGAATCTTACATGGTCATCAATAATACATTGCTCAATGTGAATAATTATCTATTTTAACATAACAACTAAGGTCAACAGTAAAAAAAACAAATAACAAAACACTGTCAAAATTGTACGAGTTGTCCTACGCTTCAGACTCGACATTCACTAAACATGCATGGTGAAATTGACATGATTTATTTGTAACACAATCATACACATTCAAGCTTTGACATCGACAATTGTCATCGTCATTGGAATGCAACTGGAATACACATTCTGAGGTCACACAGGTTCAAACAATACTCAGTCCGGTAGTGGGCGGAGCTTTAAAGCGATATCTGTGTAGTATACAAATACAGAAAGGCGATATCTGTGTATTATACAGATACAGCAAAGCGATATCTGTAGGGTTGTATCTGTATAGTAGGACACCTAATTGCAGGATAAATATGTTTACCACATATTTTGTACTGATATGTACGTTTTCCATGGCCAATAATAGCCGGAAGTCAAGGTTGGTTATCAGCCCTCGGGCCGATATCTATATCAGCCCTCGAAATCCATATCAAGCCCCCGAGTTTAACTTCCGATAACCTGTCAATCAAAGACTATTTGTAGATTCTTTGTAAACAAGTTGAACACAATGAAAAGAAATTGAGAAAGTTACGAATCTGCTGTAGAAGAAAAAAGTAAAAATCAAAATGGAAATCACAAAAGTGTTCGGAAAATTTTGACGTCATAAAGAATTTAGAAAATATATGAAGCCACACTGGAATGCGTAGCGATATAGGATTCTTCTTAAGCATCTTTTAGCATTTGTAATGTAACACTTTAAAGTTGTTTAATAAGTGCAATTCTTAGAATTAATATATTTGTTGTTAATTATTTCTGAAACTTTTCACAAAACGTTGTTTACCTACTGTGATACGAACTTTTTTTTTTTAACTCACAGTGATACATTATTTTTTTTTCGTTAAACATTTGATTTTTGATAATCTATAAGTACACGATCTGTATAAACAGTTTAATTGAGTAATCGCTACTTCTGTATGTATCCATATTAACATTTGCATTTGTTTATGACTTCTTTTCAATCCACGTATCGTCATAATGGGTAAGGTGTATATTCCATAAAACCATTTTTAATCCTGATTCTTGATTGCACAGTGCGTGAAGCGGTGACAAAATATTATCTCCCCTGTAAACAGTGGGCTCTTCTGACTAGAGGTAATCGGTAAAGAACAGCGGAAAATGGTGTACATTGTTTACGAGCTTGAAATGAGCTAACACAGACGAACTGAGACGTGCCAACGTAATGTGAATATGATAATGCACCAGGTAAATTATTAATTGTTAAGTTTATCACATCATCGTATCTTCATATGATAGGTAAATAAGTGAATTTCGATTTTGAGTGTCGTCAGGGTTCAAACCTGTAATCATGCCAACCTTTCATTATTTTTTTTTAATACTAACCTATAGTCGGAACATCTTGATTTTCTCCCAATTTGTAAAGTTAATTATGCTGCTTGACATATATTTTTTTTGGGAAAAAATATTGATATGCAGTCAAATGTGGCAGTTTTTAATATTTGTTGCTATGTGAAATAAAGGGAAGTAAATTAAAGTAAAAGAAGGCGCGCTTTTTCAAATAGTAAACAATTTAATTCAGATGCATAGTATTTTGTCAAATGATAAAGAATATCGTAGAAACTTGCTAGAAATTCATCTAATTTATAAACGATATACAACATGACATACTAAAATTTGAAAAGGGGTAAAACCACCATACCTTGAACAAATTCAGTTAAAAAAAGGGGGGGGGGGGGAATGCTACGAAATTTAGATTTTATTTATTTTTTGTCGACAGTCAAAAGATGATTTGACATGTAACTAACTACTTTTTCAATTTCATTGTAAAGTAAAATTGGCTTTTTTGTTGGTCTCTGTTTATTGTGGTCTGATGTTTTCAGGTTCTCTTTGGATTGCCAAACAATATTATAATCATCTAATTGAATGTTCAAATTATTTTGCAGCGATGGTGTGTATGGAAGGAAGACTGTCATAAAACCCAACAGTTTCGGATGGCCCTTTAAATAATTGCTTGACATCAATAGCGATGTAAGATTCAAGTGTTTGACTTAGCACAAGTTAAGCCAGGTTTTCCTTGTAATTGTGGCAGGAAAACCACTAGACAGTGTCATGCATTGAAAGGATATCAAACGGATATTTTATAGAATGATTCTCGTACATATGACAATCATATGCATAGGAATGTGGAGCTAGTGTCTTTCATGCAGCAATTTTTAATTTCCAATATAAACTCTGGAAAGACAAGAGCATAGAAATGTATACCAATGAGAAACATTATTTTTGAATAAAATCATTCCAAAACTTAAATGTGTCATGAGGGTTGCATTATTTATCAGTAGAGATAATCAGATTCCAGTAAGATTGTCCAACTGGTGGTTTTTGTTTGTAATCATTTTTGTAAATCTTAGTTGTTTTGACAATCCGGGCTGTGCATGTTGCCCGGCTGCCCCTTTCAGTGTGAGACAATATTTTGTTTATGATAAACAAAATCACTGATTCAAGACTGGAGCGGACCCCTTTTAGGCAGTTAGTGCGAATCCTTTAGGTTTAAACCATTACAATTACATGCAATACGGGGGGAGGGGAAGATTTTTTTTTACCGAGTCCAACATTTTTCCTCATAATAATACATTGAGATTTAATATATACTTTGCTATATGTAGTGTGTTTATTAAAGTATTGCCAACAAAATTCATCAAATTTGGGATCATAATAGTGTTTAAGAAAAACCCTTACCCCCTGTACATCATAAAAGTTCATAATCTTCTGTAACACACGTGCATGGTTAATTCGGATCACATATTTTCTATTCCGATATTATAAGAATTCGAAGGTTCATATCATTTACAATATCATTCAAAAAATTTCTGGGATTTTTTTTTACTATCAACGTTGAACCTCGAGGTTACATTGTAGTAAAAAAAAATCCAATAAAAACGTTGAATGTAAATGATATGCACCTTTAAATCTTATAGTGTAGGACTCATGTTGTTCAAACATAATGCGTTGATCAATTATCTTATGATGATTTTGATAAACTTCACATTAGGTAATCTTTCACGTATATTGATTACATTATATCGAGTTGTCCCAAAGATATACTTGTCGGTGTGCTCGATCATACGAATTTACCGACATTCATATTGACAAAATGACACAACTTTGAAAAATTCTTGTGACGAAACTACATTTCGGAACACGTTAAAAATTAAATTCCCAGAAAGCTACATTATTAAGGTTTGATATATATTTTTTTCAAAAAAAAAGAAAAATATGCAGTCAAATCTGGCACTTTTTTTACAAACCCCTTAGTTGAACAATAGGTTGTTCAATTAACAGCATGTTTGGCAATTAAAAAATCATATATTAACACATTTAGCTTTAACATATACTTTATTTATAGTGGTTGTATAAAAGTTATATAATGGTTCTGTGTTTTAAGAGATATCCATCCCTATGCATATCGGGTTTTATGCGTAAATTGTCTCTCCTGTTTTTAGACCTTTTCTATCTCTTTCATTAGAAGAGTGACTTTTCTATTGTTCTAGTGTCACTGGAAATCCCACTGTGCATTCGGGTCAAATATGCACAAAACTATTCTAAAAATATGTCTAGTAATCACCAATATTTGAGGAAAGCACTAAAAAATAATTCCAAAATAACCAACAGTTTGGCAAAGGAAATACCTAAAATTAGGTATATTAGAAATATCTTTTGAACTATGTCTAGCGATTGAAAATATTTTGATTATTAATAGATTTGATCAAAGATACCAAGATTACTTTTTTTGTATGTCGGATGCGCGTTTCGTCTTAAACAAAATTCATCAATGAACCTCGTATCATAGCTTGAAAAGGGGCAATTAAAGTTCGAAATTACAGAGTATCCATGTAATATAAAACTATGACAGTTTCAATAATAAGTCAAGTGTTGACTACTTGGTTTGTGATATTGTTAGGGAATAAACTTCCCCCAGCAGTGGCATACATAATTTATGAAGCCCTGCAGTACAACACATTAGTTTTTGTACTTGTTATAAAAATAAATTACACAAATTTCTACATTTGAAAATGCCTGTACCAAGTCAGGAATATGACAGTTCTTGTCCATTCGTTTTTGATGCGTTTTGTTATTTTTGCCATGTGATTATGGACTTTCCGAATTGATTTTCCTCTAAGTTCAGTATTTTTGTAATTTTACTTTTTACAAATAGTTATTTCCATTTCGTATGGATGTTATTAATATCTGTTCCTTACACATATTTGCAATTTTTGTTTTTAAAAGAATTGTGTTTTGAAATACGGTTGACGTAAGAGCATTAATAATTAACATGATAAAACAATATTGTCAATTTAAAAAAAAACAACGATAGAGTTAGTGTGGGTTATCTGGCAAATAAATCTTTACAAGGGGTCAAATTTTTGATGGGACTTTTCTTTAATTTTAATTTCATAAAGGCATTCCTCCTTGGCATACAATTTTTTACTGAAACAGACAATTGAAAGTTGGTTTTTTTCTTTTTCTTTTCTCCAACATATCTTATAGCAAATATGTTTCAGAAACCAAAAGACATATATCAACCGTTTCTGTATCTTAAAAGTATTGGCTTGTAATTGTAAAATAACTCAGTTCAAATGACAGGTATACGAATAATTCTATAATACTCTTAGTCACATAATTGGTATGTTGTCCTTTAATTGAACCAGTAGCCGGTTTTTCTTTTTATTTATTATTTTTTTTCTTTGCAAACTATCTCACTTCCGTTCAAACAAATTGAAGAACAGGATCAGAGAATATTTATTATTTTGTTTTCTTTGCAAACTATCTCATTTCCGTTCAAACAAATTGAAGAACAGGATCAGATAATAATCTATTGGATTTTTATGAAATAAATTATAATATAAATAATATAAATAATGGTTATTATGATATATGATAAAGTAATTTGCCATCTAAAATTTCCTTTTGTATATGACATTAAAAAGATTAATCTACATTTAACAAAACCTTTTATGTTGTTTAAAAGTTGCATTTTATTGAAATTGATATGATTTAATCAACGTAACAACAATATCGTCCTCGTGTTTCGCAAATGTGATCTTCTTATAGAGCTTACCTACATTTTGATGGGACTTTTTGAAAATTTTAATTTCATGACAGAAATTCTCCTTTGCATACAATCTTGTACTAAATCAGACAATTGAAAGTTTTTGGTTTTTTTTCTTCTTCTCTTCTCCAACATATCTTATAGCAAATACGTTTCATAAACCAAAAGGCATATATCAACTGTTTCGTATTCGCTTGTAATTGTAAAATAACTCAGTTCAAATGACAGGTATACAAATAAATTCTATGATACTCTTAGTCACATAATTACTATGTTGACTGTCCTTAATTTGAACCTGTAGCCAGTTTTTCTGCTTATTTATTATTTTTTTTTCTTTGCAAACTATCTCATTTCCGTGATCAAATAAAACGAAAAACAGGATCAGAGAATAATCTGTTTTAAATAATGTTAATTATGGTATATAATAATACAAGTAATTTGCCATCTGTGATTTTCTTTTGTATATGATATTAAAAAGATTGATCTACATTTAACAAAGCCTATCATGTTGCATTTTATTGAAATTGATATGATCTTATCGTCGTAACAACAAAGGAGTAGGTCCGGTAAGGACCGATTTTGGCCTCAAATTTCAGTTTCATCTGACGAAAGATTTTGACCACTTTTTAAACACTTAAGTGTCTATTTCATTTGATTAAATTATTTTTTGTGAAAGATTTTAACTCATTAAGTCATAAAAAATGATCCGATTCAAGCTTAAATATGCGAAAAAATGTCACTTTTCAGATAGTTTTTGTCAAAAATGAAAGTGGCCGCATCCGTGTTCATCCTCAATCTTTATATATGTTATGTATTATCATCAAATACAACTTCCATTTAAATATTTTGGATGAACACGAATGCGGCCACTTTCGTTTTACACGGAAACCGTCTAAAATTTAACTAAAATGCTTGAATTTTGATGATTTCAGTAATTTAGCATGACTTAATGGTGCTAGTTCTCAATATATGTGCATTGCATTGCCAAAAACAGCCAATATTTATGTAGCAGAACCATTCTACTATCCAATAAATAACTAAAAGTTTACATTTTCAGAATTTTTTAAAACTGCTATATTTTGGGGCCAAAAAGGGCTCTTACCGGACCTACTCCTTTCCTCACTGTTCGCAAATGTGATGTCCTTAAAGGAACTTTCCTACACGAAAGGTACAAACGAACGTAAGGGAACACGTATTACATTTCCACCATTACAATTTAGAGTCTTTGTTTTATTTGGTAAAACAGCATTATTTTCTAAGTAGAATTTATTTTTCAAAATTTCGTATATTGCAAATAATACACGCTTTTAATATCAAATAAAATATATTTTATTGTCAATTATAGACGCCCATTACAAGCAGAATAACAAGTTAAATTGGGTAGAGGTTATTGCAAAATGATTGCAATGATTTGAATACAATTACTAAATCAATGATTGGAATGAAGAGAAATTAATAGACACACACCAATGTATCTTTATAACACAATGTATGATGTTTCAAATTTGACAAACACAGTGGTTCTAAAAAATATAGTAAACTGAATTGAAGTATTCTGGGATTTTTCCTGGGGCTGGTTTAGGATTTCTATCCGAAGACCTGTCTCAGACCTCGTCTCGAAGTTGTCTTAAGATGATCTTAGCATAGAAATCCTAAACCTGTCGCAAGTTTTTATTTTAACAAGATAAACATTGATGTATGCGAAATTCATGTAAATATAGTATGTATTTTCCATAAATTACTAAACGTATTGATTAATATCCAATTATTAGATAATTTGCACAATTAACATAAAAAAGTGTAATGTAAATAAAAAATACACCAATATACACAAACAAACTCAAATAGACATAAATGAAGAATAAAAAATTTAAAAGATGTTTTTTTTTTCATACAAGTGAGTTAAATTCAATTTGTCACTATATCGGTTGTATTAAGGTTAAAGGATAATATCGTGCATTCCTGCTATAAATACATCAAATGTTCATTGTTGATAAATCATTCTGATAATCCGTCAACCTAAACAAATTTCGTTATGAACAGGTAAGGGAGTCCAACTTCAACCAAATCAGTGGCTTCCGTGGAAAAGAACAAGTTAGTTATATTCAGTATATAAACAAAAAAGAAGATTTGGGGGAAAATATGCAGTACAATCACACTGTTCATACACGTACGGTAGAGGAGATAAGGACGAAGTGGACGACCTACATGAGCAGTGCAAAGAAGGCTGCTTCAAATCACCGTCGCGAGGCACGTATGACGGGCGGCAAACCTCCACCAAAGGAATTGTCTCAACTACAAGATATAGTTGTCGGTATCATTTGAGAAACACCAATAGAAGGTTTAGAAGGGGGAACTGACACAGGATCTGTACCATCTGGTGAAAGAAGTGAATCTAATGTCTTGGATTTCACTTTCCCTACCTGTCCAAATTCTCGAAGGAGTTCAGATTCGTCTATGGAAAACGGTAAGTTTAGTTTCTTTATAAAAATTATAAGATGAGGTATGATGGGACGGTTCCAAGGGGCGAGAGTTCTCAGGATGGGAACCCCTTTTTTGTTTTACACCTAATGCTTTTGTATATTTAATATAGTTGAAATCCCCCTTGAAATGGGGACATATTATTGAAAACCCCTCTTTAACCTGGTTTGGGAACCCTCCTTTTGAAAATGGCTGGATTCGGCCCTGACTGCTTTTTTCAAAGGAGTAGGTCTGATAGGGGCCGTTTTTGGCCTCACATTTCAGGTTCATCTGACAAATGATTTTGACCACTTTTTAAACACTTCAGTGTCTATTTCATATAAATCAATTAGTTTATGTGAAAGATTAGAACTGATTTAGTCATTAAAAACGATCCGATTAAAGCTCAATTATGAAAAATCAACCAAATATGCCGAAAAATGTCACTTTTCGGATGGTTTTTGTCAAAAATGAAAGTGGCCGCATCCGTGTTCATCCTCAACCTTTATATATGTTATGTATTATCATAAATTACAACTTCAATTTCAATATTATGGATGAACACGAATGCGGCCACTTTCATTTAACACGAAAACCGTCTAAAATTTAACTAAAATGTTACAATTGTGAAGAATTCAGTAATTTAGCATGACTTTAAGGTGCCAGTACCCGATATATATGCATTGTATAGTAAAAAAAACATATTTGTGTAGCAAAAGCACTCTTCTGTTTAATAAATATCTAAAAGATCACATTTTATCAATTTTGTAAAACTGCTATATTTTGGGGCCAAAAAGGGCTCTTACTGGTCCTAATCCTTTCATTGTACCCCATCCCCTAAACTTCAAAATACCTTATGTTCAAATTTAACAAAATTCTATAAAGTGCCACAGAATAACGTGTGACTTGTGACAAATAAATTAATAAAATGAACGCGGCTTAACCGTTTAATGTATACACTATATCACCACCCCTTTGTTTTACTCCATTTATATGTAATACAAATCTCCGTGCCTAAATGTTCATGATTAACACAGTCAAAGTGTACTCTGTACCTGAAGTACACATTATAGAAAACTCTCTTATAAAAAACCCTCTTATTTTGGGAACCCTCCTTTTGAAAATTGCTGGATCCTCCCCTGACTGTTTTTTTTTCAAATTTCATTCTAGCCCTTCCCTCCCTTTTCTTCCCCATCCCCTAAATTTCAAACTACCTTATGTTCAAATTTAACAAAATTCTATAAAGGGCCACAGAATAACGTGTGACTTATGACAAATAAATTAAAAAAAATGAGCGCGGCTTAACCCTTTAACATAACCACTATAGCACCACCCCTTTGTTTTACTCCATTTATATGTAATACAAATCTCAGTGCCTAAATGGTCATGATTAACACAGTCAAAGTGTACTATGTACCTGAAGTACAAATTATAGAAAAGGTTCAAATGGAGAGAAAAAATATTCGTTTGTTTAAAATGTCAAATTCTTTACATGTAGTACGAAAAGTTATAATAATTGTTTTAAACTATAAACATATAACAAAGATGAATGATAATGAATGACAGCTTAACGTCCACATTTAAAATAATTGTGTCATTTAGATTTGCATATCTATTGCTCTTTGTCTGTTACTTTCAATCTATTACAATGTAATTACCATGAAAATTAATCAGTTCATTCTATATCAGAACCCAGCTGCTAATTCTGTACATTTAGCTCCACGGACTCATGTATGACAGGAGAGGCACCAATCGCCAAATCGGCAATGAAATCTAACAAGATATTAGAGAACAAAACAACACAGAGTTCCATTGCCATGGAAGAGAGACGACTAAACACAGAACAAGACAGACTTGGTGTCGAAAAACAGCGATTGACAATGGAGTCTGAAAGACTTGATATAGAAAGACAGCGATTTAACATTTAACTGAAACAACAACTGTATTTGGCACAAATGAACAATAGTTTAGCACAAATGGTAGTCAAAGTGTTAGACCAACAAACACTGAGTACACCTGATGATGGCTAGTTTGAAACTTTATAAAACTAGCATAATGTTATATTACACCTTTTTGTAAGTCTTTATTTCTTTAAATCATTAATGAGTCTATCGTGTTGGGTTTTTTTTTCCAAGCTGTCAACCTTATCATTGAACAATTAATACACTTTCTGCAGAAGGAGTTAAGCATCTATTAAATCTGTGGTAGTTGAAATGGTAAAATTTACAACATTTAAAAGTAATTAGATGATACAATTTATTCAATGTCCAAGTCTTCCATTTTTCAGCCCGTTTCTTTTTTTTTTCAACGTCATTCAAATTGCCCATATACTGTTGTCTGTCACAGCATTGAAATGGTCTGTAAAGCAATGTGCCATAATTGCATCTATACCACGGAAACGTGATTTTATAGCTCCAAACGCTCCTCGTCTTCATATGGGAAGCATTGTATCGTTTTTTTTTCTCGTTGTTGGGTTTAGCACAGAAGTGAGAAGCCATGGTCGAAGATGATACCCACTATCTCCTATCAGCCATCCATGATCGATTGTTCCGTCCTCAAACATTTCACTTAGCCTAGAATAAGCCCAAATTAATGCGTCGTGAGTTGCACATGGCCATTTAGTTACATTGTTCAGAAATTTCAAGTTTGAGTCACAAGCTCCTTGAACATTAATAGAGTGGTAGTTTTCTTTTCTTTTTCAAATATAATTGTTCATCTAATCTACTGGCGATGTTATCCTAATGTGAGTCCCGTCTATTGCTCAGATGATATTTGGGAAGACATCCTTCTATGATCTCGTGCAGCTGTGCTCGATCATTTGGCATCTTTATATAATTATTGCATACATTTTTCAGACACATTGTCACATCACGGGTAATTCTTGAAACATTCTAGATTGAAATGTTGTGTACGTCGGTTTAGACCAGCTGAAATTTCCCAGTTGCAAAAAATCTCAAAGCAACCATGACTTGTAAAGAGACAGGGAAAGCGCGAGATCTTCTCGTTGGTCTTTGAAGATCAAATTCAAACATTCTGCACATATCATAGGACGTGATAGTCTGTTTTTTCTTACTATTTTTGTGTCATCTAGGTAATCCTAAGGATTGTCATGGTCTCAGAAAATTCTATTTCTGCGTATGTTTTGATATTGTTGTCTGAGGTACCTTAAAACTACTGCCGCCATATGTGTTTACAACTCATGTTAGGACATCGATCGTAACGATGTCTTAACTTAGGACCATCATAAGACACACATCGTGTAGTCCTTACTTTATGGCAAACTTTAAGAGATGTCATAAGTTATGACCACATTGTAAAACCCACTAACGACCAAGATATGTCGTAAGACCATTCTTAGACCTGTCTTATCTTCGTGAAACTGGCCCCTGGTGCTTTATAAGCATATAATAACAAGCTGAAATTACAAATATTTACAGTAAAATCGTTTACTTTACTAAGTTTGTAATAGTTGTTTTCGAACAACATTTTAAATATAAAGTAAATTGCTGACTTAATTAAAAATGTGACTATCTTCAATTGATATAAGCCAAATAAATTGTGATTGAAAACCTAAATTGTGAATTTGTTTGTTAGGAATAATGGAAACTCTCTCAGACTTTAAGGATGAACATTCAAATGCAATTCTTTTGCAACAATAATTTTAATTGGACGTATGTAATTTCTCACAAATTGTATTCATAAAAAACACATTTTGAGCCTCAAATTCTTCTTTTTTCTAGTGTTTATGTTTGACATCATGAGAATACAAATGACGTCACATTGTTTAGTTGTTTAAGACAATGCAACAGTTTCGCGGACTTTTTCGTTTATGTCATTTTACGCCAAAATATTTTTTAAATAGTATTTATTTTAATATGCTGCATTGGCGCTCCGCGTTGCTAGGTTAACTCAATTTGCGACAGTAAAATCTACGTCTTACGAAGGCCAAGCTTGAAATACAATACAGTTATTTTCTAATTATAGTACAAAATTGAGTACCTTTTCTATGTCTTTTTTTTTAAAAGATTACAAATTCTATCCATTGCCTGAAGTCCCCTGTATCTACCTCTTTCTACTTCTAGATCATGGTTACTAATTCTGAATGTTGTCATCTGAATTCTTAGATTTAAATGTATCTAAAAAAGTCTGTATGTTCTTTTAAGTTTATTTCCAAATGACGTATTTTTTCGGTCTTGGTTTAAAGATGAATACCACTATTTATTATACTTTAATTTTAGTCTTTTTTTTAAATAAATCTTTCCAAGTTTGATTTCATATTAAAAATTTGTTTAAGTATTTTGGTAATAAACTTATAGAATTATTCCAACTTTTCTTAATAAGAATTTTGATACAAGGAGAGCTTATATCAGAAAATAAAGAATTACAATTACGTCCGATACCTAACTTACGTAAAACCACGAATACACACATTTCCGCGGGAATTGTTCAAGCACAAATTTCACGATTTGGATCTTTTATTATCCCATCATTGAAGATTCACCTCGTTCTTTGCCAAGTTCAATGAATATAAATTCAAAAGTTATTTACTTGGTTTATATCAATTTCTATCTCCTCTCCCTTTTAATAGGACTTAGTGCTGCCTATTTTGCTTCCATCGTAGTTGTAGGAAACTTTTAAGAAAATCGTCACTTATGTAGAGGTTTTGTATTCTATTTGTACCTGTAAATCGACCAGCATGGCAACATTGGTTCATCAAAAAACTAGGGCCAGCATTGCTAAGATCTTAAGATCAACCTACTTCTCAGTAACACAAAAAATACCAGATGACTCCATATTGCATTAATTCACTTTTTGACTTATCTACAAAATGAGGGACGAAAGATACTAGTGGGACAGTCAAACTTACATATTGAAAATAAATGACAACGCCATGGCTAAAAGAAAAAGAAAAACACAACTAATATTACAGAATACATAACAAAAAACTAAAGACTGAGCAACACGAACCCCACCAAAGACCAGATCCTTCTCCACATATTGCCAACATGCAAATATGATCAAACAACTAGGTTATTCAACTAAAGAGTTGTTGCCCGCAATTTTTCATTTGATAAGTGCTTGACATTTTAAAAATTACAAAACATTTCGGAAAACATGCAGTTGAATATTAGAGGAACCGAGAACATACCATCATCATACTCATCAATAAAGTTAGTACTTTGAAATGAGGAATTTGTTTTGCAATTTTATCATTCCTTTTTATTATATATCTTGAAAGCATCTAGATAGAAAAAGTGGTATATTTCCTTCAATTTATGTTTCAGTTGTTATTGTCAATTATTAATTTCTATCAACCTACACCTAACTGCGGCCGAGCTTAGCTTAAGGTCGTGCGACATAATCAGTCAAACAAACTTTATTGGATTAACTCTCTAAGGAACGATCGTTTTCATTGGTCAATTCATACCTTCGACCTCACAACTGCGAAAATAGAACATACGTACTATAACGTTGAATGGACTGATTTAAATTCACGTAGCTGGTGAAGGTGGTTTAAAGCTTCCATCGTATCTGCATACATGATTCCAATCACAATTCTAGATTTAATAAATGTGCAAGTGAAATTCATTGGTCTTATAATTTTCTGCAATTGGTAGAAAGTTTAAACTTTAAAATCTTTACAGTTGTCAATCTAAATATTCAATTTAAATGCCTCTAGATCAAGAGACGACATCAAAAGTTCACTGTAGGATAAAAAAAAAAAAAACACTCAATTTACATATTTTTTTCATTGACTCACCCCAAGTTGCTTATCCTGCCTTTTCTTTTACTCAATGGACTCGATGAATTAACGTTGTACTTGAAAAATGAAACCGTACTTTACTACAAACACTTTTCATATGCTTTGCCAAGTTTATGAACTCGACATAGGACAGTGATTTTTTTTCTGATCCCGTATTTGAAGAAAAACAAATCCCGAAATTGTAAGTAAATTCAAACATTACATGTAACCAACCATGCTTTGTTAAGAAAAAAACGGAGATGGCCAATCATGGCACAGGGGATGATTAAATGTAGGTTATTAACTCCAACGATATACTTCATGAGGTTTTGCTATTCTCGATTGAAAAACGAACGTTAACTATATATTGTAATTATTAGACCATTGGTTTTCCCGTTTGAATGGTTTTGCACTAGTAATGTTGGGGTCCTGTATAGCTTGTTGTTCAGTGTGAGCCAAGGCTCCTAGTTGAAGGCCGTATATTGACCTATGATGGTTTACTTTTATAGTTGTCTCATTGGCACCAACACCACTTAATTCTTCCTATATCAATGAAAATAGAAACAAACAGTTTTTAAAAAAATGTTTATTCATTAAATTATTTAAATGTATTGATAAAAAGGTGAGTTTCTTCTTGTACATGTATTTAGTCATCCTTAATTTCTTGATATTTTGTTTATCAGTTGATCATACACGTTTCGTTTTTTATTTCATTTGAAATACGAATACTTACTACATATACTTAGTCTTACAGTACAAAATTAAAAGATAAACGTTCATCCATTTAAAATCGAAAACAGTACATTTATAATTAAAAAAAGAAGATGTGGCTATGATTGTCAATGAGACAATCTCCACAAGAGACCAAAACTACACAGAAATTAACAACTATAGATCACCGTACGGCTTTCAATAATTAGCAAAGAAAAAAATATATTTCTCATCATGCCGGGTACAAGATAATTGAGTTGTTGCATGCGTAAAGGACAAAGAACTTAGAATATTACTAAATACAACATATCAGTATAATATTTCGACTCCACTATTTGAAGATAACAAAACATTTATTTAATTCTTTTGACCAAAGATTTGTAAACTATACAAATGATTGTTTTTACGTTTGTAGTAACATAGTAAATTCCATTGTCGGTCACCTGTGTCAATTCACGTGCACACAGACTACATTGCTGTTGTATTTGAATCTTTCGGCCAATGAAATTAAACTTTACAAGTTGTTTGATTATGGTACTCCAGAATGTTATCAATGAACTATCAAACGCGAAACTTCATTGCATATCACTGTATCTGTTTATAAATGTGCATTTGAAATGAAGTTATGTCATGAGTGTTATGCTATTATAATATTAGTTTAGTATTAGTAAACAAGAAAAATTAACATAAATTGAAGCCTTTTAAAATGCGAAAGAATTGTAAAATGTGCCACCTAAAATATAGTTTTTGATATATATGACGCTCCCCTTTTCATAACACATTTTAAACTACGTTTAAAAAGATGAAGTCTGTTACAAATTATTCTACGCCCAATGAGGCGGAGTTTTGCATTAAAATTAACGAATGGACATGACAATAATGAATAAACTAATAAACAACCAATACACAAATTTCATAATTTAGATATCTGTTCTGCAATTTATAAAAACTATTAATAAGACTATGTTTATTACCATACACATATCAATAAAAATATCTGTTCATAAAGTCTGGTATAAACTGTTCATCAGAAGAAAAAAAAACCCAGGAAAGATGAAATTTTCATTATTTATCTTAGCTTTAATAATTGTTTTGCGTGTATGGCTTCTTGTACGTGGACAAGAATGGATAAATCAAACAACATCAGATACAAAATCTAATAATAAGGAACAAGTAACTAGTACTGACGGGTCATGGGATAATAAAAAAAAAATAACAACGTCTGATACAACTTCTAGAAGTATATTTCAAGTCAATGGTAATGACATGTATAGGAATAAAATAGGCAAAGCAACTCCTTCAGGAATAACAATCAAGTCAGATGAACAGACGTCTACTTACCCGAACATGTTGGAAGATGAATGTTTATCATTCGGTGGGTGTAAGTTGCCGAAAGGTATAGATCGGTACTGCTACTGTGATGAAAAATGTAATGATTACAAAGATTGTTGTGAAAAACACAATTTGATCACGAACATTACTCCAAAGAGATATAAGTGTATAAAACAAAATACACAGAAATACAAAAAGAAAGGATTTCAGACAATATCAATGTGTTCCTTTGAATATCACGATAATACCATTAAAGACAACTGTCAGGAAGACAACATGATAGAAAATGGTCCACCCGTATTTGACTATGAAAACATTGATATTTTTAAAAATAAGTACTGTGCAATCTGCAATAATGTTACTGACTATATTCCTTTTGAAATCAGATTTTACAATGCAAAAATGGCTGCCAAAGAAATGGACCAATTTTCAAATTTAACAAAACTGTCAAAGCTGACTTTATTGTTCGCAGAGGCGGATTACGAACTCATACCACCTCCTGGTGTTGAATTAAGGACGTGTGTAGCAGAAATGATAGTAAATAACCATCCTATATGTAAGAAATATATCAATCCAATAGTGCACACTGATGGAAGAAGTTTTGATGTATACAGGAACTCTTTTTGTATATCTAGAAATGAAATACAGCGTCAGTTGTTTTGTTTCATAAACCTCTTGAATTTTGTATGGCAATTAAATGAAATACGCAGTTTGTCTGTCATTTTCTCCTTCAGAGAACCAAAGTCATATGTAGATGATATTAACTCCTGCAAAAAATGGTCAATAGAGGTAACTATTAATTATGCATTTTTTTTTATCTTATTCAATTTGTTATTTACATCCAATAACGAAGAACTTGGATTAACAAACTTAATGGGTAAACGGTTGCAAGGCAACGCGAACAGTCTACAAAAAATACAACTGGGACTTGTTAAAACGAAAGAATCCCCCCCCCCCCCGAAAATCAAATTGTTGCTGCCTAAGTGAACGCCTTTTCTTTAAATTTTAAATTTCTAACTGAAAGCAGGAAAACATAAACTTTTTAATCTACCATTTACATAAGAATAACAGTTGGTCACTTTGTCTTTCATAAATAGATAAACAGAAGGACAAACTCCGAAACAATGGTGAGATTGCTTTGCAAACTTCAAACGTAGCGTAGCGAGATAAACACTAATTCGGAGTTGAACAAAGGAACCAAATATAACATCACTACTTCCATCTATTTGCACTTATTGTGTTAACATGCCTCTTAAAAAGATAACAGTTGTTTATTTATAATTCTGCTGCGGTATACATTAATCTGACATTAACTGAACTAAACACATTTAAATGGTAATGCAGTTTTTAACAAAAGGGACGTGTCTTCATGGTATGATACGGTGCTTTCTAAGTCGTTCAGAGTCAAATAAGAAATGATTAAACCTGTATTAAACGGTTGTTTAAAATATAATACTTCAATGACCGTTTGATCAAAAACACAAAATTGGGGGAGACGCATATGTGTGTATGTCTGATTTTTTAAAAACATTTATTAATTTGCAGGTTGAGAGAAGTAATATATGTTCACTTTTAGAAACGTATCTCAATTTCAATATACATCTGGTTTATTATGTGATATCAACAAAGAATTATACAGACGAGGAGCTCATCAGAATAGGATTTGTATCAGTTTTTCCACTCTCCGTTACAAACTTCACGCAATTCACAGGACTAATTGTAATAGAAGCAAGCGAAAGCAAAACGATGCTTAAAGTTGACGTAACCGTAAAAGTTCTGAAGAAGGTATTCCATCAAGAAAAACGTTTATTAGAAAACCAATTTAATGAACGTAACACAAATATCATTATCAGAAGCGGTGCAAAGGAATACATTGTTCAAATAGAAAACAGAAAGGATATCATAAGCATGGGAAATCAACCAGTTGAATTTTTTTCACTATATTATTTTTCATTTGCGTCAGTTACACTTGAATATTTTTTACTTTTTTTGAAAGGTAAAGATTTGTTTACTGATTTTAATTTTGATAAACTTTGCATAGATCAACAAGTGACTATTGATGTCATGCCTAATGGGTCATTTAACATAGATGCAGATACAGTTAGTTGTCCAAATACCGATGACATTGGTAATGGCCAGACCTCTTCAAATTGGTCGGTTTCAGCAATTATGACGTATATTTGTTTCTCAGTGTCCGTTATCTCATTAGTCGTGTTGATATTTTTTAACAGGAAACACAAACTTTATGCAAGTATTCCAGGCTCAAATTTAGAGAACCTGTCAATATCACTTTTGGTATCGAACCTGTTGTTCATTTTTGGTATTGGAGCATCAAGTATTCCTATACTATGCTATGTTGTCGGCGTAACACTCCATTTTCTATGGTTGACTGTTTTTGCATTCATGTCAATTGCAGTTCTTTATATTATGTCTGAATTTTTAGAAATAAAAAATAGGAGAGAAGAACCAAAAAGAGACCTTGTGCGCAAACGGCGCCATATAACTGTTATTGGAATTCTAATCCCTTTACTGATTGTTGTGCAAGGAGTTGTAATTGATCAAACTGGTCCAGATTATTGGTCACTAGGATATGGTGGTGCAGTGTGCTTTCCAAATCGGTATCCTTCAAATGTAGTTTTGTTTTCGGGACCCGTGGTTTTGTCAGTGGGGATAGATTTTGTGTGTCTAACATACATTATTTCCTACATTTGTAGAGCCCGATTGGAGTTGAAACACGTACGCAAACTGAATTTATACAAAGATGCGCAGATTTATCTAAGACTTGTTGCCCTGTCTGGAGTATTTTGGACCACCGGAATCATATCTGCAATCTACGAGATGCAGTGGTTAGATTTCTTGTTTACCATTCTTTGTGGGCTACACGGGTTCTTTGTTGCTGTTGCTAACATAAATACAAGTCGAATACAGAGTCGTAAGTCAAAACCAATACCAAGGAAAACAACAGACACAAAAACATAATTTTTACTTGTTTGGAATAATTGTATTTGCTACTGTGTTTTATTTGAAAATGCCTGTACCAAGTCAAGAATATGACAGTTGTTTGTCCATTCTTTTGATGTGTTTTATCATTTGACTTTCCGATTTAAATTTTCCTTAGCGGTCAGCATGATTTTTTTTTTTCAAATATAAGAATTATTGTAATTTGTTAATAAATCTTATTTAGTGAATAATGTTTAATTTTTGTTCCAAAGAAGTCACTTGACAAAAACGGAAGATTGTGACGAGACGACCATTTTGGGGCCTTTTATGGATGATTATGCGGTATGGGCTTTGCTCATTGCTAACACAATCGTACGTTGACCTTCAGTATGTTTCTGTGTCTCTTGTGAAGAGTTGTGTAATTGGCAATCTCATCAAATCTCTTTTATATATAATGAATATAACGTGACTTCTAAAGTTTTCCAAGTACAATCAAGTCGATGTCAATATGAGATTCATGGATGGATATCAGTCATTAAGATAGTAATCTTACATTACACATAGAGTAGAAAAGAAATTTATTAATAGAGAAAATATCTAAGGAGAATTGGGGATTAACCTCCAGTCTTATGTAGAAGAAACGCTCGTCTGAAGTACTAAATTATAATCCTGGTAACTTTGATAACTATTGTATGACAGTGGTTTAAAGTTTCTTTAAATTGAACTAATTGTGTTATCAACTCGAATACACATAATTTGCTAATGTGACAATAAGTGGGATCCAGCAGCAAAACACAATTGACTTACAAAATAAAAAAAGAACCAACAATGAAAGTGTGTGTGGTAGTGTGAAACACTAAATAATTATACACATTTTCCCGATTAGCTAGAAATTAAGTCAAATCTAGAAAGGTATGCGAAATGAACCGCACATGTTTACCCACCTTCATCGATAAGAAACAGAAATTCACTTCGGCATTATTCTTTGATAAAGACAGTTTAAAGGGAACCACTACCCCTGTTGGTATGCAATTTTATAATTATTTAGACATTTCAGAGTCAGACCTGTCCCCTATTTTGGAACTTGGTCATATTCCAAAAGTGTTCATTTGGTAATTCAGGGCAAGTACTGATTCCACGGACCCGGACTTTCGACAGACACATACGGAGTAACGCGGTGATAAACAGGTTTGCGAACGCTAACTCCTTCAATTTACTATGACAGTTGTAAAAAAGCACAAAAGACTAAACAGTAAACAAAGCTAAAACAGTACCTTGTGGAACTCCATAGGTGATTGGGAATTTGCTTGATGATTATCCCTCCAGAACAATTGTCTGAGTACGGTCGGAGAGAAGTACAAAGATCCAATTAAATGTGTTTCCATTGATGCTAAAATGATTTAATCTGTAAAGTTTGTGATGATTTGTAACTTTGTCAGATTTTTTGCGAAGTCCACTATTACGAGTTCTGTTTATGTATTTAAAGTGCTCGAATGAAAGAGAAGTTGCAACTGTGTTTCACAAGATCGATAGTACCGAAAGCCATGTAGGAGGTCTTACAAGCTGTTATTGAATTTCAGATGTTTCATGTTTTAGGTGACTATATACTCCATTAACTTGTAGCAAATACAAGTAAACGGTTTGGTCTTTAGTTGACCGGTTTATATGTGTCTCCCTTATTTGCATGCTGGTGCGACTCTAGCATGTTTTTAGTCGTACGTGTTAATTCCGGTGAGGTAAGATTTTTGGAAAATTAGGCAAAGAATTGGTGCGATTTGTGTCTGCATTTTTTTGAGTAAGCGGCAAGTGATGTTAACTGGGTCAATAGCTTTATAAGGGTTAATCTCGTTTAATATAGCATTTCTATTCCTTTTGATTGATGTGATATGTAAGCTACTGATTTTATAATGTATGTTGAAGCCCTTGTTTGATATTTCTCAGGGTGATTCTTCGTATCTTTGTTTGGTCCTGTTTTATCTAAAATATACGGTCTAATTCTACAGCGTGTTCTAGTAATTTTTATATTTCGGGGTTTTAATCTCAATATTTTTATGAGATTACCATAGAGTTAAATAATTAGGGTATTTGCGGTAGAATTGCGTTTATTTAGAAGCCGTTAAGGTTCATCTTACATTTTGGATACGAACTATTACATACGTTTTCACTGCAATATTTTGTTAGACTTAATTTGAGTGCTCTGTTTACGTGTATATTGTTGACTTTGATACATCATATTGTTATTGTATTTTACATTGTTCATGTGTTGATATTTGAGAGACCTTATTAAATTATATTAAAAAAAAGTACTTATATCTATCCCTTCAGCCATGGAGACTTGCGACCCAGTGGTTCGAACCTTTTTATGAGTTTACGGACGGTTTACAATTTAAAGTCGGAAATATCAAGTAGACTTAGTTTGTGTCTCGGACATTGAATAGCCATAAAATTAATTTAGTTTGATTCAATGAAATTGTCCGATTGCGGGTATTCAATTTACAATGAACTTAAAAGTTATTGAGGTCAAGGTCCGTGATCAGTATACGAGTATTGATTTGTCGGTGTACTTATTAGATAAAGGTGTGTTGAGTAGAAGAGATACGTATTATTGGAGTAGATTGTATATTTTTACATACTTTAAAAGGAGCGCATCAGTACAATGTAGAAAATACGTGAAGCTTGCGCTTCGGACGAAAGAAATTATTTAACAAGTTGTTTTCAATTTTTTGAGATGCTGATTTAACATTACGGACTTTACCTAATAAAATATACAGAAAAAAAGGTATTTGATAAATAGAAAATATACAAAGGCCGAACCGTCTTCTGTTGCAGGTGGATAGGTAACAGGTTTATGAATAAAAATTGTCTTATTGTTACGCTCAAACACAAACAAGGCATTACTGGCTGTTAAAGCTTTATATATAATTTCATAATCTGATATGAGTGCATACCTTCAAAATAATATTACGGGTTTAATCATTTTTTGGGGAGACATTACATATAAGAAATTGGGGATGACCATAACTGTGCTGTCAACTGGGGCGACGTCTTGTTAATGCAATATGTAATGAATCATGTGGAGTGGTTTCGAATAGATTTTGTTATAGATATTCAAGAGTTATTCAGTTTGTTAATAAAATTAACGGTACCAATTGTCTTGCACCAGATGTGCATTTCGACAATACATGTCTCTTCAGTGATGCTCGTGACCAAAATATTTGAAATCCAAAGCTTATGGTCCGAGTACACAGTTGTCGTCCTTTGATTTTCGTTGTCCACGAATATAGTCCTTAGTGTGGACAGTGTGTTACTTGCCAATTTTTGTTATACCCCTTCCAAATTTATTTCTCCATGTTTTATGCCTCATATAGCAAGTTGGGGGGTGAAATGACACTGTAAAAAAATTTGGGTCATAAATATTAATGTAAAGTAGTGATTAGGCCCAGCTGAAAAGGTCAAAAATTAGCACTTCGGAAGCTGTCAAAAGATTTCAAGACCCCCTTAACATAAAATTGTCCCTATTTTGAGTTAGAGCTTATGAAGTTTTCTATAATTTTGATATAATTTGTCCCAAAAGTAGTACAACACACTGTAAAAATATTATTGAGAAAGCGCAGGTGGGTTTTTTTTTATTTTAATTTATTGTCTAAAAGAAATGCACTACGAAATAACTGTGTACTCGGACCTTATATAAAAGATGAAGAGCTATAATCCAAAAGGTCCAAAAAGTATAGCCAATTCGTGAAAGGAATTAGAGCTTTGCATGAGGGAGATACATTCCTTAATTTATAATAATTTATAATATTTTGTCATCTTTCGATTGCATTATTAGAAGTTTTGACAGTTCACTAATGTGTATACAAAGGGAGTTTATTGATATATCGTTGACAATATTCGACACGAAAGTCCTTTTAAATATAGATTTAAACAAGATTAACATGCGATGGCTATTTGATTGTCATTTTTTATCTTTACTTCACAGTGAGACTTTTCGACGTGTAAACTGAATAATTGCACCTTGTTGTAAGTTAACTACGTCCTCTGGAACCAGTATATGTATCTCTGCTTTCAAAGCTGCCAGCATATGGATTAATTTTAAGGTTTGAGTTTTGGGATGCGTTTTGGGAAGTCTTAAGGTTTGTTTTGTTTCTGAATGGTAACTGCCATTATTCAGGTGAAGTATGACTGTGTTTTATATCTACTTCACCCCAATACTTAACCGAACCCCAGTAAATTTGAGCAATCTTATTTATGATAGTATCATATCTTAAATGAGATCTCGCGAGAATAGACAAGGTGAG
The DNA here is from genome assembly GCF_036588685.1 of Mytilus trossulus. Classification (NCBI taxonomy): domain Eukaryota; kingdom Metazoa; phylum Mollusca; class Bivalvia; order Mytilida; family Mytilidae; genus Mytilus; species Mytilus trossulus. Next base: position 64,223,930 of record NC_086373.1, read on the forward strand.
TTATCCTGTCATTCTTTGCTGAACTGTAGTACTGATAGTTTGTCATATTTTGTCGAATTATAAGAAATATGTACTTGATATGTCGAGAAGAGAAATAGATGTTGAAAAAAAAGGCGACAAAAACATTGTTGGAGAGTCAATTTCATCATATTACATTTGCTTATATGACTTCGGGTTTTATATCTACTTCACCCCAATACTTAACCGAACCTCAGTCTATTTGAGCAATCTTATTTATGATAGTATCATAAACAAATTCAAATTGATATAAAATGTATAAAAAAAATCCATTTAAAATGTGCACTTTCAAAGATCAAACAAAAAGTACAAAATCCATACATTATACAATACAGTCCACAAATATGTAATAACAGTAATCTTCACCAAAAATACAAACGTGACTTTTCAGGTGTTATGATTATTACCTTAATATATTAACACTTGATCATTCTATTTTGATAGCTCTTTATTTGTTTCAGTTCTTATACTTCTTCGTCTATCACGTATCCGGCATTTCGCGTTCCAGGTGAAGGTAAATCCAAAAACGTGCTTCGAACTGTCTAATGCTCTTCAACTTCGTACTTTGTTTGGCCTTTTTAACTTTTTTGGATTCGAGCGTCACTGATGAGTCTTTTGTAGACGAAACGCGTCTGGCGTATATACTAAATTAAGTCCTGGTATCTATGATGAGTTTATTTGTAACTAGTATATAAAAGTTATATATATGAAAGAAGAATAGATATGCACAAATATAGATTTATTATATATTATTATTTTAATACTAGAACATAGTCATTATTTAAAACTAGACTCATCAACTTAAAAACGTTAGTTTAGTTTAAACATATTTTATTGTTAAAAAAATAAATAACGTTAATAACATTGTGTTGTCATTTTTGTTTTGTGACTGCATACATCTTGAATATGAAATATTGTAATTATAGTTATGACACAAAAAGGATGATACATATGTTTTAATAGTTCGATCTTCTTTGGCTGTGTTCTTGGAACAATGTGCAAGTATGTTTATGTATGTTATTTGTTATTCTGCGGTTTGCATGTTGTGTCGACTATTAATTTATGTGTGTGTGTGCGTTTCTCTGTGATGAATATTTTTGAATGTGTTTGTGCTATATTTCTGTCATGTAGTGGTGTCATTTTAGCGATATTTGTTAACACTGTCAGAAAGCAGGAGGGTTAGCTAGCCATAAAATCAGGTTCAAACCACTATTTTTTTTCGTTTTTTATCCTGTACCAAGTCTGGAATATGGTAGTTTTGCGTTTGTTTTTTGTTGCACTTTAGTGTTATTGTTGTTCTTTTGTTTACCTCTAATAGATAATGTGTGTCCCTCGGTTTATTTTTAGTTTGTAACCAGGATTTGTTATCTCTCTATCGATGTATGACCTTTTTGCAAATTGTTTGTGCTATATTCAATAACAATATGTCTATCCCATTCCTTTTCAATATTTGTAATTTAAATATTTACTTTATGCATTTTTTGTGAAAGTGAATGCAATAATACACATTGAAAAATATGTTCTGTGGTAAATGCCCAGATGGCGGATGCCGGTAACAACTGGCTCGAATGCGGTTTAACTATTAACTCCAAAAGCGCCTTAGCCTGTTATATAGATGACAAACCATACGTTCAAACAAGGGCTAGAAAATTAAAGGCAAGAGCGCTACCAAATGTTGTGACATTATACAAGTGTGATAAAAAAAATGATGAAGTGCGTTATTTGAGCTGAAATGGTATAGTTTATCTGTCCAATTTTGCGAGTATATTATAAGAATCTTTAAGTTTAAATGTAAGTTAAATATATTATCCAGCCAATATATATAGTCAAGGCCGTAAATTGCCTCCAGGCACCCCGCCGATCGGAGCGAGGCGAAATTTGTTTTGGACCCTAAAAATATTGAATACAGTTGTCTGCTCTATGGTCGGGTTGTTGTCTCTTTGACACATTCCCCATTTTCATTCTCAATTTTATAATTCAGAGTAAGATTAGGTGTAAAGTAATATTTTTTTAAGCTTTATACTGCTTTATGACTGCACAAGCCATTTTTACTAAGTTTGAGTGAAACAATTTGCGAACTTAAAATGAAAGACTCCCTGACATTGCCAACTTGAGCATTTTTTGTGGTTTATCCTGCTTTTTTTTGTCTGTTCAAATCGAGCTATTTTAACTTCGCTTCACAGACACAATTTACAAACCTTAAACTGAAAATTCACATGTAATTTATTACTCATAATTTTGATCATAAAATTCAAATTAATATAAAGTAACACGGTTTGTTTATACTGAAAGTTTTATTTGGTTTAGCTTTATTCGGTTAAGCTTTATCAAATGCCAAGGCGATTTTTCTGTGACCGGATGAATCCCATCTCTTGAGCACTTCTATACCTTCAATATTGCCAACATTTTCACTTCTATGTATGTGTAGCATACATGTAGCAACACCACAACGGAATTTAAGTTTCACTGATTTTATTATTTTTACAAAAATTGATCACCCAATATCATTTAAATTTTCTTTACATAATCTTTGGTATGTTCGGCAAAATTAATGTCAATATTTGAGTCAATAGCATGTGTAACAACCTCTCTTCCGGTACAGTTTCATAACACGACGTATCATGCTCGGTACATGCCTTCAAAACTTTATTTTAGGAAATCTGTTGCATTAAACAACAAATGCCACTTTTAAATCAAGAAAATATGGTGAAGGTGGATCTTTGCGGTTGAGATTTCCACCAGTGGCATCTCAGACATGTTTGATATGGTTTATGTATGAAGACATGGAAGGCCATACAATAGTGTGAATGGCTTGTTGCTCTTTGAACTCGGTTTAAATCCTTGCCCTGTGTGGTCTAGCGTTGTCGTCCATGTACAAGGTCTTGGCAATGTTGACGCAAGTTGGGGATTATTGAAATGAGGGAGTACAATGTTTTAAGGCACCAAATCGGTGTATGTCTGTCCGTTTATGTTACACTTCAGAATATGCATACCCAGCTTATAACGGTATAAGAAGCAACCCTGTATTGGAACACCACCAGCATTGAGTTCACTCCTTGCCGTCGTATTATGCCGTCTACTGGCAGTAAAAGAAACTGACTCCCATCTGAACAATGAGTGTTTTATCAGCTTCTTATGTTCAAGCATAGATAGTCATTATCACATTGAAACCTGACGGTAGAGTGCCTGTTCGTAAGTACAGGTCTCTATACACCACGACTTGCTCTTCGGTTGCCTCTATGAAGTCGACGGACCAATGTACGGACACTAACACGACCACCAGGAGAAACTGTGTATTTGTAAACGCGCAGATGATAGTTGTTAATAGGGTGCCTGACTGCTTTATCGGAGTTCACTCTTTTTGGTCGTAATTAGTTTTCTTAGTTTATGTTGAAGGCAATTCATAACATCCAAAAAAAAAATTCGCAAAAGTTAAAAATATTGCCAGTTATACTTCAGTGGTGCTTAACTTTTGGCGGACTGTATACATACTAGTGATATACAAGAAAAAATTCAAATGGTAATAAATAACATTTTGGAAGCGGAATAAGGTTTGTGTACGTCTCCACATCTCTGTATGAAGGGAAGGTAAACATTAATAAATAGGTATACGCTTGACAAACGTACAAGTCAAGAAGCTCAGAATAAGATATTTATTTTTTGATAAACGTTTTGTTTACCGATCTGTCTTGATTCTCATCGGACAGTATATTGGCCTTGTTTTCGCATCCAATCGTCAATTTTCATGTGAAACCAAAAGTTGGAAATACCCGGGTGCATCCGCTGCTCTCGTTCTAGTAACGGAATCGGCCGAGTATAGACGAGTGATTTATGCCATCGAAACTTACTTTACTTCAAGAAGATAAAGATTGCATTACATAAAATATTGTTCAAGTTTAAAAACAAGTACTATTCGTTGTATGATTTATGGAGAACTGATACGATATTGCCGGGCTTGTATTTCATATGATCTCCTTGGTAAAGGGTTGATGCTCACAAGGAAGCTATTAAACCAAGAGTTTCCAATTATATAGTTGAAATCAGTCTTTTGTAGATTTTGCAGACGCCATCACGAGTTCGTTGAACGTTATGAATTATCCGTTTCACTGATGATAAAGGATATGTTCCGTCTGTCGAAACTGCAAGCCTGTTCCCTTTTCATGGATGTGGCCTACCGTATACGACTCATTTACTGGTTTTTACTTCCATGACCAAAACGATTGGTTGCCACATGTGGAACAGGATCTGCGTATCTTTCTTGAGCACCTGTCAGATCACCCCCAGTTTTTGGTAGGGTTCGTACTGCTTCGATATTTGATTTTGAAAGTCCCTCTTGTATATTTCGCCCCCCTAATGGGTAGAACACCTTCACATACTATTTTAGCTAGAATGCGGGTTGGTTTCTGCCGAAGTCTTGTTCGAATAAAGAGGGAGGAATCTGTGGTAAGAGAGGAAGAATTTTAAAGACATAAAGCGTCACGTGGAAATCAGGAACCTCCTTGTCGTCCCTATTTTTTAAGGAACACTTATCATATGATGTGTCCCCTAGAGACCTTGTTTGCTAAGACAATATCTCGTCTAAAATTAAAGTCATTTGGGTTTAAGTTTGTATAGTGTATGTTTACATGTTCGAGGTGGCAAGATGATAATCATTTAATCTGAGACAAACATATAAAAAATATTCAAATGCTATATAAAAAACCATACAGATTATCAATTCAAAATGCAAAGACGAATCACTGTGGAAAATGACTGGACGACGATCCACCTAACGATTATTTCGGTTTAAAGAGGTTGATTACCCCAAAAAATACCATTTGTTTAGTTCTTATGCAGCACACCAGTCTAAAATATGGGAAAGTTGGACTTAATAGCTTAAATTTTGTATTTTCAAAAAATATTACGACAAATGAGTTGGTTTTTTTAAAGGTATTAAGACACATTAAGTAACATATTGAATGGGAGATAATCCAAAATAGCTTAACACTAAAATTGGTAAAATCACCAGATTTTGTCTTATATATCACTCAGTGAAAAAATAGAAAAAAAAAAAAAAGTAAATCACACAAAAAAATTAATTCCGATAAAAAAAAAATCAATACTGAAAGTCCCTAAAAAATGGCAAAATCAAAAGCTCATACACATCACACGATTGGATGACAACTGTCATATTCCTGACTTGATACAGAAAAGATTAAACCTGGTTTTATAGCTGGCTTAACCTCTCACTTGTATTACAGTCGCATCAAATTCCAGATGTTAACAGAATTAACTTAATTCTGTTGTCCATAACAGGAAAAGATCATAATAGAATAGAGTTTTTATCTCGATTTGTCAATAAACAAAATAAATAAATGAATAGCAATATGATAGAGCTTCATGACTGTATCCAGTTGATATTTATATATTTAATTAATTGACTAACAGACTGGTAAATTTGGTGTTATCTCTTTGAAAGTTTGAAGAACACCATCCCAATTTTGATGACTGTTATGTTATATTTGTGTCAAGTAGTTACAATCCCTTAAATATTGTATAGAAAGCTATTGTTTCGGAAGTTCATTAACAACAAGCAACACGACAACAGATGTAGATGATGTTTTGCTATAAAGGGGGTTCATTTTGTGTGTGCCTGAATGTTCATCTTGTTTATTTACATATTCATTTATATATATATATGCATTGTTTTTTCAACTTTAACAGTGGTATCTGTCATTTTTTCTCTCAAATCAGTGTTATTTAAATGTTCTCATCGGTAAAGTTTGGGTGAGAGAATTTACTTGTTTCAAATTCTTTACTTTTGCTGTTGTTTTAGTGTCAGACAAGAGACTTTACCTATCTGTATTTATATAATAGGTAATCACTTACAATTATCTTCAACTTGTGTTTGTCCCCGTCGAAACGTGTGAATGGAGAACAGGAAGCAAAAAAACGTTCATCCGTTTGAAAATTGCCTTGTAAGCACTCACGAGCCAACATCCTAATAATGGAGTTATTGCCCTTGGACAGATAAAAAAATATCGACTTCGGGATCTTCGGACTGCTGTTCTTTTATAACAGAATAACGGCATTTGTAGCTACTGGTCCATCAAGAGCATCTTGCTCCTATAGTATAATTTGTGTTGTTCTTGTAGCTAAATCGTTGGGTTTCTGTCTGGAGCTGACATGTCAGTAACTGCTAGTAGTACTTCGTTAATTTATATAACATTGTTATTTTATCTAGTTTCTTCTGTTAACTAGTCAGACATCGGACTCAGTGTTCTTTTTAAACTGGGCTTTACTGTACGTATTGCTGTGTGTTTATTTAACCTACATTGGCTAGATGTAGAGGGGAGGGTTACGAACTCACTAGACATGTTTAACTCCGCCGCATGTTTGTGCCAATCTCAGGTTTTTGTTAATCTTGTACAGGGTTTCAGCTAGGATTTTGAAACCTTAAGTCACTTTTGCGGAAGACAAAAACTTACCTCTTTTTTTTAATTTTGAAACCAGCTTAGGACAAAGGCAACACATTCATAAGCGTACAAATAAATAAAAACCACATCATTATTTCATGTTTAGTATTTTATTTTCTATTTCAGTATTTCATGAGTAAACAGATGAACTTGACCCTAAGACTCAAAATTTGACCTCTGACTGGGACTGTCCTTGATAAGATTGCCACAAAATAGAAAGTTACCCCTCTCCTGAACCTCAGAAGGAACTTCAGACAGAAAGGACTCCAACTTAGGCCGAGCAGCAGTAGACTTCATACCAAGAATAGCAGCACAGGCAGAGTCAATAACATCCATGATAACAGACAAGGTCAGATCCTCTCTCTGAATTACACGACTCACTCTACAAACAATACCCATAACGTAAACAATACCCATAACATCACCCATGAAGTGAGAGACAGCTAAAAACTCATAAGTAGAAATAAACCTAACAAAGCCACCAGCAACAATGTTACCACCCTCCTCATCCACAAGCAAACAGCCAATCAAGATATGAAAGTTATGCAAAAGAGAGGAAACAGAACCTTCAAAGGACAACCACCTTGTACTGAACACCTCTTGAAACCTTTTCTCTGCCTTGTCAAAAATAGTAGCCATAGCTTTTAACTCTGACATATGTTTATTTGTATACTTCATTAAGAGTACCCTGATATTTCTTTCAATAATTTATAGAATTTGCTGTCTGTGATGATGCTAAGGCTAACCTGTGTGCAATACAATGCGTCTTAATTATGAAAGGGTTTTGCTCTGAAAACTAAGTAGTTACACCTGACCGAATACCAGTCATAACACTAGCACCATCTGTAGAGATGGATATACATTTTGAAAAATCTAAGTCATACATATCAAAAAGCGTTTTTACAGCAGTAAATGTACCATCAGCAGTACCAACCGACAGTTCAAGAACAGATACAAATCTTGTAACAGACATATTTGATTTTATGTAACGTACATAACATTAGAGTTTTTTCTGTTGTGCGGTCAGTTGATTCATCAAGCATGACGGAATAGTAGACGGAGGCTTTCATAACTTCAATAATTTTCTCGTCAACTACCTTCGCTAGTGCAATCTGCATGTCCAGGACGGAGTCTGAGCTGGTGTATTTTGCGTTTTTGGCTTTCCGAATTCCAGACACAGATTCGACACCCTGAAAAAAAGAAGTAGAAATTTAATAAATTATACGTAACGTAGTCATCACTAAAACATAAGTATTTCATATAATAATTTACATTTTATTTTTGTCTCATTGGTAATTACAACAAAGCAACACAATTCTATTATTTAATTTATCTCTGACATTTCTAAGAATTTCGGCATTTCGTCATTTGTAAAAAGAAATCTTATTTTTCTTTATTGAATCTTTCACATTTTTGGAATTAACGTAAGTCTCATTGACAATATAACCCATATCGAGAAAATCTATAATATTTTATTGAGAATGGGACGAAGGCAATTTTTATTAAAACAAAATAAAGCAGACAATCACCACATGCATGGAAATCAAGTAGATCATTGACGCAGTTGTACAGTGATGTGGACAGGTTGTGTTTAGCCATCCAGTAGATGTTTGACATAGCAGCGGTAACTTCCTTCTCGTGAGTTTTGTTGGCTGTAGCAATGTCTTGGTCCCAGTCAGCTCTCATGATCTTTGTTTGAATGGCCTTCGTCTGGTCGGCGCTTTTTATGTGTTTCTGGATGTTCGTCTTTTTACATCGTCTGATGTTTTGTGAATGAAATAGTTCATCTTACATGTGGAGTCTTTTTTTTTCTTTTTTTTGCCAAAAGTACGTGTAATTATAATTTTTTTAAAAGAAAACCTATGTGTAATCGTCCAAGTTCAAGTTCATGTAAAACATCAGGAGGAAGAGTGGCTGTGTATCTTCACACCATTATATCGTGATAATCAAGCACGTGGCTCTTCGGGTGTTATGTAAATTATTATTATATGAGACTTTGTCATTCTGGTTTTATAGCTCTTCAATTGTTTTAGCTCCTTGTCTATCACATATCCGGTCATGAGCGTTCCTGATGAAGGTAAATCCAAACAAATGCTTCGAATTGTAGATATATGATATTTTTACTAGTAAAAACTATATAACTAACATTACGTTTTTAATAATAAAGTTTATTACATTTTTAAAAGACAGCAGTATATCAACAATTCGTCTCTCTAGTTTTCTGGATAATTTGATTAAAACCAAAATAGTAAAAGGAAATTTTATTTCAAACACTAAAATAGATCTTTACAAATATAGATGTATCACATATGATTGCATATATTTTAGAATACATTTAACTTTGCGAATTTCTTGTGCTGAATTCAATAACACTATGTATATCTCATACCTTCTCATCATTTGGTCTTTCAATATACACTTTAAACTTTTTTTGTGAAAGTGAATGCAATAATACACATTGAAAATAGCTAATTATTACACCAGGGTTTTCGATATCACAAACTAGTCAAAACATTTACTAAATTTTATCATCGGTATAAAGACATCATTCGTAAATATAGCTCAACATGCAGACTTCTTATACGTTCAGGTATTTCACATCCAATTGTTTATGGAAATATTCTTTATTCACCTCAGAAACTTACAAAACCTTTGATTAGACTTATTAATAAGGGATATAATTAATATACTGTTGTCAAGTCATTAAAGATTGCATATTAATATTGAGTCACTGATAAGGTCTTTGCGTCGGAACTAAACACCTTTAATCTAACAACAGTTGTTGGCATGACACGGGTTATGTTCTTCTCATATATGTTATGATGGTATGATACTTAACCCCTAACGGGAAGGATTGTGCCTGATGTTCACATGATGAAATCATAATCTTTCAGTCAGGAGCTGGGATGTCAGTTAACTGCTAGTAGTCTGTTGTTATTTATGTATTATTGTCATTTTGTTTATTTTCTTTGGTTATATCTTCTGACATCAGACTCGGACTTCTCTTGAACTGAATTTTAATGTGCGTATTGTTATGCGTTTACTTTTCTACATTGGTTAGAGGTATAGGGGTTGAGATCTCACAAACATGTTTAACCCCGTCGCATTTTTGCGCCTGTCCCAAGTCAGGAGCCTCTGGCCTTTGTTAGTCTTGTATTATTTTAGTTTTAGTTTCTTGTGTACAAATTGGAAATTAGTATGGCGTTCATTATCACAGAACTAGTATATATTCGTTAAGGGGCCAGCTGAAGGACGTCTCCGGGTGCGGGAATTTCTCGCTACATTGAAGACCTGTTGGTGACCTTCTGCTGTTGTTTTTTTATTTGGTCGGGTTGTTGTCTCTTTGACACATTCCCCATTTCCATTCTCAATTTTAAGTTTTCTGTGGTAAATGCTCAGACGATGGATGCCGTTCACGTTGACTCGAAAGAAGAATTCTTTTTACTAGTTTGGCCACGGCAACTCAAATAAACTCATCATAGATACCAGAATTAAAATTTTATAATTACGCCAGACGCGCGTTTCGTAAACAAAAGACTCATCAGAGACGTTCAAATAAAAAAAGTTTAAAGATCAAATAAAGTACGAAGTTGAAGAGCATTGAGGACCCAAAATTCCAAAATGTTATGCCAAATATAGCTAAAGTAATCTATTCCTCAGGTAGAAAAACCTTAATATTTCAAATTTCTTGCGCAGAATTCAAAATCAATTTATTAATACCCCATTCATTATAAAACTTTGATTTATAAGTTGCGCTCTTTGGATATATTTTTAGAATCCATTTAATTTATCGAATTTTTGTGCTGAATTCAATAACACTATGGTTATCCCATATACCATTTCATTTTTTGGTCTTAAAATATACACTTTAAACATTGTTTGTAGTGAATGCAATAATTCTCATTAAAATTAACTTATCATCATGTGATTTAGATAACTACTTTTCCAATCGAACGAGGTCCTTAATGTTTAAGACTATTGTGCTACCAAATATTGTGACATTTAACAAGAGCGATGAATTTGCCCCATTTAAAAAAAAAGTGCTTTATTTGAGTCACAATGCTATTTTTCATCTGTGACATTTTGCGAATTGGATATGAAATTATGTAAGTTTTAATGTAAGTTGTATAAATTTTCAAGCAAATACAATTAATTTAATGGAAAACATGACAAAATTAATAAATACCATTTATAAAAAAAAAAGTTAAGTGTACGTTTGCACATCTCTGGAGTAACAGCCCTTTATTTTCTTTTTTTAATCTTATTTAATATACCAAGCTCTGTGACCTGATCTATATTGTTAATAATAAACTTTGTTTATATATGAACTTTTGGTGAAGAATTTATATTCTGCGTTTTAAGTAGGGGATAAGGGAAGGTAAAAATATATATTTAAGGATATCATAGACAAAGTTACAAGCCCAGAGTCTCAGAATAACTTATTGATCAACAGTTTCGTTCAGCGATTCTATGTTGGATATAATTGGACTTATATTATGATCTCTTTTTGTATTATAATCGCCAGATGTCGATGCTCGGTTAAATCAGCTGCTGTCGTTCTAGTTACGAAGTCGGCCGAATTTAGACAAGTAGGTTATGACATCGAAAATTTCTTTTCTTCATGATTATGATTTAAGAAGATTAAGATATCACCCATTTTTACAAGAGTGCTCATTTTCGAAAACAAAGACAAATTCGTGGTATTTGATTACAATTGGATATTTGTTCCTCAATTCAGTCTCAGACACTCTCATAACAGTTTAAAAGAAACTACAACATGTTATGTGAGAAAAGTGAAAAAACGCCATTTCTTGAATCATTTGAACATCATGCAAAAATACTTCTTCAAAGACAAACACCCTTCCGGGTCTTCAAGGTTTACCTGCCACAAGACAAATTTGTGAGCAAATGTTCCTTATAATATGCAATATATTCAACTGGAAAAAAAGTAAAGCACCCTCTGAAAATTCAAATTAAACCTAAACCATTTTTATTATAAAATTGGCTTTGTCAGTTTTGACGATGTTTGATATCAAATAGATCACAAAAATACTACAAAAAGTTGTCTTAGATTAATTTTTAAACAAGATCCAGTTAAAAGAAAAAAATAACAATGAATGTGTCGACTACACGTATTACTGGTTAGACCTGTTCGAATAAAAACAGTGACTTTGACAACTTTATGCGAGTGTCAAATAAAGGCAACATTAGTATACCACTGTTCGTAATTCTTTAATCTATTGAGTAACCGAACAAATCTGGGTTACAAACTAAAACTGAGGGAAGAAAAATTAGTTTTAGGTTTACATTTTCAACTACAGATACATCTTTATTAAAAAAACATTGATATCGATGTTGAAATCTTCGATTCTTGTACATTTACTGCTTGGACAGGGACTCGTTGTGTTCCGTTTTTCATTTTTTGCTGGCAAGATCCAGTTAATTGAAAAAAATAATAATGAGTGTGTCCAATACACTTATAACTGTTTAGGCCTGTTCGAATAAAAACAATCACTTGGACAACTTCATCTTAGTGTCAAGTGTCACACAAAAACAAAGGTCTTCAGTAATAAGCTGAGGGAAGAAAAATCTAAAGAAGTGAAATTTTGATAGTTATAATCAAATTGTTTTAAACATAAGTTAAAGAAATAAAAATGCGTTGTTTTTAGTTTTCCCTATGGTTATAGGTTGCACAATGTAAATGCAGCTGCTTGTATTTCTATTTACTCTTCAAATTATAATTTTAGAAGAGATTTTAAAATCATTTTCATGTTAATTCAAAATTAGTGTTATGGTTATATTTTCAACTACAGATACATCTTAAAGGAGCACTAGCTGTCAAATTCATGGTCACCGGTTGACTCAAATTCTCATATTTGATTTATAACAATGTAAAATATTTATCCAAACTATCAACAGTCTAAAATAAACAGTTTACATAGCATGGGGAAGATACTATATAGATTCGTTTCGTGTGTAGTTTAGTCCAGACGCCATCTTATTAACTATCGATATCACCTCATATGACCATATAAGCGATGTAAACACAAATAAAGATATCAATAGATTAAACCAACATGTGCAATTAGATTTTATATAGGTCTGTTTGATTTTATTTTATAGATTAAAAATAGATGGTTCTCATTGCTTTTAAGAATGATTTTATGTGCATCGAATTAGTAATCAAATGATTTACCGTAGTTTCACTTTCACTGTTGACATTCTTTTTCTTTAAATAATCCTTACACATACAATGCATGCGTTGTAAATTTCTAGCATGGGGTTAAATTGAAGTTCACATGAATACGGATTTAAAGAGGTCGACTCATTCACTTGCAAGTGAATTACTAATTATCAATGTTTCTTACCGTAAGTTGACAAAATTTAACCTTTTTGGCTGCAAAACGCGAATTGTTTTTCACTATTTCACTTTCATTATTGATGAAAAAAAAATCAAACTTTAGATTTTTTATATATCTCGTAGCTAGTGCCCCTTTAAAACAAAATATTGATATTGATGTTGAAATCTTCTTCAAATTCTTTTTCGTTTACTGCTTGGACAGGGACTTGTTGTGCGTCTTATTCTTGCTCTTCTTGTGATCCAATTTCAGTTGCGTCTTTTAATTTTTGCTGGCAAAAGTTTATCAGCTCCTCTGGGAAAAAAATTCCTTTTACACTGATTTAGATTTATTTCTAGTGATAACATTTGACCTCACTTTTTCTTCAAATCATCTTTAACATATAACAAAATTATTTTAAATATGAAATTATTTTGAAAAAGCATTTTATCACAAATAATATATAGACTTAAATAAATAAAGATTAACGATTATTGATGGATCTGCAAAATAAAGGCAACAATAGTATACCGATGTTCAAAATTCATTAATAGACTTAAAAAAAAACAGGTCCGGGTTACTAACTATAACTGAGAGAAACTCATCAAATATAAGAGGAGACCAACAACACAACAGAAATACTAATATGCAACACACACAGAAACGAACTATAATTGTTAATTTTCCTTTTTAAGACGGCGATGTGCCTTTGGCTCCAGCATACGGTGTTTATATATCCCAACTCGTTCGGTTTGCCCGTGTGTGTTCTGATGTCATAGATTTTAACGAACGTAATCAATGCATCACTGGGAAATTGTTGTGTCAGGGATTTCGATACCATAACTTACTTTAAACTTTTACTCAATTCTTTCATAGATACAAAGATTTGATTAGTAAATTTGTCTATACCTGTAGACACTTATTAAAAATGGTATTTCACATCCTAAATTGTATGGTAATATTGTACATAAAGCGAGGAAATCACTATGTGATCCTTGTAAATTCATCGAACCTTTAAACAAACTTATAAGTAAGGGTTATCGTATCAATATTGTAATTAGATCTCTGAATATAGTTTACATTGGCACTAATATCGATTTTGTCATTAGCAAATTAAAACATAATTAAATTTCATTAGCTTTTGAGGCGAGATGTATAGAGACACAGACACGTTAATTTTATCTGTATAGAAGTCGCTCCTCGATATCCTACTACCTGTCGATACATTGATTTTTGGCATTGCACAAGTCATGTCTTTGACTGTTAATGACGTTAAAATACTAAATCCCTGGGATGTATTTTAGTTGATTTTAGTCTCTGATGCATGATTTTTATCATTAATTGGTTTTGGCTTTTAACTAGCTGTCAGTAACTGCGAGTACTGTCAAATCGTATTTTCTTGTTAATTCGACCTGTTGATACTGTTTATAATGATTTTTTGTTATTTTATATTTATACGGATCTTGTCTGTATACCAGCTTTGATTATTTGTAATATCTTCAAATTTTCACTTATTCTTACAACATTTGTATAAACTTCAAGATTTAAATTATTTTTTTAAAACCGGTTTTTTTCTTAAGTGAATATTGATCAATATTTTCGGAGGGTTAAATATTTCTCAGTGTTGTCTTGCCATGGCTTTGTTTTAACTCGTTTGTTTGCTTTTTGGTCTTATATGTTTGTCTCTAATATTTTATTAACTCTGCATTTGCATTCAGATATCGCAGATTAAATTTATTCGTTCATTGTGTATTAATTTACGTTTTTTGTTTGAGTTAAGTCTGCCAATTGATATTTTTTCGTGTGTTTTTCTATGTTGTGATGTTTTGCTATTGTTTCAAAAAAAGGGAGAAGGTTTGGATCCATTAAAATGTTTAATCCCGCTGCAAATGTTTGCACCTGTCCTAAGTCAGGAATCTGATGTACAGTAGTTTTCGTTTGCTTATGTTATATATACGTGTTTCTCATTTCACGTTTTTTTTATATATCAAATCAAATCAAATCAAATAATTTTATTGCCGTATAAATCAAAAACATGATCTGTGACAAACATAACATATATACAAAAATACACAATACAATATTAGAATACAAAATTTATCAGATCAAATTACTTTTTTGGGTCTCCCATCCTCAGTTCTAATGACTGTCTTATAAAGGAAACTGTATTTTTTTAATTTGACTGTGAGATGTGGGGTTTAGTATTATTTTAAGTTCAAGCATGTCATCTTTAACATTATCTCCCCACTCTGAATTGGTTTTTATTAAGTTAAAATAATTGTCTCTATAAAATTTGTATTTAGGGCATTTGAGAAAGAAGTGTTTTTCGTCCTCTATCTCATTACAAAATTTGCAATATCTCTGATCTCTAGGGATCTTAAGATGTCTACCCTTTTCTATTAAAAGAGCGTGTTCGCTAATTCTGAATTTTGTTAATAGTTTTCTGGATTCAGAATTATTGTTTTAGGTAAAATTCTTGTTTCAAGTTAATCTTAATATTTTTGTATAGGAAAATTTTATTATTTTCATTTAAGTCCTCTATCTTTTTTCCCAGTAGATTATTGAAAAAGACATTGCAATAAGATTTAATTTGCTTTTTTATGTTATTTATTGCTGTACCTGTATTTTGTACAGTTGTTATTATTTCTGGATTAATATCTAATTCTGTTAAAATGTCAGTAAGGTAAGTATACCATGTTTATATTCCTTCTGAGTGCATTTTTTTACACATTTCAGACGCCTCTTTTAATAAGGGGTTTACATTTTGGGTTTCCAGACGGGAAAAATATAGCAAAGTTTGAGAGAGTATATACTCTTCAATAGGGAGTCGACCAAGCTCTGTTCGTGTTGCTATATTTGAAGAGGATTTTCTTACCCCAAGTATATGTTTACAGAATGAAAGGTGGACTTTTTCAGTGGGACTTTTGTCAATAAAAGATAACTTATCAACTGTCTGATTAGTTTTCTTTGCTCTCTCTTTAGCTCTATAATAGGTTATATATGTATCCATATAACATACTTCAGAGTTGTATGTTAAAACTGGTTTTACCATTGTTTCAAATAGATTACATGAAACATTTGTAGGCAGCTCTCCAAGAGAGGATGTATAGGACTTTAAAGAAAATAGTACTTTTCTAGCTTTTTGTGACAAGTCTAGTGTACTTTGTATAAATGAACCTTTACATTTTATAACATTACCTAAAAATTTATATTCAGAAACATCCTCTAATGTTTCTCCATTTATCTTTAAAGAAGTTATCTTTTTTTTTTGCATTTTGATTGCCCTACTGTCATAATTTTACTTTTTTTAGTATTTACTGTAAGTTGCCAGTTTTCACAGTAATCATTTAATTTATTTAAACTGTTTTGAAGTCCTTCTTGACTTTCTGAGATAATGACCAGATCATCAGCAAATAGAAGGCTTCCTATTTTTGATTCAATAAGGGAGACTGGGTTTGAGTCTTGGCTATCAAAGAGATCACTAATATCATTTATAAATATATTAAAGAGGGTGGGGCTTAGTGGATCTCCTTGTGGTACCCCTCTTTGAATATGGAATGGATCTGATTGTAAATTTTTATGTTTAAAGAAAATTCTAGTCTGGTTAAGTTGGTTTTTTAATAGGTTATATAATTTTTTACCAACACCCATATTTGTTAATTTATATAATAATACATTTCTCCATATGGAGTCAAAGGCTTTCTTTAAATCAATGAAACAAAGATATAGTTTTTGCTTCTTTTTGTGTATATATTTATTTATCAAAGATTTCAGTATAAAAATACTATCTGTGGTCCTATGTTTTTCTCTAAATCCAAATTGGGATTTGTTGAGTTTATCTTCTAAAATATTTGTTATTCTGTTATTTATAATTTTGCTATGGAGTTAGTTAACACTATACCCCTATAGTTACTTGGGTCTGATTTGTCCCCTGTTTTATGAACCGGCATCAAAAAAGATAGGTTCCAGTTCGTAGGGTAGCACCCAGACGAAAGTATTAAATTGAAAAGTTTTGTTATAGCTTTTAAGGTTACGCAACTACTGTACTTGAATATTTCATCAGGCCCAGCTGATTTTCCTTTTTTAATTTTTATTAATATCTTTTTAACTTCAGAATATGTTATAGGGGAGTCTGTATTCTCATTTTGGGTCAAGTTATTTTCAGCTTCTTTTAAGGATTTTTCTATGTTTGTTTGGAAACCCAAGTTAACATTTTTACAAGCGCCTTGATTTTTAAAGTGATTTTCAGCATTTTTAGTATTTTCATAAATATACCCCACATCTCTATCTTCGTTGTCTTTAGGTTTTATTGACTTTAATGTTTTCCAGTATTCCTGTGAATTGTTACCAAAATTCATAGTTAGTTTGTTATATATGTTTTGTTTAAATAATTTCTTTTTCTGGTTGACCATTGTTTTCAACTGTTTCTTCAGGTTATAATATTTAGTTTTATTCAATTTGTCGCTTGGATTCTTCCGAAGAAGGTTTCCAATGTTATTTATTTGTCTTTTGTGTAAATAAATAGTATGGTCTGACCATGGCTGTTTATATTTTTTGTTATTCTTTCTTTTAAGTACTTTATCTTTTACTTTACATACCTTTTCTGAAATTTTACCCAATATAGAAGTCAGTTTTTCTGATGCTTCATTTATACCAGACAGATTTTTTGAAAAATGTTCAAGTTCAAAATTTATAATATTTTCTTTTATTTCGTTTGAAGCTAGTACTTCTATTAATTTTTGTTTTCAATTTTCTTCCCATAAGAATCTTTTAGTTGTTTTCCATGAGTCAAAATTATTTGTATGTTTCAATTTAACGTTACATTTTTAATGAACTTCTATCTGAGCATGGTTTGATAGATAATTGAATGGACATGTTTTAAAGTATTGAACTGAGGACAAGAGAGCCACAATAGTTACAGCATAATCCACACTGCTATAACCGTTTGGAGTAATACATGTATAATAACCTTGGGAGTCCCCAATATATCTACCGTTCAAAATTCGGAGTCTAGAAGATATACATAAATCAATTAAGTTGTTTCCGTATGTGTTACGTGCAAGGTCTTGGTTATTACGATCTAGACAAGTATCTATATTATAATTTTCTGGTAATATATTTGTATCTCTATATTTGTTTAGATCACTAGAGTCATGTTTTATAAAATCTTCCAATTCAGCAGTCCTTGCATTAAAGTCTCCCATTAATAGGAGTTTTCCTCTCGACGCAAAAGTACTTATTTTGTTCTCTAGTCTGTGAAAATTATTTTCAGTTTGTGTAGACCCCTCTGGTGGCATATATAATGCACATTAATAAAGGTCAAAATCAAATCCAAAGAAGTTCTTATCTAATTTTAGCCAGAGTCTGTTTTGGGAAGTAGTGCCCTTTTCTATATATGTTATTCCTTTTTCAATGTTTTTCTTATATAATATAATAATCCCCCCACTATGTCTTTTAGCTCTCTTGTTTTTCTTTCTTATTTTATTAATAAGGTTAAAACCTGAGACTGTAAAGTTTTTATTTCCCCCTTTCCATGTTACTAGGAGTATGTTAATATCATTCTTCAAGAATTCTATAAAGTAGTTGTCATTGAATTTATCACCAAGACCGTGCACGTTCCACGAGGAAATACTAATCTTTTTCTTAGTATTTTCAAAATTCATCGTTATTTATCATGAAATATGGTCTGACAATATGTGACATGTTATTTCTTAATAGTTAAGTGTTCAAAGGGAGGTAACTCTATTTTATCTTTAGAACTCAAGTGGTTTAAAATATATTACACAATTGAAGAAAGTCAAACAGTTGAGTACATATTCAAATATAAATCTTCTGAGTACCAATATCATCTTATTAGTAAAAAACATGTGATTACACATCATGTGGATTAATAAT
The DNA here is from genome assembly GCF_036588685.1 of Mytilus trossulus. Classification (NCBI taxonomy): domain Eukaryota; kingdom Metazoa; phylum Mollusca; class Bivalvia; order Mytilida; family Mytilidae; genus Mytilus; species Mytilus trossulus. The sequence goes on from NC_086373.1 coordinate 64,242,636, forward strand.
ATATATGTCGTATTTTATACATAAAATAATTGTTGTAGTAAAGAAAATCATTTCTTTTCATTTAAGTATAAACATGATAAACAATCCTTGTTTAACGATCAAAGTACATTTCTATTTCAGACATTTTAAAGAGTAACAAATTTTGAGTCTGACAAAATCAAAATAATCAGTTATATTTTTACATATAATATATATATATTCAATAATAAAATCAGAACCTTCCTCTTACATTTTGGAGCATTGTTTCCATCATATATATAAAATCTCTTTCAGCCATACCTTGACTATGTGTGCTACCTTGACCACTATACATGTTTGAGTTCTTATTAAACTCTGGTGATTGATACTGCTTATTGCCATTGTATCCATAGTTTTGAGTATTTCTATTGTCATAATACCCTGTATTGTTGTTATAACCTGAACTTTGCTGACCTCTATTATTATTGTACCCTGTGTTATATTGACCTCTATTTTCTTTATAACCTGAGCTTTGTTGCTCTCTAGTATCGTTATAACCAAATTTTTGTTGACCAAAATTTTTTGAGTACACTGGGGTATTTTTTCTAATATTTGTATCTGTTTTATCTACATACACTATACCTAAAATATGGTTCATAACCTCTTTCATACACCGTACAAAGTGTTTTATACCTGATTCGTTCAAATGAATCCCATCATACATATTTGAAAAATGCATATTATATCTTATAACATTAATACCCTTTTCTTTAAAATAGTCTTTCAATAGTATATTATACATTTGCATTTTTTCATTGAAACATTTTGATTTTTCACTGTTATTATAGAAGCGAGGGAGTATCTCTCCAATTGTAATGCTTGGATTTTTTAGCACATTGTTAGTGACATCTATCAAGGCTTCCATTTCTTCTAGTACTTCATCAGGGCTTTTTTCATCTAATTTGTTTGAGCCAATTTGGTAAACAATATGTTTTTCGTGGATTTTCCCACTGTTGGCAAAGTCTATAGCTCCTTCAATAGTTTTGTCATTCAATGTTGTTACTCTTGTATTTCTATAAATTCTGTTTGGTACAAGTCCTTTTACTATTGATGAGCCTATTATGTGAACGTCATATTTCATCTCATCTTGTGAGTTTCTGTTCTTGCTCATTTCATTTTCATTGAGGTTTGTTGGGCTTCCTCCAGTTTTGTTGTTACGTGTTTCCTTGAAAGTTTCTTTTTCACTTTCATTTCGATGCGCTTGTTTGAGGTCATTGTTCATTTTCAATTGAATCTCACTTATTTTTGTTTCCACTCCTGTTAATTTTTCTAGCATAGGGTTGTTTTTGCTTGTTTCCTTGAAGTTTTCATTTTCAATACTTTGATGTACTAGCTTGAGATCATTAGCTATTTTCAGTTGCATTTCTGGTACTTTTGTATCCATTCCGGCTATTTTTTCTAATATCGGGTTGTTTTTGTTTGTAATGAGTTTTTTGGATTCATCATTTAAATTTTTTTGGATTCATCATTGATGGTGATCGAACTACTTTTGCTGTCGAAATCGCCCCATTTTACATTGGTATTATCATTGTTTCCTAATTCTTGAAAATATTTGATAAGGAGAGCCCGTCTCCATATCAGGACTGTCTCTTCATTGAGGGAGAAAGTGGCCTGGTTGGCTCCTACCTCATGTTTTACTCGGGGGAGCCCGCCATTGGAGTTTTCTTTTTAAATACTCGTGTGCACTAGTTTGAAATTATTAGTCATTTTCAGTTGCATTTCATTTACCTTTGTTTCTACAGTTGACACTTTTTCAAGCATTAATGTACATAAAGACAGTATACTTTTCATGATTTCATCTTTTGTTACACAATCACTTTCTAGTGTATGAAGGGTGGATTTTAATCTATTGATGTCAGTTTTTTGTTGTTCGAGGTCTTTTGTCAGAGAATTAGTTTCACAAATATTTTCTTCCTCTGATTGGTGTGTATTGTTTTTATTCTTTTCTTTGACAGGGCTTTCATCAGGAGGTTGTACATTAACATGTAATTAACTTGTATCATCTTGCAAGTTTTTTGGATTATCCAATTTTTTTCACAGTTTTCGGTGTTTACTTCTGGTGTTTCATATACTATCGGGCTAAACTCGTCGAAAAGTTGAATTTCTTTGAGTTTGCTGTCAATGTTTGCTAGGTTGTCCCCCTTTCTGCGTAATTGTAAAATTTCATTTGCTGCCATGGCAATTTGTTTAAAGTCAGTTTGTAGCCATGTATCTATCATTTGACCTTGGATAAGCATGGATTGGGACTTAGAATAATATAATGTCAACACAATAATATAATGTCAACACAATCTTTTTCTTTTTATTCATATGGATATGGATGGCTATTTTTGTTTAGTTTTTTATCAGGGACTTTCCACTGAAATTTTTTGGATTCATCATTGATGGTGATCGAGCTACTTTTGCTGTCGAAATCGTCCCATTTTACATTGGTATTATCATTGTTTCCTAATTCTTGAAAATATTTGATAAGGAGAGCCCGTCTCCATATCAGGACTGTCTCTTCATTGAGGGAGAAAGTGGCCTGGTTGGCTCCTACCTCATGTTTTACTCGGGGGAGCCCGCCATTATTTTTGACAGACGGACGATTTGATGTTGAATTTGACGCCATTTATATGGTTTCCTTAGTTGTTTTGTTAAAATATTTGGTTCGTGGTAGTTAATATCAATACCTTCGAAGTAATATGTATCTTTTTTTTGTTATATTGTCTTTGTCATCATGTCAGACCACATTTTTCATCGTTTGTTCACTCAATTTTACTGGGCGCAGCCATCTTGCCGCTAACGTCATGTAGATTAAACCGTTGGTTTTCCCGTTTGAATGGTTTCACACTAGTAATTTTGGGGCCCTTTATAGCTTGTTGTTCGGTGTGAGCCAAGGCTCCATGTTGAAGGCCATACATTGACCTATAATGGTTTACTTTTTTAAATTATTAGGCATAATCCTATTTTAGTCCCACGTGGGATTCAACATTTTTAAATGCCTCGAATGTAATCGATTTTATGTTTTTAATTAAATTATAATATCATTTGACTATTGAAATGAAGACGACCTTAATGTTTTATTTATTATAATTATTAGCATATTTACACAAATATTAGAAAAAAATAAAAAATATATATATTATTATCAGAAAAAAAGTCTTATATATAAATCCTGTTTTAGTCCTACCCTATAAGTTAAAACACTAAATTTTCCATAGAGGTGGGACTAAAACAGGATTTTATGCATCCCTGATTAAAAGAGAGAAATACACACATACAATTAAAAAGAATGACATTGAAGGACAGATGCATCCCTGATTAAAAAAAGAGAAAAACGCAAATACAATTAAAAAGAATTATGTTCATTATACTGAACTAGTATATATTTGTTTAGTGGCCAGCTGAAGGACGCCTCCGGGTGCGGGAATTTCTCGCTACATTGAAGACCTGTTGGTGACCTTCTGCTGTTGTTTTTTTATTTGGTCGGGTTGTTGTCTCTTTGACACATTCCCCATTTCCATTCTCAATTTTATTAATATATATGTGTCTTATATACTATACAGGAGTAATATAAAATGGTTTATATATATTAATCCTGTTTTAGCCCCACCCTATATGTAAAAACACGAATTTTGCCATAGGGGTGGGACTAAAACAGGATTAATATATATGTGTCTTATATACTAAACAGGAGTAATTTAAAGTGTTTTATGTATATATATATATATATATATTAATCCTGTTTTAGTCCCACCCTACATATAAAAACACGAATTTTTCCAAAGGGGTGGGACTAAAACAGGATTAATATATATGTGTGTCTTATATATTAAAACACCTTTAAAGAATAATAAATACCGTATATGTTTAATTATTCATTTTTATTATAGTATATGAAGGAATTACGTATACACAAAAAACATTAAAATTGCATTCTAAAAGGGTTTTTCTTTTGGGGTATTATTTTAAAAAAGGGGCAAGGAATTTTTTTGGGGGAAAATGCGTATACACAATTAACAAGAATGACCTTGAACTCTGACCTTGAAGAACAGATGCATCCCTGATCGAGAAAGAGAAATACACACATACAATTAAAAAGAATGACCTTGAAGAACAGATGCATCCCTGATTAAAAAAGAGAAATACACACATACATTTAAAAAGAATGACCTTGAACTCTGACCTTGAAGAACAGATGCATTCCTGATTAAAAAAGAAAAATACACATATACAATATAAAAGAATGACATTGAAGGACAGATGCATCCCTGATTGAAAAAAGAGAAAAATGCAAATACAATTAAAAAGAATTATGTTGAACTTTCGTTTGTAATGATAAGTAGGGACCGAACAAGGACCTAAGGGAACCTCGTACAGTTCCACCAAGTAAACATACGTAGTGATCTTACAAGGACATAAAGTATCTTCCTAAATTCCACCTATTAAACATAAGTAGAGATCGAATCAGGACCTAAAGTACCCTCATACATTCCAATCAATTAAACAAAAGTAGAGATTGAAGCAGGACGTTAGGTATCCTACAGTCCCACCTATTTTATATAAAAACATAAGTAGGTTTCGAAACAAGACCTTAAGTATCCTCATAAAGTCCCATCAATAAAACAGAAATAAGGATCAAACCAGGACCTAAAGGTATCCTCAAACAGTCCCACTTATTAAACATACGTAGGGATCGAATCAGGACCTAAGGTATCATTTTATAGTCCCACCTATAAAAGATAAGGAGGGATTGAACCAGGACCTTAAGTATCCTCATACAGTCCCATTAATTATACATACGTTTTCATCTAGTTCCTTACATTTAAAGTATAGTCTCTGGTCTATAGTTGATTCATTGGCAATTTTACAAACACTCGCTTATTCTATACCTATTTCGATTAAACATTGACATTTCCCAATAAACTGACGTAATTTCAAACTAATACATGTATAATAAACATTCCAGAGTCAACAGACCATGATTGAATGAGGGACAGGACCAAAAAATCTCTATAGCAATAAGATGTGACAATGCTTAGATAACTGCATACCAAATATGAATAACCTCCGACTTGTGGTTCACCATAAACTAACTGAATCACAAACTAATACATTGTTGATGCCGCCGCTTTCGCCAAAGCCGGAAACAGCATACATGTTTTGTCCGTGAAGCCAAAATGTAAAGGAATCAACTATAGCCAACATTTTGTTATTTCTTATTATTCAAAAAAGGGTATAATCATTTGCTTTATTCCGTAAATGAAATTGATAAAGAAGAACATTTCAAATCACATAAATTTATTATATACGCTTCATCTAAGCCTCGAGCTCTTCTCTGTCGGTCTTCTTTCATTGTCATCAACTGAAGAAAAAACATCTTTATAAAAATACAGAATAATAATATTTAAAATACAATTTTCATTAACAAAGCTTTTTACTGTACTTGTATTTGTTGTTAAGCATCAACATCATACAATGAATTGATTTTTATTTATTGATAATCATTGTTGTGTAAGGAAAAACTATGGTTAGTTTTATCTTCCGTTGGTAATGTATGAAATTCTATTGTACCGGACGGATAAACGAACGAAAGGATATGCTTATTTTGTCGATATTTTAGTTTCAGGCTAGAAATAAAAAGAAATATACATATTTATTTGAATATAGTATTCATACTAATAAGTTAAAGATGCACCAACTTAAATAAAACTTACATACCAGCGTTTGCCTATGTGTGTATAGAAGTGCACAGTACCATCAATATTCAAATCGGATATTTCCAACATGATAAGCTTTAAAAAGAGTTTTAAAAGATTGTCAAAATGCCTATATGCGGCATCATCACGACCTAAGTCCTTAAAATTGACCCATTCCTTGAAGGTCCAGGGGGCTAAACCATTCACGTATGCAAAGGCTGAAATTTTAACTCTGTCCCAGTGTTTCAAATGTTTTGTACAGAATAATCGACGAATTTGTAATGGCCATTTCTTTGCATCCCCTATTTGGTCTTGTATAACCATCCATATTTCACGTTCTTTTCCGTTCGGCATGATGATAAGTATAACACAATTTATAATTCACAATGACAGGCGCCATAGGCCACAGTAAAGTAAGAATCACAACAAAAGTCAAATTCCTCCTAGGCGTCATAATAGCAATAGACAGCAAACTCCCAAAGAAGTAATAACAAAACATAGGCATCAGGAAAATGAGAACCTGACACATATACAGCAAATGTAGAGTAAAGAGGGTTCTCCACTATTTAACTCGCCGAGCGATATCCCATGTGATTTTGCTGCAGTCTTATCTCCTCCTGTTGGCAAACGTCCTATGCAAACCATATCGTCCTCAAACTACGTATACCCTCTTCGACCAGATGTAACAACAGTTGTAACCGAAAGGGTCTGTCTTCCAACAACAAATGTGAATGTTCCTGAACCTAAAACACCTAACAACTCTTTTTTAGGGGTCATCCAAAACAACATACCATCCGATCTCGGACTAAACGAAGACCGGCAAAATCACCATCTCTAAAACCAACTTCTCATATTAATGCTGAAGAACATCTCAGATTAACAACAATTAATATGGATAGAAAGGGAAATGCATTATTTATAAACTCACTAGAATCATCTTCTGACATTTTTTGTATCCAAGAACATTGGTTATATGAATTTCAAAAACAATCATTATGTAATGTTCTACCAAATATGGACATGTTCACTAGATGCAGTAATACAAATGAGGAAATTTCAAATTTTAACTGGCCAATGCAAGAGGCAAAGGTGGTGTTGCAATAGCTTGGAAAAGATTCTTGATTCCATCCATCTGTGAAATACCATCGGGAAACAACAGGATAATTGCAATTGAGCTGAAACCACCAATGAAGATTTGCATCATTTGTGTATACATGCCTACAAACAATTCTGGGGACGCATATCTAGAATACACAGAGTGTCTTAATGTTATTAGCTCTCTTTTATCAATGTACTCAGAATCGCATACAAACGTCATTATTGGAGACTGCAACGGAACGTTAAAACAGCCTAGAAACTATAACAAACACGATTTACTTCTGCAAGCCTTTGTTCATGAAATGAATTTTCAATCTTATCACTGAGAGAAATCAACTTTTTTTCATCATTCTGGAATGTCAACCTCTCAAATTGATTCTATCTTGCACAATGCCACAAATGCTTTTCTTTCGGACCAATGTCATCTCAATACATCAAGCCATGTTGCCACTGAATAAAGCAATCAAATCAGGCTATGTCAGTAAATTCAAACTGCAGTGGAAAGATATAGATAATGAAACATATCATAATCATATCAGTAATGAACTCTCTCAGCACAATATTGAAAATCACTCAATAGAAGAAGACATGAACCTTCTATGCAACTGTCTTAAAAAAGCTGCTACAGCTGCTGTACCATCAAAGATCATCAAATTAAAAGGTCAGTCAACATTTCAAGGCATCTTCAACCACTCTTATGCTGCTCAAAACTAGTAAAGAAAAATATCAACTCTGGAAATCTCATGGCAAGAAAAATTATCATCTTAAAACAGACAAAATACTGGCAAAACGAAATCTTCGCAAACACCTCCGAAAGGAACAGTATATGGATAGAACCTAATTCTACAATGAACTAATTGACAATCCTAGCAATATGTTTCATAAACTCATTCGTCGCAACAGAGGCTCCAAAAATAAAGATGCGATCTGTATAATCGAAAATGGCGAGCACCACTACTCTGCAGAAGACCAAACAAATAGCTTCTCTGGATACTTTGAGGACTTGGCTGTTCCGAAAGACAACGGTTATTATCCAGAATTTTTAGATTTCTGCAATATCCGGCATAACATATTTGATGAACTCTGCAAACAAAACAGCGACAAACCACAATTTAGTTATCAAAATATCTGTGATGCAATCAAACAGCTACATTCTGGCAAGGCAATAGATGAACTAGGTCTTGCTGCTGAGCATTTTAAAAACTCACCAACAACAATTACTCATTTTCCTACAAACTGTTTCAATAACATTTTCATCAATCATCATATACCTGATATTTTTAAATCTGGTATCGTTACACCTGTGCTCAAAAAAGGGAAAAATCCAATGTTAATGCACAACTATAGAGAAATGGCCGTTACACCTGTCATCTCAAAACTCTTCGAATGTACCATACTACCTCGATTAACCTTGAATTGTGATCAGTCATCTCTACAGTTCGGCTTCACAAAAGGGTTGTCGATGCTTATGGCCAGTCTCATTGTCACTGAAGCTAGGGCAGAAGTAAAATTAGTCACAATGGAACCTTTATTTCTTATTACTGTGGACAGCCAAAAGGCCTTCGACGTCGTAGATCACATCATACTACCGTATAGCGGGTTATTTTCGCGGGGGGGGTAAATTTTCGCTTATTTTCGCGGATAGAACAAAATCGCCGAAATAAATTCCGCCAATTTAAAAGTGTACATGCAAAGGCAATGTTAAAAATGTTGAGTCCGCCAAAATAATAACCGCCAAAATTTTTCGTATACCTTATTCAATGAAAAACGCGAAATTTTACACCCGCGAAAATAACCCGCTATACGGTATAAGATGCGTTATATGACCATACTCAGAATTATCCTCTCTGGTCAATAGTGAAAAATCTTTACTCAGGGCTAGTTTCAAGAGCCAAATGGAAGGGAAATGTTAGTAATAGCTTTAATATTCATCAGGGAGTCCGACAAGGAGGCCTTCTTTCACCTTATCTATATGAAGTCTATGTAAAATCTGCTTGAGGATCTTAAATCGCACAGTCTTGGTCTTAAAATTGGCACAAATTATGTTGGCTGCCCAACTTGTGCGGACGACATAGCCTTCTTGGGCAATAATCATCAGGAATTACAATGTATGCTCTTTGTTGCAACTCATCATGCCAGACAGTCAAGAGTAACAATAAATCCTACAAAAACTGAAGCTGTCATCCTCAACAAACCGAAAAAGATAAGCAAGTCCGATTTAAACTGGACCCTAGGCAACACCCTTGTTTATCCATCGGAAGACACAACACATCTTGGCTTAATAAAAGCAGAATTGAAGGAAAACAATCTAAATATTGATGCACGCATCAGCATTGCGAGACGAACTCTTTACTCTCTGATGAATACTGGTTTACATGGAACAAATGGACTAAACCAACAGACATCTTACAAGATATATCAGAGCTATGTTATTCCCCGACTGCTATATAGAATGGAAATACTCCCTCTTAACCAATGCCAACTTGATATTATGGCCCGTTTTCACACAAAAGCATTGCGAAATATTCAGTCTCTACCTACACGAAAAGCCACTGGATCAGTATTTATGCTGTTGGGAGCGCTAACAATTGAGGCAGAAATACATAAAAGGCAACTTTCATTTCTGTACAGTGTTCTCTCATGTAAAAATTCAACAATCCAAGTTTTAGTTGACAGACAAGTCATTATGAATTACATATTTTTGATTTTATCTAATAGGGCCTAGATATTTTTACCTTTTATTGCATTAATTATTTTGTCAGTCCTTAAATATTTTAGATTTTATCCGTGTACAGTGAATTTAAAATTGTAAGTTAGTTGGGGAAATATTTAAGTGTCTGGATGATATCCGCTGAGGAGGTGTTCCATAACTGGAAGGATTTACGTATAGAAGAAGTAGATACATAAAACCTATTTGTGATCAATGTTAACTACGTTAGTAAGTACTATAAGTTTTATATCCTAAGGAGGTGTTTTACTCGCTATTGTTATAAAATATATATAAAAAGATTTTAATTGGAACATTTCTTTCTTAATAAATAGTATTTAACTAAGGAATATTATCTTGAAATAAAAATAAAAATATTTGTAATTGTTTTACCTTATTACTGAAATTCTTCATCAGAAGATGTGAAACTGATGAAGTTGGATTTACTGTATGGATTGCTTGGCCTCCGTGGTCTACGTTCACTCATATGGTCTTCTGTCTGGTCTTCTACATGTTTGTATCCCGAGTGGCATGCCAGTCTCTTCGCTCTTCCCCTGGTGACTGGGAGCGATGTTGACCTTCTTGCTGCCTTTTTTAGGTCTTTTTCTTCTTGGTTCAATTGCAGGTTGATTGTATTCTTCTTCTCCTGCATCCTCTGCAACTTCTTCCACTGTCATTGAGTCTAGATTTTCATAATTATCATCATCGGAAACATCTGACATTCTTAACACTTTTTCGTCATCATCCGTATCTTTGAAGATAGCCTAGGATGCTTATAGCTGTAAAAAATAATATACTGAACAACCATCGAAACGCTTTAACTCTATTGTTTTAGCAATCAAATTATAAAGATATTTACAATAGATATATATATTTTTGATTATAATTTAAACGAATGGCTTTAAAAGAAAGATGTTTTAAAACCATGTCCAAATAGGTGTTATCGTATTACTCTGATTAATTCAATTTTGTCAATGAAGAACGATAAACAAATGAAATAATTAAATTATGAATGCTGTCATCTCCTTATCAGTAACTGTATTTATTCTAAGTTTTCCATATTGAAAAAACATTCAAATAATTTGTTTTCTGTGAAATATGATATTTAACAAAGTAAGACAAAGAAATGCTCACGTTAAGGCTGGCTCACAGTGCAAATTGTAAATCCTCCTAAATTGTTCAAAGAAGGCTGAGTACACATTCTCTGCTGATGTGTGGTTTCGCCACACAATTTCACACAGATGACTCTCAAATGTGGATAACTTCACTCCATTGATTTTCTACATTTAAAGAAAAGCATTGATAACAAACATGTATTACATTGAATGTGATACGTATAAATTGTATAAAGTAATAAAATGGGGGATATAACGAAATAACAATTATATACTACGGGGCGCCGAATGGGACTCTTGTGGTTTTGTACGGACAAAAGTGACTTTTGTTCAACAACTAGAGGCTCTAAAGAGCCTGTGTCGCTCACCTTGGTCTATGTGCATATTAAACAAAGGACACAAATGGATTCATGACAAAATTGTATTTTGGTGATGGTGATGTGTTTGAAGTTCTTACTTTACTGAACGATTTTGCTTCTTACAATTATATCTATCATGAACTTTGCCCATTATTAACAGAGAACTATATTTGGTAAAAATTTACATAAATTTACCAAATTAATGAAAATTGTTAAAAATTGACTATAAAGGGCAATAACTCCTTAAGGGGTCAATTGACCATTTAGGTCATGTTGACTTATTTGTAGATCTTACTTTGCTGAACATTATTGCTGTTTACAGTTTATCGCTATCTATAATAGTATTCAAGATAACCAAAAACGGCAAAATTTCTTTAAAAATTACCAATTGGAGGGCAGCAACCCAACAACCAGTTGTCCAATTCATCTGAAAAATTCAGGGCAGATAGATATTGACTTGATTAACAATTTAACTTCTTGTCAGATTTGCTCTAGATGCTTTGGTTTCATAGTTATAAGCAAAAAACTGCATTTTACCCCTATGTTCTATTTTTAGCCGTGGCGGCCATCTTGGTTGAATGGCCAGGTCATCGGACACATTTGTCAAACTAGATACCCCAAGGATGATTGTGGCCTAGTAGTTTCAGTGGAGATTTTGTAAAAGATTACTTAGATTTATGAAAAATGGTTAAAGATTGACTATAAAGGGCAATAACTCCTAAAGGGGACAACTGACCATTTTGGTCATGTTGACTTATTTGTAGATCTTACTTTGCTGAACATTATTGCTGTTTACAATTTATCTCTATCTATAATAATATTCAAGATAATAACCAAAAACAGCAAAATTTCCTCAAAATTACCAATTCAGGGGCAGCAATCCAACAACCGATTGACCGATTCATCTGAAAATTTCAGGGCAGATAGTTCTTGACCTGATAAACATTTTTACCCCATGTCAGATTTCCTCAAAATGCTTTGGTTTTTGAGTTATAAGCCAAAAACTGCATTTTACCCCTATGTTCTATTTTTAGTGGTGGCGGCCATCTTGGTTGGTTGACCAGGTCACGCCACACATTTTTTAAACTAGATACCCCAAAGATGATTGTGGCCAAGTTTGGATTAATTTGGCCAAGTAGTTTCAGAGGAGAAGATTTTTGTAAAAGATAACTTCAATTTACGAAAAATGGTTAAAAATTGACTATAAAGGGCAATAACTCCTAAACGGGTCAACTGACCATTTTGGTCATGTTGACTTATTTGTAGATCTTACTTTGCTGAACATTATTGCTGTTTACAGTTTATCTCTATCTATAATAATATTCAAGATAATAACCAAAAACAGCAAAATTTCCTCAAAATTACCAATTCAGGGGCAGCAACCCAACAACCGATTGACCGATTCATCTGAAAATTTTAGAGCAGATAGATCTTGACCTGATAAACATTTTTATCCCTGTCAGATTTCCTCAAAATGCTTTGGTTTTTGAGTTATAAGCCAAAAACTGCATTTTACCCCTTTGTTCTATTTTTAGCCGTGGCGGCCATCTTGGTTGGTTGACCAGGTCACGCCACACATTTTTTAAACTAGATACCCCAAAGATGATTGTCGCCAAGTTTGGATTAATTTGGACAAGTAGTTTCAGAGGAGAAGATTTTTGTAAAAGATTACTTTAATTATCGAAAAATGGTTAAAAATTGACTATAAAGGGCAATAACTCCTAAACGGGTCAACTGACCATTTTGGTCATGTTGACTTATTTGTAGATCTTACTTTGCTGAACATTATTGCTGTTTACAGTTTATCTCTAACTATAATAATATTCAAGATAATAACCAAAAACAGCAAAATTTCCTCAAAATTACCAATTCAGGGGCAGCAACCCAACAACCTATTGACCGATTCATCTGAAAATTACAGGGCAGATAGATCTTGACCTGATAAACATTTCTACCCATGTCAGATTTGCTCTAAATGCTTTGGTTTTTGAGTTATAAGCCAAAAACTGCATTTTACCCCTATGTTCTATTTTTAGCCGTGGCGGCCATCTTGGTTGGTTGACCGGGTCACGCCACACATTTTTTAAACTAGATACCCCAATGATGATTGTGGCCAAGTTTGGTTTGATTTGGCCCAGTAGTTTCAGAGGAGAAGATTTTTGTAAAAGTTAACGACGACGGACGACGACGACGGACGACGACGGACGACGGACGACGGACGCCAAGTGATGAGAAAAGCTCACTTGGCCCTTCGGGCCAGGTGAGCTAAAAATGAGTTCAGTTTGACAAAATTTGTAACATACTACAAATTTAAAATTTTGTTATACAAAATTATCTTTCAGTGGACATGACAAAATTCCTTTTTGTTACACAGACTTGACTTTTGTTACCTAATTTGAAAATTAGGGGACAAAAGTCAATTTTGTATGCAACTTAGTTTAGTTTGGATTCTGTGAACTGATTTGCATACAAATCGACTTTTGTTACACAAAATTGACTTTTGATACACAAAATTGACTTTTGTCTCACAAAATTGACTTTTGTTACACAAAATTGACATTTCTAAACAGTTATGAATACTAGAACAAACCCGCGAAATCGCGGGCATTCAGAGCGTAGTTTAAAGTATGTAAAGTGTTGTTGGAAGAATTTTGTAAAATATTGAATGACTGGAAAATTTCAGCAAAAGTATCATAAGTCATAGGTTATTGGGGACAGGAAAATGCTTTTTTTTTTTTATACCCCCTCCTTTATTTCCAATATTCCCATTTTTTGGTTCTCTATCAATTTCAATATGAACATACATTTAGTATGTTATGAACATTCAAGTAAGGAGCCTGTAATTCAGTGGTTGTTGTTTGTTTTTGTGTTACATATTTGTTTTTCGTTCATTTTTTTGTACATAAATAAGGCCGCTTGTTTTCTGGTTTGAATCGTTTTACATTGTCAGTTCGGGGCCTTTTAAAACTGAGTATGCGGTATGGGCTTTGCTCGTTGTTGAAGGTCGTACGGTAGCCTATAGTTGTTAATATCTGTGTCATATTGGTCTCTTGTGGAGAGTTGTCTCAACATGGCAATCATACCACATCTTCTTTTTTTTGTAATCAATGAATTTTGTAAAATTTTCGGAAAAGGTATCAAAAGTTCACATGAATAATTGTAGCGCTTATCTGTATATTATGAACATTCATTACTTTATAAATTTAGTGTATTTACTTTCAGTTCGAAGTTTACTAATCGATCCATGATAGTGGTCATTGATAAAGTATACAGACCCTCTCTATTTAATAAACTCTTTTGAATGCCGTGGATAGTTAACTTGAAAATGATAGCAGATGGAATTTTAAAAATACACTTTATTCTTTGTATATGTATGTTCAAAGTATACAGAAAAGTCATTTATTTTGTGTTTTTTTTTTTTTTTTGCCCACCTACGATAGTACAGGAGCATTATGTTTTCTGGTCTGTGCGTCCGTTCGTTCGTCTGTTCATCCGTTTCTCCCGCTTCAGGTTAGAGTTTTTGGTCAAGGTAGTTTTTGATGAAGTTGAAGTTTAATCAACTTAAAATCTATTTTCTAATGTAAATACCAAATTAAAGTTTTAACACTAATTTCACGGTCCACAAAACATAGAAAATGATAGTGCGAGTGGGGCATCTGTTTACAATGGACACATTCTTCACATACCCAGGAATTAAAGTACTTTCACAGTATATACCTTGTGTAAATTCTGTATTCAAAATGAAGTTTTTCCACACAATTTGGCCCATATGATAATGTGATTTTAGACTCATGTTGTGGACATGCCAATCAGTATATGTATCTTTCAAAGTGTCAGAAAAAATGCAAAAACAAGCAAAAGTCACAATTGAGAACTTGACCTTGACCTTTGACCTTGACCTCATTTTCTAAGTTAGGACCTAGGGGACTCAAATAAAAACATTCCAGGGTTATACGGTTAACTGTTTATGAGTTAAATAAACATACCGACAAATTTATTTTGTAAAGGTAGATAACTCCTATAAAATTTCATCGAATCGCTTCGATCCAAATACGCCAAAAATTACTGAACAATTTGTAAAAATAATTTTGTCGCTATCTTTTTTTGTTACGAAGGAGATGCACACAGATGATAAACAGTGAATAGGGAGATAACGCTTACAAATAAAATGGTTCGGCTTAGCAGGGTGAAATTTAAAAGCGCATAAACTATACGATACCATATGAGAAATATCTAAGCGACATATTGCGAAACAAACATTTATCGCAAGAACAAAATTTGGCGGAAAAAAAAATAAATTATAATAATCAGAAGAAAACCAATAAGTCTTTCCACAGAAAAGTGGAAAGACTTAATAATCAGAAGAAAAACAATAAGTATTTCCACAGAAAAGTGGAAAGACTTAATTATTCTGTATTTTTATAAAGATGTTTTTTTTTCAGTTGATGACAATGAAAGAAGACCGACAGAGAAGAGCTCGAGGCTTAGATGAAGCGTATATAATAAATTTATGTGATTTGAAATGTTCTTCTTTATCAATTTCATTTACGGAATAAAGCAAATGATTTATATACCCTTTTTTGAATAATAAGAAATAACAAAATGTTGGCTATAGTTGATTCCTATACATTTTGGCTTCACGGACATAACATGTATGCTGTTTCCGGCTTTGGCGAAAGCGGTGGCATCAACAATGTATTAGTTTGTGATTCAGTTAGTTTATGGTGAACCACAAGTCGGAGGTTATTCATATTTGGTATGCAGTTATCTAAGCATTGTCACATCTTGTTGCTATAGAGATTATTTGGTCCTGTCCCTCATTCAATCAGGTCTGTTGACTCTGGAATGTTTATTATACATGTATTAGTTTTTAATTACGTCAGTTTATTAGGAAATGTCAATGTTTAATCGAAACAGGTATAGAATAAGCGAGTGTTTGTAAAATTGACAATGAGTCAACTATAGACCAGAGACTATACTTTAAATGTAAGGAACTAGATGAAAACGTATGTTTAATTAATGGGACTGTATGAGGATACTTAAGGTCCTGGTTCAATCCCTCCTTATCTTTTATAGGTGGGACTATAAAATGATACCTTAGGTCCTGATTCGATCCCTACGTATGTTTAATAAGTGGGACTGTTTGAGGATACCTTAGGTTCTGTTTTGATCCTTATTTCTGTTTTATTGATGGGACTTTATGAGGATACTTTATAAACAAGGTCTTGCTTCGAAACCTACTTATGTTTTTATATAAAATTGGTGGGACTGTAGGAGGATACCAAACGTCCTGCTTCAATCTCTACTTTTGTTTAATTGATTGGAATGTATGAGGGTACTTTAGGTCCTGATTCGATCTCTACTTATGTTTAATTGATGGAATTTAGGAAGATACTTCATGTCCTTGTTAGATCACTACGTATGTTTACTTGGTGGAACTGTACGAGGTTCCCTTAGGTTCTTGTTCGGTCCCTACTTATCATTACAAACGAAAGTTCAACATAATTCTTTTTAATTGTATTGCGTTTTTCTCTTTTTTAAATCAGGGATGCATCTGTCCTTCAATGTCATTCTTTTTAATTGTATGTGTGTATTTCTCTTTTTTAATCAGGGATGCATCTGTTCTTCAAGGTCAGAGTTCAAGTCATTCTTTTTAAATGTATGTGTGTAATTCTCTTTTTTAATCAGGGATGCATCTGTTCTTCAAGGTCATTCTTTTTAATTGTATGTGTGTATTTCTCTTTTTCAATCAGGGATGCATCTGTTCTTCAAGGTCAGAGTTCAAGGTCATTCTTGTTAATTGTGTATACGCATTTAACAACACATAATTAATACTCACCTTAAAAAAAACTAACTCTTATTTCTATTCTTTCGTATTTATACTGAATGGCCATAACTCGGCAGCACAATTTATCATTTATGCAGTGTTTTATAATAATTTATTGTTATCTATTTCCCGTAGCGTTTACACATATACAGTTTATTTCGTTATTATGTATACTTATATTTATTAGCGCAACTATTTTACTAATATTTTACTATAATGTAATGTAAGTAAAATATCTAAGAGCTCTTGAATGATATGCATATTTTTTTAATGAAGGCGAACTGATGTTCAATATGAGCCAAGAAACCACGTTGTTCTTCAACCTTTTTTTTTTGTAACTTAGAGAGAGAGTTGTCACTTATACCACATCTTCTTTTTTATGTATATCAACTTTAAGTGGGACATTGCATTAATATTCAAATATTACAAAAGAAGAATGTTAAAATGACATACCTGTTTGAATGTTGAGACATGTGAAACAGCAAAATGCCTGTATCCTTCCTGGTTCAGGGTAAGGTAAGCCGCCCAACCATCCGAAAATATGGTGCTGCAAGCTTCTACATGTCTTTTAATCAAGGGAAGCAACACCTCCCTCGACCTCTTGTCCACCGGGTAGAGCACTATTCTGTTTGAAGATTTCTCTATTATCCCTAACACCCAATTTTTGTCCCACTGTCTTTCCCCTTATGGTATTTGCATTTTCTTCCGATCAGGGACTCGTCTAATTCCACCTCCCCTGAGAACTTCAAAGAAAACATATTGTCCCACACGAACTGCACAAAACTTCTCTTACATCCTGGGCCCAGTAGACGGCGGTACTTTTATAAGCAATTCCAGAACTTATGGAGCACAGACGTAAAGTGTTCTTTTGTAAATAACTTCTTATGAATTGAAATATATCCCTTATGTCAGCTTGGCATCCGGCAAAACATGAATTTGTATAGATGGAATATTCGTGTTTTTTATTTGCCGTGCATCGGAAAATTTGACCTCCTAGTTTGTCTTTCCTTATCCCTATCCTACATAATTTGTCACATTTTGAACAATCAAAGGAGGATAACAGAAAGTTCTTTTCTCGGAGCTACTCATTTAACTCAATATCAGATTTTATAAATAAGGGATAAAAATTCCAAGGATTACTTAAATCGAACACCCTTATTTCCCCTTCAGATTTAGGGCAGCGATAGTTACCAGCACTTTGATTTTTTCCCTTTTTTCGACCTTCTAACGACATTTCTAGACAGTTATAAATATTAAGACAAACGATCTTAATGTATATACAACACATAACTAATACTCACCTTAAAAAAAACTAACTCTTATTTCTATACTTTCGTATTTATACTGAATGGCCATAATTCGGCAGCACAATTTATCATTTATGCAGTGTTGTATGATAATGTATTGTTATCTATTTCCCGTAGCGTTTTATATAATTTATAATTCTATGCAAGAAACCATTGCCAATGATCAAATACACCACGTTTAAGTATACCTTTATAGAAACATATACAGTTTATTTCGTTATTATGGATACTTATATTTATTAGCGAAACCGCTTGCTGGTTTTCCCTTCTTTTTTGTATAGTAGCATTTCATATATATTTTAAACATTTTTTTGTACATATTTTTACACTACTTAATGGGGACATATACATGTAATGTATATCTGAAATGATTATACAGCGTATGTGGTGTTAATGTGAATGGTCAGTATACTATTGCATAAATATATCATTCAATAATACCAATCTATTTTAAGAATTTAATGAATAACCATTAATACAGTGTCAACTGCGTTGTATTCACTTTTGAATGATTTTTAGTGATCACATTTCATGCGTATTGATATATATATATTATATATATACAAGGATTTTGACCACTTTTTTAGCAAATCAATATGGCTATTTCACGGAATAAAAAGCAATTCGTTCAGTGGAGTAATATACAAAAAATAATTGGACCAGCGTCCCAAAGGCCTATTCGGTACAGACAGCTATTCTGGACACCAAACTTAAACAGTAAAGACAGAAAGAGACTTGTGCTTTTTTGTTTTGTGAACAACGTACCAATTGGTATTATGATTAGGTGGACATTCTTCATAGGAACATGCCCTACTGTCGAAGCTGTAAATCACATAAGAGCGTTATACAGACTGTGTACTAACACGCACCAATGGCATTTGTTTGCATTCAATGTTAAAGAACAGCAATAGCAAAATGTGGATGGGAATGTGCAATATATTTAAAAAGTGAGTAATGTTTTTAACAAATTCAAGAACTTACACTATTTACGAAGAGGAAGGGGGAAGGAAAAAAAAGGGGGGTCACTTTCTATAATTGTATTATAACTTTGGAAAGACTTGCTGCCTTGCACAGCACTGCGCAAAGTTTTCCCGGGACCATTTACATTCAGTATGAATAATTATGTTCCTTGGAAGAAGAAGAAATGGGTGTACGACAATTTGCCGAAAGTGTAATATTCCTTTGTCCGTCAACAAAGAAATCTGAATACATATTGTTTCGTATAATAACAACCCCATGATAAATAGGTGCATGTGTGATTTTAAACTATTGAAATATAGTTTTACATATATATATTCAGACATATTAAGTATTATAAAGTAAAAGTAAATGACATATTTTTCTAGTGAAATGAAAGATATTGTTCTGGGTTTTTTTTTTAAATAATCAGTTGTATGAGTTATCCGGTTACAAGAGAAAGAAGATCAATATTCTGCATTTTATGGTGTTTATTTTTATTTTAGTTCCCGATCGAGCTTGATGACAGAAAAAAAGAAACAGTAATAGACAGATCCATAGAAATAAAATCCAATAAATAAACGTCATTTATTTTGTGGGTTTTTTTTGCCCACCTAAGATAGTACAGGAGCATTATGTTTTCTGGTCTGTGCGTCCGTTCGTTCGTCTGTTCATCCGTTTCTCCCGCTTCAGGTTAGAGTTTTTGGTCAAGGTAATTTTTTATGAAGTTGAAGTTTCATCAACTTAAAATCTATTTTCTAATGTAAATACCAAATTAGAGTTTTAACACTAATTTCACGGCCCTCAAAACATAGAAAATGATAGTGCGAGTGGGGCATCTGTTTACAATGGACACATTCTTGTTTTATTTTATAAACGAAATATAGCAAATGATTACTAGTATATCTTTTTGAATCATGTGTAGAATTAAGAAAATTTGAGATATATTCTATTATGTTTTCTTTAACATATTGTCATTTGATATTTATAAGTGTGAAAATAGACAATGGTGGTATCATTGCATATGAGACAACTATCAATTGAGGTTTAAAATGTTGGACAGTTGGGTGATAAGATGGTTCCTGATTCGATCCTACTGATGGTAAATATGGGGGACTGTATAAGGATGCTAAAGGTCCTGATTCGATCCCTACTTATGTTTAATAAGTGGGACTGTGTAAGGAACCTATAGGTCCTGATTCGATCCCTATAATTATGTTTAATAGGTGGGACTGTGTAAGGAACATATAGGTTCTGATTCGATCCCTTATGTTTGATAGGTGGGACTGTGTAAGGAACTTATTTGGATGGAGAGTTGTCTCATTGGCACTCACACCACATCTTCCTATATCTATATGTCCTGATTCGATCCCTACTTATGTGTTATAGGTGGGACCGTGTAAGGAACCTATAGGTCCTGATTCGATCCCTATACTTATGTTTAATAGGTGGGACTGTGTAAGGAACCTATAGGTCCTGATTCGATCCCTTCTTATGTTTCATAGGTGGGACTGTGTAAGGAACCTAAAGGTTCTGATTCGATCCCTTCTAATGTTTGATGGATGGGACTGTGTAAGGAACCTATATGTCCTGATTCGATCCCTACGTGTGTGTTATAGGTGGGACTGTGTAATGAACCTATAGGTCCTGATTCGATCCCTATACTTATGTTTAATAGGTTGGACTGTGTGAGGAAGTTATAGGTCCTGATTCGATCCCTTCTTATGTTTGATAGGTGGGACTGCGTAAGGAACCTATATGTCCTGATTCGATCCCTACTTATGTGTTATAGGTGGGACTGTGTAAGGTACTTATAGGTCCTGATTCGATCCCTTCTTATGTTTGATAGGTGGGACTGCGTAAGGAACCTATATGTCCTGATTCGATCCCTACTTATGTGTTATAGGTGGGACTGTGTAAGGTACTTATAGGTCCTGATTCGATCCCTAATTATGTGTAATAGGTGGGACTGTGTGAGGAAGTTATAGGTCCTTATTCTATCCCTACTTATGTGTAATAGGTGGGACTGTGTAAGGAACCTATAGGTCCTGATTCGAATCCTACTTATGTTTAATAGGTGGGACCGAAAAGGAGTTCTATAGGTCCAGATTCGATCCCTAATTATATTTAATAAGTTGAACTGAAAAGGGGTTATATAGGTCATGTTTCAATCCTTACTTATGCTTGATAGGTGGGACTGCGGGAGCATATCATATGTCCTGATTGGATCCCTGCTAATGTTAAATAGTTGGTACTGTATAAAGACACTTATTGGATCCGTGCTAGTATAAAATAGTTGGTACTGTAAAAAGACACTTAAGGTCCTGCTTTTATCCCTACTTATTATTACTGTAGAGGGATACCATTCATCCTGATTCGATTGCTAACTTTGATTAAATTTTAGGACTGAAGGAGGATACAATTTGTCGATGCCTACTTTAATATTGTCATTATACCTATTCCTGTTGGAACAAACATTCTAAACAATTTATTCCGTTAGGAAGATATACTGAATATTGATTCATGTGCAATCTCCTTTGGTATTAGGTATGTTGGCAGGAGATAACCAAATGTCCTTGTTCGAATCCTACTGGTGTTTTTAATGTTAGTTTGTCGGGTGATACCATTGGCCCTGATTTGATCTCTGCAGAATTTAACAAGTGGGACTGTAGGAAGACACCATAGGTACTGATCCAACCTTTAGTTTTGCTTAATAGTTGTGACTCTAGAAGGAG
This sequence comes from Mytilus trossulus, assembly GCF_036588685.1. NCBI lineage: Eukaryota > Metazoa > Mollusca > Bivalvia > Mytilida > Mytilidae > Mytilus > Mytilus trossulus. The sequence goes on from NC_086373.1 coordinate 64,264,440, forward strand.
ACGAAATGTTTTGATTCAATCCCTACTGATGTTTAATATGTAGGACTGAAGGAGGATGCTATAGGTCCTGATGTGATCCATACCTTTAGGGATATAGATATGATAGATAGGTAAGGATCGTACAGGACCTAAGGTAACCTGATACAATCCCTCCTACTCAACATAAGTAGATAATCTATGATATCCTCCTACAGTTCCACCTATTACACATAAGAAGGAAAGAATAAGGACCTTTAGCATCCTTATACAGTTCAATCTATCAAACAGTAGTAGGGATCTACTCAAAATTATAAACGGAATAAAACAAAAATGTAAATTTGATAATATCCATAGCACTACCATAGGTCATGAATCGATTCCTACTAATATATATAAACAATAGGTGTGACTTTAAGAGAATACTTTAAGAATCTGTATACAGTCCCACGTATTTAACACAAATAGGCAACGAATCAGGACTTTTAGTATCCTCCAACAGTCCCACCTATTAATCATAAGGGATCTAATCAGAACCCATGTTATCCTACTACAGTTCCCTATATGAAACAGCAGTAGGGATCTATTAAAACATATAAACGGAATAAAGCAAATGTGTATGTCCTTTTCTTCTATCACGATTCTATAACGATTAGAAATAACAAAATTCAGTTAATTCCTACTTATGTTTTTTTTATATTCTATTTTTTAATAGGTGGGACTGTACATCTAGTATGAAGAAGCTAAATGTAGGGATCGAATCAGGACCTATAGTATACTTCTACAGTCCCATATCTTGAACATAACCTATGATATAGTCCTTGTTAATTGTTAATTAAAATATGTAGATTAGGAATGTATTGGTATTGTTATAAAGGTGGGGCTGATTCGATTCCTACTTACTAGTATATGTTATAGGTGTGACTATCAGGTCTTGATTCCATTCTATTTTGTTTTTTTATCAAGTTTCAAGTTTATGTTTCTATCTTTTTTTTAAATTGTGAATGCTACAGTACTTCAAAGTCAAAGTTCAAGGTATTTTTTTTTTTAATTTGTTAATGTGTTTTTACTCTTTTGTGTAAAAGTACATACAAGACATCCACTTAAAGTCCCACCCCTATGATAAAATTAATGTTTTAACATGCAAGTAGAGACTAAAACAGGATTAATATATATATATATATATACAAAAAAAGTTTCTTTTCAAGCGGTGTACAGAATTGTATATTAAAAATTAAATACACAAAAAGAGTTTTAAAAGCAGCATTGTCTAGCGCTTTCATCCATCTTGGGACTTTTTAAGACTATATATATATATATATATATATACAAGCGGCACTTTATATAACTTGTCTTTAGAATATAAGACACATATATATTAATCCTGTTTTAGTTCCACCCCAATAGAAAATTAAGTGTTTTAACAAACAAGGTGGGACTAAAAGAGGATTAATTTATAACTATTTCATTGTATTTCAAACTGTTGTATGTTAGTGTATTTCATTATGTTTTTTTAGGGGAAACGTCTTTTAATTATTAATCTTGTTTTAGTCCCACCCATATGGCAAATTTGTTGCTTTAGCATGGAAGGTGGGACTAAAACAGGATTACTATATAACTGTATTTTATTTGGGTATTTTTTTTTCTAAATAATAATTGGCAATATCCTGTTTTAGTCCCATTGAGATGAGTCTTAGATTGGCATGTTGGAGCCTTTTATAAATATTATAGATTATTGATAAAACTCGTTCTTGTGGGCTGTTAAGATATCAACAGTTGCATGTAATACATGGTTTGGTATGGTGGATAGTTGTTCCATTGGTAATTATACTAAATATTTCTTATTTCTTAGGGATGAAAAACAGTTCTACCCGAAACCAAAGGAATAAATCATAAATTTTAATTCTATTTAAGGTTTATGTACCCTTCTGTAGCCATTTTTGTACGAACTTTTCAAACTTCAAATGTATCAAAACTACAGATATAATGAATAACAGAGATAGGCCATTTTGTACATATTCCAAGGGGAAACTTGATGCAAAGCATTATTTTTTACTGTTCCATTGCATTTAATAGAAAAAGAGGACTTTGTGGCAAATAAATCAAGATTTTTATAGAAAATCCACTGCCTTTATCCTTGTACTCTCATATTTGGCAATTTGATGACTGTTAGATATAGGATTATTGCATGCAGTGCTAGCATTGATTTCCTTAAAACAAGTTTATAAATGTAGTTATTGGATAAAACAAATAAAAATATGGTCAAAATCAAGTACACCTTTTAGGGTGCGCTCGACTTTAGTGACTCAGCACGAGGTGTTTTGGAATTTACAGGCTTCTTAGAACTTTTTGTAAAAAATAAACACTAGCACTTCATAGCAAATCAAGTAAGTAATTTATATTTCAAATTTTATAACATAAATCTCTGTATTAAAGGCTGTGGATTTTCTATAAAAATCTCGATTTATTAGCCGCAAAGTCCTCTTTTTCTATCAAATGCAATTAAACAGTAAAAAATAATGCTTTGCATCAAGTTTCCCCTTGGAGTATGTACTAAATGGCCCATCTATTTATTATATCTGTAGTTTTGATACAATTGAGGTTTGAAAAATTCGTACAAAAATGGCTACAGAAGGGTACGTAAACCTTAAACTATTTGTTTTAATTTTTGAAAAAAACGTTTATGTACAATATACGGAAAAATTTGTTTTAAACAAACCATCAATCAATATGTTAAACTTTTGTGTAGGTCAAGCTACAAAGATAGTTTTTTGTCATGCATCCGATTTCACCTAGATATATATAGATGCACATGCCCGATGAAGCTAATTTGTTTAGTGAAATATTGCGTGAATAATATAAAAAAATGTAACCCCTAATTTTATAACACTCATTAGTGTTAAGTTACATTCTTAGACACTTATATATATATATATATATATATAGAGAGAGAGAGAGTCTATAAGAATCTACCAAACAGGAAAAATCATATGAGTCTGAAAGATTGTGTTACAATACCGATAAATAGATGGAAAACAAAACACTAAAAAGTGTTGAAAGTCTAGTGTTTATTTTATGTTATTCAGGATTTCTAATTAAAATCAATCAACCAAAACTTACCTGTGTCTTTACTAATCAATGTTTACACCTCATACTCTATATATCAGTATTTTTAAAACTTTCGTCACCGAAGAAGGCCATTTTTTGAGCCGAAATATGTGCTATTGTATAATTTATATATCATCTGTTCAGTTTTTCAATCTTTGTGCGATGATATTCAACACTTTTTAGTGTTTTGTTTTCCATCTTAAATTGAAAACTACGTTCAAACCTATAATTGCGTAAACCGCAATTTTTATACGTGTGCATGTAAAACAAATTTCGTTGTAGAAGGGTCTAAAAACAGCACAAACAACATTTTCCAAAAGACCAAAAAAGGGAAAAAGTATATTTAAACAAAACGCATTTGACCAACAGGTCGAACAACTGATGTTCTTTAACCCTGCTGACTGCCATTGGCGATTGCCAAATTGAATTGATCACAAGATGTAACAAAATGGATCTTTAAAAAAATAATACTAAACACAAATGTTTTTTTTAACTTGTGGTCACGATGTTATGCCACACACATACGGTGTCAATATTTTTTTAGTACACCAGATCCGGATTTCGACAAGAAATGTCTCTTCAGTGATGTTTGGGATCGAAACGGTATTTGGAAGGCCATATAAAAAGAACCCTCATTTTTTGAAAAAGTACCCTCATTTTTAGATAAACTCTTGAATTTTAAGAGTCAATATAGGATGAACGGATCATATAAACCGAAGGGAAAATATGATAAAAGCCCAAACAAAAAAATATAAACGAGTCTTAATTGAAAATTACGTTCAAACCTATGATTGCGTTGGATAAAAACCGCAATTTTTATACGTGTGCATGTAAAACAAATTTCGTTGTAGAAGGGTCTAAAAACAGCACAAACAACATTTTCCAAAAGACCAAAAAAGGTAAAAAGTATATTTAAACAAAACGCATTTGACTAACAGGTCGAAAAACAGATGTTCTTTAACCCTGCTGACTGCCATTGGCGATTGCCAAATTAAATTGATCACAAGATGTAACAAAATGGATCTTAATATAAATTTAATACTAAACAGAAACTTGTGGTCACGATGTTATGCCACAAACATACGGTGTCAATATTTTTTTAGTACACAAGATCCGGATTTCGACAAGCAATGTCTCTTCAGTGATGTTAGGGATCGAAACGGTATTTAGAAGGCCATATAAAAAGTACCTTCATTTATAGATAAACTCTTGAATTTTAAGAGTCAGTATAGGATGAACGGATCATATAATCCGGGGGGAAAATATGATACAAGCCAAAAAAAAAATATATAAACGAGTCTAAATTGAAATATACGTTCAAACATATGATTGCGTTGGATAAAAACCGAAAATTTTATACGTGTACATGTAAAACAAATTTCGTTGTAGAAGGGTAAAAAAACAGCACAAACAACATTTTTCAAAAGACCAAAAAAGTGAAAAAGTATATTTAAACAAAACGCATTTGACTAACAGGTCGAACAACTGATGTTCTTTAACCCTTCTGACTGCCATTGGCGATTGCCAAATTGAATTGATCACAAGATGTAACAAAATGGATCTTAATATAAATTTAATACTAAACACAAATGTTTTTTTTAACTTGTGGTCACGATGTTATGCCACAAACATACTGTGTCAATATTTTTTTAGTTCACCAGATCCGGATTTCGACAAGAAATGTCTCTTCAGTGATGTTAGGGATCGAAAAGGTATTTGGAAGGCCATATAAAAAGTACCCTCATTTTTAGAAAAAGTACCCTATTTTTTAGATAAACTCACATATATATATATATAAGTACGTCTGAGTCAGTGACAACTCTACAACAGATGTATCCATCGGATCGCTATCAATGATGGTGTTACATGGCTGTGTACATAATGTATATACAACTCGTCTAAACATCAACCCAACAATGTTAGATCTGTAAATTTGCTTTCGCAAATTTTTGGTTCTTCCCTCGCCGGGATTCGAACCCATGCTACTGTGATATCGTGACACCAAATCGCCACTGCAGGCGTCCCGCTGGACCACACGACCACCTGGGCTCTACAATAATAAAGCCATATCCAACTATAGCAGTCATCACGTGACTTTTCTGACGTCACGCATCACCCGTACTAAGCCAAAATGAAATGTATAGAAATGCATAGGGGCTTTCTGAAATCGATGAAGTACATTACTTTAAGTTCATGATACTAAAAGTGTGGGTCTATATAGTAATTCCTCATATATTTAGAAATATAAATATTCCTTTTCGAAAAGTTTAAATTTTGATCTTCTCCCTTCCAAATGCTTTTGAAAATTTGTCTTGTTGCCTCGATAGTTCACACTGTTAAATCATACAACTACGATAAATATTGGATTTTCTGTCGTGTTTAACCTTAAATTGCGATTCAAACAAAACAGATGGAATAATTGTGGGTCTATATGCTTATTCTTATATTCATAAATATTTGAAATATCGTATATGGAATAGTTTAATTTTCTATTATGTCCCTTCCAAATTGATTTGAAAATAGGCTATTTTCAGAAAATCTGGTATTATTTTTCAAGATGGCGACCACATTGACAGCGTGGGGCGACATGGTAAAAATATAATTAGTAAGATTTTTCAATGAAAAAAAATCAAATAACTGATGGATGCTCACGTTTTCAGTCATCATTGTCTTACCTTAAAGCAGCATCTAACAGAATATTGGTTCCATTTGATTAAGCTTAAACATGCTGTTGTTATTTTTATAAAATTTTGAAAAATGGCGACCAAATAATTTTAAAACGTGGAGGATGTTCGACACTTGTTTTATCCATGCACATAATTCAATTTGATGTCACTGTTTATATTACAATTAGATATGACACGTTATTATCACTATAATAATAGCTTAGCTTGGACATAGCTAGATTAAGTGTTATTAATTAAGTGATAACATCAACGTGATTAAAGAAAACAAACATGGCACCTAATCACGATATAAGTTTTGACAATATCTATGTAGATGTAAGTTTTGACAATACCTATGCAGGTTAGTGTCGTCCGATTATCAATGCCATTCATTGCGATATTATTTTCATATTTATAAAAGAAGACCTCGAATGGATATAAACCGAGGTCAAATAAATATATTTTTCAATATTCTTTAAATCATTCATCAGGTAACCAGTAAATTTTACATAATCCTAATTGAACCAGTAACATGCAGAGTTATCGAACTTTATTATGACTGTAATAGTTGCATATGTTTCATTGGCCATATATATAAGTTATAAATAAGAGAGGGGGATTCATATTTCCAACTCATTGTATAAATAACTCAAATCTGATAGAGCAGTTTGTTAATCAGTGATCACTTTATCAACTGACCATTGATTCTATGTTGCAAAAGGTATCTGCATACAATGTATGAATCAATCAGGGGTTCTACCTTTTGAAATATAAGGCTTTATAGAAATAGTTTACACCCCACCACATGATTCTATGTTTTGCATACTTTTGATGCAGGCGAGACAATAAAATTCAACATTTTGCTAACTCAAGCTAGATATAATGGACAAACAAATAGCATTACAGACCAGAAAACCTAACAGTTGAACGACAAACGCCTAAATGTGACAGATAAAGGTCAAAATGTTGACAAAAAAGTACCCGTATGTAGAATGTATACGCCTACACACATCGCCACCTATATTTTTTTCATCGTCGTTATGTGTGAAATTAAAATATTAAATAAACTGAAACAAAGAATAAATAGTAAGTGTATGTTTATGTATTATCTTGATTTATCAAAAGGGTTAGACCGGGGTGTCAATGAATGGTCAATGAATCTCTATATAATTAAACTAATTGATATTTTTATTCAAATTAAACAATTTTGCCTATGCCCCACCATAACGAGAGAATCCAGACATCAACAATAAAACGAACAAACACTAAATAGATTGAGGATGATGTGGTGTGAGTGCCAATGAGACGACTCCATCCAAATAACAATTTATAAAAGTAAACCATTATAGGTCAATGTACGGCCTTCAACACAAAACCGTGGCTCCCACCGAACACAAGCTATAAAGGGCCCCAAAATTCCAAAATTACTAGTGTAAAACCATTCAAAGACTGAAATTAGAAGGAAAGACTCCGCTAAAAACTGGTAGGGAAGACAAGATCGCATGAAGTATACGAAATGTGACACATATGTCAATATTATTGTAGTAAATGCAACCTACGTCTTATGCCTGGTTGGTTGTGGTCTATCTCTGTAGGTCCATTTGTAAATGACATTTTTACCTTAGTGTAAAAAATAAAATAACAAATATACTGAACTTGCTTTGGTTTTTGCGTCAATAAACATTTCATTGATATATAAAGAGAAAAATATATATCCTCATTTTTACTACAGGATATCAAATCTTTGGAATATTCTGATGTTCATATATGACACAAACGGTAGTCTTAATTTGAAAAAGAATGGAAGGAAAAGGGGATGTTAAAATTTATGACGGTAATTTTGTTATTATTTTTTCGAACTGTATATAGCTGACTGACTTATACTTGGTAGAATTATTTGGCATCATCAAAAGTTGATAATATGATACCGTCATTTCATAATCTTATAATTTTTTATCAGTTGTTGGACTTTGACCATTTAAGAGTATTGCGACAATAATATTCCGAATGGATATATCGGAAAATTAAACGATAGTGTGGTTTATCAAATATTATAAAATACGGCGGTTAAATGCTTACAAAATTACAGAAAATTATTTATTCAACACGGTTATTTTGTTTATATGTGTAATGTTCAAAGGGAAGGTGTAATTGTATTGGTGTTTAGGAAAAACAGGATATGTATTATTTTACATTTATTTAATATATATGTAAGTGATATTAGAATTATAAAAAAGATAAGTGTGTACGCCATAAAGCGAACTATTAGGAACTTTTCAAATACTTATTGAACTGCTCCAGGCTGCAGAGATGCCCCCAACTCCATTTCTTTTTCTTTTTGAATAAGGAAAGTTGGTAGGACTCCAAAGTATACCTAGTCCACTCACATGTTTGAGATGCATCTGAAATGTGGGTTATACGTATTGTCAACTAGGTATTGATAGGACAAAAATATTTTATATCAGGAGTTACTTTGAGACTATTTCGCAAACAGCCTGCATTTTTTATATACATATGTGTACACGATCTGTAACAACGGTATACTTGAGTAATCGCTACTTCTGTATGTATCAATATTAACATTTGTTTATGACTTCTTTTCAATCCACTTATCGTCATAATGGGTAAGGTGTATATTCCATAAAACCATTTTCAATCCTGATTCTTGATTGCATTCGGGTCAAATATGCACAAAACCATTCTAAAAATATGCCTAGTAATCACCAATATTTGAGGAAAGCACTAAAAAATAATTCCAAAATAACCAACAGTTTGGCAAAGGAAATACCTAAAATTAAGTATATTAGAAATATCTTTTGAACTATGTTTAGCGATTGAAAATATTTTGAATATTAATAGATTCGATCAAAGATACCAGGATTACATTTTTTGTATGTCACATGCGCGTTTTGTCTTCCAAAAACTCATCAAGGAACCTCGAATCAAAGCTTGAAAAAGGCCATTTAAAGTTCGAAATTACAGAGTATTCATGTTATATAAAACTATGACAGTATCACTAATAAGTCAAGTGTTGATTACATGTACTTGGTTTGTGATACTGTTAGGGAATAAACTCCCCCCCCCCCCCCCCCCCCCCAAGCAGTGGCATACGTAATTCGTAAGCCCTGCAGTACAAACACATTAGTTTTTGTACTTGTTAAAAAAATTAATTACACATATAGTTATTTCCATTTTGTATAGATGTTATTAACATCAATTCTCTGTAATAATTGACCAGATATAAAAAAATTTGGCCAGATTTTTTTTTTCTCGAAAAATTTGTCAATTAGCAGTTTAAATGATTGAAATCGTCTCTTATCCCCATGAAATATCAAAAACTTATATGCTTTATCTCATTTTTACCATCAAATACAATGTTAGCCATTTCTCCTTGCTATACATATATATACATATGATGTCACGTGGTTTCCATGGCAACCAGACTATTCAGATTTTTTTTAATTTGACTGTTAGTTTGGACCATTTCAACTTTAAAAAAATAATCGAATAATAACATTTTTTTGGTACAAAAGGTGGTCCACTTAACACTAAAATCGGCATGATGTTTGCCGATTTTTGTCATTTTTTACATCTGATTTTTCCGAAAACGCAGAAATCCTCACATAAAAGACTATAAAATATAAAATTATGGATGTTATATCAACAAAATGCTACAGAAAGTTGCCAATAGAGGAATATAAGTCATTGTAATTTACCCTGAAATTCACCCTTTTCTAGGTTCTATTTGTAAATAAATATTTCATACGAATATTTTCATGCTAAAATAGTCCTGTCTTGTGAAAACAGCTATTTTCAGATGTATTGATGGTAATTAGATCAGACAAAATATTCCAGCAATTAAAAATTTCATGCTGAAACTAATCTGGATGTAATTTTGAAAAACGAGTTATTTGCCTTTTTTGAAAAGATTCGTTCAAGAGATAGAAAAAAAACTGTAGCAGTAATAACATTCAGGAGACAACTTGATTCTACTATTTCTGGATCATTATTCCTTATTTGACAGCTTTACAACAATTATCATTGAAGTATTCCACAGATAGTGACATACTGAATTATGAATGTTGACTACGGGTCCATTTTAATACGACCGCCAAAAATTGGAAAAATTTTGGTCGTATATTGGTATGACGTTGGCGTCGTCGTCGTCCGAAGACAATTGTTTTTCGCACTATAACTTTTCATGTAGTATAAGTAAATAGAAATATATGAAATTAAAACACACGGTTTATGACCATAAAAAGAAGGTTGGGATTGTTTTTGGGAGTTTTGGTCCCAACAGTTTAGGAATTCGGGGCCAAAAATAGCCCAAATAAGCATTTTTCTTGGTTTTTGCTCAATAACTTTAGTAGAAGTAAACAGAGATCTATGAAATTTTAACACAAGGTTTATGACCATGACCACAAAAGGAATGTTGGATATGATTTTTGGAGTTTTTGTCCCAGCAGTTTAGGAATGAGGGACTAAAAGGGTTCAAAATTAAACTTTGTTTGATTTCATAAAAACATGAATTATAGGGTTTCTTCAATATGCCAAATCTAACCGTTTATTTAGATTCTTAATTGTTGGCCCTGCTTTTATGGTCTACATTAAGGTCCAAAGTGTCCAAATTTAAACTTAGTTTGATTTTAACAAAATGAATTCTTGGGGTTCTTTGATATGCTGAATCTAAACATGTACTTAGATTTTTGATTTTGGGCCCAGTTTTGTAGTTGGTCCAAATCATGGTTCAAAATTAAACTTTGTTTGATTTCAACAAAAATTGAAAACATGGGGTTCTTCAATATGCTGAATCTAACCATGGATTTAGATTTTTAATATTTGGGCCTGGTTATCAAATTGGTCCACATTGAAGGGTCTAAAGGGTCTAAAATTTAACATTATTTGATTTCATTAAAAATTTGAATTCTTGGGGTTCTATGATATGCTGAATATAACCATGTACTTGGATATTGGACAATAATAATGATAAAAGGTAACTGTCGAATTTAAAAATTTTAAGTTTAAGTTCTTATATCACAATCATTCTGTATCAAAACCCTATGTTGTGTCAACTGTTTAATCAAAATCCAAATGCAGAGCTGTATCAAGCATAAATGTTATGTCCATTCTTGCCCCAACTGTTCAGGGTTAACCTCTGCGGTCGTGCAAAGCTGCGCCTTGCGGAGCATCTGGTTAAAACAATTTCCGAACATAATTTGTGACATTTATTACATTGAAATATCACATTGAACTCTGAGTATCAAAAACTTTCAACTATGAAACACAAGGTACACGTTTGACAGAAATGGACTTATTTAATCGTGTAACAATCATCTGAAACATATTGAAAGCCTTAAAAAATCAGAAAAAGAAAAAACACTTGTGAAGTTCCGGATTCTTATTACGTCAGGAAAATAAATATCTATGCAAGGAAAGGGAAATACTATAAGAAATTTCCAATGGGTAGGCTTCTTTTGAAAAGTTTTGTTCTACGATTCAAAAATGGGCTATCTTATTTTATTTTTCTAAACGGTTAGAATATCCAAGCCTGAATGTTATTCAATTTACCTGTTAACCTAGTTTTTTTCACATTTCATATGAATTGTATCAATTTTCAAAGAGTTGGATTGTGATTGGAATTTTCAAAAGTAGTATTTTGCTCTTTGAAAGATTGGCTGACAATAATTTGCTCAAGAAGAAAGAAAATTTCCATCTGCCTTTGAGTTAAGTCTGACATATAAGTCACTTTGATTAAAGTTTTTTGCATATATTTAGACCAATGTCCTAATTTTGGCCAAATCACGGCATTGTCGTCTCATTTTTCCTATTCTTGTCTATAAAATATATTGTTTAAAAACTTTTTCACAACTGTATCATGTGTATGATGTGATACCGTCAAATCAAAATGATTTATAGTTCAAGCAATTTAAAGTAAACACATGTATCAAAAATAACTTGAATACATTCGGAACTAATCATGTTGGGCCAAAGACAATAAGTATCTCTAAAGGCAATTAGCAATTGTCTATATACACATGTATATAACAAAAAAAAACACTTAAAAGGAAACACCAAAACCTTTATTCTTTTGAAAATAAGTGAAGTATGAATACGAAAGAACCCCAGTAGCACTGCCACTGACACTTAATAAAATTAGCATCAGTCTGCCTCAAGTACACTTCATTCCAAAATTACGTTTTTTTTCAACAAACAATAATAACCAAGTGATATGTTCAGTTTTGATTCAAAACAGTCTTTCCTTATTATTACTCAAAGAATACCCTATAAAATAAATTGATTCTGAAAATCCTCAATTTTTAAACATATATATATAAAAGCCAAATTTTCCATAATATAAATATAATGAATCTAGTAATGAACCCATTTTGTTTATCTCTATCAGTTGAAGCATCCATCTTAAAATTCTTTGATTTGAGTGCCTCTCTATTTCTAATTTTTTTAGAAATAGAGAGGCAAAAAAAAATAGAGAGCGCAAAATATTTTTTTTTTAAATGTCACTACCTACCCGCCCCACCCCCCACACCCCCCCCCCCCCACTCCTCTTTTTTCTTTTTTTTTATTGTCAACCATAGGTCAGTCATCTGAACAAACATATTCAACAAACACCAACATCAATATAACCTGTTAGTTGGTTTATATGGTGGAAATTGTCTGGTATGCTAGCAAACATATGAAAAATTGGCCTACATGAACAGTTTACACCCCTTATATGACAAAATTTAAATTATCCGCCATCGATTCAAAATATGTTTACCCAGAGATATTTTTTCATTAATGATTAGCTAAATACCTTGTCTTCAAGTGTAGTGAGTCATTTTTTGGCTATATTTCTGCAAAAAAAATATTTTAGGGACCAAATTTGGTCGAAATTGACTCTTTTTGCTTAAGATCCACAGTACCTAAAATAGCTATTAGCCCTGATATTCTATACTGTATTTCACCGCATATGATTAACTTTAATGAATAGTTTTTTATAAAGCATATTTTGTAGTTCATTTAATGGTAAACTATTTAAAGCTATCTACCATAATAAATGAGCTGTTTATAATTGAATTTTGGTCATTTTGAGGTTAATTTTTCCTTGGTTGCTAAGGAAATTTATGTTCCTTAGCAACCAACAAGAAGGACTGGGATGATTAAGATTTTAAACTGTTAATCTGTTCCTTACACATATTTGCATATTTTTTTTTTAATATAGTTATGTTTTGAAATACGGTTGACGTAAGAGCATTAATAACTAACATAATAAAACAATATTGTCAATTTAAAAAAAAAACCACGATAGAATAAGTGTGGGTTATCTGGCAAATAAATCATTACAAGGGGTCAAACTTTTGATGGGACTTTTTGAAAATTTTAATGTCATGAAAGACATTCTCCTTTGCATACAATCTTGTACTAAATCAGACAATTGAAAGTTTTTGGTTTTTTTTCTTCTTCTTTTCTCCAACATATCTTATAGCAAATACGTTTCATAAACCAAAAGGCATATATCAACTGTTTCGTATTCGCTTGTAATTGTAAAATAACTCAGTTCAAATGACAAGTATACAAATAAATTCTATGATACTCTTATTCACATAATTACTATGTTGACTGTCCTTAATTTGAACCTGTAGCCAGTTTTTCTGCTTATTTATCATTTTTTTTTCTTTGCAAACTATCTCATTTCCGTGATCAAATAAAACGAAAAACAGGATCAGAGAAAGAATAATCTGTTTTAAATAATGTTAATTATGGTATATAATAATACAAGTAATTTGCCATCTGTGATTTTCTTTTGTATATGATATTAAAAAGATTGATCTACATTTAACAAAGCCTATCATGTTGCATTTTATTGAAATTGATATGATCTTATCGTCGTAACAACAAATTTCCTCACTGTTCGCAAATGTGATGTCCTTAAAGGAACTTTCCTACACGAAAGGTACAAACGAACGTAAGGGAACACGTATTACATTTCCACAATAACTATTTAGAGTCTTTGTTTTAATTGGTAAAACAGTATTTCTAAGTCGAATTTATTTTTCAAAATTTCGTATATTGCAAATAATACACGCTTTTAATATCAAATCAAATATATTTTATTGTCAATTATAGACGCCTATTACAGGCATAACAATTACAAGTTATTGTCAAATAATTACAAAATGATTACAATGATTTGAATACAATTAAATCAATGATTAGAACGAGGAGAAATGAATAGACACACACCAATGTATCTTAATAACACAATATATGATGTTTCAAATTGACAAAAACAGTGGTTCTAAAAAATAAAGGAAACTGAATTTAAATAATCTGGGTTTTTCCCTGGGGCTGGTTTCACGAAGCTATCCTAAGATCTGTCTTAGACCTCGTCTCGAAGTTGTCTTAGAATGATCTTAGCAAAGAAATCCTAAACCTATCGCAAGTTTTTATTTTAACAAGATCAACATTGATGTATGCGAAATTTCATGTAAATATAGTATGTATTTCCCATAAGTTACTCAACGTTTTGATTAATATCCAATAATTAGATAATTTGCAAAATTAATATAAAAAGTGTAATGTATATAAAAATACACCAATATACACAAACAAACTTAAATAGACATCATTAAAGAAAAAAAATGTTTCTTTTTTCGTACAAGTGAGTTGAATTCAATTTGTCACTATATCGGTTGTATTAAGGTTTAATATAGAATAATACATGGCAAAATCCGTATCGCATGCTGTATCATCATGAGAAACCAATATCAGTCCTGAGGGCCGAAATTGGTCGCATGGTGATACAGTATGCGATACGGATTTTGCCATGTACTATTCTGTTTAACATATATTTTAACAGAATCAGATTCATGCAATATCCGGGTTTTTTTTTAAACCGTCCGAAAATATATAAGCAAGAAAAGACCATTATGATTTTCCGGTAATTTTTCAGCTGCCTTTTTCTTTTTCGATTTTTTACAGCCATTTCTACATCTTATTGTATTTATTTTTTGGTTACAGAAACTAACCGCTATGCTGGCCAATATAAACAGCAGGCCGAAAATCCTAAACCTTGGGCAAATGTTAATGCCTTAGAGATGAGAGCTTTTTTAGGTTTATTTTTTAGTATGGGCCTGGTCAAAAAACTTAGCTTAAGGTCATACTGGAATACTGGAATACTTTTCTTGACTCTTGGATAACAAATACTCCAGAGTAAAGTCGCTGATGCCCAGGAACAAATTTCAAAATATTCTTAGATTTATGCACTTCAACAACAATGAGGAAGAAGTCCCACCATGCTCACAAGATTAGACCAGTCCTCGACCTTTTAAACAATACTTTCAAAGACAAGTATGTGCTTGCCAGAGATATAACGGTTGACGAATCAATGGTTGGGTATAAAGGCCGTCACCACTTAGTACAGTATATGCCTGGTAAATAATGCATAGATGGGGGGACCAAAATGACATGTTTTAGCAGAGGGCGACACTTGGTAATGTTCTGAAAATAGAACTGTATTTGACAGAGGGCTGGGGGAGTATTATGGTGATCCGAAAAATAAAATGATAAAATGTTCAAAATGTATACCAAAACAAAACAGTAATTCTAAAATATATGTCACCCTCATCATGCATACGCATAAACCAACATACTGATACAAAATAAAAAAAATACTAAAAAATCCTCATACGTATACATTGTACAGACTAACGTATATACATTCGATAGTCACATTTCCTACTTTTTTTTAGTGTGAATGCTTTTGGAAAATAACATTAGTAAAATATTTAGTAAAATGACAATTTTATTCATATTGTAACGGGCATATTTAACATATCTACTGTACCTAAATAAAACGGTACTTGAGATGCTTACTGAAAAAAATATAAGCAACAAATCTTTTACATAATGTGCAATAAACACTACTTTTCAATCGTTTATTTACTGTCTTGAACTATTATTATTCAGGTATGTGAATACACTTACTCTGTATTGTGGTAAAGGTGGAGCACGTAGTCAACATGGCTCTGGGTTCGATTTAGTAACAGATTTGGTGAATCCTTTTTTGTAATAAATGGCACCATGTTTTAGTAGATAATGCCTTTAGTAGTCCATAAATATAAAGTCCGTATATAACGGGTACAGTACGGGTTCACAGGAAAGGCATA
Source organism: Mytilus trossulus (assembly GCF_036588685.1). Lineage (NCBI taxonomy): Eukaryota > Metazoa > Mollusca > Bivalvia > Mytilida > Mytilidae > Mytilus > Mytilus trossulus. Next base: position 64,280,356 of record NC_086373.1, read on the forward strand.
CCATCTTCGTTTAAACATGTCCGTGTTCCAAAAGGAGAACGTGAGGTGAGACAGCAGGGACAATTGATGGCCATGAAATATGGCGATAGAAAGCAGGTCACTTTTCTGTCAACGTTTTTAGATCCTAGGTGTGTTTCGTATATATATCAAAATTGATTCGGATTACTTTTCGAAAACAAAAGTTTAGTCCCAATACAAATGAAAATAGATCAATGTCCTTTCTTATACTGTTCAACGCGATTTTGTGTAGTGCGTGTCCATCAAATATAAGTTTCAAATATAAAAATAAGAAGATGTGGTATGATTGCCAATGAGACAATTTTTCACAAGAGACAAAATGACAGACACTAATACTATAGATCACCGTAAGATATTTATCTGATAACGAGCAAAGCCCATGTCGTAAAGTCAGCTATTAAACATTTTTTTATTTGTTCTATGATCATAAACTGATGGTCGGAGTATTAAAAAACCAAATTGTATCTCTTAAATTCAACAAAAAAACAAAACACTCTGTGTATATTGAAGTCATGGTTTCATTAAATGATCATATTTCTAAAAAAAATACTTTAATACTTTAATAAATTTTTGCGGATAAAGTTTAAGCTTGCAGAAATCGTCTTGTTGTGGTTTATTATGCTAGACTTTGATGTTTTATTACATCTTTTTGTTAGAATTATTCCAACAACTAACGCAAGAGGAGTCAGAAGGGAGGTCCCAACAGTTTTTAATCTATACAATAAGAAGATGGGTTGAGTCGATCTAGGTGATCAACATATTCAGTCCTATGACCCAGATGTACGATCTCTTAAAATGTGGAAGAAGCTTCTCATCAACATGATTGTGAGAGTAATTGGTACGAAAAAGATGCAATGTATTCAATTACTCTCATTCTCAGTCCATTCTAAATCAATGTTTTTTAGTTGATCATAACAAATATGAACACTGATAATAGAAATTGTAAAACAGTCCCGACAGTTTTATTTCAACTTTTTATCTACTAGTATATATATATAAACGTATAGTTACTGAATAATATTTATATTGTTTAACATATCTTCTTTTCTTTCTATTTGTGTGGGGGAGGGGAAGTAAATTAAGTGTTAAATACTAGATTTTTACGATACACATAAAAATATTTCAGTGATTGATTTTTTTTTCAGCCAATGCATCCCTCATATACAAACAAGTAGACTGAATCGTCGAAAGTTATCAAAATTTCAATTTTGGGCGAGTGTTTGCACGGAATTGATAGGGGAATGCAGAAACCCAAACAATAAATGAAGGTGGCCATTAATGTCCGCTTTACCCCTACGAATGACAGGAAAACACTATCCATACTTCTGGCAAGGTGTTTTTTTAATTAGTATTCATTAACAACATAATTGTATAATATAAAAGAACATTAAAATAAACATTCTTGAGCTTGACTTCTAAAAAGGTGATACACACATTAGGTAGATCATAACTCCACGACGGTAAAATTATATTCATTGCACTGCAGTTATTTCAAAACGTTTCATGTGTTATAAATACTATTTTTGATATTTTTAGTGGTTCAAAAAGAAAACTATGCAGAGTGTGCAAAAAGAAAACAAGATAAAACTGCCCTACCTGCTGTGTTGCCCTATGCATTGGTGACTGTTTCCGCCGGTTTCACTCCATCAGATTTTTATAATGAACACATGCCGCGCATCATACACATTTGTCACTTAACACACTTTGTGGATTGGTAACATTGAAATGATGTTTAATTGAATAAAACTGTCAATCATTAAAGGTATCTCTTATATTCTCATATCCAAAACAGTTTTTCTTTTTTAAATCGAATCATTTTTCACTTTGCAATGTTCATTTTACTACCGATCACATTTCATAACGTTCGCATGTTGACAAGTACCTGTTTCATTCCGATTTCGACGTTAAAAACATTAACATCATTAGTATCACTATTCTAATGACGTCATACACATAAACGTTACAGTTTAAAAATAAAAATAACATTGTAATCTTTTTAGCTATATTTGTTATACCATTTTTATACCACTTTTAAAATGAACTGTGGCCTAATGAATATGCATTCTGTTCACAAAAACTATCAAAAACAGGTATATTTGCTTGAATACAATAGGTTTTAGAAGTGTGAGATCAAAAATAATTTTGAACTCAAAGGGTTAACTATAAACGTTTAACAAAGATGAATGATAATGAATGACAGCTTAACGTCCACCGTTAAAATAATTGTGTCATTTAGATTTGCATTACTATTGCTCTTTGTTACTTTCAATCTATTACAATGTAATTACCATGACAATTCATCAGTTATTCTATTTCAGAACCCAGCTGCTAATTCTGGACATTGACCTCCAAGGACTCATGTATGACAGGAGAGGCACCAATTGCCAAATCGGCAATGAAATCTTACAAGATACTAGAGGACAAAACAACACAGAGTTGCATTGCCATGGAAGAGAGACGACTAAAAATAGAACAAGAAAGACTTGGTGTCGAAAAACAGCGATTGACAATGGAGTCTGAAATACTTGATATAGAAAGACAGTGATTTAACATTTAACAACAGAAACAACAACTGTATTTGGCTCAAATGAACATTAACTTTAGCACAAATTATAGTCCAATTGTTAGACCAACAAACACTGAGTACACCTGATGATGACTAGGTTTAAACTTTATAAAACTAGCATAATTTTATATTACACCTTTTTGTAAGTCTTTATTTTTTTTAAATTATTAATGAGTCGATTGTGTTGGTTTTTTTCAAAGCTGTCAACCTAAGCATTGAATGATTAATT